>NC_073699.1:3852274-4477274 GCF_023634085.1 Falco cherrug
TCTTCTCTTGTTCCCATTTGCTTTTATCCCTTTTTTGCCTCACTTGCCGATAATTACACTTAGAAAAATGTGCATAAATTCTATTTATGCTATTGTGTGATCTGCAGGATGTAAACTTAACTTCTGCATTTGGAAGTCTAGATATTGGCACACATGAACAATACTTTGAATGAAAAATGAAATTTTATGCAGTAAACCTAAACATTTCTTTTCCTCCATGGCCTCCTGCACAGGTCTGGTTCTGGAGAAGTTTCACGTAGGTAGTGGAAATATGTGAATGTGGCCTGAATTACAATCTGAGGAACTTAGTACAGAATCACTCCCCATGTTTCAGGGAGTATTTCTAAATGGTCTGTCCTTAGTACTTGTGCTAATGATGTCTTCACCTTCTTTGCAATAGTTGCAGCATAATGTTATTACGAACCACAACAGAAACCAGGGATCAAATTGTCTGTGTTTATCATGTCTTCTAATGACTGCATCTATACTAGAAAATCAAGCAAGGCCAGGGAATTGCCTCAAGCACTGATACATGATCATCCACACCCTTTAATAATCAGAACTTCCTTGGCACAGTTATGGCCCATGCTACCAAAAACTCTCCCAGACAACACCCATCTGTAATATGGAGGACACCATGGATCAGGAAAAGTTCCCACTAGGCAGTGTGGATGGAGTCACTCTGTTTTGGTGAAGCAGTTAGCTGTGTGGCCATAATCCATATTTTCCCAATTTTCATAACAGTTTGAGAAAAAAGCCCTTTTTTGTGTACTAATATAGACATAAACAGTAAAAAACTCAGCCTGTCTCAAACCCTCTTGATATGTATTGTAATGGCAACGCAAAACAGATGCAATGAAAAATACTGCTGGGATCCAGAAAGGATATAGTACAGGTGAATTTTTGGGGATCAAGCCCACAGATGACACTATATTTGTTGTAACTGGGAGAAAGGAACAGAGAGTAGCAAAGGGCTCTTTGCATCCATGTGGATGACCATGACTTGTGGCATGTCTAATGAGACAAGAACATTAGGAATTGAAGGATTTCACACACACACACAAAAAAAAAAAAAAAAAAAAGCTGGTAGTAATGATTATGCAGCTGTTCCACCTTGATCCCCAGTGGTGCTAGTACAACAAAACAGGGATCTGTAGGACACTGTAGTTTAAAAAATAGAGGTACTAGCTTTACCATACTGATGACCTAGAAGAACAAAATCGGGGTCAATTGACAAAAGTGGGTGGGCTGCTATTTTGGAGGGGATGTAGATTATAAGAGAGAACAGCTCTGGAGAAGAAAAAAGAGGGAAAAGAAATAAAAAAACCAAGGTGGAGCAAGCCATGTGAACAGGGCTGTATGAGGGTATCTGTCAAGCAGGTGAGTAAAACAGCTAGCAGCAGGGTAATAACTCTGTCACTGCTCCAGCCGTGCCTGTGTCTGCCTTACTTTTAATGTCAGGGGAAGCTGGGTACTCTCCCTGTCGCTGCTAAGTGAGCACCTAGAAGGAAAGAATGTTTTCTTATCAGCATGAAGTTCCTTTATTTCACTGCTGTATATTCTTTGTGTGGCTTGGGCTAGCCATTCCAGACTGTCTTGTGGTCCGATGAATGGGAAGGGAAGGGAAGGAGAGAGTAAATAGACTATTTCAGTTGGAAGGAACTTGCAAGGAACATCTAGTCCAGCTGCCTGACCAATTCAGAGCCAACCAAAAATTAAAGCATGTTGTAATGGGCATTGTCCAAATGCCTTTTAAACGTTGATGGGCTTGGGGCATCAACCACCTCACTAGGAAGCCTCTTCCAGTGTTTGGCCACCTTCTCAGTGAAGAAATGTGTCCTAAATATGAGTATAATTGCTCCAGGGTCCCTGAAAGAACATCCTTGAAAGAACATGGAAGAGTTAAGCACCTTCTGAGGCAAAGAGATCTTTGATGGCCTGAACTCACTAATGCTACAGAAAGCCCAGGAAAGCTTTCCCCGTGTTAGTGCTTCAGCTCAGTGCCCAAGGCTAGATATGATACATTAAGGACACTTGTTTCCACGTCTGTGGTGTTCTTCCATGTGAAAGTAAAAAGAGCTTCATTAAAGATTGAGTGGAATTTGAACACTACATCATGGGAAAACAAATAAATCTTATAATTCATTCCCTCTCATTTCTTTACGTTTTTCTAAGAGGTGAGAACACTGTGGGTGTTAACTACTGAGCTGCTATTCTAACTATTGAGAGGATTATTTTTGCAGGTGCAGTTGTGCCAGTGAAGAGCCTTTCACCACAACCATAGCTTCTTGTCACTGCCTCCCTGCCAACATGTCCCTTTGATCTTCGTTTCATGTGCTTGAAATGTAGCTACCAAAATTACTTCAGTCTCCACAAGCCAAGTTAACAAAGACATGCTATTTTAAAAGTCATCTGTCCCATTTTTACCGAACTGGATTAAATCAGAATCAAGGAACGTTTCAGTCATTGGGTCAGAAGGGGTGGTAACCTTTCTGAGAGGATCAGGGATGATGTGAATGATGATTTCTACAAATGGCATAATATGGCTAGAACAGGACAGCAGAAAAGAGCCTGAAATATTCTGTCTGTGAATGTATCATGAACAGGATGGGTCCTGCCCTTGCATAGATGCCTATAGGTGACATTTTTGTATGCAGGAATATTTATTTTCCTTTACACACCTTTCAACCAAGATAAAAGGTATTGTGCTACAAGAATCACAAGGACTTCACTCTCTGAAGAGTCTTTAGAAATGCAAATCATCACTGTTGGTGGAGAAAGAGATCCTGCAGCTTAATTGCTTCAGGGATCTTGGGAAGCCCAGTAGATTACAGAATCACAGAATCACAGAATGGTTGAAGTTAGAAGGGGCTCTGGAGGTCAGCTTGTCTGACTGCCCTGCCCAAGCAGGGCCACCTAGATCCAGTGGGCCAGGACTGTGTCCAGACAGCTTTTGAATATCTCCAAGGATGGAGACTCCACAGTCTCTCTGAGCAACCTGTGCCAGTGCTCAGTCACCCTCACAGTAAAAAACTTTTTCTGATGTTCAGAATTAATCTCCTGTGTTTTAGTTTGCACTTGTTGCCTCTGGTCCCATCTCTGGGCACCACTCAAAAGAGCCTGGCTCTGCCTTCTTTGCATCCTCTCTTCAGGTATTTATATACATGAATAAAATCCCCCTCCTGAGCCTTCTCTCCACGCTCAGCAGTCCCAGCTCTCTCAGCCTTTCCTCATACCTCAGGTGTTCCAGATCCTGAATCACTTCTCTGGCCCTTCACTGGACTCCCTCCTCTATGTCCATGTATCTCTTGTACCAGGGAGCTCAGCACTGGACCCAGCACTCCTGGTGTGACCTCACCAGTGCTGAGCACAGGGGAGAAATCACCTCCCTCAACCTGCTGTCAAATGTTCTCATGTAAACCAGACTAGCTCCTAGATGAAAAAAGCTGTTTCTTATGTCTTGACATGTAAGTTGTACATTTTGAAAGTGTTTCTTAAGACATGAAACAATGCTGTTCTGTAGCAGGAAACAATGCTGTTCTGTAGCAGACAAGGATTGTTACCAATGGACCAAATTTCTGTGCTACTGCAAGCATGTTAACTAAATGCTTCTGTACCTTAGCAGTATAATTTAGGACAAAAAAGTATCTTGCCATAATTTGGTTTGAACTTAGCCAGTGAAGGAAAGAGTTTCGAGGCCCAGGCTTTCTGACACAATCATGCATGTCTATACATAGACTGTCCAAACACAGATACTGTTTTTTTCCACAAACTAGGACTGAAAATAGCTCCCCTGTTCTCTGTCTGAGACTCTAATTAATTGCAACAACTATAATTTACACAATTGCTTTGAATTCATCCTGCCTCAAGAGAAAGTCAAGAACTTAATTAATCTCAACATCAGTTGACCCGGACAAGGAGAAAGGATACACAAAAGCAAAGAGCTTTCGGTAGTTGATATACCTGGTGCAGCTTGGTTCAGTCCCAATCATTTTTTTCTCTTCAGCTGCTCAAGGTTTGTCATGTCAGCAGCTGAGGTTTATCTGTATCCACAGTCAGTTTGGACTAAATATTCTAGACAATAACACATGTGGATGCTGTTATTCTGAAATAATTTTATTATTCCAAAATAGATTTAACCAGATTAGTAAGAAATTCTCTTCCTTCTGAATAAGAATATATTGATAGGCTAATATGGAATGAGCATTCAATTTTAAATGTGTATCTTTTTATTCAGATTATGTTTCATGGATCAATAGATGCTGATGCAACCATTTTTTACAGTGAAAAGTGGAAACAAACTTGTCTTTATACCAGATGAACTTTTAAAGAAATTCTGAGGAATATATTAGCACAAGAAACTACTGAAAATCGAAAGCCACTTTAAGCATTTGCTTAATCCAACTTCAGCCCAAGCTACAGTAACAGAACTAACAATGGGATAAATTGTAGAGACACTGATTTTGTGTGAGAAAAGGGAAGGGAAGGGAAAAAGGTAACTGCTTTTAGCCACAAGACCAATAAGAAACTTTAATTCTTTAGGGGCTGAAAAAAGATTAGCAGAGAGAGAATTAACCATCTGCTCAGCATCCTCCAGTGCTTCGCCTTCAAGGCTGTTCTCCCTGGGTATTGGGTTGACCCCATCGGCTGTGTTTTATGAGACCTGATGGGATTGTATCCTTGGATGGCATCCACAATATGCTGGCTGCTTTGCTACTTCTTGCTGATAATATGCAAGCCTTTCCTCTAACTGAGTGTGTGCCACTTACCCTTGAATTCAGTAATGGGTAAAAAGTTTATTTCAGAGTATAACACATATTTATATATATGTGTTATATGACTCAATATTTAGCTTGTCATAGTGCAGCCCTCTCACAGATCCACATAGTCACAGAGCATACTGCATACATTCTCTAATACAGTGATTTATAAAGGCATACATTTCCCACAGAGGTACTGATGCCTTTATATTGACAGAATTAGATCATCTAAAGCAAGGACCCCCCAAAGGGATGAGTTGCAGGAAAGGACAAATTATTCATGTAGAAGGTAATGAATTATATTTTTTTCTAAAGACTCAGATTTCTGTAATATAGCTAGAATAATCAAGTTGCTTATAATGAACATTGAGATTTTGAGTGATTTGAGGATACTATTATAAGGTTTTTTTCCCCTCAGGTCTCCCGAAGGAAATTCAGTTTGGGTATTCTTATTTATAGTAAACACAAATCTTTATAGACAAAACAATGAATAAATTATATTACCAGTGCTATAAGGCAAGACATAAACAACCTTAATATATATATATATTTAATCTCTTTTATTCCTTTACCCTGTCCAGTGTAGGCAGGTTGCTGTTAGCAATAACGAATACACTGCAATTATAATCTGATTACTTTTTGACACTGTGATAGAGAAGATATGGCCTGGCAAATTTCCCCTAAGGACATGGGTATTTTGTTGTGCCTGGAAAATGCTCTGTGTATATAAAAGCATTAGGTGTGAGAAATTTATTTCCAGTGCTCCGTGTTAGCATTCTACTGAAAGTTAGTTTCCTAAAGAGCACCCCAGAAGAGAAATCTCATACAAGAGGTTTTCCTGTACTGTTCTGCAAAAACACAGATGCTGGCATTGCAGCATCTTCTCACTGTAGGGTGAAACGTGAGACTGACTCCACAACCCTGTGAGTCAGCAAGGGATCTGTAGAAGAACATGTAATGTCTCAGTTTTGTCTCTTGGGTGAACTGCTCCAAGAATTGCCCTCAACCACTACTTCCCCTGTGGTCTTAATTCACAAAGAAAAAAATAATGCAGCGGTCAAAACTTTAAACCTGAACACCAGGGTTTAGTTCCTTGCTGATGCTGAAAGTGCAAATACACTTCAGTTAAGGCATTTGCAGTGTGGCTATATATCTCCGCTCTTCTTTCAGAGATGACTAGTAGTTTATTATAGCAGTTCTGAGCAAAGTACATCAGCCTGCAGTGAGAAATAGTGTGAAGTTACTTTGGTATTTGAATGCTGTGTGTAGAAATACCCATGGAATACAAATGTTATTTTGGGAAGATTGCTCACTTAGGATAAGGTACATCACACCTTCACTTTGCAGACATCTGGACCTGAGCTGTGTTTTACAGTCAATGGAAATAAAATAGCATTTCTAGTGTAGGAGTCCTTTCATCTTACAGGAGATACAGAATAGGGAAGATGAATTGTACCCGTTTCTCTCCATTTGTTATATAGAGAGTTCTCCTGAGCAACTCAGAGAGAGCTTCATTACAGGGGTCTAAATTAGGTGAGATAAATCCCACAGGTTTTGAGTTCTTTTCCAATCTGCAAAATAGGAATAACAGTCTCCTGACATACTGACAAGATAGATACATAATACATCTTTTTTATTGTTGTTTGTTTTTCTGGAGGTTTTGGGGGGGTTTTTTGTTTGTTTTTTTTTTAACACCTGAATATTACCAATATAGGCAAGTACTTCCTGTATGTGCAAGAAAGAGAAAAAGGTGGAATGAACCAGCTGCTGATCAGGTAATGGTGCAAAATCAAGGCAAGGCATGTAATAAAAATGGACTTCTACTGCAGTGTCTGAGATCAGAGCCTAACAACTGCTTTCACATCCAGTCTGAGTTTTTTAAGCAATCAGATCTGCTCGGTGAGGATGGCAGCACAGATTTGCTCTGCACACAGCACAGTGGCGTTTCTATCCTGAGGGTCTTGTCACTCAGCTTTGTAATTTTACACTGAGTCTTTTAGTTATAACATCTGATAATTTTTACTTTGATTTTAAATAAAGCTATGTCTGTAACCACCGTCTGTAGTTACCACAACTTTCCCCTGTGAAAGAGAAGTAAAATAGAAATTTTGACTTGAATGTAAGTAAAATGCTCAGAATTTGGAAAATTGTGCACACTCACCCACCCTCCGCCCAAAGCCGTGAGACATAATAAAATAGAATGAGGTTTGGGGGATTTTCTCAGTGTTCTTGGGATATGTGGTTTTAGCAATACTACACATGAAATCTCAGGATGCCACCAAAATGTAAATAAGAACTCCTGTAAGCTCAGTCAGAGAGCTGTAAAATACTGTGAACTATCAGTCCCTTACATGATCACAAATTTTAAAACAAAACAAAACAACAAGGAAAAGCTCTACCTAGAACTGGAGTCCTTACTTGGAACTAGCCTTCACTTTCTTTTGCTGTACGTAAAAGGTATTGCTCTTCCATCTAATCATAGGAATTCACATGAGACTGTACTGAACTAGGTATCCCTCTTTTTTAAATTAAGTGGATGCTGAGTAGGAGGCTATAAAATTGGCAGAAGAATAAAGCTTCTTGTCTAACAGCAACATTTGAGAAGAGACTTTTTTATGGTACATCTTGGGCTCTGAACTCATTAGCATGATCCTTGGTAAACTTTTCTGACCCAATTTTTACTTAGCACAGGACTGGCACAACTGTATTTCTCATTATATCATGTCAAATGAGTCCTGCTGACATGAACTAGGTACCAGCTTGTTAAGGAAAAGACAAGAAAAGCAAAATTCTCCCAGCAGATCTGCATGACAGGTCTTGATTACTGATGCCCTGCTCTCTAAAAATGTGTAGTCTTGTCTTTGACATGCAGTCTGAATCACACAATATCAGAGAAAAAAGTTTTTCCATGAAAAAATGAGTTCGTTAAATTGCATAAACAAACCTATTTTTCAGAATACTTTATTTTTAGATATTTTATTAATACTGTTCATAGAAGACATTTTAACAACAAAATTAATCACTCTAATTACAGGGAACAACAAATCACATATTCTTTCCCCTCCACACAGTGTACAAGAGAGGGAGAAGAACAATATTTAGACAAATGCATGCAAACTCAGCTGAGTGTTTGGAGACCAAGAAAGGTCCTACAGATTGTGGACCATGGATTAACCCTGATCTCACCCGAAAGCAGCACACAGAGAGAAAAAATGTGATTTCAGTGGTGGAGTGGCAATCAATGTGGCGCCCTAAGAAACACGTCTATGCGAAGGATCAAAATCCTCAACTTAAAAAAAAAAACCTTACTAATAAAATAAAATCCTGGGCAGCTGTAACTCTGAATGAGCAGTCCCTGTTCTGAAATCAGGTGTTGCAACTTGTGTCCTTATGATCAGTACACAAAGATTGCACTGAGTCACAGTGTAAAATGGTGAAAAAATCCCACCTGGTTTGGGGGTAAGGCTGTGTCAGAAGTTTTTTTCTGGGAGAACTCTGCTGCCTCTCAAGGAGGCAGATTTTCTTCTGCTTGATTCCTTCTCTGTAAGGAGAGATAAGACAGCTTGGGATCTGCAATCTGTTTGCATGGTAAGTAAAGATGGCTTGTGAGGCAAGGTGGGAAGGATTGTTGTATGTATTGCTGGTGCTGAGGGTCACCCTTGGAAAAATCTCCTGGGTTATTACTGTGCTAGACCTCTGGCCATTCCTACAGTCAAGAAGCAGGGCTCCCCATAAAGTTAAAAGCTGTCAGCAGGGAGTGTCCCAAGAAAAGTGTAAATTGCCATGAAAAAATACACATTTCTTCAGTTACATTGGGATCAGTCTACACAGCTGAGAAAACCTTCAGCCTACACAAGTGTAAGAAGCTTCTCTCTCACTTTGCATATTTACTGTACCTGAGGGAAATTTCTTATTATCACGGCTCTGTTCTTATAGCTACTGCCTGTATGACATCTCCTTACAAAGTTGAGGTTTCAGTTTGATAATCAGTTTCTGATCAATAATGCCCTACATTTATTTCATGACTGGCAGTTTCCTAAAAAAGTCGTCATCTTATTTTATTCTCTGTCAAATTACAGGTTTAATATAGAAAAATATGTAATGAAGTGAAAGAAAAAATTTAAAATTAAACCCTCCCAAATATCAAAGGAAATCTGTCATGTAAAATAGGAAAGTAGAATGCACTATTTGAAGGAAAAATAGTTTTCTCAACAAATATATTAACTGAACAGACTATTCAATCGTTGGATACTCTGAATGTTTTTTAGTTAAAAATGAAGCTTAAATATGGGTTTAAGTTCTCTGTGGCACTGGGGAGTTTAAGAGAGATTTTTAATCATGCTATTATTTATTAATGTTTGGCATGTTATTTATTTAGCCACTGTGACTAACAATATACTCTAGGTACATCTATAATTAATATTCTATATTAAGGGGACTGTCAATTTCAGTTTGACCTGTCTTTTCAAAAGTAATCAACCATAAAACAAATTTTAAATGTGCCCAAGTTTTTGTAAACTTCAGCCCAATAAGCTTTACTCTTGACATAAAAATACCATCTGAAAGCTATGGTATCCCTTCTGATTTTCATGTAGCTGTCCAAATCCTAACTTTGGGTCTTGTAAGCCAAAAACTGAATTGTCTTGAAAGAACTGCATGCAGAAAACAATAGTAAATGAAAAGTAAACAGATATTTAGACATCTAATCTGCATAGATTTTCAAAACAAAAAAATTAATATTTCTTCACGTACACTTACTCCTAGAAACCACAATCCACAAAAGACAGACCATCACACTCCCTTTCTTCCTTCTCCCAAACTTACTTCAACCCACCAAAACAGAGGTAAACTTTTCAATGTATTGTCTGCACATGTAATTTATTTCCAGACTGTAATCTTGATGAGAACAAGCGCACATATTTCTCTTAGGGAAGACATAGCTTTAGCTGTCGAAATTTGATATGGGTAAAAACACAATGATTTCCTAGATCCAAGCAGATGTGTGATACGTAGTTTAATCTAGATAATGCTTTCTTGTAATTCAAATCAATCCCTAGTGATAATAACTAAGTGATTCAATCAGTATTTCCATTTTCTCCTGCATTCCCCAGTAACTTTTGAATCTGTTATCCAACTTCAGTGAAAGTTTATGGACTCAGGGCCAAAGCTGTACTGTACTCCTACAATTTCCATGAAAGCAGGTGACTGAGGAGAGGACAAAATTTCCCACTGATGAAAAGGCCTAAGGCACCATTACCAGACATCAGAGAATCCACACGGGGAAGGGCCAGGGGAGGCATCAATAATCAAGCTCCATTAATTTCCACCCCTGACTGAATAATCTGAATGATCAGTTTATTACCTCATTTTTCTCTGGCTCAGTTCTTATGATCTCAACATGACTCTTCTTGAGGAATCAGTGTTTCCTAGGCTAAATAGGACTTGGATTTTTACTATTGCAAAAAGTTATATTGTTTTCCATTTCTAGAAGGAAAAAACTTCTAAAGCACTTTCAAGTGCTCTGTATTCATCTGGTACTAGTGGGGATATTCCCAGTAGCAGGCTTATTGTGACACACTGATCACTTTTAAAAATCCTTTTTCATTAAACATTTTAATGACTGATGTGAAAAAAAAGACAAAACCAGCAACTTCATGCCAGTTAAGAAACATCATTCTTAAATTAAAATGGAAACGTGAAAAACCTTTTGCACAGACACATCCCTGTTGTCAGCAGAATGGAAACCTGCACCTCGATGTGCCATTGCAACAAGGACAGCTAACGTCCTGCTGCTTCTTACATCACTCCATGCACTGGGGGACCATCTCCCCTGCACCACTGCTGTGAGACCTTCGTTGAGTTTACAGTATATGGCTTCATCTTCCTGATGGTGCTTGTGGCAAAGCTGCTGTGCTTGTACGTTTGAGGTTTGTACACCAGAGTTCAGGATATAAAAGGGGGACTAAAAAGCCAAAAAAACATCATGGGGGTAAAGGAATCCCAGGGAGGACCCTGGGACACATGTTAATGGCAGCATTAAAGCTTCATTAACCACGCCAAGCATTATCTCCTCAATAAGTCTGTGCTTCATAACATCCTCTGATATTCAGCTATCTTTGGCCTATAGACTCTCATCTGCAAAAGCTATTTTAGTGAAAGGTGAGCAGTAATTTGGATTCACATCACTAACCTTGATTGATGGGGTAGGCAGTATGGCTTAGGTTTTATCATCCTGTGTGAACCTCATGAAGTACAACAAGGCCAAGTGCAAGGTCCTGGACATGGGTTGGGTCAATCCCAAGTACAGTTATAGGCTGGGTGGAAAATGGACTGGGTGCAGCCCTGATGAGAAGGACTTGGGCATATTGGTTGAAGAAGAGCTCAACATGACCTGGCAATGTGCTCCTGCAGCCCAGAAAGCAACTTTATCCTGGCCTGCATCAAAAGAAGCATGGCCAGCAGGTCGAGGGAGGTGATTCTCTTCCTCTACTCTGCTCTCATGAGACTCCACTTGGATTACTGCATTCAGCTCTGGGACCCCCACCATCAGAAGGATATGGACCTGTTAGAGTGAGTCCAGAGGAGGGGCACAAAGATGACCACAGGGCTGGAGACCCTCTTCTAGGAAGACAGGCTGAGAGAGCTGAGGTTGTTCAGCCTGGAGAAGAGAAGGCTTTGGGGAGACCTTATAACAGCCTGCCAGTACCTAAAGAGGTACAAGAGAGCTGGAAAGGGACTTCTTACAAGGGCATGTAGTGATAGAACAAGGGGGAACAGCTTCAAACTGAATGAGGGTAGATTTAGATTAGATATTAGGGAGAAAGTCTTCACTATGAGGGTGGTGAGGCACTGGCACAGGTGGGCCAGAGAACTTGTGGCTACCCCATCCCTGGAATTGTTCAAGTCCAGGTTGGACAGGGCTTTGAACAACCTGGTCTCATGGAAGGTGTCCCTGCCCATGGCAGGGGGTTAGGACTTGATGAACTTTAAGGTCCCTTCCAACTCAAACCATTCTTTGATTCTATGATCCACTTCCTCCTTTTCTTTCAGGCCCATAAGGCAGATTTTGTATTTCATTGCCACAAGGTACCTGCATGGGAGGGCCTGCTGGAGCGAGATAAACATGGGGAGGCTGGGAGGGGAGAAAGGCATTACTGCAGGGCAGAAAAGTCAAAGGTATGTACTTATTATACTGAGGATGTCAGGCACCGTCTGTGGAGCATTTTCACTCCAGGTCATTGACAGCAAAAACTCTCACGCGGAGCAGCATGTGACAAATTGATTTTCTTTGTAACTTTCAGCTGACCTTTGAATACATAAGCCAAGGCCATAATAAAAGATCCCTTACCTCCTTTAATTCTCCTCTTTTCCTTAATAAACTGCCTCTGAGACGTCTGCTCAGTACTATCTCATTTTGGTTTCATCAATTCTTTAAGAAAAAACTGTCCTGAGTAACTGCAAACATGATTTCTGAGTGTGAACTGTAATACCTACAAGCAACTTACCCCTCCGATTCCTCTGCTTTGTTATAATTCATTGAAGAATAATATATGTTTCAAGCCGATGAAATCAAACCCATCCAAATAAAAACTTTTACTGAGTTGATTTCAGCAAATTTTTGCAAGAGAAATACAATACTGCACAATATTTCAGCATTCATAGGAACTAGTCATGCAGTTCAATAAAAGATACTTAAATTAGATAAGCTACAGTTTTGGCTGGTTTTGTAATTGTCCTTCTGAACTTTTAAAATTTATTTTGTATTTAACTTGGTACAGTTTCTTTTTCTTCTAGTACAGCAAGAAAATTGTCTTTTAGAGTGATTAAATGATATTCTGAATTGAGAAATGTGTAGCCTAAAATACCTACGCTCTGCAAAGTTTCCTTCCAAAGACATAATGAAGAGTCTATTAAGATAATTGTTGTACACTGACAATTATTCAGCAGCTTTCCTTTTCCACTCTGCACACGTATGCAATACCAATGCTAGGGAGCATTGTTATGACCAAGTATCTGAGATGGAAAACACAGATGCTTACAGCCTTGGGAGCATAATGTAAGGAACTCAAGCAAGTGACTTGGCTTTTTGGGGGGAACTAGAAGAGCTGTTTAAAAAGCAGAGCATATTTTGTTTTGTTTTTGGTTCTTTGCTTGGGTTTGCTTTTTTTTATTGTTTTTTTTGTTGGTTGGTTTGTTTGTTTGTTTTCGGGGGGGGGGGGGGGGAGAGGGGGTAAGGAAAGTCAAATAGTGACATTAGATTATTAGATTATTACCATTCTGTTAAACTAACCAAATGCCTGAAAATCCTTTGTTTTGTTAGGAAAACAATCAATTTCTAGACTAGATTTCTGTTTTCCAGGTTTTCAATGGAGGGAAGAAAGAAAACAAATGATACTGCTTACATAAATGGTTCCTTTAATGGAAAAAAATAAATAAAAGAAAGCAAAAATGCATCTTTGATACCAAAATGCATTCAGCTCTATCAGTTTACACTGTGATTAGCTGAATACTACTACACATCCAAGAGGGTTTTAAAATCATTGCTGAACTTCCTGAATTATTATCTGTGATAGATATGAATGGAAAAGATACCCATGGCTTACTGCACAATCATTTCTATCATCTATTTACCTATTGATCTATTCTGAAAGTTTTTTGTGAATTTTTAAATCACTTTGGATTCTGTCAGTGCATTTATGTATAACAACTAAATGATATGTATCACGCCAGAGATAACTGGCATGGTATAAAGACTAACAGAAAACACATGGTTGCTTGCTTGCATTTTATATGAAGTACAAAGGCTTGCAAAGTATGACAGCCCACTCTTCAGAACATCATGGAAAGGGACAAGATATCATAACTGCTTTACCAATCTACTGGGATTGTATAGTGGGAATGACCTGTATAAGACAGCTGGAATATTTTATGAGAGGCAGCAGTTAAAAATATTGTGTAAAGAAGTAATAATAATAATAACAGCAATGTAGGATGAGTTGTGCGGTATTAATAGGTTGCAATTAAGGAAAATAAAATTTATCGTCTCCCTCAGTAGACTTAAATGCATCAGAAAAAGAGATTTAGTAAATATTTGTTCTCATTTTAGTATTTGCTATTCATTAATATCTGAAATCTTCATGTCAATATTTCCTATCGGAGGAATGACAGGTACTAAAATAGAGCATATGTACACTTCAGAAACTTGGGGATCCAGATGCGTAAGCACAGACAAATAGTGCCATTTTGGTGTGATTAGGCACGCTTCCTAGCCTCTGTCTGCCACTCCAGGGAGCATACACCATCACAGGTCCTGCTAAATCTGCCATGCCCATGCAGGAGTTTCAGATACCCTTGGCACATACGAAATGGCAGAAGATGTTCATATCTTGACGGTGACCTCTACCTGTATTTTTACCGTGCAGGATGCAGTGGCAGGCACTTAAAATTTTCAGAGCTTTGCTTTCTATTTAAATATGCTTTGCTTCACAGAAATAATACCTGAACATTTTTCTTTTTCCCAGAAAGGAAGTTTCTGTCTTTAATTCATTTAACAGAAATAATACATAAATTTTGTTGAAGTGTCTTCAGAAACAAATATGTAAGGTGGCTGGAGTAGATGTGCCAACTTGGCAGCTGAGATTGTCCATTCCTCTGTGATTTGATCTTTGACAAAAGATGAGACCACCAGTTCAGGTGAAGAAAACATAATTAGCCTTCACCTAGGTAACTAGATTCAGGAATGCTCCATCCATTTATTTCCCATACCCTGTGGAAATATCTGCCCTTCCTTTTGAACACATAATGCCTCTCCTCCAGGAGTGGATGCAGAGATTGAGAGCTGGATCCCTTAGGCAGCTGATACAGCTTGATAACCTACTGAAATACCATTCCCTTTTTCTGCCAGAGTAGTGTTTTATCCTCTCTTGTATAAGGGACCCAGACAGGCACCAAAGCCAGCATGAGAAAGCAGAAGGTGGGGAAAAGGGATGAACAAAGCAGGATGGGGAGGAAAACCAGGCTCATTCTCCTTTTCCATTATTTCAAACTGTTAGCTGTGCTTACCCCATCTGCTCTAATCCCATCTTGATGCACAGGTTTTACCCCTCCATAACTTGTTGGCAACTCAAAATTCTCAATTTCAGTGGAAAACCTGAAATTCAGGGATCCCAAGAAAAGTAGGTGTCCTTATTCATAAGGAATGTGGGAACGTGTGAGAAAGTTATAACAAATAGTAGTAAATAACAACTGCACAAATTACAGCTCTGACAAAACCCAGACACTAACAGAGATCCTGTTCTTCCCTGGGGCTGCTCCAAGCGTTAAAAGCAAACATATTGCGAGAAATGTCCTCTTTATAGGATAGTGTCTTAAACCAAAGCATCTTTGCTGAATCATTTTTTCTTTCCATCAACCCCCTTTCATTCTCAAAATAAGAAGCCTCTCTTTCTGGCCAGAAGAAGAGGTCTTCCCACTTTTTCATTTTATGATGAGAAATCTCCTGTTCACTTCCCTGCTTTAGATAATGACTCCAATCTCTAAGGCGATCTCTAAAGTGGTTGGAATGGCTCAGTAAAAAGAGCTGATCAGTCTCCAGACCATCCCAAAGCTGCAACAGCTCAGCAACCTGGAGAAATAATGATGGTTCTTTCAAAGCCAGCACAGACCAGACGATGTCTACGTTTGAATGACAGATGGAAAAAGAAGTGATTTTTGTGTGGCAGGCAGCCTGAACTTCTTGGCTTCTTGGGTTTCGGTGCTTTGCTGGGCACAGATAAAGCCTGCTGACTATGGAGATAAGGAGAGCCTTGATGTAAGGAATCCTTCTGAAGATTCATTCCCTGTGCTTTGACATAAGACGATTCAGTTCCAATCCCTGCAAACCAAACTTCTCTCAAACTCTATGAACCAAGCCCTGTGAAGTTCAAATAACTACTCTAAGGTGCAGTTCTTACACTTGGCTTTCATAAGGAGGGTCTGAAAAACTGGAGTTTCTGACATGAAAGAGGCTCCACAAATACCCAGGATTATTTGATAGTGGTTAGAATTATCTTGTATTTCCCAAGCCTGGCTCACCAAATAATGGAAATATTGAGAAACAAAACAGAAACACCTTGTCCTTGCTTAATACTACAGAAAATAAAACAACAGAACATCAGCTTCTTAACTGTTGAATTGTGTTTGCATGGCAAGGTTTTGGTAGCAGGGAGGCTGCAGGGGTGGCTTCTATGAGAACAGAAGTACCCCCATGTCTAATAGAGCCAGCTCCAGCCAACCCCAAGACTCACTGGCCAAAGCTGAGCCCATCAGTGACATTATCAGTGCCTCTGTGATAACATATTTAAGAAGAGTGAAAAATGCTGCACAGCACCTATGAGAGAGGAGGGAGAAAAAGTGAGAGAAACGTCCCTGCAGATATTAAGGTCAGTGAAGAAAGAGAGAAGGAGATCTTTCAGATGATGGAGCAGAGATTTTCCCACAGCCTGTGGTAAAGACCTCGATGAGGCAGGCTGTTCCCCTTCAGCCCATGGAGGTTAACAGTGGAGCATATATCTAACTGTAGATCATGGAGAACCCCACACTGGAGCAATGAATGTGCCCTGAAGAAAGCTGAAACCTGTGGAGAGCCCACACAGGAGCAGGTTTCTGGCAGGAACTGTGGATTGTGGAGAGCAGCCCATGCAGAAGCAGATTTTCTGGCAGAATCTGTGGCCTGTGTAGAGGAGCCCACACTAGAGTCATCCATTCCAAAAGCACTGTACTCCATGGAATGGACCCATGCTGAGGCAGTTTTTGAAGAACTGCAGCCCGTGGGAAGGATCCACATTGGAGAAGTTCATGAAGGACTGTATCCTGAGGAGGGACCCTGCACTGGAACAAGGGAAGAAGGTGAGGAGGAAGGAGCAGCAGAGACAAAGCATTAGGAACTGACCGCAACCCCCATTCCACATCTCCCCTGCACTGCTTGAGGTGAGTGGGAAAGAGAGTTGGGAGTGAAGTTGAGTTTGGGAAGAAGGTAAGGGTGGGAGAAGTTTTTTTTAGGAAGAAATTAAATTAATTTCCTGAAGTCAAGTCTGGTTTGCCCATGATGGTAATTGGTGAGGGATCTCCCTGTCCTTATCTTCACCCACAAGCTTTTCCATCCTGTTTTCTCCCCTTTCTTGTTGAGGAGTGGGAGGGAGAGTGTGGCTGGGTGGGCATCTGGCAGCGAGCCAAGGTCAGCCCACCAAAACCAGGTTGCAGAGAGGAGCTCATTGAAAGTAGCAAGAAAACCCCAAAGCTATAGATGGTTGGATGATGGGAAAGCATTCAAGGATAGGTGGATGCTGGTCTCTTACAGCTTTTCCCAAAATATTTGATACTGTCAGACATCAGTATCAATGGGGTCTAATCCAGTACTGCTGCTCTTACAGGCTGATGTTACTTTAGAATACAGCAATATTATTGTTGACAAAGTCAAAATGATAAAAGTATATTTACCATCTCCTCCATCAAAGCATCAGATATTAATCTGTCATCTTTCTGGACTCAAGACTTCTTTAAATGTGTCACCATCATACATAAAGTTGTCCTCACAGTAAAGCTGTGGAGCATTAATATTTTCAGTTGTATTTCACAGACAAGGGAATAGGTTGCCTGCCAAGATCAAAGGGGCAATCTGGCAATGCAATGGTCCAGAAGGGCTTTGGGTCTGATTTCAATATATCTCAGTCTAGACTACTAAAAAGGCTCACCAGGGTTGTTTTGTAGGAGAGCTAGGGAGCAACCCTTCATCTGTCTTTTGACTATTGTAAATGAAATGCCAATATTTTTTTCCTGTATATATTAATTTGTGACATTCAGTCCACATAACTCACTGTAGCAGATGATAACAACATAAACGTTCCCACAGATGTGATGGGACATGAAGCGGGAGTAGGAAGACTCAAAGCCCTAAAAGGTGATCAACATAGCTTATGGATAATACAATTAAGTAAACTTTTTAAAAGTTCTTAAATCCCAAGTAATGAGATCCCTCTATCTGGGATAATGGCTTGAGTGTCAAACCAATAGCTTGTTTGGAAACAATTAAAAATAAAACTCTGTATTTACATCAATTTCTAGATTCTAGCTCAGCAGGTGCATCTCATCATAATATGTATAATGTAAGTGCAATAGCTAGTCCAAGGAAAATTACTTTATTGGATTTATCAGTAGAATGTTTTACCCAGACACTGTATGATCACATTTCAGCGTCAAAATGGATGAAATTACTGTTCAAATTAATGAACTGAAAAAAAATAAAATCAAAAGTCTGAATATTAAATGCATTCATAAGAAGTTTCTTAAGATAGAAATTGAACCAGCTATAAGTAATGATTTTTTTTTCAAAACCGTAATATTGGTACTGTAGCAACTGTAACCTTTAGTAAATCCTAGTAAACCTTAGTAACCACAGTAACTTGTTACCCTTAGTAACCACATCACAGTCAAATAAGTAACTTACCATGCCAGTGAGGAAAAGAAAAAAAAAAAAAAAGGGGGGGGGGGGGCAGGGAAGGAAAGGAAAAGGGAAAGGGAAAGAAAATACACTAGCCCTTAAAAAGGTTCAGTTAAGTAGCAAAAGAATAATTTAGAAAGGCTGGAGAGAGGTCATGCCAGATGAATCAATGGTCACGTATTGCTTATCTATTATATTGACCATTTATTAGGAAGCAGAAGATTTCAAGGCATGGTGAAAAATAAACAAGATTTGTTCTTCTTACACTTTATGGGAACGTTGAAGGTCAGACTTTTCAGCTCCCTATCTACACAGAAATTTGAGCTGAAACACATTGGAATTGTTTATTTTTTATCTTTTGCTTGGGCAAGCAATCCCTCCAACACCCCAAAGCTCAGTAAAGACAGCAGAACAAGGATCAGGTACTCCCCATCAGACTCTAACTATCCAGTCCAAAGCAGTCACTGCAGACTCCTGAAAAGGACAAAGGAGGGTTAGGTACATCCAGATTCAACCCATCCTGACATGTGTGGTCAAGACAGGATACCTAAAGCTGAAGGCTTCAGGTCTGAGACAGAGTTCATTAGTTTTGGGGACATCACATGTGTTAGGGAAATAGGGCAGGATCTGGCAGCTTAAAAAACCAGGAAGCTGCTGCAGCTCCATGTCCCCCAGGTCTAACTGGTAGTGATGCTGAAAATACATTCCCAGCAGGTGCATGTACACAGATATACATATGTATATATACGCATGGCTGGACACAAAGATCACAGGTAGACACACAAAGCAGTCACACAAAGCCTCATCCTGCATCAAAGGCCTCATTCTGCTCCCCTCTCTGGCTGAGCAGGATGGAAGTGCACTCTTGAAAATATGCAGATTGCATCTGTACAAGGTGGATCCCTCCAGCGACTGGGCTCAGACACTCAGTCTGCTGCGCAGCTGCCCCTGGATCACAGTATTGCCAGTTGCTGGGGGACACAGGAGCCCACAGAACCACAGCTCTACTCCAGTTTGCACTAGAAAACACACATACACATATACACACAAAGCTGGCCAAGACTGCTCTGGACGCCCTCTGGTTTCACCCTTAGAAACACCTCTGGCTCTCAGGCCACATCACCTACTCCCTGACTTACTCAGCCTGATCTTTGCTGACACTCACAGACTCACGCACATACCCACACTTACTCCAAGTGGTTCACAAGGGCCTCTCTTCCCTGGTCCCACCCCGGTGGCTTCTGCTTGGTTTCACTCACTCCCATCTCCCCAGCCAGGTCTAGCCTTGGCTCTCCAGCCTTGGTCCCAGCCCAGCTGATAGCACCAAGACCCCGTACACACGCTGCTTGCAGAATAGAGCACCCTTCACCCACGAAACCTGTTAGGAGGGAATTTAGTAAGTATACTGAGAAGCAGCTATTTACACATGACCAAGCCTTTTTATCCCCTTTATCCCCCTGTTTTCACACATAGGTTCCTCCTCAAACTACTTAGATCCCTCCCTTTTCCCACCTTTGGCTTTAGTAAATCCTGTTCAATTCCAAAACACTTTCCCCCTGCATCCCATAGTGTGTCCTATTCCCCAAGGCAGCAACCCCCTCAGTCTCAAAGGTGCTCCAGCACTGGCTTATCATGATGGGTTTCCCTCCTGGACAGTGAGGCTGAGGCTTTCCTGGGATAACCCCTGGGAGGGGCCCAGACAGGGCGTCCCTTCCTCTGAGTCCTTATTTTATGATCCTGTCTTTGTCTCCCTGTGCTCCTCTGGACTTGTGCAGATAGGTTTTTGATGGGCTTTTGGCTCCTGGGATGGGCCTGGGAGCAGTCAGGGCAGCATATTACCGGGGATCCTCCTGCTGTTGTCTCCATGTTACTTGCTGGATGTGCATATGGGCTTTTATCACATAACCCAACATCGTGATCCTCTTAAATCTCCATGGTGGGATGCGAAGATGGTTAGTTGATTCTGTACATCACACTGGTGATAGATACTCTAGATTTCTATATTTTTGATGGTTAAAAGTACAGGAAATTAAATGCAGCCCATGTTCAAAGTGAGGCTTGGACGGGGAGGATGGGAAAAGTGAGCTAGGGAAGTAGGAAGCAATATGGTATAAAATACTGTTTACAAATTGCATCAACAAAAAGATTCAAAGGAGTATAAAAAGTAGCCTGGAAAATGCAAGAACCACGTTCTGTTGATTTTTTACTCATAATATTCCATAAATGGTGTTAAAGAAGCACACTTGGCCAACAAAACTCCTCTGGTATAGTTTGCTCTACTGCTAGTTCTGTTTAAATAAAAATATGCAAATATTTGTATAAAGACTGATACAGCTTTTAATAGACATTTCTAGCTACTTCAGCAGCTTAATCACAATGTGATTTAACCTGAAATAATGAATTTGTTACAAATAACAAATCATGACTGATGATGAGTTAGCCCTAATTCATTACACTTGCTAAAGGACTTTCAAATCCCCCGGTGGAAAATACCCCAGTTTTTATAAAAAGCACATTACAACAACTCAGTTTTTCTCCTCTTTTTGAACTTTCATGTACATATTTACATTTACCTCATGCTGCTATTTACATTTTTTCCAAGCCAAATGTGTATTTTTGCGATCTGAATACTAGAATTACTTTATCTAATAAACATTCGATAAAGCCGCAAATATGCATTCCTTGGTCACAGAGCAGCTTGCTTTCCAGTATCTTATCACTTTATATTGCACTATCACTAAAATCTATGTCTGGCACAGGACAGCCCCTGGCCTCTTTCCACAGAGCCACCCCAGCTGGGCACAGGCAGCCCGTACACTAAAAAATCAAATATAAAGGTAGTCATTTTGAAAGAGGAGTTATTCCATACTGTAATCCAGAAAGATTTGGGAATGAGAGTAGAATACTGTCAGAAGAAACAAAGATGTGTGAAAAGAAAGGTAAATACTAGAGTGGAAAAAGCCTGAACTCAGGTAAGTGCTCAAATGATGACATTTTATTTCCATTTAAAAAGACACACATTACAACAGGCACTGCTGCTAGAGTTGGATGGTGAGAAACAAAGACAGCCATCAGAACACCACCTTCCCCCTCATGCCCTTAAGACCAGGCCCATCTTACCCCACCACCCCCACCCCGGGCTCCCGGCCCCTGTTCCCCGGGCCGGGGCGGGTCTGGGCCGTGTGCCGGCCCGTGTGAGCCCCTCAGCCCCGCTCCTGCCTCCTGCCCCGTCTCCCTGCTCCAGCGCGGGCCCTGCCCCGGGCTGCAGCCCTTCAGGGACCCCCTGCTCCCGCCGGGGCTCTCCAGGGCCGCAGCTCCTGCAGGAAAGAGCCCCCAGCTGCGGCCTGGGGCCCTCCCCGGGCTGCAGGCTGGGGCTCTGCCCCGGCGGGGGCTCGCCAGGGCTGCAGGGGAGCCCTGCTCCGGGCCTGCGGCACCTCCTGCCCTCCTCCTGCTGCGGCCTGGGGCTGCCTCTGCTGCTGCTCCCCCCTCGGCTGCCTCCTCCTCTGCCTGGGCCGCCTGTGGCCCTTGCGGAAACCTGTTGCCCCCCTCCCCGGCGCCCCCGGCTTGGCTGAGGGGCTCAGCTGTGCCCTGCGGGGGGGCGCTGGGGCCGGCTGGGACCGGCTGGGGCCGGACCGGGGCAGCCCCGGCCTCGCCTCACAGAGGCCCCCAGCCCCGCTGCCAGCGCCTGGGCACACCTCATGCAATTATTATAAGGCCAGATCGCCAATGTGAATCATTGAGGAGACCCTGATTTATCTCCGCTAGGTACTTGTCACAGTCTACATAGATGTGTTTATTTATGTTTACTGAAGGCCTGGTTTTGTACTCAGCTGTATCACTGAAGAAATTTCCCTTATTTCTAAAATCCTTTGTGTCAGCTCTGAAGGAACAGGCTGTGTTCTGTTTTCTTGCACCACAATTACTTTCAGTCATATTGCTCATCCATCTTAAAGGAAGATGCCCTTTAAGAAAATACCCATATAGGTCAAAAAGCTTGTCCAGTTTATATCACATGTCAAGTCATATAACATGACAAATATACGTATGTCTCAAAAAACTGCTGCTTCATTGCTTGTACTTCAGAGATGGTTAGGGCTGACTTAGTTGCGACAGTGCATATACAAATGTTGCAGAACATACTTTTCTGTTACGAGGCTGAAGGAGTTTTGAATGTCACGGCATTTATCTGATAGGCAATGCACACCTTCCCTGTGTTCCTCTGAAGCACCAAGGGACTCCTTTGTCCGCTTCAGATCTATTTCACATGGCTTCATCTGAAAATATCGTTGTGATGCTGGTTCTAAAAACAGCCCTCAGAGCAGAAGGTGGTCACCCCCTCCTGCAGGACGTTCTGCTACAGACTTCATGCAGGCATCTGCTTGGAAGAAGTTCCCTACTCCTGTGCAAGCCTCTTGACATTTGCCCACCAGCTGGCACGCAGGGCAAACAGGAGAGGTGGTTACTCTGCCTAGCAGGCATGCAGTGTGTAGTTATTTGGCTTGAGGTGATACGGGGCTGCCTCTCCTGTGACTGCCACAGCAAACTGCTATCAATAAGTCCCTCCAATGCGCCACTGCCTTTAGACGTTCCTCTAAACCAGCTGACTCTGACTGAAGCGAGCAACAGGATTGTCAGCAGAAACAAACCCTCTGCTAGAGGAGAAGAAAGAATATGGTTGGATTGGAGAATATGACAAAGACTGGTATTTAACCCTTGCAAGTGCTTGCCTGGTTTGTTGGTGATGGTGAGAGGTTTCAGTGGTAGTTGCCACCCACCCAGGCACCCTGCTGAGTGGAGGGGCTAACCAGCAAAGCCTGAGCATCTTACCTGTGCTACTGTTTCTTGAAATGGGAAAAGGCCTTGACGTGAGATAAAAATAAAGGATCTTTTGCATTTGTAGAATGATCCTAAGTACAAAACAAAGTCAAGCCTTTAACATTTGGGGGATGTAGGTTTTGAAGAAAATTCTGGAACAAATTCGCCAGAAACATACGGTCTATGAATGCCTCAGAGAGGATCTAGGCAGACATTTCAGCACAGTTGCAAATGGTAGAGCTTCTCATTATCACTTACAATTTCAATGACTCCTATAATTGTTTGGATTCAGTGAGGTGCAACATTGGTGCACCTCCCTACTTTTCCAATTAACAAAGTTTATAACTTACATAAGTGTGTATGTTTATTAAGATATTTCTTGTTAAAACTTGAAAGTGAAGGTTGTTTTTGTTCCCTTCTTCCCACGTTTTTTAGTAAAAATGGCAAAAATGGAACACATTTTTTTCCTTTGTTTATTTTGCAGTGAATTTTGTAATGCACGTTTTTCAGACAGATTTGATATTTCACTTTCTTTTTCATCCATTTATTTTTTCTTTAGTGTTTTTTCTTTCTTTAGAGACCAAAAAGAAAAGGAAACATAGGAGGAAAGGTGAAAAGGGAAGAAAAAAATGAATGTAAGAGGAGTGAGAAACTAACACAGAAATAAATAAAAACAATCAAAATAGTACAGATAAAATACATTTTTGAGAAATATGTACACAAACATTCTGTACAGAGATGCTAAATACTAGTATACATTGTTACAGTGGCCATGTCAGCTTCTCAAATAAAATTTTTAGATTGCTTCATTAATGTCTCAGCAAGTAGCACAATTAAAATTAATAAATGAGCTTTAATTAGTGTTCATAGGCAACCAGGTGGGCTAGTGGTTGTGTTAATACTGAAGATGATTTTCATGCTTTGTGTATATGCTTGATTTAAAACAAGAGGATCAAGTGTTGAAGATGTAGATGGATAGTTGCTACCTCAAAGGCATGACTTCACCTATACCCTATCATGTCCATTATAATAAATCAAGTGGGGAAATCCTTTGTATTAAGATTTTGTGAAGAAAAAGGTGTCTTAATACTTCATGTATAGCATACACTATATAAATGCATCTACAAAGTTTGTTGCAAGACATCCTCCAGGCGGTTATTATATATAATGCTGTTCTTTATTGCAGCATTCCCACCCCATTAAAGAGCATTTTTTGGGTGGAACAGTGTCGTTTTCAAACATGAGCAGAGTGATAAAAGTCACTTCGGGGATTCCATGTAGTAACTAAAGTATCTTGTGCTCATAAACTAGCCCCCCTATGCCCTATTCACCTCCATAGCTGCAAGGAACATGGGGAATAGGTTAGAAGAGAGAGAAGAGGGAGTGAAAATGCTGTTATTACTTTCATAGTTCCAAATAACTCGCTAAATGCTTCCCTGGCTCTTCCTGCTGCCAGCATACACTACAGGTTCTCCCCCACAGGATCAGACTTACTGTATATTGCCTCCTTCATTCAAGGAACTCAAAGTGCTGTAAAAGACAGTTTCAAGGCCCATTGAAATCAGTGTGCATCTTTTCCACTAATGTCAAGAGGCTTTTAATCAGACTTTAAATTACTCCCCAGCTTCAACTTTCTGAGTTGTTTCTTTCCCACAAATGCATTTTCCCTGCTTGGTTCTCATTTCCTGCCTCTCCTCCTAAACTCTTATTAGGCCCTTTCTGTTGTTTCACTTTCCTTACATTATATTTTGCAACACTTCCCACGGCAGTGTCATCTGCAAGGTGAATTAATGTGCTCCATCTTCCAGCTCATTAACAAAGGCACTAAGTATCATACCAGGTGAAAGTTGTCCATGTCACACCACAGCCACACTGTAAAGAATGAGAAGCATTCTCCTGTTCCCTAATAGAATTATATGGATTCTCAAAATCCCTCACTCTAGCTCATTAAGGAAAGTTTGTCAAGCTCATTCAGTTACTTTTTTCTCTGTCTCAACAGAACTATCTAACACACACACACAGACACCCATATAGATAGATGTATCTAGATCATCTTCTGGACTGGAGAAACAGAGTGAGAAAAGGTAAAGAAATGGTGTATGGCAAAGCTACATAAAATTCATTTTTATACACATATAAAATTACATTTAATAGCACTGGCATGTTACAGAAGCCTGACGTATTTTTGATTGAATCTGGCCCTCACTTTATATTTCGTTTCCATCAGTTAAAGATGCCACAGTCACAATAACTCCTGGAAAATAAAGTATGTATTACACCCTAACTACCGCAGGTGGAGAATGTTCTTTCTATGTCTGGTATTTTGTACACTCTATATTCAGCTTTAGTCAGATAACAAATCACATTATTATTTACCACATTCCTCAGATAAACTTTCTAAGGTACAGATAAATCATGACCTTTCTTTACTAAATTATTTATTTGAGTGGGAGAACTGTATCTATTATGTTGCTGAGCCCTATCAATGCAAGTGACCCTCACAGCATCCTAATATCATGGACAGGTGGCACCAGGGAGGTTTGGGAGTATAGAGAAGGCATTATGGAGGCAATATGCATGTATGTATGAACAGCCATACTGATACATAGGTACTGAGGGAGTCTCTGCAGGGGTCAGTAGCGTAAAACTGGCGGCAGGTAGAGGAGCCTTCAGCTTTACTGCTGGCAGCGCTAGCCAGCCCAGTATGAGCAGCTGCCTTGGTTCATCTGATCATCTGTGTCTATGCGAGGCTCAAAGAAATGTCTCCCCCCTAACTCTGTGCTCTTTATTCAGTCAGTCCTGCAAGAACTTTTTGCATACCATCAGAAAGGGTAAATTTGGATTTAATCTCCACTATCCACCTCATCCATTTCTAATTTAGTTATATGGTTATTACAAGGGTTGTATAAGTAAATGGCAGCAAACTATTCCTGCCATGTAATTATATTTTAAAATCCAAGTAATAGCAGTTACTTTTATTAGCAATAACAATTATCATGCCTCCTAGCAAAGTCTCAGATAAAGGAATTCCTTGTAATGATCTTGTAATGACAGTCTTACATCCATGTCATATTGACATGAATAATAGATTTAATGTCAAAAGAAAAATTATTAACTGTTTCTTCATTGAAGGAGCATGAATTTCTATGCATCCACATACTTACACCCAGGGATCTTGACTCATTAGCTGGAATATCTATTAAAAAAATGTAATGATTAGCAAATTTCAGGTTTTAGTCCTTTAAACAATGGAAGTCCAGAAGAGGATTTTTAAAAAATGAGCGGAACTAATAAGGATTCCAGGCAGGTTTGCAAAGACAGTGCAGGACTAGAGGCCTTGAGTTAACTCTGAGGAAACTAGACAGTTCACTCTAGACTTATGAAAGGATGCTGGGATCCCAAAAGCAGCAGAAACGTGGCAATGAGAACCTCCTGGCATCTAATGAGTTCTGCCTCTCTGTGGATCTAATTACCCTGACATAACCCTGGTCATGCGGCTTCTGGTGGCAGAGCCAGCTTCTTCAGCACTGTTTCAGGAATCTCAGTGGCTGAGCCTCCCACCCCACACAGCTACGTCCTGGGTGTCAGAACCATTAGATATTTTGCACAGCAGTGTTTGCACAGAGTTTGCCAAACAGCAGGGCAGAACCTAATCCTGCCACAATGGGTGCAAGGGGAGACCAAGCTCTGCTCTCTCAAAGACATCCTGCAGAATTATATGGAACTTGATCAAGTGGAGGTTCCCCAAGGTGTTTGGGTGCCTGCCCATTCACAAACTGGGGTCTTGAAATACATCTGAGTGTCTGCATCTGTACATCTTAAGTTATTTTTTAGTTTGCAAGGGAAGGACATATACAATTTTCTACCTCAGACTTTGAAAATGGGAATAATCAGAGATCTGAGGCATACTCGAGTGTACAAGTAATTAGTAAATATGCTTGGGCATTTCTGAGACACCTAACACCAATAAGCACAGAATCCCATATTCCTAAATTTTCTTAACCATAAAAAGAGTGGTGACTTCAAAACTGTCTGCTGGGAATGGTTTATACCATATACTGATTCATACCACATACCATATACTACTCAGGAATTGCTTGGAAGAGTTGGATGGGATTCATACAAAATCAATTACACAGTTTCGATGGCTGACTTCCAGTCTTCTGGAATTTGACTGGGATTGTTTAATTTCGTAATGTAGGTGTAGCCTGTGATATCATATATAACACACTTTTTGTTTACTTGTTTGGGTTTTTCAGTTGGACTTTTCATCAATTCTCCCCTTAGGTTTCTTTCTGTTGGATCTCTCAGGTCATAAGCATGTTTTCACAAGAAAAGATAATCCAGACATAGTAAAATCTGCTGGGAAAAAAAAAAAAAGTTCCATCTGATAAGAGACATTTTAATGGCAATTACGAGGTAGTTGGGCATCAGATTAAGGAAATGTGAACTTTAATTAGATGTAAATTCACTCAAGTACATCCAGCCTGACTTCATTCACAAAATACAGCCAAACTACATATGCAGTTTCATATGTTAATACACAAGGTTTCTTAGCTGCTCTCTACCAACTGAACAACGCTGGACTCCAGAAATAGGAACCACCGGGAAAGAGAATCAGATAGTGAAGCACAAGTGTGTAGCTCTAGCTTAAATACCCTCAACTGTCTAGGATCTCTTCAGAGGGCATAAAAATATTACACAGAGTTTATAAGAAGCCCCCACATTTCTGATAGATGAGTTGTACGCCAGTTTGGTTGCTTCAGGAAGCTTACATGGCGCTCAAGTTACCTGAGATGTTCCCTGAAGGAGACCCGCCGCTGGAAGTCCCGTGTACAGTCTTCCTGAAGAACAAAAGAAAAGGCCATGATATGATGAGCCAGTTTAGTGTTGAACAACCAAACCTTGGGTTTGTAACTTTGGACAACAAAACTGAAGTTAGTCTTACTCTAATTTCAGCTCAAGAAGAGGTACTTACCTCATGTGTGCCTGTTCTCCTCTTCCAACATGTCACGTAGTGCTCACTCCGCTGACACTGCCCTTGACAGTTCTTTTATAGGAAAACTAATGTTCAGTTTGTGTGGGTCTGTGCCATTTGGACTCAATGTATGTGTCAGATCATGGCTTTCTGTCCTGTTTTGTATTTCAGAAGCTGAGAATATTATTCATGGCAGCTAACAACATTTCTCTGCGATTTAGGGAATGACATGAAAATGGTTTGTCCCAAAATCTAGCCTGCTGTTTAGTTACTTATCCAAACCCTAGGGAAAAACTAAAAAGTGCTTATGGCACTTTACCACTGCTACTTCATCATTTACCAAGTGTACCTGTGTTTTAGGTGTCTGCCGTGAAGCTTTTTGGTGTAAGTTTGGGCTTATTGCTTCACTTTTACATTCTTTTGATCCCATTCTTTGGCATGTATCATATACATGTGAAGAGCTACAGCTCTGAAATGCCTTCTGTGATGAAATCCACTGAATAATATTGAAATCATAGACAAATGAGGTGCCTGCTTTCCTTTGTGACATGTCTGTATGTACATCAATGCAGAGAAACCTCACAAAATTTGGCTGTGTCCTAGAATAATTTAATACTGTAAAACTCAATGCAAAATATAGTATAGCTTTTCTTAAATAACACATAGAAAGCTGAAAATTGGAGTATTTAAAAAAAGTTAAAGCCTGCAAATGTCATTATTTTTCTTTTAATAAATTCTTCTTATTTAAATTTGAGCTGCATCTTTAAACCTTCTGGGCACTATTTCATTTAGGGTAATATTTCACTATCATCAAGACTCCCTGTGTACACATAAGTTCACCATAATTATTCTTGTAATGGTAACATTTAAATATATGATATAATCACTTTTTTTTATTAGAACGGCATACACTCTAAGTGCATTCACTTTAACTTTGTCATGGGACAGGAACTAAAATTACTGTAATTGCACAATATCGAAACATTTTCCTTTACATCTGTTACCTATTGTATTTAAGCTACAATGTTAGACTTGCAGAAAGGAATGTAATATCTTCATATAGGTCACAGTGTAAAGCTGTTCTAATCAGTTTTATGAATACTTCAATAATAAAACTTAGCATGGGGTTAACATTTTTGAGGTTGATATTTTTGATTCATTTTGGCTACATCTGAAGTAAATGCTGAAAGCCCATCCAGCAAAGCTCCCAAAGCAATCTGTGCAACACATATTTAAATCCCTCCCTGAAGTGTTCATTTAGACAATCAGCTCCCAGTGTTGGTGGAAGTTTGCCAACCTATGTGCTAAGAAAGAAAGCAGGAAAACCTTCAAGACCTGGCCTCAGGTTATCAGCAGTGAAGTCTCTGCTGTACCTTTGTGCTTCTGAACTCTAATTGTCCTGAAGCTAAGCAAAGTTCACAGACCTGGCACTGGAGCTGAGCCAAGTCGAGTAGTCCTTACCTCAGCAAAGTTCTCACCGAGGCATCGGAGTTTCATCTGATTAGAGATTTCAGGGTCTGGCCTGCTCTCTTTTAACCTTGTATGTGTTCACTAACCTACGCTCAGGAAACGGAGGGCTGTAAGATTTCAATCCCTTCACTGAGCTTCAGTTGAAATAAATGTGAACAGCTCCTGTGGCTTGAAATACGGGATATAATTTGAGAGATGTTTTTGAAATATTTTTTGAATTAAGATAGCCCAGCACTGTAAAGATATGGAAACCTTCAAATGAGAGCTGTTTTCAAATAAGCTGTTTTCTTCCCACTGTTTGGGTTTAGATCTGAATGCTCATTTTTCAAAACCTAACAAGGTTAATCATGTCCAGATCCTAGGATCACATCCTCCTAGAAAAGGCAAACCAACTGATGATGATGCCTTTTTCCTAGGGACAGGTGTTTAAACAGACTTTACCAGATGCTGCCTTAGCAAGTGTGTTAAATGCAAAATGGGGAAAACAGCCTTAGTGTTCCTCATGGAGGGATGGGGATATCAATGTAAAAATGCAGAATAACTGCAAACCTTTCAAATTCTGAAGAAACTGGACCTGTGCTCACATTCCTCTGAGAGAAACTATCTTTGTCTTGGTTTTGCTTTGGGTCTCAAAAAACAAAACAAAACAAAAACAAAAACACCAAATCAGAAACTGTAAAATAAACATCTTTCCAAGGGGCACAATACTCTCACAATATTGTTAAATTCAGTACATCTTTTGAAATTATCTGTTTAGAACCTTGTGCTATCCCCATTCACTTTTCATCATTTCCACATCCAAGAAGGTATATTTAACAGCTTCCTACAGTCCTTCAAAGGATGTTGCCCTCTCCCTGTTTTATAAATCACGATCCAGCTTCAGTGGCAAGTGTACTTTCTTGTTAACTAGATCTTGATTGAATTCTTCCATCTCTTTCTTGATTTCTGCCTGTCAATGACATATCTGTCATCTTTATCTGTGAGTGTTGTCACCTGGGATTTTCTGTTGCTCAGATAATGTTTTATGCTTTTGTTGTCTCTATTTTATTTTTTGACCTCTTGAAATATTTTCTTGTTGTGTGGCATGAATTCTTCTGACAGTTTCAAATGAATAGTTTTGCCAACTTCAGCATATTATAACTTCTTGCTTGAACGCTGGTAGTTTCTCTATCTTATTTTCTATTATATTCCCTGAATCCCTTGAGATCCTTTAAAAGTCCTTCCTATGAGTTATCCTCACTATGTTGCTCTTCCTTTTATTACTTGGTCAAACACTATTTCAAAATGCTGCCCAACTTTTCATTCAGAACTGGAATGCAGGTGGCTTAGAGCTCTTCAGGCATTGAGAAAGATCATTCTCAGAGTGGCACGTAACTGCATTTTCTCTCATTCCTGTTGCTGCAAAATAGAAAGGATAATTATTTTTCATTTTATGGTGAAAGGCTCAATTATAATGACCAGTGTCATTTGTAAGTTCATATACTGTGGCAAATAGTAGAGGACATGACTACCATATCTTCAGCCTATTTAAATACCAGTTTGAAAATGACACTGTGCAAATGGTATTGCTAACTGTGTTTTCTACCTCCAAATGTGTAATTAACTTAAACATCCACATAGTCCTCAAAAACCCAGGCAAAATAGCATGATTCATATGAAAAAAAACCTCTCATAAATCAGCACAAGATCCTGCACGTCAAGTCAAAACTATTCATGGTTGCAAGGTGGGTGAAATCAGTCATGCTGCTAAAAAGAATTATATAATTGAAGTCAAGAAAGTCCTGTCTGGAATGAATTTGGTTCCATATTTAAAGGGATGAGGATCAAAACCTTCCAAAGTCCAGAGCTTCACCTTCTTTTGAAGCCAATGGAGATATGAAAAAATCTAACAACTCAGCCTTCTGCAAACCTGCTCCAAACCTCTAATAAAATTTGCAGTTGTTATAATGTTGGTACTTACAGATAACAAAAACACCAGGCTGCCTTCTGTGTTGTTTTCAGCATTCTATCCCACATGTTGGTTTTAGGCATTCTTTGGAAAGGCCTGCTGGATCTGGATTGTAAAATTAATGAGGACCTGGTTATGTGTTGCTTATTTACAACTGTGAAATGTTATTCTCAAATAATAAATATTCTTGAAAAAAATACAACAAAAGTAAGCCAAAAATACACAAGAATAATAAAACAACCTCAAATCAGCTATGCCTCTGGCCCAGTTTTTCATATTAATCCCCATTCATACTGAAAGATACATATTCATATGAGCTACCATCAAATTTTGTATGCAATTTAATGACTTGTGTACATGGCACACCCGCAGATATTTTCTGATAAGTTTCTGTTTTCAAAAGCATGAGACTTTCCTGATATTAGCCACAATCTGATTTATGATTCAGCTGAAATGATCCATCTGTTTCTGAGAACAAAACAAAAGAAATGCAAAAGAAAATATGGCTTTATTTTGCTCAGAGTAACACACAGCAGCTTTACTGAAGAAGTACCTTACTTTTTGCAGAGTGTATCCTGGAGACACTGAAAGAATATTTGCATGCCAAAAAATAATGCAAAGTTGGGCATGTTATCCTGAAATCTCTCTTTGTCTATGTTTAAATTTGGTGTTTGTCACCTAATGGCATTAAACTTTCAGTGCATTAAAAGGCTGCTGCAGATCTAACCTGCAGGAGGTAAGCAAAGCCATATCTGTTGTTACCTTTCTCTAGCAGGAATTGCAGGGGTGCTGAGAAAAGGGAAACTATATTCATGCAGTATGACAAAGATGGGTGAAGAGGAGTCAGAGAGAACAGGAAAAGCAGGGACTAGAGATCAGATTTTGTCAAAAGAGTGGAATTATCTTCCAAACCAGCACACCTGCATATGCAGTCTGCATTTGCTTTAGAAGTCCAAGCTCCCACTACAGTCAATGAGTGCTCAGTTCAGTTGATAACATATCACAGTTTGGTTCTACAAGTGATAACTGAAGACATCCACATTAGGGTGTCAGACATGACCTGGTACCTATGGTAGAACCATGTCCTCTTGTGTAGAGGAATGAAGGCGGTGGGTCGATCAGCATTGATAACATGCAGCTGTGGCCTTGCCCCAGAGGCAGTGGGTTGATTGACATGGACGATGTGCAGCTGTAGCTCATTCCTGCTCAGTGGTTAAATAGCCCTGAGGTTGGTGGGAGAGGGGGTTGGATGGGGTAGGGGTGTTGTGGTCTGGTCTGGTCTCTGGAGGAAGGTGATACAGCACAGATAGTAGAATCTGACCAATGGTAAAGCTTATTGCAGTCTACTACTTTGATTGTGCTGCAGCACTCTTGAAGCAGCAGCTAAACACCAGTGATAGGTATCCTAGAACATGTCAAAGAGCCTAAATGAAAATGACTCAATTTGGGCAGCTAAGCCATGCTTTAGAGGTCTGTCCTTATTAGCCATTGGAATGTTGAGAACTACTCAGCTGATTAAGCAAAAGAGTTTTTATTTAGTTAGTTGCCTAAATACAGTTGCATAGCACCATTTGGATGCCATAGGTTACCCAAGATCATAAAATGGGATGGTGCTCCATATGGGGCTTGCAGATATGACAGAGAAAAAGCCTATTGGAGACTCATGTGGTTTTGGAGCAATAGCTGAAGGTAAAGAGGAGCACTGTAATGTGTTAGAAAAGGGATTAGATGCCTCTAAATAAGTGAATGGATTTCCTGGGTGTCTGCCTTCATATCAGCTATATTCACCACATGATTCACTGACTGGGTCCCCACTGACTGTGATGACACCCTCCTTGCATACAGGTGGACGCTAGCACATGCACACCAAAGGCCAGCCGGCTTAGTGTTTCCAGGACTCACCACAGGAAATCTATGTGGTTGCTCACCTTGGTGCCATTTCAGAAGCCCTAAGGTATCCAGGAGATTGATGGGACATGTATATGAACATGGGGCATATGTTCTTATTATGTGTGCATTAAAGGATTGCAGAAAGAGACACAGGTACAAATAAAACAGAAGCACTCACATCTCCAAAAAGAGATGATTCTAAATGGGGGAGCTGCCCTTCCAGAGGAGAGGGTGTGCTTGTTGTAACCCACACTTCCTGGCAGCAGAGGTGTATACATCTGCGTGCATGTACTTGCACAACTATGTTTGTGATCATAACTTCTTGGAATAAAATATTGAAGGGCGTTCAGAAATGTATGGTTTTATTAACATCTCAGAAGTTTCTAATATTGGGATTCATCTGCTCTATTGCTGTTATTGATACTTAATGCCTAGTTCACTGCGGGTTAATTAGATGACATTAATAAATCAAAACTTCCTGAAATCTGATTCTGTTTAAATTGCACGAACTGAGCAGTTTTTCCCTGGTATACCAACTTATAGATGGGCTACTGCTCTAAAGAGTGTGGATATTTAGTCCATAGGATAGAACAGATGCTCAGATTTTCATTGTTTTCCTGTATTGGTTACACCTCTGCCGTAGAAGAACTTAATGGTGTAAAAAAAAAAAAAAAAAAGTTATCAAACTATGGGAAACACTTGAAAAGAGGTTTTGTGGGGTCTTAATACAGTCCCTTGTTAACCATTTTGCAGTATGATGGTAAGAGTTTTTAATTACCCTCAAGATTGTCTGGTAAAAGAAAGCAGTAGAGATTCTGTTTGTTCCTCAAAAGTTCCTTCCTAAAAAAATCTAAGCCAAGATGTCTAAAGATTTCATAACCTGGCCTTGTGAACTGACAACATAAACATCTCAGTGACATGAGAGCAGGTCAAAGGGTAAATCCAGAAAGTATTAATAACTCTTTTTGGAAGGAAATCAGTTCCTCATCCAAAAACTCGCAAGTAGAGCTCTGTGTTCACATAGTACACTGAAGAGCCATTCATGTGCTCAGTTTGTCTTTTACGATAAAGCACACATCCCTATCTTTTCATTTTGAATTCCCACACCATTCTTTGTCCTTATTGTATCTGGTGGTGATACTCTCATCAGGGAGCAGAAGATTAGAGGCTGAACATGTGTCACATTTTAAGTTAATAGCTGAGGTCTCTTTAAACAAAGCTGGTACGTGTGACTTTATGTCTCCCTTTACCTTTGCTTCATACAGTGCAAAAATATCCAGGATACCCACAGAGCTTTGCTGGGTGTAAGAACTCCGTGTTCTGTCAAAATAAATGCTGAGGAATTGTACAACCTTCTGAAGGATGAATCGGAGCTCTTCTGAGAGCTGTTTTGTTTCTAACCCCTTGATAATTCCCTTAGTGGTTACCAAAGTCCCTAAACGAATGAGAGCTATATTGAGATGTGTCAGTATTAGCTGTGGAAAGCTAAGATTTAATCCAGGAATAAGTGGCACCAACCTATACAGGATTTAGAGGTTCTGTAAAGGACACTAACTAATCTATTAATAACTCCACAGGAATCACATTCTAGATAGCCGCCAGGGAATCAACTGAATTGGCTCTTATTCCATTCAAACTGAAATTCTGACAAAGGTACGTGAACCCTAGAAACAGAAAGGATTTTTTTTAAAAATAGTAAAAGGAACCACAGGTTAGCTGCTCAGTGCTTACATTTCCAGCCTCCTGCCATGTAGCTGCTGCACTTCTACTAGGACGGGAAAAGGGGGAGGAAGGAGGGGGTAGGGAAGCTCTCTGGAACAGATGCCAAAATGCCATTAGACTTTCTGAGATGTCGTGACTCCCCAGTGGAATGTGATGGTAGTTCTGGAAGAGGCTACATCACCATTACTCTGACCTTCTGTGGTGTTAAATAGAGCCAGCTTGAAAGTCTCTGAGCAAGACACTATGTGTTGGCTCTTTCTTATTTTGAGAGATTCATGGTTTCTACAAGGAAAGCCATAATCCTGTCAATTTTCAGATGCAGGGATCCTGGAGACATATGATAGGACTCAGATAATATCCCTGCTTCCACCAATGGATGCTATTCTTAATGTGATCTGTTGGTTATGTGACATCTGAATGCTAAACCAAGCAAGATGTATAAAGAAATCCTCTTTCCTTTTGCCTTGTGTGCCCCACAAAGATGGAAATACAAGATCAGAAGAAGGGCGTAAATTTACTTCATTTGTCAATAGAACTTTCTTGCTTTATATTACCCAGTTTCTGCCTGTGGGAAACAACACTGATGTTCAGTTTGGTTTTGAGTTGTGGTTTGTTTGGTTTGGTTTTGGGGTTTTTTTTTTCTGTTCACATTCTACACAATATTTTGCTGATGAAAATTTAAAAACATGTTGTACTGCAAAAGACTTGGCATCAACATACTTCTGAATGCTGAGACTACCTCATCTAAGGATATCCATTTCTAAAAAAGAGGACTGAATGTATAGTCAATCAAGCAAATGAACAAGTGCATTTAACAAGCAGTAGGAGGATGTTTAATCTACAGTGAAGAAATATAATTTTCACTCATTTAAAACCACACATCTGTTCTGTTTAGCTATGAAGGACTGATTCCCTTCTTACTTAGTATGAAGTAAATCAGGAGTATAAAGGCTGAAGTTGTTGGTGTATACCAGTATAAAATCGGGATTAAGGAAAGAATACTCAGGGTTCCTTATACTATGGCCACAAATCTTCCCATAATACATTCTTGTCATTTCAAAAAGTACTGTTTTGTGGGAAATTTATAGGTACAGGTGCACTTACAACACAGCAGATGCTTAATTAAAAAAAAAGTACCTTTGTCTAAAGAATTTCTCTAAAACACTGGGCTGAGAGCAGGATTGCTGGTGTCATTGATTTTAATGGTAGTGGGACCAGTCCACAGTATGACTTTGTTCTTTTTTTCATGGAAGGGAGGGGTAGTTACGATCTGAATTTAGAGGCAGTAGTCTTGAGACTAACGTTTGCTGAGGCAGACACTAAAGAAGTAATTTCACTTTCCTAACAGAATAAAAAAGATATTTGAAATAAGACATTGTACTGCCGATGTCCCATCACCTGCTTTGCCTTGGTTCAGTAAAAGAAATATGTTTCTTATCTTTTAACACTGCAAAAATGTATTCTGACTTGAAAGAAATGATACGTGATTGTGGCGGGCTGGCCATGCCGGAGGGCAGGTGCCCCCCTGCCCGCTCTGTCCCTGCCCTCCTCAGCCGGGCAGGGGGCAGAGAATGTAACGACAGGCCCGTGGGTCGGGGTGGGGGCAGGGAGAGATCGCTCCCCAGTGACCGTCACAGGCACAACCCAGGTCTGCCCCGGGGAAAGTCAGAGCGGGCCAGTGAGAAATAAGCCCGACCCTCAAAGCACCTTCCGCAGCGCTCCCTTCTCCCCGGGCGCAGCTCGGCTCCTGCCCGTCCCTGCCCCCTCCCAGCAGCAGCACAGGGCTACGGGCACTGAGGGCCGCGCTCAGCTTCTCGCTCCTTGTCTCCCCCGCTCCTCGTTCCTCTCCTTCCCTGCCGCAGCGTGTCCCCCCCGCGGGCGCAGCCCCCCCGGCCCAGCCGGCCCCAGCCCCCCCGCCCCCGGGGGCACAGGCCCTGCCCCAGCCCGGCCCCAGCCCGGGCTCCTCCCCGCGGGGCCACAGGCCCTGCCCGGAGCTGCCCCGGCGCCGCTGCCCGCGGGTCACAGCCCCCTGCGGGCACCCCCTGCCCCGGGGGGGGCCCTGCCCGGGCTGCGGGGGGGGAGCTGCTCCCCCGGGGGCTCCGCGGGCCGGGGGCGCCGCGGGCTGGGGGGGAATCTCTGCTCCGGGCCGGGAGCGGCTCCGGCCCCTCCGGCGCTGCCCGGGGGCTGCAGGGCCGCGGCTCCCACACAGCTCGCTCCTCTCCCGCTGCAAGTTGCTGTGCGGGTTGTTCCCGCTTCTTCAATACGTTCTCTCAGAGGCGCTGCCGCCGGCGCTGATGGGCTCGGCCTGGGCCGCCGGCGGGGCCGTCCTGCAGCCGGCTGCGGCGGCTCCGTCGGACACGGGGGAAGCTTCGGCACCTTCTCACAGAAGCCACCCCTGTAGCTCCCCCACTCCTAAGACCTTGCCATGCAAACCCAGTAGTGTGATGTTCACCCCCTTATGTTCCATGATGAAGACAGTTAATACCAGGTTACATAGGTAGCAGAAAGAAGAAAATCTGTTTATCACATGACAGATTAGGGTGGGAAACATTCATAGTAAACTCATAACTGCTATACGTGCTGATTTGAAAAATCAGAGAAAATTACCACAGTCACTTCTAGCAACTGGCAGGGCACAGTACTCCATTAACAGGACAGCTGGCAGCTGGGAGGATGTAAAGTAATTCAGTGCCAGTGTGTAACCAGCTTTCTTTGCATTGAAATAGAGGTGTTACAACCAAACTGGATTTGCAATAGGGAATGTTAAATACGAGCATGTCATTGTCTCTGTCAGCATCACAAATGGAAATGGGGGTGTGCTTCCCTGTTATGTTTATTTCTTTCCTGTCACTGAAGTCACTGTCAAGAATGAAACCATTTTAGCATTCATTATCTTGTCTATTCAACCCAGCCAAGGCACCCTCATCTCTAGACATATCTAAAATCTTCCCATTTTCTTTTACCTTACAAAACTTAACACCTGTCTGTTCAAAATTATGCCAATCTTTTGGCATTTGTTATTGCAGGACTTCTTTATTCCACAAGGTGGAATTCTTTTCCATCATTCAATTTTAAGGAAATAACCTCCCAAAATGCCAAAAATGTATTTTGCTTCCTTTTAGGTTGCACTTGCTAATGGTGTAATCAAAACCATGTAACAGCGTTAAGTATCAGCAGTTTTTATGCACAAATTAGAGGTAGTCTTGATGCATCCTGATCCAAATCCATTCCGATGATTCCTGCTGATTTCCTTTGCACTTTAAGTGGATTGCAGCACTGCTCCTTCCTGTTCCTGGTGCTAGAGTGTGGTTCCATGCTGATGAACTGCTGTAATAGGTATTCGCTGTGGCATTTAGGCTTGAACAGACAGAAGTGTCATGTTAAGTTATTTTGGCCAAGTGCAGCTGAGGCTTCTAGAAAATACTTGTCTAGATTTAAGGAAAGTATTGGAATAGATGTCTAACTGCCAGTATAAAGATTAAAATGTGGTGCTTTTTTTTGTGTGTGTGTTGTCACACCTCATTGTCACGACCACTAGTCTCGATCCCACATTAAGCCGTAGATTCAGTTGACTTTACTAAAATGAAGTGCTGAAATTATGAGCAGAGGCTGAATTTGCCATGCAAACCCAGTAGTGTGATGTTCACCCCCTTATGTTCCATTATGAAGACAGTTAATACCAGGTTACATAGGTAGCAGAAAGAAGAAAATCTGTTTATCGCATGACAGATTAGGGTGGGAAACATTCATAGTAAACTCATAACTGCTATATGCGCTGATTTGAAAAATCAGAGAAAATTACCTTACCACAGTCACTTCTAGCAACTGGCAGGGCACAGATGCTTTAGAGCTTTCTAGCTTTAATGGGGGACGCAAATTTTCTGCACATATGCACGTAGTGCAATTTTAGATACCTAAGGCATCAGCACTTTACCATCAGTTGGTGCTCCAGAAGCATGTAGGTGCTGTATTTTATCTATCTGGATGCTTCAGATATTTTTGGGCATCTCAGACAGCAATAGAAAGTTTTGTATTCAGGAAAATAAATTACTCCTTAAGTATCTGTAACGTAGATTGTCTTCATTTCAGTCAGTTATGGAGGCTGCCATTGCAGTTAGTGTAGCTCTTGTCAACAGCCACTAAAGTTTAGATATAATTCCTCGATAACAATAGTAAACCTTAGAGGAAGAATTGCATCTCAAATACCAATGATTATAAGAATTAACTCTCCACTGATTATGAAGAAAGCCAAGTGGTCTGCCCAGCTGTAGATCTTCACAGTACACATCTATCTTTACCTGGAGGAATCTCCCACCTTTATTTTTTAAGTCAAATTAACTGAAGAGACACAAGCACCTGTAGACCATCATTCAGATCCCACCTCCCATTCTGAGGTATCTGTTTCTTTTGACTGACTATAAAGGGAGCCAGGTGGTTTGATTCAGGTGCTCACACATTGGCTTCTAAAACTACCTAACATACTCTATGATACCCAAAATAACTACAGAACATGATTTGACACAGAACATATGAAGGATCTGACCTTGACCTCTTGTTTGGTGGTCAGGTAAGATCTATCAAGGAACTTTGAACAGCACCAGATACTTGCATACAGCTCAAGTTGTCTGAGCTGTCTCATGTAAGCATTTATAATTAGGTGGGGTGAAATGGTCCAAGAGCTGCAGATAAAGCTTACTCAATGTAACAAAAAAACCCAAGGTGAACCTCCTGTCTTACAGCCGATGCTTTGTTACCTGTTTTCAGGTGGTATTATTCCCTTTAGCAGTGTGTGCATAGACACATATTGTAATAGGGCTGCTTTTGATAATAGAATTACAAGATGTTAGTATCATTTTCTGTCCATAATCTCAACACCTTAACTTTATCCTTCCTTAACTGAGCTGAGCTGCCAATAAAAAAAGAAAAAATGCTTTTTGTACACTAATCAACTGGGAGTGCTAGCTTTTCTCCAGCAGAAAAGCAGTCATTTAGTGGTTTTGAGAATTGCATAATGTGTCTCAGGGTTAAAGGGTTCTTACCTTTCTCTGATTAACTGAAATTTGTATTGGCTTCTGTTGTAGCCACACATCAGTTTGTGGGGTTTTTTATATCTCTCTGGGGATTTTTTTCACAATCTTGTATATAATTAACCAGTCTAAGTAATTTTAGAATCAAGAAATGGGCTAGGAAATGAGTTTGTTCTGTAGAATAGGGAGCAGAAAGAAAGTCATAGGCCTTTAGAGAGCAGGTGATTCTAGAAGAAAAAGGTAGGAGGCTAATTATTTCCATTGATTAAATTTGTCAGAAATCATTAACGAACCATATTCATAGAATCAGAGGATGGTTTGGGTTGGAAGGACTTTAAAGATCATCTAGTTCCACCCCCCTGCCATGGCCAGGGACACCTTCCATGAGATCAGACTGCTCAAAGCCCCATCCAGCCTGGCCTTGAACATTTCCAGGGATGGACCATCCACAGCTTCTCTGGGCAACCTCTTGAGTGTCTCACCACCCTCATAGTGAGTGTATGCCTAAGTGTTGTATTTCACAATGAAGCAAAGTGTAAGCCTGTGTGTATATCTAGATTTGTGCAACAGACAAATGCAAAGGTACATCCAGCCTTATGCTCACAAAGCCTTTTAGAAGATTATGAATCCTATTTTAAATCCTCTTTTATCAGGGTTTTTACCCAATTTTTCATATCTGGATTTATGTAAATGTAATAGTGATTGGGTTTTTTTGTAGTTGATGAATTCTGCCATCAACTGAACAGAATTAACTGTATGATCACTGCACACAAATACTATCTCAGATCAAAATTAACTACTTTTTAACTTTCGTTTTTCTTATGAAAGGTAAAGTTTTAATTTTCTATTTTCTCCATTTCTTAACTGTATATGGGAGAATACCTTTAGTAGCTCTATCAATCATGAATTAAAGTTATTTAATTAAACAGTATTTATACATGTGATTCCTTAATAGGCAAAAAAACCCTGGTCATGGATTAAGACATTCTTCATTCAGTGAAGAGCAAATATTATATGTAAATAAATGGATTTAATATATACAGAGCATGTTCTAATAATAGCTGTGCTGTTGGTTTAAACAGAAGACAGAAGGAGAAAAAAGAAATAAGGAAAAATTGAAATATTGAAAAGAGAATGGTGTTAAGAGTCAGGTTTCAGAACATTTTGTACATGAATAAAAGGAAATTATGTAATTCATTATTTCATTGCCAGATAGAAAAAAGTTTCAGGGTAGACTAATATGTCTCTTCATGGCAATCACTGGCCTAATCTGAAGATATGATTTCCAACTTGCTTCAGCAGCTTGTTGCCTCTTCGTGTAGTTGTCCTGCTTTGTAATCTGCCTCATGCACTGCAGCCACAGAAAGCACCACTAGTTCTGAGCAAAGTGAATTCCCTTACCAGGCTCATTTTGATCATTTTGATGTTCATGAAGACAAAACACTACTAACAACCGTCTGAGACATACTTAGTCAAGACAGCAAACAATTTTTAAGTTTACTTTTTTTTTACAGCTAGAATAAAATGCATACCTGCAACCTAATAGAGACAAAATAGACTTGGTGTGAGAACTCATGTCTCATCATTACTGTGGTGTCTGAGACCTCTCCGCCTTTAGCGTGTTCATCCTATTTAAGTAAAGTAAAGGTAATAATCTATGTGGCTGGAAAGCTGAAGAACAAAGAGGATGATTAACAAGTTCATGAAAGGAAGGATGGTGTAGACTGGGACTTGAGTCCCAGACTCTTGAATCTAAGAAAAAAACCCTGTTCCCTAGGTCAACCTTCCTTTTTTTTTGTGAAGACAGTACTTTCAACTTGAATTAATCTGCTGGAGTAAGAAGTCAGGTGGCAATTATCCATTCTATTTATTTAGCATTCTGTGTGGTTTTAGAGGTTTCATTTGCAATATATTCTACCGGTATTAATTAAGCAAGACTTGGTATGAGGTCATTTGAGCAGTAGGCAGTGCTAAATAGTACAGAAGAAATCAGTTTGTTAAAGGCATAATCAGAGCTGGTCACAAAAATGCAAAGTATTTCTAGCAAAGTTTTTCACCAAAATATTCAAAGTAGCTGTGTATCTCTGCAAAAGAGGCAAGGTAGATTTGCCTGAACACAGGCATATAGTAGCTTTGGATCTGCCATAACATACCCACTTACCCTCCAACCACTGCTCCAGAAGGAGATATGTCTCCTATAGATCCTATTTTGTATCTTGCAGGACCCACATGGACACTTCAGATAAAGTATGACAACTCATTTGCCATTAAGTAGCTTAAGTAGGCAACTGAACTGATCTTCCTGAAGCTTTAACAAACATTTATACTTTCTAGTTTATGGTTTATTTCTGATATTCATGATCACCTGTGAATAACACAACTAAAACTGGATGCAACAAATAAACTGTGAAATTTCCATCCAAAGGCTTCATCCAAAGCAATGGCTTCAGTATCACTGGACTTGGAAGCTGCTCAGGAATAGCCTGATCCTGGTTGGCTCGCATCTTAGGTTAGTAACATCTGAGAAGATAAAGGATACATGTGTAATGACTTCTGAACAGTGAAATGTATTTGATCAATGCTTAGTATTTTATAGTATCAGCTAAGAATCTTCTTGTCTTCACGCAGGCAAGCTACATGTACCGCTCAGCGGCCTCACTAGCCGTACTTAACACTGCTCCTTGCCTGCTTTTCTGCGCATTTCTGTGTTTACTGCTGATACATTGTACTCCAGAATTCTTTCACTCACCTTCAGGACCCACTTACTTTCTCCATTCTGTACTTTGCCTACACCTAGCCGCACAGGCAGTACTCACAGTTTCTGCTGAAAGCATTCATAATTTCTCCCAGTCCTCAGCCAACAGGTTTTCATCTGACCCCAAAGGACCCAATTCCTCAATTTCAAGAGCAAATCTGGTTCACCATCTTCCCTAGGATCTGCCTAACCACCACAGCAGTAGCCATCCTGCCTTCTCTTCAAAACTGTGTTGACTGACGATGAACATTAGTAAGGAAAAAATGAGGTAAATCTATTAATATATATATAAGCACATGAATTATGTGTGTAAAACTTTATAGGGAGTTAGATTTATATTTTATATGCATGCATATGTATTAATATTATATAATATACATCATATATAATATACACCGTATATTACCTAGTCTACATTATATTGTATTATATAGTGGAAAATGGAATGGAATGACTAAGCTAACTGCATTTATTCCTTGGCCTTTCCATTGCTTCTTATGAAATAGAACATTATACAATTACAACCCATGTGAAGTTTTGTATTTATTGGAATTGAAAGCAATAGCCCCATTCTGTGGAAAGCTATTTAATTGTTTATGCTCAGCATTATGTGTGTGTGCAGTACAGATCTAATCTATCATTAATCAATGGATTCCTTCCCTTTATGTTTCTTTGGCTGAAGGACTCCAGTGGACAACTTTTTTTAGATTTCAAGGTCCAGTGACTGTTTAAAAGGATTTTTATTTAAAAAGGTTTCATTATTTCTATGATAAAAAAGAAATAAAATAAAATTTAAAAAAAGTTTGAAAACCAATTTAGATCAACTAAATGTGTTACATTTGCATCAAGCTTAAATACTCACCTAAAGCAATGAGCTAAACTGACTGTGGGGCATCACTGAGTTTTCAGCTTTCTAGAAAAAAAGGTACTCTTCCAGCATCACACTACAGACCTGCCACTCACTGTCTGATTTTGCGTCACTGAATGATGAAGCCTCACATGGCATTCTTGCACAGGCAAAAGCGAATGCAATGATAATTTGCTTCTGGTGATATGCTTTGCTCTATTGATTAACTTGTATGGATTTTCCCTTTAAATTACACACCCTCAGCTCTTCCTTTCTTTAAAAATGAAGACTTAAATGTAAACATGAAGAGTATCTCTCTGTTAAAAACACTGAAGGATAACTAGAGGGTGTATTGTTGCAAGCAGATAATTAGCCTACTTTTTAGTACAGATATGCATAGCCAATTCTAAATTAAGGCACAGAACAGTACAAATTCAGTTCTGAAGATGCATGCTCCATCCAGGCGGGATGTGGTGTTCTTTTAAATGTAATAAAATTAATGAAATATGTTATTTTGGACCTGCTTTACTGTGCTTCTAGCCAGAGGCTACAGCTTCTAGTAAGAGGTTCACGGTGTAAGTGTTTAGATTTAAAATAACTCAATGCTTTTGAACTGCACCTGGAATTCTTCTAGGGTTGATTCAAATTTTAAATTTTCCTGTCTTCTGCTCCCCTCTGCTTCCTACCTACAGCTTCCAAAATGGGCTGCTTTGGCTCAGCTCATATTGTAGAAGACCAACAGAAAGCCCAGACTATTGTATGGGACAACTCAAGGAGTTATCACATGTAATCTAAATAAGTAATGCTATGCATGGACCATAGTTCCTGCTGGACCTGAACTGACTATTGTAGTTAGCCCCAATCTCAGTGGCAGCTCCTCAATTTTATTAGAAAACAAACTCTAATATTTTCACAACTCATCTCCTGGACATTGTTGTAGTAAGGTCTGATTTCCACAGAAGTATTGGGAAGACAGTTTAATATAAATCGATAGTGCCCACTATAGTTTCATTACAAAAAGAAGATCCTTGTTGCTTATTTCCCTTGGTTTTTACTTAAGGAATTGATTAAAGGCAAAATAAATGAGATCTACGTATTCTGTTCAGAGAGACCAAATTCTTAAATCTTAGGCTGATTTGTGATTTTATCTACACATAGTTTAATGGTATGGAAGCAGTTGGTAATGAAAAAGTATTTCATCTACTCTTGTTAGTATTTAAAATATTCTGTAATTGCTGGACTAAAAACACTTACATGAAGTGAAGAGTAATTTCCAACTTCATGTACTGAAATAAACATATTTTCCTTGTTTCCAGTGCCAGAAATAAGAGACAGACTTAAATATACTTGGTATGTGTTGGGTTGAATATATTAAAAAACAGTGAAGTAGTTTCTATTCTGTATGCTAAAAGCATGCGGAGAATCCTTTGATTATTGTTAATTTATTAACCGTTGTTAATTCTTAATTGATAATTATCTGTTAATTAATCTTTATGTGAGATCAGGGGATAAAATATATCACCCTGTATTATATCACCCTCTTCATAAGTAGTATTTTTGCTGTGATTTTGGGGGCTGGAGAAGAGAAAGCTTGGGAAGATCTTTTCAACATGTATAAATACCTAATGAGGGGAGTAAAGCAAATGGAGCCACATTTTTCTTGGTGACAACCAGTAAAGAAGACAAGAGTTAATGGACACAAAATGACATAAAGAAAATTGTGTTTAAACATAAGAAAAAACGTATTACTGTGTGCATAGTCAAACACTGGAACAGGTTTTCCAGGGAGGCTGTGGAATCTCCATCCCCAGAGATATTGAAACCCACCTGGACATGGCCCTGAGCAACTTGCACTAGCTGCCCCTCCTTTGAGCTGGGAGTTAGACTGGATGACCTACAAGTGATGCTTTGCAAAATAAAAATCTTTAAAAAAAAAATAAATGCTAAGACAAAACTGGCAAGGGTTGAACGGAAGGGGGTTTCTGCCTCTGAAAATTTCAATGCTAGTAGCGAAGTCATGGTTAAGACAAATGTCTTTTAATAATATTACTTCAACATTGTTGTCTGGAAGAGGAACTCATGTCTGAAAAGGCATAAAAAGTAATTACCTTCTGACCACTCCTGTTTCTTTTTTTCTTTATTTTTAACAACTCATCAAGATATTGCATATACCCCCACTCCCATGGAGAAACAATGTCTGTCCTTGTTCATTTAATTAAATGTCATTCTAAATGAAGCAAACAGTGAGAGAGCTTAGAGAGACTGGGGAATCTTGTCTGGTAAGTAAACTTGTATTTTAAAATCATTTTTTGGGAACATATGGGCTGCCTAGCTTACAAAAGCTAGAAAATATGCCTGGACATGCTGAGAAACATGGGTAAGCGTGTTTAATGGTGACAGCTCTTAAGTGACACTGTCTCTTCCATTCAGAGTGCTTTCCTCACATTTTCCCACATTTTCCTTTTCTTTCTGCTCTTCTCCAGGGACACAACAGCAACAGTGACCTTCTAAAATGTACAGCACTGCTCCCCCTCTCCCAGGGGCCCCGTAAAGATTTCACTGAAGTTGGTAATACAGCATCTCCTCCAACAAAGGTTGGGAACATCTGGTGCAAGCCTACAGACCACCCTGGAACCTATTCTAAAACAACAGTCTAGAGCTTTTTTTGATTTAGAAGTCCTCAGCCTTTTTAGTGATGGAAAGAAAAACACCTAATGGAGAGATAACTGTGGATGTCTCTGCCATAAATGACCTACCTAAGACACTGACAGCTGTACAGACAGTGCATTTCCAAGTTTGATATGGGTTTTTAAAGGCACCATAAAAATAGAAGTAACTACATTAATAACTCTGAAGATTGAAGATAGATGGGTGAGATATTCCCAGAAGAGCATCCCTTCTTCCTTTTGATAGAAGCATGGACGTGTCTGCAGAGACCACAGGGTAAAGGCAGTGCAACATGAGACCTGTCCAGCTCTGATGCTTATCTGAGATGGCTATTATGTACCAATAGTTTTTACGATTGCCAATTATAAGCTTTATTTTGTCTTGGCAGTTTTTGGTCCTCAACACCAGCTGAAGGTAGGAAAAGAATTCATCCTCTTCTCAGTAAAATCACAATTTCTTGATACACATCTTCCACCAAGGCAGTTAATGCCATCCAAATTGTTGAATATTGTTCACAGAATAGGTGGAAAACCGAGATTAAGATTAAATCTGAACTGCAGAAAGGGGAAAAAAACCGAGTCTGGTTGTTCAGCATAATTCATGACTACTGAGATGAACTTGTTGAGGATTCATAATGAACTACCTCACCCCTCCAAGCAGAACACAGATCATTTTGAGCTGCTAGTGTAAGTCCTTGGGAGTCCCTTTGAATGGGTTGCGTTCAAAGCCTTGAGACAGGTTTTTCCTGGTTCTGCCGACACTACTCCTGCCACTGTAACTGTGCTGCTGCTCCTACTAACACAATGCCACTCATGTTAGTAGATGCAGTAGCAACACTGATAGGTGAGAGCAAGACAAAACTAGTTTCATAGGTCTAGCTCCATAGGGGGTGGGACTATATGGGGTACATACATTCTGTGAGTGAACTTCAAAGGGTACAAAAGTGCAGCAGTTTGTTCAGTGAATCCACAGGGATTATTTCCAGTCACACCATGACACACTTGCGTAATTGTGATTGACTGTAAGCTGACAGTGATTTTTATTATCTTTTTGAAGGGGAGAAAATGTCTTCACAGTAGGACCAATGCAATAAGATTGTAGATGTAAACATGTTACTATAAAATACTCAATCAAATATGAATATGGATGACTTAAGGTGTTGCTATGCATATGAATGAAGGGACAGAAGAGGCAGAGAATGACAAAAAGAATCATATTTGTGTTCATAGTGAAGTCAATGGAAACTTTGCTGTTGTTTTCAATGCCAGAAGAAATCACCAGATCCTTTCAAAAAATACTGTCCTGTCTACCTGGATTTTCACAGACCTTGTTTTTCTCTTTTATATTGCAGATGTTGACTGAAATACAGAGACACAGGTAAGAGTATTAACTTCATATAAAATGAGGAGCGGAAGAGGGTAATTGGGGGTCACAGTACAGAGCATTCCCTTCAGGGCACAATAGGTAACAGTGGCAAAGCCGCTGTTCCTATCCATTGTTATTCCTAATACCACCTTGCACTATTCCTAGTGCACAAAGTAGTAGTACAAGTGTACTAGAGAGGGTGACCCATACAATAATATACATGATTTAAGTTTTGTTAGCTGTCACAGCTGGTCCAATGCATACCAGCAGCCTCAGAAGAAGTTGCAGTGTCATCACTGCAGGTTTTGAAGCAGGACTTTGAATTTTACCTTAAAAATCTTATGCAAAGTAAAGGGATAAGCAGAAAAAAAGACAGCTTTTTTATTATATTTTAGAAGCTGTTTAATGTGCAGGAAAAAAATTGTCCCTCTCTAGATTAAGACATTCCTAAAGGGGCATTTCTTCCGTGTCCCTAAAGGTGCTATTCTGGTGAGCTGATTCTTGTTAGTTTTTCATGATGCTTAGCCAAATAATGCCTTTACCTAATTTCCCTTAATTTCTCAATAAAAGTTTGGTGACACATGAAAAACCTTGAAGTTTAAGATGTTTGTAATTGTATTATTTCCCTCTGTTCTCCAAACTCAGCTAGAATACCATTCTCCCTGTGCATTAATGGTCTTTAACAGGTAAATGGGAACTTGGGAAAGGGAATTTTGATGTACGTGCCCTTGACAAAGTGGATAAATTTTAGCTGAGGGTGTTGACCCTTTTCATTAACACAACAACAACCACAGGCTACTAACACAGAAAAGAATTGTTCATAAATAGTAAAATTATGTTTGGAGAAAGGAAGCTGCTATTTTAAAATCTCAGGTTTTCAATTCCTTTCTTTTCAACTTTGTGTTGATTTAATTATGTTTCCATTAATCAAGCAACATGTTAGCTGTGGAACAAAAATAATGTTCAATGATACAAAAGATACATGCAATCTTTCAAATAAAGTTCAAGCTCCCTGTCAGGTCTGTGACTGGTTTTGTCCTACACTGCTAATTCTGGTGTTCCCATTCCACCCCAGACACACACACTTCTTTCTTGCCACTTACTTCTCTCTTTAGACTTTCCGGCTTCCTTTTTATTTTCCCTACATATTCTATGATGTTTTTTCTGCTTCAGATTCTGTTTTTATTTAACCTTTAGGTGATCCTGTAGAGGAATGAAGCTGGGTTAATTAACAATATCCAGTTGTGGGCTGGCTTCAGGGGCAGTGGGTTGGCTGATGTGGACAAGGTGCAGCTGTGGCTGGTTCCTGCTAAGTAGTTAAATAGCTCTAAGGGGGATGGAAGAGGAGCAGCTGTTGAAGAGAGACCTGGAGGAAACAGAGGGAGAGAGTGCCCTGGATGTAGGAGAGACAAGAAGAAGGATGCAGCAGAGGCAAAAAGCAGAGGGGCTGGCCTGAAGAGTATGAGGAAACAGCATGAACAGTAGATGAACTGTTGAAACCTTGTGGGGGATTGGTGGCCGTGCTGGGGCAAGGCACGGTAACTACTTCCTGAAGTTAACCTGGTATGGGATGGTAAAAGCCTTGTTGCAGCTGGCTAGTTTTGATAGTGCTGTGACACGATCCCTTCTACCGTATATTAATCTAGTCTTCTACTTTACCTCTTCTGTGCTGTGTATATTTGCTATAAAACATGGGTAAAAGTGCTCCTCTTGAACTTAAGCCAGCTTGAATAGAATGGTTTGTGTATACAGTACTAAACAATATTACAGTTTAATAGTATGCAGTATGAAAGTCAGCTTGACAGTAAGGCCACAGACAAAGCAAATAACTACCTGAAAAGATCTGTGGTCTGTGCTAAGTCACTAACTATGTTTGAAAAGAGATTTAGGAGACTGTTAGTTGGCAAGGGCCAAAACAATGTGAAAAACATTCTGCCTATTTAACTACACTTGTGATAAAGACCAGTGTTTAGCTGAATTCTTTTGCCCAGTTTAATTTACTAGCATGGGTGTAGTCTAAGCTTTTTATCAAATTTTCAAGATACTACTGGGTATTTATTTTTGTTAAATTTTGTGAACTAGACAGTTCAAAATCACCTAGGCTGGGGGAGTGATAAATTTGTTTGTTTTAAAGGGTCTTCTACATGGTGTTAACAGAATATTTATATTTTCTTCAGGCCAGGGGTAGTTTAAAGGTGATAACATTCCAATGAACACCAAAAAATGAAGGATATGGGTCTTAAATCTGTAGGTTTTGGGAGTCAAAGCATATGGTAAAAGATCTCAGTTATTTCATTTGTTTTAAGAGCTTGAGTGTATTGTTACTGAATCCAAACCAGCTTGTAATTACTTCAGTATAATAAGACATAGAATTCAATATGCCACAATAACCACCACTGAGGTGCCTAGAGCATGATGTGGAACTAGGCTCCCTTTACAATGCATTTACAGAGCTAGACATCCCAAAGCCAATGACACAACAAGCAACATGCTAATCTGGCTCCTAAGGTTAGACACCAAATATCCAGGCACAGCTTTTCCAAGGAAGCAGATTTTGTGGAATCACATTGCCCTTTTGCCTGTCCTATCATTTTCTGTTAGCCAGATCTTATGTCTTTAATTGATAAGTTTTGGCTCAATTCAATAGAATAAAAATCACCAGGCTCCTGAAGTCCTACAGGTTTCATGACAGGGAATGTCTAGATTACTGAGAAAGCCCATAATAGGACCATATTCAAGCAAAAATTAGATTTTTCAGTTAAAAGCAGTTTCAACTAAGCATCTGAATTCTTTTTTTGTTTGCTTTTTTTCCCTGCCTGGCTAGAAGCTCACAGATTATTATTCCCACACAAACCATCCCATAATATATAGCAAAGCTCCAGAAAGCACAGTTCTGTGTTGGTACTAAGAATGAGCTGAGAGCATACTGGGAAAATACAGAGACACCCAATTGCCTTTGGATGGTCAGAAAAAGATGATTGAGAAGGGAAGAGAAAGAACGAGGCTCTTCAGCCTTGGCGATGGAGCTAAAAAGGAATAAAACCCACAAACAGTAAGTCAAAGCTCTCATAATCTTCAAATATTTCCTATTACAAGTCACAGAACATTCATCCATCAAGTTAGAAAAAAGTTGCAACCCCTCACCTGCCACATACATCCTTTTACAGCAAGACATTGTAATGATCAGATGAGTGGACCAGAAAGACTGCAATGGGGAACGTGACATCCTACCTAAATGCAAAGGGAGTCATCATGGGAAGTCTTTGCATCTTTCCTCTTTTAAAGACAGTTTTTATATTTTAGCTAAAGCCATCATTGAATTACATCTCCAAACTATTCCAAAGAAGAAATCATCTCTGTTGTTTCATCATTCTCCTCTAGGGATCATCTTAATACGAAAAATACAATGAAAATAAAAAGTCTGTTGCTTTATTATGTCCATAAACACCTCAACTTTGACAGTTTGTGTTGTTAAATCAGAGATTCTAAATTATTAAACCCACTGAGGTGCTCAGGAAGAAATCTAAATTTTATAGCTTATTGTATTAATTGGGCATTGGAAATGAAATAGTTTCTGAACTCTTCTGTTCTTTCAAATCCAGACAGTTTTGGATATGCTCAAAGAAAGTTTTAAAATGCACACATCTTCACGTCAAAAATAAAATTGAGAGTTTTGTGCAGACCTAAACAGTGTTTAAGCACTTCTAAAGATTTCTTTGAGCATGGCTATATTATATAATGGAAAGCAGTATAGGGTTCCCTGGCATAACAGAGACTCCATTTGATTAAGTCACAGGATGTAATGCAATGTCCCGCTGTTGTCTGTTGGGGTGAAAATAGACAGAAAAGTGGTAGAGTCTCAACCACTTCTATTAAATAATCTCAAAAGCTTTTCCCATATGAAAGGAAAAGGCATCCTTAGCCAAGAACTTACATGACGCTCTTCATTTTTCTCCAACATGGAGAGAAGCAAAATCTCAGGAGACAGTCTGGTGACCACTCAGCTAGTAAAGCAACTTATTCACCTTCAAAAATCAGTAGATAATACAGATTACTAAGGAAAGAGTGGATTTTTGAGGATATTCATCCTGCAGAGACAGACAGGATTTTACCTCTTATCTCCCTTTAACCTTTACCAGGATGGGAGAACAACTGATCCATGTGTTGAGATATTTTCTATGTTGAGAGACTGCATACTGAAAAATAAGCTTTCTTTTTTTACTTATTTTTATTTCTTTAAGCAACAAAACATGCCTCTTTAAAGATGGAAGGATTATAATGTTCTGTTCATTTTTATTTCTCCCCACTTAACACCAACCTTCCCTTTCCTCACTCTTAACAAAGTATTTAGTATCCTTAAAGTACCATGGGTAGAATAAAAATATTTACATACTGAATAGAGGTTCCACCCCCTCCTTTCGCATCCTCCACTTACAGATCAGTTGAAAGGAAATGGAGAAAAATATATTTAATTTTAATTCTTGCTGGTTACCACAATGCCCTATTAGATGCTGAACTGCAGCATCAGAAATGTACAGATGCACATCAGATATGATAATACCAGAAAAGAAGCTGCACAGAGCAGTTTAAAGTGGACCAGTGCAGGACTGAACTTGACTCTTTCAAATCATAGAAGCTATAACATTGATTTCGAGCTTCCAGCTATCTTGTGAACTGCTGTTCATTTTCAGCAATATGTCATCATTAACAATACTTCTGCTTTCTTTTTTAAGCAATATGCCATCATTAATTCTGAGCTGCTGCATTCCTCAAGACACTCAGCTCAAATCCAAGCTTAATGAGGTTGAGACACATAAAGTTAGATAATTCTGTATGAGGAAAATGAAAATGGAGAAGAAAAAAGAAAGAAAAAAAAAAAAACCAAACCAAAACAAAGGGTGGAACAGTACAGTTTTGTTAATGTGTTTAAGTTATAAATTGAGTGTAAGGAAATTCCAGTCCCTTTCCATTTGCCTTAATCATTAGTGCACCAAAGACTGATTTTGAATGTTTCCCCCTTACATTGATGAGTTTTGTTTTGTTTTCTGAAGCAGCTGATGAAATATTCCATCAGATGGAAACTGATATTCCTCCCCAGAACAAGTGATTTGTACGGGACAGATTGACCTGGTAGTTAAAAAGTTAAATGATTGATGTGAAACATCCACAAATGTCAGTAAAAGGAAACTAGCGATATTTTAAACTATTTTAAACAGTCTATATTTCTGGCAGTGGGAAATCCTTATTTAGACTGAAGCATCTGCTGGATTCCTAGATGTACAAACATTTCTTTAAGCTCTTTCAAGTAGGATTATTACTGCATATTTTTATATCATCTGGTGTGCTTTGAACATTAATAGTTAACTTGTAGCAACAGAAATATTTATTCATGGCATGAAAAACTACCAGCACAGAGTTTAACTTTTTTTCAGAAAGAGGGAAAAGATAAAACAATGACATAAAATGGAAAAAAAATTGGCATGCCAGTGAAATGAACTGAGTTTGAATTAGTATAACACCCTTCTCTGGGCTGACTTTAATTGACTCATTGTTTCTCACACTTCAGCACTGCCTGATAAAAGGATCTTAAACTTGCTGTTCTTTGCTTTAGGCTAAGTTGATGAGGAAAGGAGATATTCCTCTATCATATTTAAAGCAAGGGTGGCAAGCATCTCCCAGTATGCCGCTACGTCATAGTAAATGTGATTTAGTGGTGGTACATCACAACTCGTACTGTCCTTCCATTTCTTGTCAACCTGAAGCAGCGGTAAATAGCAGCTTGGCAGGGGTGGTTTCCTCACCCGGTTTTCCTAAATTCAACGTATTTATTTATTACAGGACAATAAAGTTTGGTAAAGATCAGACAGGATGCAGTTGTGCAAAATCATTGAGAATTAATATTAAGCTTGATTCATAAAAAATTCCTTGCTCTAAGTACAGTAATGAATACATTTAATTTACTTTGAGGTGTCAAAATGAGGTGCTGAAATAAGAATGCTATTCATCCTTGTGAAAATATTCTGCTGGTAAGGAAGGCATAAGAACATGACAGTCCTGTATCGTTGTAATACAGTTGATTTTACCGTTCACACAGATATATGTCTTGGTACCCAGAAAATAGGTGGGTTCCTGTTTCTTTCTTGCCTACTTAAGAAATTCCTTAAAATTGTTGCAGGCTGCTAGTAGTACAATAAAAGTACATTGGGAGTGTAGAAATAGGCAGTTCGTTAACTGCTGTGTAGGTGACAACAAGTCTGAGGTTCCCACCTGACTAACATCACAGCTTGTGGGTGTTGAAACAGGCTGTAGAAGTGTCCTGTCTTCACTGCTGGTGATGCAGAGAACCTGTGGCATATACCTCCTCCATTTAAGCACTATAGCTAAATTTCAAAATGTAAGAAGGATGAGCATAACCATTCCTTTTTAAGTTTGGAGGAAATCCTGTACACTTATTTTGCTGTTATTTCTTGATATACTTCTCACTCATTCCTCTTGCGGAAACATGTCAGTGACACTCGTTTTAGTCTTGACACAGAATTTATGGTATCCTTTTTTCATTATAGCACTTCTACTGATAAAAGTAAGTTATATAAATTTATTTGGTTTATGTGGTAGTGTTTTGGGGATGGAGGGGCTACAGGGGTGGCTTCTGTGAGAAGGTGCCGAAGCTTCCCCCGTGTCCGACGGAGCCGCCGCAGCCGGCTGCAGGACGGCCCCGCCGGCGGCCCAGGCCGAGCCCATCAGCGCCGGCGGCAGCGCCTCTGAGAGAACGTATTGAAGAAGCGGGAACAACCCGCACAGCAACTTGCAGCGGGAGAGGAGCGAGCTGTGTGGGAGCCGCGGCCCTGCAGCCCCCGGGCAGCGCCGGAGGGGCCGGAGCCGCTCCCGGCCCGGAGCAGAGATTCCCCCCCAGCCCGCGGCGCCCCCGGCCCGCGGAGCCCCCGGGGGAGCAGCTCCCCCCCCGCAGCCCGGGCAGGGCCCCCCCCGGGGCAGGGGGTGCCCGCAGGGGGCTGTGACCCGCGGGCAGCGGCGCCGGGGCAGCTCCGGGCAGGGCCTGTGGCCCCGCGGGGAGGAGCCCGGGCTGGGGCCGGGCTGGGGCAGGGCCTGTGCCCCCGGGGGCGGGGGGGCTGGGGCCGGCTGGGCCGGGGGGGCTGCGCCCGCGGGGGGGACACGCTGCGGCAGGGAAAGAGAGGAACGAGGAGCGGGGGAGACAAGGAGCGAGAAGCTGAGCGCGGCCCTCAGTGCCCGTAGCCCTGTGCTGCTGCTGGGAGGGGGCAGGGACGGGCAGGAGCCGAGCTGCGCCCGGGGAGAAGGGAGCGCTGCGGAAGGTGCTTTGAGGGTCGGGCTTATTTCTCACTGGCCCGCTCTGACTCGATTGGCAGTAAATTGACTTCCCCCGGTGCAGCCTGTGCTGCCCATGAGGGCAGTAACTGAGGAGCCATCTCTCCCTGTCCTTGTCTCAGCCCATGAGCCTTTTGTCGTATTGTTCACCCTGTCCAGCTTAGGAGGGGGAGTAATAGAGTAGCTTTGGTGGGCTGCTGGTGTCCAGCCGAGGTCAACCCACCACCCAAGGTCAAACCACCACAATGAAATTTTGGAAAATAGTAATGTGGAAAGTATAACCATGGTAAGATCCATCCACAACATGAACACAGTGGAAAGCGGAAGAGAAAATTCCTGTGGTCACTGCAGCATCATTTAACTTGACTTTTTTGCACCCCACTGCAGACAGGGTGAATGCATCGACTTTTTCTTCAGGTAGACCATTACATTCTACAATAAGTCATTCATGCTTAGGGCATGGATCCCTTTGCACTTTAACGTTATTGCTTTGAATTGAATGCAATTTTGATGTGTCAAATTTTGTTTGGTTTTGAAGAATTTTTCCTCAGCAAACCAACATCTTGCAGTACTTCAAGAGAACTAATAGTTGAGTTTCCATGTTCTTGGATGCTCAGGGGAACTTCGTAAACCTCTTGGAGGTTTGCAGTGAAAATGAAGTTTTCCAGTTAGATACAAAAGGTATACAACTGCCATGTTTGTTGTAAAGTTGTGTGTCTTATTGCTCTTAATAATGACTTAATAACAAATAGGTTTTTCTGCAGTCCCATGAGCTAGGAACTTCTTCATTTTGCCTAATGAAGTAAATTGAGAAAAGAGCTTCTTGTAAAGAGGATGTCCATGGTGCAGTGAAATAACAGGAGAAGCTTCTTTCAGTTCCACATGGAAACCCAAGGAATGCTGAAACTTTTTCTTTTTGGTCATATTTCAATAGGTAGATCTTATGAACATTTGACTTGTCTTATCAATATTTCATTTATCAAATAATTTCCCCACTGGTTCTCTCATCTCTAGGCTTTGGAAAGAACAGAAGGGATGGGGTGGAGAATCAGAAATTTTAGGCTTTTTTAATGACAGAACAAGAATAAAATTTGTTAGTTCCAGATTTTCTGAGTGAATATTTGACTTCACTTCAAAGTTGCTTTTTAATAATCTAAAACTGGATCTCCAGTCCAACCATTCAATGTCTGTTTATCTTTAATGAATGATAGAATAAATACAGTCCTGGCTGTAGAGTAAGCCTATAATGAAAGATATATTTTAAAAGCTAGATGTACTTGCAACTTTTGGGTGAAATTTTGGGTTGCCTAAGTTGAGAAAGATTTAAATTGTATATGTGGTATAAAAACTTAATGATAGTTGCCTCTAAGTTTGAGAAATTGACTTGCAAAAAGGATGCATGGGGATGCAAAAAAAGGCATGCAAAGCAGATGCCAAGGTTTTCTTACGTGTCACCTACAACACCTGCAGAAAGTGACCTTATGTAGTTTCCGTTTTGCCTATATAAAAATGCAAATCAGGCTCAGCAGAAATTATACAAGAACCAAAGAGCAAAGATTATCTAGCACAGAGGAAGGGAAGCTCATGAGTCTTCATTATAAATTAATTTGTCTAGAAAAAAAGAGACAGTGCTCCATACTCTTTTTCTGAGTCCAGAGATATGTCATTGCTGCTTCAAAGGGTGATGCCTTATGTAAATATGATGTAGATATTACTTTTTCTGCTATTATCATGATTTTCAGTTTCTCACTTACCCTAATTGTAAAGCATGTCATTCATTGATATGAGAGCAAATCGCTATTCCAGGCAGACTTCTCACTGTTAATGTGAAAGATGAAAAACTGGTGAATTACAGTAAATATATTTATGCATGGTGATGGAAGGGACACTGGGAAATATGCTAAGCATTTGATATTGTTGTTACAATAGACATACTCTAACTACAGAGATAAAAAGTTATTTTCCATAATTTGGGGTAATGAGATTAGGGGCTGCAGAATCAAATAGAGATCAAAAAATACTTCCTCAGACATTCAAGTTGTATGAAATATGTCTAAAGTAATGTGACAAGTAAAAAATCTCTTTATTTCAGTATGACAAATAGCAGGAAAAGAGGTGATTTTTCTATGTCAGAGATGTACAGTTTTAACTCCTGTAAATATTTTGTACATTGCTAGGTTTTCCATTCCTTATTGGAATTTTCTAGAACTCTGGCATGAATTAAAGCATTTGGTAAATGGTATGATACAGCAGCTGCCACACAGGATCCTCTGTAGTGGGAGCAGAGAGTCTGTGCTCTGGATGATGACTTTAGCAAAACCAACACTCCACCCTGCAGGAGATGGGTCTTCCATTCAAAAGTGTTGTATGTTCATAAGACTGGACATGACCCTCAGCATGTTGTAATGGAGAACTATGTCACGGTCCACTCCTCAATCCACTATAGGCATCAAGGGTGGAATAAAGCTCTTCTAATTTTATTTATCTACAGTGCAGATGTCTACATCTGAACTAGCTGTCTAGATTCCCTCCCTGGCAGGTAATGGGGAAGACTTAGCACTTAGGCAAGCTGATCTGTCTCATTCAGAGGCATATACCTTGAACAGATGGGGTGAAGCATCCTCTACAGTTGCTTATTTCTTTCATTGACCAAGGAATCTAGGATATTTTTACAACTCATTCAGATGTAAAAGCCTATGCAGAGTCCACCTACAAGGTAGGTAAGATGAATTCTATCCTTATTGCAGAGCAGCTTCCATATGAAACAGGAGTTAAAGGGATGGTGTGAGAATCTTGGCCCAATACCAAGAATGTAAATTGTCAACAAAATCTTTCCACAGAATAATTATTCTATGTTTTCTGGTACTTTTTGCACCTGAGACTTTGAAAAGATGGGCCATACATCATTATGGAGATCAATATTAGTCTGAAAGGCTTATGTAATTCATTTTTTTCAGCGGCTTATAAACTGGTGTAGAAAAGTAATGAACTAGGCCCAAAAAGTCATGTAAAATATTGTCCCAAAACTACCATACACATATTAGTTTTTATTATTGTTGCAACGTATATGCCTTTTGCTGGTTTTTCTTAGTGCTCTTCATTTCAAGATAAAGGTCTAAGGAGCATGTTGGGACTGTTTGTTTCTCTAATCTAAAAACCCTATAATAAAAAAAGAGGACAGATGCATTTCATTCTACTTTATGTATGCTTAGATGGATTTAAGATAAGTATATTTTAAATCATTATCAAAAATCTGCTTCCCTGTTTTGCCTTGTCATTCCCTTTTTTAGTTACTTGTTATATTGATAATAGGCACTGCATTTTCATACTCAGTAAATCTCAAAGGATATTTGTCTGTAGCTGAGAACCTCTTTGGAAGAAATCCCAATAAATTCCTTCATTAATTTTTTGTCTGAAAATTTTATGTCTATTATAGTGATGGCTCCCTTCAAGATGGTAACTTCTGAAGAATGACACATTTTTTTAATCTACCACTTCTTCCAAGATTTTTGTTCTCTACTAATCTGTTTATTTCTCTGCTTACTCCACATATCTGCTGACACATTTTTAGCTTTATTCCTCCAGTTCCTCATTTCTGTTTCTTACTTTTTAAAGTTCAGCAATACTAATGTGTCAAGATCCATGTGATTTTACGCTAGATAAATATTTACTTTGTTTTATTTCTTTCCCACCCACCACGGCAATATCTTCCAGGGTTTTGACTATGTTTGTCCTCTTTGATCTCTGCTTGATTGTACAGTGTGACTACTTGGAGTGGGGGGTGTCACATAGTCACTTTTAATGGTTCCTTTCAATGACTGTGAACAGAGCTGCCTGAGAGATTTATCATTAGTGTCCAGAAGAGCTGCCTCCTAGTGCTAAACCCACTAAGACATGGTTTGTATGTGCTTTCCTTTCCCCTCAGCAGTGTTGTTAGCTTCTCAAACAGCTTAAACACTAAAAACCATGCAAAAAAACCCAATTCTCCTGCTTTAGTCTGAATTTTCATTTACTCAGCAAGGCTACAGAAACAAAAAACAAGTTTGTTTAGTTTCTCCCTAGGAACCAGGATGCCAAAGTGACGACAGTGAAAAAAATTGGCTTTAATTGCTGGTTTTTGTTTCTTTACCCAAAGAAAAACTTTGTATAAGGCATTTTCCCCATGAGAGAACAAACTTTGGCATTTCTTTATCACTTTAAGACCCTAGTAGCTAGCTTTCTGAAATAAGTGTCCCTTTGGCAATTATTTAGGTGATTCACTTTATAATACAAATTGGACAGTCCAGAAGTGTTTCAGAACTCACACAAGCTGTTTATAGTAACAAGATCATACAGAGGTCTTACACGTTCACTTCTCGCAATTTGCTTTCTGGCCCAGTGTGTCCTACTGAATCCTCTCTTCTCACTCAGATTCCTCAGCTCCACTTTCTAGTCTTCCCTAGCTTTTCTCATAACTGGCTTTGCTCATTCCGTTTGAGATCAAGACACCTGCATTTAAGTCTGTATCAGAGCTAGAAGGTCTCAGTTTCCATGGTGATCAGTGGAGTTCAGTCGGTAAATTAAATCAAGTATAGGTAGCGTTGACCCAGTTTATTTTTCTAAGTATCTTTACAAAACTTCACTAAACTATTCACAAATTAGTTGCCTAGACTCTAGTACTATTTGTGATGTTATCATGTACTGGTATAGGTACTGAGGGATGGAACAAAGCTGCTTGACACTGATATACAGAGAGGAGTGGAATTTAAAAAGAGGTTAAAGGTACAGGAGATAGATTATATAAGTTTATATCCCTTGGAACTTAGGAACCCTTCATGTGGTCAGCACTGGATGGACTTTTCTGTCAGGTAATGCAGCATGCTGTGCAGAAACACATCTGTGTTGATGTTCAATACAGGCTGCAATATCTGCGCACTTATGCGTGAGTTTTGTTGTAATCATGTTCATGAACTATGTCTTCTCTCACCGGTGGAAGGGAGGTGGACAGCCCTTAGCATGCCAGGGCACCGAGGGAGTTGGCAAGGGAGTTGTATATGGGGTCACCAGCATACACGGAGGTCAACTTGACACACACCTTCACTATGTGTCAGTCAAGAGTCAAATACGCGTACTAGTGCTATCAGGTTATTGTAGTGGCAGCTTAATGCTAGCATAGAGACACCTGCATGGCTAGGACCTACATTCAGTTTCTGTTTGAAATCACTAGCTCTTCATAAAAGATATTCTGCAAGGGACTGCTAGAGATTCCCTATTACCTGAAGGTCCACCTAATTTCCAGCAGCTGCAGAAAGGTGAATATCTCACCAGAGATCTGTTTTCCAGTCCTATACTCTCTCCTGCTATAACAGTTAGTCCCGTTTTCTTCAGTGCCCAGTCTTTTGCTTGGCTTACCATCTCTGCAGTGTATCTGCCTTCCTTCAAATACTCAGAGTTGCTTCCTGTGATGTTATTCTCTATTTGAATCTGTAACTTGAGCTGTTACACAGCTGTTTCACATGATCATAAATAATCAAGTTACGGATTCAGCTGCAGTGGTCTGCTGGGTTCATGTTGCTGCTGGAGCACCAGAGGGCTTCCCAGCCTGAAGAGGATGGAAATGAGAGAATGATGAAAGCTAAAATGCCTCACAAAACTAAGGGGTTTTAGTATTTCTTGGAAGACCCCACCCAGAACTCCTTCTAATCGCAGAGGGAAAGGGACAGTTCTCATAGGGCCCACCCCATGCATTATCTTCCTTAACGTCTCTTAAGTTAAGGGGTCAGCAAATAAGCCTGTGAAAAAGTGGGGGATTTTGACCTTGCATCTAATAGATGTGAAGACTGAGCTAAAAAATATAAGTACAAACTTCACCCGAAGAAGCTGGCATCTGGGATATGTGGTCCTTAATGTTTTGCATTTTGAAGCCAAAATATCTTTCAGTGAAGCAACTGTCAGCACAATTTCTTTTGCTTGATCTATCGTTTTTAGATCTGTACAAGTCTCCTGTGTTTATCTCCATGATTCATGCTTTTAAGCATTTTATTTCTTAATTCCACAATGGCTTTTCAGAGTCCCATTAAAGAGAATGGCTTTTCCTTAAAGAAAATTACAAAGGGCTGGGAATAACCATACAGAAATGAAAAAAAAAAGGGGGGGGGGGGGGGGGGCATTAAGTGAGAGAAGAAACCAAGGTTTACTTAACATGCAAGTGGATAAAACAGCTTTTTTTATGAGGCATTTTTTTCAGCATATAGTTACAAAGTAGGAATGTCAGTGTTAAAAAGAATGATCACTAATCTGAATCTTGTTTTTCCCCCACAGAAATCTAGTTATAGCATTTTTCTTTATTCTCGTGGGTTGTTCAAAGTAGGGTAAGTCATCCATAAAGTCTCATGTATAATTCATGCAAAGACTTAGTGCACTGTGTATTTGCCCTGCTTCAGGAAAATCATATTACTATGATTTGACTTTCAATATGCAGTGCTTATTTATTTAAATTTTTCATTAGAGTCATAATTATGTCTTATATTCACAATAGTCAATAGTAGAGCTGGACAAAAACAATTAGATCAGGATGTCTTTTTATATATGGGTTTTTTTCCTCCCCCATGACCTAAATTTAAGTGAAAGTGTAGATGAAGAAAAAGCACATATATCCTGTTTTAAAGGTATCATAAAATATTATACCTTAGATATATTAGATATAGTAAATATCTATCTTATTTAAGTAAATATCTTAGATATAGTAAAATAAAATTACCTTAGAATTAAAGAAAGAGTTGCCAGATATTAATGGGAATTTCTGGAAATATAGTGTGTTTTTATGCTCTCACTTGCATTCTAGGTAAATAGATAAATAATAGCTCTACCGAAAACATTGCAATTATACTAGTATGAATGCACTGGAAGCCTGAGATAAAACAGACTCACTAAATCCATAAAAGCTGTAGTGAAGGATCTTCAGTACTGACAGAAAACAGAATCAGTAAGTTTATTATTTTTTTTTCTAACATTAATTACACACTAGTTCATACCTGTAACTGAATTTAAGAGAGATCTGTAATTATCTCTCACATAACGACAGCAGAATATCATAACAGGAATTTATTATTTGAGTTGCTTATTACACGCAAGGTGATGGTCAGGCTAATCAAATACATGCCAGGAAGTTTCTGTCATCCAAGTATCAAAACAGAAAGCATCCCCTTATCAGATTTCAGAGCCCAGAACAGCTTTCTGATAGTGGCCAGCTGAGTTTCTAAGTATTCAGAGCATCCTTCTCCTTGTGAGAGTATTCAAATCAAACCTTTCACACAAAGTATCTTAATCAACACATTCAAGGCTATCCTAAGGGATTCTATCCTGTGTTCAAATTAATGATTGCTTACTTGACATTAATCAGCTGTTGGCTAAAATATATTAGCAATGCTAGAAAATAGACCCAGCAAGCTCCGTGTGATCAGCAGCTTGACCACTGGGCTATTAACTTACGTCTGTGGATATAACTTCGCTCTGAGTACAGAAGGGATGGAAGAATGCCAGACAAAGTAAAGAAATTTGTAGGAAAAAAAGAGACCCATTTAATCTGTTCCTCAACAGAATAACCTATACCGTGGTGGTGATGGCATTTCCTCCTGCAGATGGTAGCTTCAGGTCTGAGTTTTCCATGCCACCTGGAGAGTCAATGAGAGGCGGATTCCCTATGCCTTGGTCAACTAGTTTTCAAAACACAGCTACTGTCCAAGAGGGAACGTTGTTCCTGTCTGCCAGCGTCTTAGAAGTAGGTGATGCTCCATTTATCACAGAGACAAAATCCATAGGTGTTCCCAATACCTTAATAGGTGCATAATAGGCATAGGGATGACTATTTTTCGGTACAGTGCTGCTGCCATGTAATGGCAGACCATGCAATGAGCTGGACTCAACCCTTTATAGATCAGTATCTTAACTTCTGACAGCGGGATGTAGTATCTGGCTAGAGACTGAATACAGGAAATGAACAAGGGGAGAAAAGAATGATGCTCATCTCCAGATGTCGGGCATTTTTTAACAAAGGGTGTTCTGGAGTCAGAGCACAGATTCATTGTTTTGTGCTTGATACCCCTTCATGGACTTTTACTTCATGAAAGTGCTTAATCAGTTCTTGAATTTAATTATATTTTTGGCCTCTGCACAGGCTTACAATGAGTTCCATGGTTTAATTATTTTCTCTTTGAAAAAGATTTCCTGTCATGTTCACAGTTTAGCTTGCTACTCTTATAGCCACACTATACCGTATACACTTTTTTCATAACATTCATGGTTTTCGTTTGCCTTTTCCAAACTGGAGTCTGTACGACTCCTTGAATGGTAGCTATTCTGTTAGCTGAGGGTGTATTTTTATTTTCTTTTTCCCTCCTGCAACTTTGCTTTTCAAATTATCCCTTTTGAGATATGGGAGTACCAGCATTACATTATATGAATACATAATAATAATTTTAAAAAATATATAATATATATTGCTCCTGTATTCCTTTATAAAAAGGTCCTGCATCATATTTGTCATTTTTAATCAACAATTGCAAGACTAAAAAGCTTATAGTCCTTAGGAAATGTAAGTTGTTACTCCATTGCTTACATTTTTTCATTTAACACTTGATTCTCACCTGAATGATCTAGAGTGCTGGAATTTTTTGCTTTTCTGGGTCTTCCTTATCATCTGAAGAAGCAAAAACCTGTATCATTAAAGAAAAATGCTCACGTCTTGTCTTCTGCTATATAAATGCAAACCCACACTTTAAGGATCATTTAAGTCTGAAAAGCCTATACTAAGTACAGAAAAACTTTTATATGAATAATAAAGAGTGTCCGAACTTACTTGAAATAGAATTTCACACCTGTTAAAAGCCAATGAAGCCAAAGAAGTATCCCAGAAAATTGACTGAATAAAAAACTGACTGAAAATCCACATTTTAAAGCTTCACTGAGAACATTTCACCACAAAGACAAAGACAGTCTAAGTACTAAGCTAAGGGGAATTACAGTGTTATAGCATTTGTCAGTGCAGATCACTCCCCAGGAACTGGAAGTATTAACAAGGCAGCCGATGTCAGTTTTGAGCTAATGAAAGGTTGACAATGAAAGGATTATAAAACTGAGGAAGAATCTTCCTCTCTGCCCTCTCCCTCAGTATTCTGGAACTCCTTAAAGTAATTTTCTAGACCAAGGTGGTTCAAGAAGTAGCAGCATCCCCGTTGAGATGGAAGTATCAAGAGAACTTCAATATATGTTGTTTAGATTTGATTGTAAAGCTCTGCCAAGGGATTTTTGTTAACATCTTCTTGCAATAATTATTCTGGTAGGTTGAAATGTTGTGCAATTTGAAACAGTAACAGTTTTCCCTTGTAACCAGCACCTAGTTAACACTAGGAGAAGAGATACAAGCTAACATTCATCTACAAAAAGATGTGACAGTATTTAATTTTATATTTAAGATACTTGATATCCATTAATTTGTTTGCTCTAAGATAATTCTTCTTCTTCTCCTCTCTTTTCTGGTATTTATATTGCTTTTTTACAACACCATGTTAGGATTACTCATACTTGCTCATTTATAAAAATGTTAGTGTTATTCATGGACCACCAGATTAGACTATCCTTAAATAAAATTACCATCTACATTTTTTTTTTTCCAATTATCTATGACACACTAAATTACAAACCGTGACAAAATGTGGAAATAAGGTACATGTTGTACTCTAGCATATTCCACCTCTCAGGGGAGAAGTCTTCACTAAATTTCTCCTGAGAGGCATGCAAAGTAGGCTTTAAAATGACTCTGTCAAAGCTAGTTGTTAGATTGTTGATTTTTTTAAATTTCCTGCTTTCTTCTTTTTCCAATTTCTCTTCAATTAAAAGCTATTTAAATTAAAAAATAATTTATTTCAGTTATTTTAAATTGTTCCCTTACTCATAGCAGAAAACAAGTATGATTAAAATATTGATATCCATTACTTAACAAGCATTAAGAAATGCAGTTACTGAGATATTTTTTGTTGCTGTTTCCTGAGAACTGGACTGCTGCTCAACAGGTTAGGGAAAACAGGGAGGATTCTGAGAGTTAAAATGTGTTTCACTTCTCTGATATGACTTACAAGGGGAGAACATGGATGGCACACTAATTCTAGACAAGAGTTTGTGATTCACTGGAAGAGAACACATTCCTCTTGTGCTGAATTAGCAGATCTTAAAGGCAAAACCCATTGTCTTACATACAGGTCTGCTGCCCTTGAAAGGATCCCAGAATAACTTCAGTAAGTTGGAGTTACCTGAAAATCACATTTAACAGGCAGACAAACATCAGAGATAAATTTGTCGAAGTGTAAATCAAACATAGGTTGCAAAGGTTGCCTAAGAAAATTTCTCTGTGGAAATTAAGGAAGCTTTCCTGCTCTTTCTAAAGACACTCACTCTGCCAATTCTTTTGCAGATATAATTTCCTAACTCCCTTCAGCAATGGCACAGAAAATAGATCCCTGTAGGCCACCTATGAATAAGACAGAATGTTGTCAGAAGCACAGAAAGGGAATAACTTGTCTCATATACATGTCTGGCTTCCCACCAACCCCATATTCCTACTGTAGGTGAAACAGGGCACTGAAAGCAATGAACTTATTCAGAATATCTTTGTTATGCTGCTTTTTTTTTTAAAAAAAATATTTTTAACATTCCCTTGCATTCAGTACTTCTTGCAAGTCCTCATTGCTTATCCCATTCACACATGGAGAATCACCTTGAGGATGCTCTTAACACTTGGGGTTAAGTCTACAGATTGTCAGCAGATTTGCAAACTTGCCAGTCCTACGATTTCTAAGGACTGTGGAACCCTGCTCCTGCCTCATTCTGATAATTATCCTTTGCAGTCATCAAAGTCTGTAGTTGAATTACTTGACTCATAACAGAACAAATAGCAGTCAGGGAAATCGTGTGAAATTATTTTCCAGAAAAAAAGGAGTAAGATTCATATTTCCTACATCTAGACATCTACCTGACTGTAGACATCTGTATCTGAGGTAGTTAGCTGAAAGCTTTGTGATAGTCAGTAGAAAAATAGGCATTTTCAGGGTAAGATTCCCATCTGCTAAAGCACTTCTTTGTAACACAGGTTATGTGAAATCTGTTACGTTATCTGGAAATGCCTATTTCTCTCCATTAACTATTAAAACCCAACATACAAAAAAGTTTTGACAGCTAGGTCATACATAGAGGCCCAAAGTCAGACAAGGTGAGTCTTACCAAGAAATCTGTCTATGACATACTCAATGAAGAGCTATGTTCTGTGGCAACTCATAAGAAGACAAGCTTTGTCGTAACACATTTACTGTGTTAATGCTAACATGCGCTGCTGGAAGGTGATATAATTAATTGTACAGACTCTTACAACAGCAGAATTCAAGCTGTTTACAAATGTTACTCATGGATTGTATTTCTCTGAAGCTACAAGAATGTTAAAACATTTCAAAACATAATACAAACTAGCATACATTTTAAGAAATGAAAGCACTTTCTAGTTTAGGTATTGTATTATATTTGCCTGTTGTTGTTGATTAGGTTTTTTTGTGATTATCAAGGCAAGTGATTTATTATGAACAAGTCCACAGGTTTCAAAAGCGTAATACTTTTTAGCAAATATTATTGCACTGTGCCAAAATGTGCATCCAATACATATTATCCATTATGCACTTATTTGTTATTGTTATTTCATAAATTTCAGTTATGTAGTCAAAGAGCAGAGAAAATTTCATGTTACTGACAACTAAAACCACAACATGAACAGCAAATACTTTGATGTGCAAATTAGGATGAAAATGATCTGGCTAAATTATTCTTGTATTCTAATCATTTACTGAAAGGAACTAAGACAGGTTCACTTACAATTTGCTAAAGAGGCAGGGAATGAAATTATAGATAACATTAATAATGAGTAGTTCAATTAATTTTAGTGCTTCTAAATATTTCACAAATGGAGATTGCAAAAGGTTAAACTGAGCTGTGCAACTTTATTATATCCCCGCATTATTGATTAAATAGTAACTGTGAACAAGACTAAAATCTTTGTGTGCAAGGCGTTTACAAAAACATCTTTATTGTGTTGCCATATGCAAGATGGAGACAATTTTTACAATAATAAACACCTGTTTCCATGGTGTTTTTCTACTGGTGTTGTGCTTTCAAATAATGCCATTAAATATCAGTTACTTTCTTACTACAGTGATCAGTACTCTTAGGCAAAGAAAAAAGTGCTTAAGAGTCTAGATTAAACATAATAGTGTTTTGCTTGTATCAATCATTAACCTTTTACTGAAGAAAATCACAACATGCTAAAGAAATAACATTCAAAATACATATTTTCAACCTATTGGATGAGACTTACAAGACAAATTTACATTATCTTATTTGACTTCATCTGAATCTAGAGGAGTTCTTCTCTGTTCAAGGCCAAAGATAATGTCAACAAAATAGAACTGAGTTCTGAAGCCTCTGGAAAGCTGTACTGACATCCATACAAGGAAAGAAAATATTTGTGGAACCAGTCATGCTTTATAGCATGAAGGTTACTTTAGTAAAGAATGACAGTAATACAGTTTCACGTTCACATGCCACGAAGATCAAAAAGATGAGAAAAGAACGGTTGATTTACTGTCTGTATATGGGTAAGATAAAATACCCTGGCATTTTGGACCCCTAAGAAGAGGCCTTTTAGAGTTTGAACAATTCTCTTTTCTCTCCTTTCATCTCCAAAATATTTCGGTCAACATTGAGCATATCTGAGAAATGATGCTGTGTTAGATTTATTTAATGAAAAATATAATTTTAAAATATTGAAAATTTTGATCTTGTTCTATCTTCCCCCCCCCCAATCATATGGTGATTCCCCAGCCAGATGTACATGTAGGCTATTTACTCCTTCAACAGGCACAATCTGGAGCACATTTCTCTCCAGAATTTACAAAACAGTGTGTCAAATGAAATCAACATTATTCACCTATTTGGTGGAACCTGTATCTACTTTCCAGCCACACTCTGAGGAGTTAGGACTTACTGACCTATGCAGTTTTTAAATTCTTACACATACACTTTTTACCCTATGAAAATTCTTTCTCGTTTCCTGCTTCATCTTATTCCTTTTTTTTCTTTTTTTTCATGCTTATGTTGTGCCTTGTAAGTTTTTGCAGCAGGAATGTCTTTGAAACAGCAGTTTCAGCAGATGTCCCAGGACAAAGATGAGACCATGGAATGATGAAGCAGGCCCTTCAAAAGAATGAATGTTGCTAAACAATTTGTTCACAGACATCTTTGTCTAGCTGCTTAAATTGGATTTGGGGTGGGAGAGTGACCCAATTTTCTCTTCATTTGTATGCCTCTAGTATTCTGATTCATGCATTATAGAATTTAGATTATCTCCCCTCATACTGGGAGCTAGAATTTAGTCTTTTCATAGATTCATAGAATGGTTTGAGTTGGGAGGGAGCTTAAAGATCATCTGGTTCCAACTCTCCTGCCATGGGCAGGGACACCGACCACTAGACCAGGTTGCTCCAAGCCCCATCCAGCCTGGCCTTGATCACTGCCAGGGATGGGGCAGCCACAGCTGCTCTGGGCAACCTGTTCCCATGCCTCACTACCTTCACAGTAAAGAATTTATCCCAAATATCTAATCTAAATCTACATATTTTAGTTTAAAGCCATTCCCCCTTAGCCTATCACTACATGCCTTTGTAAAAAGTCCCTCTCTACCTGTCTTGTCGGCCCCCTTTAGGCACTGGAACGTTGTTCCAAGGTCTCCCCGGAGCCTTCTCTTCTCCAGGATGAACAACCCCAGCTCTGTCAGCCTGTCTTCCTATGAGAGCTGCTCCAGCCCTGTGGTCATCTTTGTAGCCCTCCTCTGGACTCACTCCAACAGGTCCATGTCCTTCTTACATTGGGGCCCCAGAGCTGGATGCAGTACTCCAGGCAGGGTCTGACGAGAGCGGAGTATCTGAAAATCTATGTCTTCTTAACATGCTTACTCATCACATATATCAATATATTTCTAAAATGTAAGCCTAACTAAAATGTATATAATGGACTCATGTCCTGTTATTGAGGGGATTTAACTGAAGCATTATTTTGGCACCAAAAGGTATGGTATAAAACCTGAAGTTGCACTTTGTCTCCATGTTCCAAAACATAGTGAAAGCTGGGGGGGATCCTCCTTAGGCGGGTACCAGCCTTTCATGAGATGCTGAGACTTTTGCAGAGCTGTGAAAGATATTTGGGGGGTGTTGATCCATTACTGATGAGCTTCCTGACCAGAGCAGAACAATGTGCAAAAAGAAATAAAAAGATGGCATCTGTATTTAATCTTACAATTATATATACAACCTTGGATTCAAGGAGTTCTTGAAGTACAGACTTTGGGAACTTGGAGGACTGCTTCACAGCATCACGGTGACTTTTTTTTTTTTTTCCACAAGGCATCCTCTTTTTTTGTTATTCTTGGACTTTTGAAGGATTCTAGATAGATGGACCTTTCTTCTGGGCATGTATGGCTACTCTTCCATACCCTAGACAAGGAAACTGAATTTATATGGTGTTTCATACACATTGTCTAGCGTTGTATTGCTGAAGATGAATGTGTAACAACTCAAGAACCTGTCAGTTTAGAGTTACTATTTAAGCTGAAGTAGTGAGTGGTCAGGGTAGGGAAAGTGATATCCACACAAACTTCAGACTTCAAGTTTTCTACATTTCTACCTGCTCTAATTTGTCACAAATTACTTTATAAACTTTGATGTTGCAAAACCCAGAACAATATCTACTTAATGAGGTATTTTCTAGTCTGAACTAAGCTTTCTCAAAGGAAAGGAAGGTGAAAAGGAAGGAAGTGAAATTATTATTTGAAGGAAGCAAGGTGAAATCAGCCTTTTTTCTTATAGACAGGAGGTATGGCTACCTGTTTGTTTTCTTTTTTTATTTATTTTATTTTTCTTATTATTATTTCTTCATTTTTGGATGGAAAGTGGAGTTTGCCCTGGAGAAATCAAAGTGTCATACTTACAGTGGCCTAAAGCAACAATGCAACAGTTAAGACATGATAAAGGTAGAGCCATTACACACTGTACTGTATTCAGGAGTCCGTATTTATCATTATCCTGTGAGTGAGGAACAGTAATAGTCCTTGTCCTGCTTTCACAGTGAGTCACGACTGCTGAAGACAGAAGCACAGATAGATAGAGATCGGTTTATCTTTTTAAAAGCAATCCTATATATCACATGGATTATTTATTCAATTCTATTTGTAGACTGTTACAGAAAAACTAAAACCCAGCATCACAGAAAGGAAGTGCTCAGAAATGGAAACTCAGAATATCCCTGCACAGTTTATTTCATTTTGTCATTGAGTGGCCATATCTATTTGGCAGTGCTTATCTATGACAATCAGTTCTGTAAATATAAATTACGGTTCTGATGCCAGTTCCATATGCAACCTTGGCACCTGACACTGGAAGGACTCTCTCGTGTTTGTAAGTTGTTGTTAAACATTGACAAGGATTCAAAGACAAATTCACAGACACTGACCATCAGGGAAAGAGAAGGAAACAGAAACATAAAGCTTGAAAGGTCTAAGAAGATCCAGTCTATCTATATCACTTGCATCTTTTGCACTAGCATTAAAAGCTAGTATTAAAAAGAAAAAAAGAAAGAAACAAACAAACCGAAAACCCTCCCCAAAACAGCCTACCCGAAAAAGACCAAACAAAAAAACCCAACCAACCAGAAAAGGAAGATCAAAGAAAGTGCACCCTGCAATGAACATGGCAATGGACAAGGAGAAGTTTGAGATACTCAATAACATTTTGCCTCGGTCTTCTGGCAATCTCTCTTTCCACACCTCTTGAGTGGATGGACCATATGACAGGGACTAGGGGAGCAAAGTCCCTCCCACTGTAAAAGAAGATCAGGTTCATGACCGCCTGAGAAACCTGAACATACATAAGTCTATGGGACCTGATGAGATGCATCCCAGAGTCCTGAGGGAATTGGCTGATGTAGTTGCCAAGCCACTCTCCATCATATTTCAAAAGTCATGGCAGTCATGTGAAGCCGTCTGGTGAGTGGTAAAAGGGAAATATCTTGCCCATTTTTAAAAAGGGTCAAAAGGAGGAACCTGGGAACTAGTGATCTGTAGGCCTCCCTTCTGTGCCTGAGGATATTATGGAACAGATCCTCCTAGGAGCTATGCTAAGGCACATGGAAGACAGGGAGCTGATTTGAGATGGCCAGCATGGCTTTACCAAGGGCAATTCTTGCATGACCAGCATCGTGTCCTTCTATGATAAAGTGGACAAGGGAAAAACTATAGATGTCATCTATCTGGACTTTATTAAGGCCTTTACACAGTTCTCACAACATACTTCTCTCTATATTGGAGAAATATGTATTTGATGGATAGACTGGTCAATGAGGAATTGGTTGTATGGTCGCATCCAGAGGGTAGTGATCAATGGCTCAATGTCCAGATGGAGATCAATGATGAGTGGTGTCCCTCAGCTGTCCATACTGGGACCAGGACTGTTTAATATCTTCATCAATGAAATAGGCAGTGGGATTGATTGCACCCTCAGCGAGTTTGCAGATGACACCAAGCTGAGTGGTGAGGTTGACATGCCTGAGGGATGGGATGGGATGGGATGGGATGGGATGGGATGGGATGGGATGGGATGGGATCCAGAGGGACCTGGACAAGGTCAAGAAGTGGGCCCATGCAAACCTCATGAGGTTCAAGAAGGCCAAGTGCAAGTTGCTGCATCTGGATCAGGGCAACCCCCTGTATCAATAGAGTCTGAGAGATAAAGGAATTCAGAGCAGCCCTGTGGAGAAGGACTTGGGGGTATTGGTGGATGAAAATCTGGTCATGAGCCAGCAATGTGCTCTCACGGTCCACAAAGCCAACTATATCAGGGCTGCTTTAAAGGAAGAGTGGCCAGCAGGTTGAGGGAGATGGTTCTGCCCCTCTAGTCTGCTCTCATGAGACCCCACCTGGAGTACCGCCTCCAGCTCTGGAGCCCTCAGTTCAGAAAAGGCATGTGCCTGTTGAAGCAAGTCTAGAGGAGGACCACAAAAATGATCACAGGAACGGAACACCTCTACTATAAGGAAAGGCTGAGAGAGGTTGAGTTGTTTAGCGTGGGGAAGAGAAGGCTCCAGGGAGACCTTATTGCAGCCTTTCAATGGTAAAAGGAGGCTTATAAGCAAGATGAGAACAGATGTTTTAGTAGGGCCTGTTGTGATAGGAGAAGGGGTAATGATTTTTTTTGCAATGAGGGTGGTGAAACACTGGCACAGGTTTCCCAGAGAGTTGGTAGATGCCCCATCCCTGGAAACATTCACGGTCAGGTTGGACAAGGCTCTGAGCAACCTGATGTAGTTGAAAATGTCCCTGTTCATTGCAGCAGGGTTGGACTAGATGGCCTTTAAAGGTCCCTTGCAAGCCAAGCTGTTCTATGTTTCTATGAACCAACCAAGGCTTTCCTCATCAGTTTCATGTGTCTTCTTTTTATTTTATTATCTTTGCCTTGAGGAAGCCCTATAAATTAACACACCATCCTTGGACACAGAAAGAAGTATTTTATCGTGCAAGGAGTTGCATCTAGTTCAATGGGATAGAGCACTCAGAGAATAAATGGTTAGTTCCTTGCTTGTTCTTCAGGTTACAAACCAGCAGAAACTCAAGGACTAAAAATAATAAAAGATCAAAGCTATCCCAACTGTTGTGAGAAGGCTTACTTCAGATCTGATTCAAGATTAATCTGGGAGTTTAAGCTAGCTCTTACATGAAATGAAGCTGTTCATCTACCCTCAAACACCATTACAGGAAAAGGGATGAAAACCAATTTATTACATCTTCAGCTGACTACCTAAGAGACACAGCATAGAAGGCAATGAAGAAAATAAGTAGCAGGACCATACAAATCTAGATATGTGGGTATAAACATATGAATAAACCCTGGGTTTTTTTGGAGAACAATAAAGGTTTTTCCAGTGCTGATTTGGTGCAGCAGTTCCCAGTTTCCATGATGTTCATTTGCATGAGTTTCTCTCACTCTGTACTGTCCATAAACTCTTTGTTCTCATCTGTTAACAGCAATACAGGAGTGGAGTTTAGGGCTGAAAAGAGAAAAAGCTATACAGAAGAGAGAAAAAAAAGGGTTTTGTTTATGGTATTTTTTAAAGTAAATTTTAAGTATGTGATGCACAGAAAATTAAAAAGGGAGGAAAATTCTTGTTAAAGTTGTGTCCTTAAGAGTGTTAACTTCATATTTCACTTCAGTTAAATGAAGATTAAAACGTTGTGTCAAATATATAAAAAGAAAGAGCAGGGAGCTGCTGAAATGCTGTTCTGCTGGACCAAGGAATATTAGTCTTAGAGCTCTGTAAAGAAACTAGTAGTTGATGACAACTGTGAGACAAGAATTTACCCTCATTTTCTCCAGTCAAGCAGAAGAATAAGGAAAAACTGACTACCCTAATCAGTCCTGTCTCATTCAAAACATCTGATTTGGTTTGGTTCAGAGCACAGAGCCTCTGCAAGAAAACACACAGGGAGAAGAAGAATTTTCAAAGAACAGATTTCTGCTTGCACACTCCGCAGCAGATTATCTTCTTGCAGCTAAAAGGGCACTGGGGTTCTTCAGGTACCTCTCCCAGCCCCAGAGAGCTTTGTCTTCTAAGAAAAGGTTTTGCCCAGTTCTTGAGAATGGTAAATGATGGAAAAAACAAGAAATTTTATCTTCATTCTCTACATAAACACTTGACACAATTTTGTCTCCCATATTCAATCTTTACCTACTGGGATATGAAATTTGAGCAATGTATTTTTGTCATCTTTATTTTTTCAAGATGCCATTGTTGCTGAAGGCAATCAGCTTTAAGTAAAATGCCATTAATGACAGAAAAGAGTGTATCAGAGGAAAAAGGGGTAAAAAATCTGTTGCAGGGTAAGTATGTCTTAAAGTTAGATGTCAGGACAAAGCAGAATCTAACTGCATGCATCTCTGTAGAAAGCATTTACTTAAGCAGTCATTAGGATTTATTCCAAAGGACCTTTAACGCATCTTTCAGAAAGCAGCAGGGCTAAGCCCAGAAAAAAATCATATAAAAGAAACATACTCTAATGCAGGGACAAATGATCTTATTTAAAAAATGGTGTAGGATATTTCTACCTGCTGGGCTTAATTTAAAAATATAGTGATGTATTATGGAAGGAAAAAATAGAAAGAAGAAAGAAAGGAGCTGTTTGGCTATATGTTTATGTACTGCTTTATATTCATTTCATCAATAACTACAAAAGCAGAAAAAATGTTATGGAAGGTCTTGTCTTCTTGACTTTCTTTTAAAGTGATCTCTTAAACATGCTAATTGGACTGTATGGAAAGACTTTTCCAGATTTGCTTGCAAGAGCAATGTTACTATGTCCATGCACTGGTTGCATTATATTAAGGAATACTCTTCCTATTGAGAATTATTACTCCTGCATCTATGACCAGCCACTGGGTGGCAAGTTGGAAGGAATATTTGAGGATGTAGCAAATGGCACTAGATGGCTATATTTAAGCAAATGAGTTGCCAGATAGGTACCTTTAGCTACCAACATTAACAACCATCTTAAAACTCAGGGTATTTGCCTTCAAGTATATTTCATAAAAATCTCAGTTTTCCTTCAAGTCAGGGAGTGCTTTTGAACTGTGTTCAGATACAACCAGCTGCAAATGGAACCTAACGCAATTAATTGATTAATGCCCTACTGCGGTACAAATATAAATCAATGGGCCAAGATAGAGATGTTTGCCTAACACCTTCTCTTCAGGAGTTTTTCAGCTGTATAACTTTGGGAGCTGCAATTTGCCAAGGGATAGCAACTCTGAGACTTATGCATGAAACATGCTTTACTAGCAGGCAGTGTCAACCGGTGGCGGAAGAAACAGGATGGGATGTCATTTAGTGAGCCACAGCTAGACTAAGATGAAAAATCTGGAGTTGGGCTTTCACTGAAAAATTCTGATTTTTCCAAGTGGAAATATTATGAAGAACAGCCAGTGCCAGAAAGCACTGGGAATTTTCCCAGCCTCACGATAGAAATGATCAAAGCAAAGAAGTCCTATGATTAGTGAACTGCCCAAGTGCAATGTACTCAGCCATGAGAGACCTCATTTCAAGTTTCTGCTTAATATGATTCAGATCAAAGCCTTCTGCATTCAAGATGAATGCCCTAAATTCCATATTATAAAATAATTCTCTCTTTACCTAAGTGAATTTTTAATTATTCTGTAAAGAAAGAACATGAGAGAAATTCAATTGAAAATACAAAATATCAAAGTGATTAAAGACTTCACCACAAACATCCCTAAATATAAGGCCTATTTTTTTTAACAGAGACTTCACCCTGGGTTTTCCAGCATGATTTAACACTCTGGCTATCCAAATTCTTGTCCAAAGAAGAGGTATTTTTACAGAATAAGGGCTTTGGTTTCATCTTGATGTAAAATAGAATGGACTTCTTTTTCTTTGATGGATGTGAGGTGAGTTTGCAACCCTGCTATAGTTGTAGATTATTTTTTTTTCCTTTTAAGATAATCCTGAAAACAGTAAGTAAAACTGTGCTCATTATTGGAAACCTGAGGCAACTCTCTAAATTACTTTTTTCTCGGGGCTCCCTAGGTTTCCTTCCATTCAATTACTAAATTGCAATAGTTCCCCTACTCCTAAATTATCCTCAGCCACCAATATCTATGCAGTTTGGAAAGTATTTTGGAAAATATTTGGAAAGTGTCTGTCAAACATAATAAGTGGTAAACTCCAAACCTTATTTTCCCTGCTTCTTTTCCTTTTTGCCAGCTCCCCTTAAACTATTTCTTTTAATCAGATTTAGTAACCAGGACATGCCAGCAGTAACCCATCTACTTGCCGATGGGCAGTTCTAACTATACATTTACTTAGGCATTCAAGCTACATGGCAGGTCTCAGCTGCTTATCGATTTTACACCATTAAAATAGATGGTTTTGTTTAGCATTGAAAAAGTGAACAATTTTTCTGACATCAACCACTTGTTTAATGGTCTTGGAATAATCTATATTTCATTAAAATGATGACTTATTACACCCAAGCACTCTCCTGTCTTCTTAACTATTGATTTAAGGCAGTTTAACACTTGTATAGCATATAATAAATTGGTCTGGAGTGGCAGCACTTTGTTATAAAGTCATTCTTAACTATATAAACACTGAACTGGCATATATTAGAGATGTTCCTCAGATCAGTTTCTGGGAAAGGATCTTTCCCACCAAAATAGTCAGTAATTTTTTTTTTTTTCTTTTCTTTTTTTTTTTTTTTTAAGTCTCATAAAACTTTTAGATAAGTAGAAGGTACCACAATCAATATTCATAGCATGATTTATAGGAGAAAGAAGCTTTCCACTAAATCCTGACCGTAAACCCAGTACTGTAAAGTATTTAGTACAGTAATCCATCTCGTGGATATTTTAAACTGGGCATTAATGGTGCTGAAAAGTCGAGTGGCAGTGAATCACCTGTATTAGGGAGAAGTAGTTAGGAACTTTATTAGAGGAAATGATTCAAACATACCTAAGCCCTTTAGCCTTTTATTCTCCAATCAGTGACTTCTTACTTTCTCATATATTTTTCCTGATCGCTTTTTTAGCTGCTGATATCACTAAAGCCATGCTTTGACATGGTGGAATAGATTCATCCTCCCTGTGCTTACAAGAAGGCAAACAGCAGACAGAGGCAGGTTTCAAACATAATCTGGTTTATGAGCTGCCAGCAAATATTCCCCTGCTATTGATCATTCAACTTCAATTCACTTGAAGGAATCAAAACACTCAGTTAAGAGTTTGCAAAATTATTTTTGTAGGAGCCTTCTATGAACACCCAAAAGAAGAATGCACAGGGAAGTCCACTGGAGATATTAGTTGCTCTCACACTTACAACAGAATGATAATAGCCCAGATATCTTGCTCTCCTCCTCCAAAGTGTGGTGGCTGAAGTCAATAGCAGGATTTAGTCATATTAAAAGGACAGGTTCAAATCTGTTGCTATTTCATACAGCAGCTAGTATTACAAGTGGAAAAAAGTTCTCTGCCAATGGAGGCAGCACTTTGTAGATAGTTTTGCTACTTCTCAAATATGTACTAACAGTCATTTCCTCACATTGCCCATCTAGAAAGAGAAACCAGGGGGAGAAACACCTCATTTTAAGTAGAAAAACACGATGGCTAAAGTAGAGGTATGCTCAGGAAGAGCCAGTTGAGGTTTGGAGCCTTTTGCTTTCTAAATTGGTCTTCAAAACTATGATGATAGCCCTGAAAGACAGTAGAGTGATATTATTATTTTAGTTTTTCAAAGAAGGACATCACAGTACAGAGACATAAAATCAAACAATGGTCACCTATTATTTGAGAAATCTACAGACAGAAATGACTACTGTGCTCTAATCACCCAAGAAATACTTCCAACTTTTCTGGGCAAACAATCATACGCCTTTCTCTAGTGCAAGAGAGAAGCATAATATCAGCAACTCCTCTGCCACATGACCTTACACTTGTATGTGTGTAGTAGGTCTAATGCTGCTTTACTGGACAAACAGTACTGCTTACACAATGTAGCTTGGTCAACTCTGGGAGGAGTTAGCCCTGTTGTACACGGACCAAGGGAATACAGAAGAGTACAGCTAAGCTGGCACAGTTGCTGTGAGTCATGAAACTCGCTCCCATCCACCTTTTTAAAATAAGCCAGCTGGCGAGAACAGAGCAGGCCACGACAGGTCTGAATTGACCCAGTGGGTTTTATGCAATTCATAGACATTACGATGATGACCCCTGTCCTAAAGGAATGTGGTGAAGCTGTTCAATATTACTTCTCCAAGCAGTCACAGTGATTGTTAATAAATTTCATCCATATGTTTTCTACTTACTGAAAGAAAAGCATATGAGGTATATATTACTGAATTTAACTCACTGAGTTACTTATTAATATATATATATATAATATATATAATATATAATAAAAATGAGTATATATTAACCACAAAAAAATAATACTTTGCAGTGTATGCACAGCCGAAACACAAGTTAGGTAACATAAGCACTTGTTGGGTAAAACATTGTAAAGAGAGCAGACAAAGCACACCATGCCAGCGTGTGCAAAGTGTGCATCAAGACTTATGAAATGTTTATCAAGAAACACGAATGTAGACATAAAAAAATACTCTGTGATCAGTTTCTAGTTCACTTCTTTCATTTAAGCATTTGATGGTGGCGACTTTGTCTCAGCACTGTCAGGCTCTTTTCTCATCATATTTGTTTGGTTTTGCTCTCCTACCCTGTGTAATCTCTTTTAGCACCCATTCATCCTTGTCCCTACTATCAGGCAAATCAGACACCTCTTGTCCCACACCAGTGTTCCTTTCCCATTCTGTGGGCTCATATTTATTTGGTGGAAACCTGAGGTGTAAGGAAACCATGGGACAAAGGTATGTCTGTTTCTTGGCTTGGTATAGGAAGAGAAGAGATAAGAATAATTTCTACCTCAAGCTCCTGACATGTAGATGTCTCTGTGAGGGTGCCGACACATGAGCAAAGAATCGCAGTTTCTATTGTAGCCGGTGGGCAGCCAGGGTTTGGTTCAGTTGCCTAAACAGTCATCTGGGACTGGTAGGTTTGACTAAGGGTTTCCAGGAGACCCATATGACCCTGAAGCAGCATCTGTAGGGCAGACAGGTTATATCTGAGCTCAGATGGCACCACATGACTATTTTTAGATAACTTAATCAGTGGGACACTTAATTAGTGAAGCCTTGAAACCATTTCAAGCACCCCTAAAATAAACATCTACACTTGTGTGAATCGTTATGCAGACTCCAGTGATTGATTAGAGCTGCTTTGAGTAAAGTGAGAACTCACACTTCTGTTACAGGAGTAGGCACCTCACCTTAGATGTCTTAATCTCTCACTGAATCTGCTTTTCATACCAAACAGGGCCTGAGAGCATGAGGATTTTGTAGATGAAGCGCAGCCTACAGTCATACTACCCAAAAGCCTATCTCTGTGACACAGTGCAGTGACCTGAATGAAAGCATATGTCAGCTCTGAATAAACTCCTCTGGGAACCAGTAGTGGGATAACCAGAACGGTATTGTGCTCTTCCAGGCTTTGTCTGTCAAGTTTCTCATTCAGAGCTTGTTCAGGTATTTCTCAACGTTACACTATACCTTTCTGATATATCCTGAATGCCTTTCAGTAGCGTGTTAAGTGATGTAGCTAACATCTGTCACATGTAATTTGTCCTCTCTTTTCCACTCCCCAAGGGAGGAATTATACATGCAGTGTAGCATTTTGTTTTAGTTAAGAATTTGTGCTTGCTGTTTACACATGAAAGATGTTGGGACAGAGTGGCTGTAAGATGAAGGTCTCCTGCTGTGAATTCAGAGCTCTGAGGTTTTGCCCTGTTTTGAACCTTCACAGAAAGCTGACCTTCTGCTTCACCCTTTGTAAATGGCTTCCCTTGTCAGGCAGTCAAAAGGGAAAAGTATTTTGCTACCGACAAGGTTTTCTTCTGTTTGTCTGGCTAAGAACACTAAATGCTGTTAATTAACAGTTCAATGAAAGGTGGTGAGACCTTCTGACCTCTTGATCTATCTGTGATAGCTACTGTGCATACAGTGGGAAGGCAGGAGCAAAAGAATGTGCTTTGTGAAAGGGAGAACGGAAAGCTGTGCAATGACCCTCATTTTCTGTCACAGCTTGTTCCACATTATCATACTGATTCTGAAGACAGGTCTGCAAAATGTAAATTTTGAATAGGACCTCTGTTCCCCCTTTTTTCCTGCTATTAGTAGGTGAAATACTAAAAGACATCATCAAGGCTAGAAGCAGAATTTAAAAAAAGACAAACAAAACCTAAGCTATACTTGCATGAAGGTAAATATGGCAAGTACAACAGATGTAAAGGGAGAAAGATCACTCTTCTGAGCTTACCAATGCAATTTAGAGACTGTCATGCTTTGCAGGAACATCTGAATACTATGTGAAATGAAGTTCTGACCCATTTCAAACTTACTCTATTATAGATCTAAATTCATCTGAATTCAGCTAAGTTCAGCATAGCCTTCAGGAAAGCCAAATCATGTAACTTGGTGTTGGCTCCTGCATCTGCCAGAGCTTTGTTCATGATTATATATGCATTTGCAAAAGGATACCTGAAAGGATGACGTTCCAGTGTTGACCAGTTTAATCTTTCTCAGAAGTTTCTCCTTTGTACCAATACAGGGACTTGTTCTGTTTCCTACGCACCCCAATGAAATAATTTCCCACTAGGCTAAGGCTGTAACCTCCTCTTCCTGCATCAGAGGGTGGTTTGAGAGGAAAAGAGAGAACAAAGTTGGTTGTTGCCTTTTGCATATGATTCACGAGTGTTTATAATGTAGTTTGCTGAAATGGTAATTCTGTCCTTCAGAACTGAGCTGACATTTAAAAGACAATAATAATGAAATTCTCCCTCATCCACACCCATCTGGATTCCAGAAAAACCACTCAACTTCTGCAGTTCAGATTCAAATCAAGATTTGACCCCATCAACCCAGAATTTGGAATTCATAACCAACTCTGCAACAGAGTGTTGGCAACGAAACAGTTACGCAGGTTTGTTCCAACTCTCTGTGCTGAAGTTCTCCTTACCTTTTAACCTCCCTAAAATAGGAAGGGAGGAGGAAGTATAGTCAAGGTCTTCTGCGTGCTCTTCTCAGCATAATGAATCCTCCCCCATGTTCATTTAGTTCATCCCCACTATAAAAATGACTTTTTCAATCAAAGCATTGTACTCCTTCCAAAGACATTAAGCCGAATGACAGAACATGAGCTGAAATGACAAGGACAAGCTAGCTCAGCGCAAGGCAAGGGGAGTTTCTAAAGTGAATGATTGAAAACGAATACCTACTAGGACTTTGCCCAAGGACTCTCAGCAAATTGTTCCTACAGAGAAGCTGATTTTGGATAAGGAAAGGAGAACAAGACAACCCTCTACCACTTGGGTTTTTGTTTCGTTTTTCTTGCTTACTTGACGTTAATAGTTCTGCTCATTATTTGTGGCATTTGAACTTTTACATGCTCAAAGCCCAGAGAAACCTCAGAAGTCAGAATTAAAAAGCTACTCTCAGCCTACAACAAAAGGAGGGAATTAGGTATCTCGGAATGAGAGTCATAGGAATAGTCATAGGGAATGGGTGGATTAATAAACAGAAAATCAACAGGACCTTTAGGAAAAGCATGTCTGATGCCTACACTCTGCCAGAATTAGGAATGTATCTGAAGATCTGAGGTAAGTGCTGTTGTGGTTTAACCCCGGCCGGCAACCAAGCCCCACGCAGCCGCTCGCTCACTCCCCCCACCCAGAGGGATGGGAAGGAGGATTGGAAACGAATGTAAAACCCAAGGGTTGAGATAAAAACAATTTAATAGTAAAGCAAAAGCCGTGCATACAAGCAAAGCAAAGCAAGGAATTCATTCCCCACTTCCCATGGGCAGGCAGGAGCTCAGCCACCCCCAGGACAGCAGGGCTCCAGCACGTGTAACGGGTACTCGGGAAGACAAAGGCCATAATGCCAAATGTCCCCCCCTTCCTTCTTCTTCCCCCAGTTTATACGCTCAGCATGATGCCATATGGTATGGAATACCACTTTGGCTAGCTTGGGTCACCTGTCCCAGCTGTGTCCCCTCCCAATTTTTCATGCCCCCCCAGCCCTCTCGCTGGCAGGGCCCAAGGAACTGAAAAGTCCTTGATTTAGTATAAATATCACCCAGCAACAACTAAAGACATCAGTGTCCTATCAACACTGTTCTCACATCAGAGCCAAAACGCAGCACTGCACCAACTACTAAGAAGAAAATTAAATCTATCCCAGCTGAAACCAGGACACTATCTACACAAAAATTAGGACTCACATATCCATAGTGCCTCTTGAAATAGGTGTCCAATTTAGATATTAGTAAGTAGATGACTGCTTTACTTTTGGCAAGCAGCAGGGCTTCCTAATTTTAAGAATACAGCTGCAAGTTTGCATCAATTGCCATGAAAACTAGACACCTGTGTTACCTTAGGTTACCTTGACTCACCTAAAGCCAGGGGAGTCAAACCCACATCTATCATATACTAGAACAGGGCTCTTTTTCAGACCTGGGTTATGCTCCTCTGAATTCTTCCTACTGAAGTCTTGCTACTATCCCATAACCAAAGCAAAGGGAAAGTTCCTAGGATAAGGGAGGCGATAACCAAAAAGGAACGTGACTCTCTGGCTTTGTGGTTAGGGCTTTACACAGGCACCATTAGTAATCTGTATTTTCAGTGTAGGGAAAAAAATAAAAGGAAAGTGACCCTATTCTAAACTAGGTGAGTTGGGACTCTACCTTTAAAACACTGTTTAATATCAAATGTAACTGCTGTGCAGAGCTGGTACAAGGTTTATGAACCATTTTGTGTCTAGGGTCTCTATTTCTGGCTATCAATCACTGCATATTTGAAAGCGATCCTTCATATTGTATACCCCGAAGGAAGAAACTAGCAACAAAGACCTAAGCAGATTTCTGACATGATAAACCACAACTTTTCTAAGAATCATTAGAGGCTATCGTGCCAGCTAGCTCTCAGGGAAATCTTTTTACATACCTAAGCTGATAATAAGAATATTTTTGTTCTAATAAAACTCAGCCCATGCACTGAAACTCCAAGGAACTGATTATCTCTTTAGAAACAAATGCTCTGCATTTGTACCGATAAAATGAATTTGCCTTCATTCAGGATAAATGATTAAGCCACTGGATGTTTCCTTTTTTTTTTTTTTCTGTTTAAGAATAAGTATATATGTTCAGAATATTTCAAAGGATATTTGTATTACCGGGGTTTTTTTTCATTATTAGTTGTAAAAATCACACTGTGTGGTGCACACACCAGAGCAAGCATTGTCTGTAGCTGATTCAGCTTTATGTGGTACAGCTCCCACAGCTACGCATTCAGGTTTTGAGACTGAGATCCAGCCCAAAACTCAGCATGCACTACCTGGCAGTCAACAGAATCCCTTCTTAGAAGACAATATGATCCTTTGGTCAAAAAGAAGGAAGCAGGATATTCTGCTGGCTGTCATTTTGGGATGATGTGGGATACAGATTTTCCTGCAGGTCCTCTTTCATTGAAATTAGTTTTAAAAAAATTGTGTTATTCTAACAGTTTCAGAATTAAATTATCCATGTCTGTGTTGTCTTCTTATTTTTGTTGTATTATGCACCAAGATATTTAAGATTGTCAGAAATAAAGACAAAATAAAATAAAATAAAAAAGCTAAGCTCTAGCTATTCTTTCCATCACCATCTTTTCCTTTTATTATTATATTTTTCAGAAGAATTTTCACATTTGAATAACTTTTTTCTCTGCCTATAATCGAAGACCTTTGTGAAAAAGAATTACATTTTTCTGCAATGTTTTACTTCAGACAGTATCTCTCACACAACATGTGTGACTAAATCCTGTTGACTCACAACTCAGAAACCTCTAATTTCTACTAACAGAACTTTTTCTTTGTTCTCACTCATTCAAGACAAGTGTCAGAATTCCCAATACCTAGCTGATTTAACATAAGTAGGAAATTTCTGTTTTTAAAAAAGAAATTCTGAAAACATTGCAGTTCTTTCCAATTAAATTTCCTGCAAAGATCTTTCTAATCAGTGTCTTCACATTAACCCTTTCTCTAGCCTTTTTTTCCGTTATATTTGAGGTGTAAGTTCAAAACAAGTTCTCCCTCTCTTAACAATGATTCAATGATCTATAATTAAGACCAGCCATTATCCTGTCTTTAGCATTTTCTGCTAATATATTTCTCTATAAATATTCAAGCACATTTTTTTCAGAGTTGTCAATGCATTGGAGGAAGACAATGTTGTTTTTGACTCAGGTGACATTCTCCCACATCTTCTGTTTAATCAGTCCTAAATAGATGGTAAACTGATTTTTTGATATCTCCCTCATGTCACCAAACATTGTAGTACATTTCTATAAACCCAACAAGGCTTATTTTTTGCTAAAACCTGCAATATTTCCTTTTGCTATCATAAAACATTTTATTATTAAGTGCCATTTTTTTTTCTTTTCTTTTTCAGTAACGTGACGTTTTTCGGATGCTTCCTCTCTTCTGGCCTATTTCTATAGAAATCAGGATCTTTCTGTATTCCTCTGTTAGTCTATTTTCAAATATAACTTCAGAAAATGTTAGTTGATTTCAACCCAATTTAACATAGGGCTAGAGTTCTCAACCAGAAATTAGGTTTCTAGAGATTTTTTTCAGAAAAAAACCCGCAACAGCAACAACAATAAAAAACCCACCCTCAGTAACATCTCTTATTTTCTCAGATAATAGCATCAATTGATCAAAAGATACAGATCTATATGAAGTGCAGTACCATCATTGTGGTTGATGAAACCCTGCACAATCAATGAATACGTTGATTAAAATATTGCTAAATACAGTTACAATGCATTGGAAGTCACTGAAATGAAAGCATCTTTGTCTGCTCAGAGCTAGGTTTTGGTCATAGCCATGGCCTACATGTTCAACCATCACGTCCAGTAACGCTTCACTATAACTGTACTGTGACATGCTGGGTTGCTCTACCCAGACAGAGTTTGACTATTTGTCTGAGTATCACTGACCACCTCTGCAGACATGCCAGGAGTCTAATAATTCCCTAATGACCCTTTTCCTGGTCATCGTTCACTCACACTCACTTTGGACACTACCTATACATGTTCACCATATTCTGTATGCAATTCAGAGTGCATGGAACTGGACTACCCAGGACTCTGTTCGTGCACAGTGTCTCTGCCCACTGTTAAATGTGGAGATTTTCCCATCTGGCTTTTATTGTTCTGGCAATGGCAATGTTTCACTGGAAGTAACAGTGATCAGCTACACACTGTACTTGCAGAATAAAGATCTAAAGGAACACTACCACTTCATAAAAACAACTGCTGCAGCCACCTTTTCCTCCCATCTAGGCCCCCAATAGGTCTTAGGTGGTGCTTCCATTTCCTGCAGAAATTTTAAGTAAGACATCACTAAACCCATTTTCCCATGACCCCACAAGATTTGAGGGCTTATGTCCTCTTAACTCCTTTAATCTTTACCAGATTGATTCCTTCCTTTTATGTATCAGTTATGGTAACTTTAATTGTTTTATATTCCAGCTCCTTAAGAAACACTTTCATCCTTCCTCTCATAAGGGAGAAAACAGCTTTTAGTCAGGATCCACAAACACTTTGTTGTCATCACACACCACAGCAATTTGTAATGGCTGGTCAAGTACACAGGGCAGTCAACAGCTAAGACTGGTTCATATCTCCACCACCCAACGCATACCAGATTGTTTCTCTTTCTGTCTTTAGTGTTGTAGAGAGCAAGCTGCTTGGGCAGAGCTTACCTCTGCAGAGCTGGCAGCAGTGAGCATTTCCTACAGTCTTGCTAGTATGAGAACTCTACTTGGTCCTTCCTCATCCATAGAAGAAATTTTCCCTTTCACAATTCTATCTTTGGGAAAACCTAGTTTCACCTGATTTTAATCTGTCTTGGGAAATGACAGCAAATTGCAAACACAGTGGTATCAAAGAACTCACAAATCGGTTTGTTCATTTCCCCAGTGACTATGAACAGCTGGAAATGAAGATCTACAAAGTATATGCAATCACAGCACGATGACAGCAGTTTTTTATGTACGTAAACAAGATGATTGATTATATATATGGACAAATAAGCTTCCCTATAAACAAACTAATCACAGGCTTTAACCGTCTTGTGATCTTCAAAGGTACTTAACATGAACAACATATGAATCAAAACACCCAGTGTTGCCTTCTTATATGATTTTTTTTTTCTCCAATTTCCACTGCAGTCATTAGAGATCTGCATGGACATACATCACTTTACACAGCTTCAGACCCTGATTCCGTCCCTGCATGTTGGGACTGTCTCCTTTAAAGGAGACATATTTTTTTTCCTGAGCTACAGAAAAGCAACCAAAGTAGGCAATGCATGGGAAAAGGGTGACACTTTGTGGCAATACAAGAGAACTAAGGTCCCTTCATCTTTCTGTATTTCATTATTTCTGTATCTATCTTCCTGATATCATAAAAATGTAAAGATGGCAAAAGTAGGATGACCATGATTATACATAGTTATTATTAAAACCAAACCAAACCAAACCATAAGGTCCAAAACAACAACATAAGAATAATTTTGAGGACATTCTTGTGAAATCACAGCTAAGCAAGTCACCATAAAGGTTACTACAAGTTTTGTTTGATGTCCATCATATTCTATTCAGGCACGTTAACAAAAGATAGTTTAGGCAATAAGACTTTGGGGAAGATTTTGTGTCTCCCAAACCTAAGTTAACTGCTTTCCTTTCTAGAGAATTTTATTTCCTAAACAACTTCTTGTGAGCTCAGCCACTTCCACCAGATCTTCCATTTTATGTAAATAAAATTAATGGAAGGTTCAGCCTTTCTGCAGAAAATGTTGTCTATAGTCCATAAGTGCTAAAACTCCTCAATGTCCAAGCCCAGTACCCATGGAAAAAGGGGAGGTAGAAAGTCTGATGCTGATTTTTTACAAAAATGTACAATACAATGAAAATATTGAAGCTTAAAGAAAATTATGAATCCTGCACTGAACGAATCAAATTTTATAAGCCACATCATGAGTGCATCTGGATTGCCTATTATTCTGCATTTGTAGGAGTTATAAAATGCCAAGTGTGGAAAGGAAGAGATGAGCTTTTCAACTACTTGCAGTCTTACTGCACACATCTTCTTTTAACCAGGTCAATTCACTAAATACTGTCTCCATGCACCAGGGTGTCTGTAGATGTTTTCACTTAGGTAGTAAATATATCTGCTGGTAAGTCCTACCCCACCTCACCCGGCAAGATGATCTGCTTCATCCTGGAACAGCACAAGGCACATACACTAGACATGAAATTATGTGAATAACATTTCAGTGAAAAAATAGCTTCCCAGTTCCTTGGGCCACTGGTAGGACCACTGAACTAGCTTATGGTGCAGCTTTACTTCACACCATTGTCATGCTATATAGGAATCCCATTTGGCTCAAGTCATAGAACTGCCTTTTCCTATACAGGAAAAAAAAAAAAAAAAAAAAAAAAAAGTAAAAGAAGATGGTGTCAGTGTCACTGGTACAAAGAGAACGCTCATGCTAAATTGATTTTTATGGGTCTGTTTCTTTCCGGAATAATACTTCACACTTCTTGGCTTCACAACACCCATGAAATTAGTGGCATAGTAAGTCCATTTTTCAGGGAGAACAACTTCGATGCAGGATGGTTTGAAATGCAGTTTACAATTAACATTGTGGAAAGAAGCAGTAGCTGGGAGTCCTACTTCAAGAGCTCTCTTTTAGCACATTGTTAACTCTTAACTAGAAATAAAAGAATATTTGCATAACTATCAAGAGCCAGACTGGGTCATTGTAGCAGACAATCAGACACCGGGGAAGGAAGTAATGCCCAGCACCAAATCGATACACTCATGGAAGGGTTAATATTGCTGGATAAAACCCCAAAGGGGGATGAGGTGCCATTCCATCCAGCCATGTTCAGGCCCTGGCTTTAGCTCGCTGAACCTACCAACTGGCCGATCCCCCAGTGCTCGCTCTGTTGAGTCAACGGAGGAGAGGAGGTCCTGGGGGGTCATTCACAGATGCCAGGATTATGTCTGGTCTTAATTCAGTGACTGTCTGTGTTGAAGTACAAGAGCTTTTGATCTAGGTATCTAAGTGCATGAATGGCTTCAGGCTCTGAGTCCCAGTTTCCCAGAGGGATTTTAAAGGGACCGATTATTTCACCTCCTTGCCCTGAGGATGATTAGTTACACACCTACTTCATTCCTGACAGAAGCCTTTCCAATCCTGCTTAAGGACCTCCATCGATGGAGACCTCACAGCTTCCAGGCAAACAATCCCAGTGCTGTGTTGGGAAGATTTTGCTCTGGTGTGATCCACATCAAAACTTCACGCGCCTGTATTTAGCTGTTCGCAGTGCAGGCATGTCTTCTTATGAGCCAGGTGCTAAGCTCCCACCGCAGTCAGTGGGGAATCAGTCAATTTTCATTTCAGCCACTGAAGAATCTGTTCAGTCTTTCTTCAACTGCTTTGCTTTCTAGGCTCCTGTTTATTCTTGCCACAGTTCTCTTGATTAATCATTAATTACTGCACACTAGTAGGTCTGAAACCTGAAGTTCCGTCATTCTTTACACATTACTAGACCTGCAAGAGATAGAATTAAGTCATATCTTTTAGAGGCTTTTAGGGCTTCTGCTACTCAGAATAAGGTTTTCTGTTTTCACCCTACAATCTTTTTGGCTTATATTTGACCCACATTGTTCTCTAACTCCCAGATACCCCTTCTATAGATGTGCTACTGTTATATTCCATCCTGTAATTGTGTAGTTGACTGCTTTTTTCAAAACGTAACATCTCATACTTGTCCCTAGTCACTGAATCTTATTTCTTTTTCTTGTTCTTCTTTTTACAGGACTGTTTTACCAATTTCCAGTATTATTTTCAGTTCTATTCATGTCATCTATTGTACCTGTTTTCTCTCTCTCAGGTTCATATGGTTGGCAAACTGAAAAATGGAACTTTTTTTCCCCCATTGTTTACACAGCTAATGAATGCGCTGATCAGATACGAGGTAGACTTCTGCAAAACTCCACAACTATATTTTTTCTCTTTTGACATCAATAGCTAATTTATGTGAATGGTTAACAAATTAATGTGGTAGTGACTCCATGTTTTCATGTTTTGTAACATTCCTTGTTTGTTATAATCTTCTGAGAGCATGAACCAAAACCTTCCAGAAATTAGGGTTTGTTTTTCACGATTTACTTTTATTATCATTATCCAGAAGGCCTGTAACTCTGCCTTAGAAGAAAATTCTGGTGGTTTAATGTAATGATATGGTCTTTCTCATTGCTACTGTTTTAATTCTTCAGTCCTTAACGTAGAGATAATTACTAAAAATGTAAGATTATTTTAACTGGAAATTTATCAGGTCTTTGTAATTACTTCTTAATTTTTACTTCCCTTATTCAAAGCAGAAATCCCAGAAAGCCTATCCTTTTATCACTAGTATTAATATTTCCAGACATCTGCTACTCATTGACCTTTTACAGGGAAACTTAAGAGTGACATTAACTTGAGTATCAGATCAAGATTTTCTAATGTGTTTATCTTATTATTCAAAGAATGATTTCTCGTTACCCTTGATCGCTTGTACATTACACTCCATACAGCTCTTTGGTCTTCCTAACTTTCTGTCCACATGTTCATGTTACTTTATTTCATTTTATATTTATGTTCATCTTTATTAATCTCCATTTCTATTTCTTGTTTCTTTTTCTGTCTGAGTTCAAGCTTTAATCATCTTCTTGTTCCATTAAAATACCGTCCTTTATGTGCAATGGAATTATTTAGTTTTGCACCTGTTTTACCTTTTTTCAAAGAAAGGTCAAGCCTCCTTCAGTCCTTCCCCCTTTGATTCATCTTTTCTGGAATTTTATCTAGAAGTTATTTTATGCTAATAAGACTAGAAAATCTTGGCGCACAATGCTGTGTCTCTTACCTGTTTCCTTTCTCTTTTTTTTTTTTCTCCTTTCCTTTCTGAATGATCCTCAGTCATTTTCTATTAATAACGTAGTCATATGTAATTATCTCAAAGCTCTGCTACACCAATTAAATTGTAGCCCTGATTATGTATTAAAGCTTCCAAATCTTTTTGTTTATCTTCATAGTTCTCATGTCAGTATACAAATAGCTAGCATGTTCAGCATACCAATTATTTTCTTGTCTCTGAAACTATAACTCTCACGTGAGATGTATTTCCATGAGGTAAACTGCTCTCTAAGCAAAGTGCTCATGGGAAGTGGCCATGCAGAGGTAAAGAATGCAAATCTCCATCTGATAACCATGCATCCTTAGTCCTTATACGCTGTGTCATTGACTATAGGATGACTCTTGTCTGCAGGGGCCCTTTCTGAGAAAGGCTTTGTTCACTGTCTGGGTGCCAGGCTGCAGAGTGATTATGCCTTAAAATGTAGTGAGGAAGCAATTAGCACTCAATCTGGCTCTCTGAGCTCACCTGCAAATCAGTTCTGTGCCCACCTGCCTGCAATGAGGGGCTGCCCAGAGCCTCCCACAGCTTAAGTGTGGGGGAAGAAGAGAGCTCCTCAGATGAGCATGGGGGGAGTAAACAGCCTGGTGGAGTGTGACCTGGCTGCAGGGGTGCTTTGCTGTGTGTAGGTGCGTTCCAGAGCAGAGCCTGGGTGGGTAAGTGATTGTATATAACCAGCACCTATGGGTGCAATGGGGGAGCTCACTTGGGGTCTGTGCCTTCATATGCTATGCTTGTCCTTTGGTGGGTGAGACACATAATCTTTCAGCTTTTTCACACAGCATCCAGTAGTAGTTCTGTTCCATGTAGCACCATTTATGCAGAGTCATCCAAGTTAATGGTTTTGATAACTCCAAGAGCACATTAAGCTTGAACACCTGGTAGTATTTTATATTCAGGATTCTGGGATATCAAGTTGTGGAAGAAATAGGTCTTTCTGACATTTAAAATGTTTGAGCTGCATCTTTGTGTTTCTTCTTGAAGACAGTTTCTCTGGATCTCCTATTTCTGAGTGAATGAAGATATTTCTGCTGTCTGATTGTAACACAATTTTCATCTTATATCAGAATTGGTATAGCCATTCTTGATATCAAGGTGGCTGGTGAGGATGAAGTGCACACTATATACCAAGGAAATTAGCATTCATCTTTTTTTTTTTTTTGGGGGGGGGGGAGGGGATTGACCAGGTATGCATAATTAGATCTTAAACTCTGTGTTGTTTCATCAACTCAGTTCTCAGAATTAGGTAGCTAGCTTTAACACATCATGTTACTGAGTGACTCGCCAAAAGCAACATGTCCCAAATATTATAAATCAACAATTCCCTTTTGGATAGAAGTTAGACTGTGTGATTTTTACCTTTGGAAAGAAAAAGGTGAATACATCAACACAATGTTATTTCTAAATTAAATGTGTGGGATTCTTCAGCTTTGAAAAAAGAAGAAAAGAATAAATCTTGAATTGATGATGTGGTGTGGTTGTCCAAATAAGTCCTGATTTGGATGGTTCTGATTTGTACAGTCTATCCTGAAGTGTCAGGATATTACAAGCTTTTCTGGCAAAACAAAAGGTAATTTTGACTTTTATTTTTTTTAAAAAAACAACAAACAACCCAGGTAAAAATTTCCTAGATTACCCTCTGATTTGTTTCTGCACAAGGGGATACCTGATTTTAATGAAAGAAGAATTTCTGTGTCACATTAGAAATAAATTGTCACACTGGAAATTATTCACACTGTGTAAATACTGGTGCTCAAATTATGTGGTTATGTCTGCAAGTTCTTCCTTTTAGCAGTCTTCTAAGTTAAACACTTCAATCTGGACAAAGTTTGGATATGGTATTTACCATGTTAAAAACCTCAATATACCAACACTTGCACTGACAGAGTGACCCCCACTGTAAAGAAATAAGTAGCAGATTCTTAGCTGCATTGTTGACCAACATAAATTATGTTTATAATAGCAGATTTATTGGGGTTTTTACCAAAATTTCATTAAATATCTACTAGTAGGCTTTGACTCTTGTCAGCCTTGGGCTATGTTTCCATGGCAGTCTCCTTGCTGGCCCCTGTGTTTCCCCCGCCAGCTGTACACTTCCACCTTATTCCTTATGAGACTTTCTGTAAAAAGTCTTCATAATCCAGAAGAGAAAAAAAACACCAACAAAGATAATACCCTCCTGTAAGATTAATGTGCTGACATTGCTCAGAGAAGGGTTCAGCTAGAACAAGAAACGAGAGGGAAATGAATGGGAGAATGAGCCTGGGGCATGTTCCAGAGGAAGAGGGCAAGGACAATGGCAGCCAGGAGCTAGATCTGCCTAAGAAATTGCGATTCAGAAAACTCAAAGGGTTCAGTTCAGTTACTGACATTTAAATATCTTGTGCCACTTCAGATGCTAGCACATCCTGCCTAACCTCCAGCTGCTGCTCCAAGAGATTATACATGCCCCATAGGTCTCGCTGTAGACCCAGCATAAATGTCTCAGATACCCCAGGGTATCTCAGCACTATGTGCCCATAGGTCAACAGCTGAGTCAGACCCAAAGTGTGTAGAGTGCCCTTGTCACTTCCTAAATTGCTTTTGTCTTCTGCCAAGTATCTTCTAGGCAGTAGTGCTGCCTGCAGAGCATGTGCCTAGTCAGAAAGACCCTCAGCTGATGACCAAGCTACTGCTTGATATGTCAGCTTCCAAATTCCTTCCCTCCACAACAAGATCCTTGCACTACAATAGCAGTGCAGGATCCAACTGAGAAAATGCTCCGTTGAAGAGTTCATAACACTGACAGCATAATGTTACATTCTCAGCTGCATATACTCAACACTGCTCATCTGGTATGGAGATCTTCATGCAACCAGTACTAAACAGTAATCTTCCACGGATACTTTTGAAACAAACACATCTCATTTCCCTCCTTTCAGTTATTTTACACTGAGCACTGTGACCGCACTCAGGACATCTGACTTTATACAAGAGATGAACATAGCACAATGTAATTGGTAGCGTAAGCAGCAGTACATACAGAGATCAGCCGTGTGTTCATGTTGTCAGTGCATTCGAAGAAGGATTTGAAAAAGTTACTCAGGAGGAAAAAAAATAAATCATTAATTGCTAAACAGAACAATTTCAGAGTGAAAAATCATCAAAAGTCTTAAATATAGAGCAGTGACATATCCTGGCTCTAGAAAATTTAGATCAGCTTGCATATTATTGGAAAGAAATAAAGTGGGTTTTGATGGATTTAGTCACCGCATCCAAATAATTATTAAATGCACATAACATTTCATCACTGTAGTTCTCTACACTTTGGAGTAGCTTGCACTGTAATCACGTTACATGGTGACTCCTCGTGCATAGTCTTTCTAATCCGTTTTGTTTCCTAAAGATAGCTCTCCCTTTAATACAAAAGAAAGTGTTTTAAGAGCAAAATATTTGGGAAGTTTTTTCCCAATTACCTTCCTCTGCATGTCTGGTTTGTTATAATTCTGTGGCTTGTAACTTCATTTCAACCATCAAGCTAAAAGTAGTCTGATCGTATATTACTGTATAACTCTGCAAGAGTCCTTCACACTCTGCCTGGCCTACATCTTTACAACTTTTTGTGGCACTTTTAATCTTCTATCTGCTTAACCTGTGAGATCTAAGCCTTGATAGGAGGTCACTCCCCAGAAAGCAGACCTCTGGGGAGTGTTCAGGTGTCAGAAGAAACCTTTGCTGCTGGTCATGAGCAACCTTGTACTATTCTCCATCAGTCAGAAAGAGGCTGATAACTGTGTGGCACCAACCCCCCTTCCTTCTCCTGCACTGCACAGTTGGATATATGAACTTCTCAGTGTCAGATCACATAACTCAGACCTGTCAAATCTCATGCACAAGCACCAAGTACATACCGTTGACTTCCTCCTCACAATCCCTTACTGCCCTACCTATACCTCATCCATTAAAAACTGAAGCATTGCGGCCTCTTTCCAGTCTCATATGCCCATATCTTTGCAGTTAGTCACCCAGGTAGAAAAAGGCATTGGCCCCGAAACACAGCTGAAGAGAAAAGTTGCCATCTCATGAGGCCCCAGACTCCGCTGAGGGTTGGGAGCTTTCTTTGAGGAGATAGTTCCCATGGACACTTTCCACTATACGATTTCATAGGCAAAATGCAGCCAGAATCACATGGTAGACCACAGCCATATTTCATGAATTAGGTATGGATTAAGTATCTGAGAGATTTATATTTAGTTCTTTTGCTGTGCCTGTGCAACTTCTACTTCATTTTTAATGTGGCCACAGGCCTTGCGTGTTGTGAAACAGAGACCCCAGGATGTGCAATTTGTACCAAGTATCACCCAGCAAAGCAGCAGAGGAATAGATCAGTGATGAAGCTATGCTTTGTGTGTTGTAACAAGAGCAGGGAACCCAAGATTGATTGATTTATATAAATTAAATAGTGCCAGGGCAAACTCCCTGGTCCACATTTGAGCTCTGAAGCTAGCAGTTTCCCAGTCAATGACTGGGCACAGTACTGGGATACCACAGGCCGAGAATTGTCAGGACATGAATGACACCAACCCATCTTTGGAAAAAAGACACATTAGTCAAGAACATTTGTTGGGATGAACATAAGCCCTGAGTGTCATTTTGCCACAGAACAAAGAACGGGTCCTGTTCTTTTGTTTCTGAGCTCAGATTTTTGCTATTATCAAAGCAAAAGGAAAAATTAAGTATATGTTTCCTGATAAAAGAGTGGAGCAGACCGAAGTAGGGACTCAACTAAGGTTTTGTCATGCAGGGTATGAGAGCAGAAGAGAAAGTATAGCTTTACATTTTTGGAATAATAGAAGGAAATTAATTTGACATTGTCAATATAGTAGGCCTGAAGAGAAAAGCTGTAGAAAAAGGCAGATCACGGAGACACATGGGTTTATTTTTTCCAGGATATTAAAATTGACTGTATCTGAACTAAATAAAAAATGGTAAGCAGTAGAAGGAAGAGACATCTTACTGGCTGTAAATATTGATACCCAGGTGCCAAATAAGAACTAAAATGAAAAACCTGCTAGAACCAATCAGAGCAGAAGATCTAGACACATCTGGGGAAACAAAACAAAAAAAGAAAAGAAAAAGAAAAAAGAAACCAACCAAAAAAAAAAAAAATCAGAATTGCCGTGCTGTTAAAATTCAGCTAATACATTATATAAATGAGATTCAAGGGAAGATACACAAGTTGCCTAAAACCAGACTCAGTCTTTGATGTCTGCAAAGCAAAAAATACTAGTTTACTGTGACAGATAGAAGGGCATTAAATTTCTCTTCCTGAAGCAACAATAGTGAAAGCAACATGAGAAGACATTAGATTTTGAAATCTGTAAGGGACATTGTGGTAGTGGCCACATGGGCCTAACAGTGCAGTTGATCCAGGAAGACATCAGGAGAGGTGTCACCACATGGAGAGGTGTGAAGAGAAAGTATCTTCTTGCAGATATTTCCTATTTCTCGATTAAGTAGAAGGTAAGTGGTGGTGTCTGAAGCATATTTGCGGGTTTTGGAGAAAAAAAGAAGAGGTGGTGTTTTATGGAACACTGATGTATACCCCAAAAAAACCCAAAAGAGGTGAAGATTCCAGTCTCTGGACCAATGGTGAAGGTGAAGTCAGTAGGTCCCCTGGGGCTGTCAGACTTCCACCTGAGAAAAAAAGGGAGGTAAAGCAGTGTTCTTTATTTAAAATGCCAAATACAGAAATATGCTTTCAATTATCATCCACATGGCAAGTCATGCAGCAATCCTAACTACTAGAAAGCAGAAAAAAGGGGATTTTAAAATTCATTTTACACTAAAACTAGTAACACTGAGCTATTCCTGTGTGACAACTGTTACAAGGCTGCTGATGCACACATTTGGTGGGATATATTTTGTAACTAGAAGGTTATGAACTTATAACTTTACAGCTTATTTATCAGGCTCCAGATGATTCTGTAGTGGGATTTTGTTAACCCACCTTTTCTCACATTTCTTGGGATATTATGTACATGTGAGAGGGAGATTTATAGGTAATAATAAAAGTGTCAAGTACCTGTGTCAGTCAATATTCACATATTTTATACTGAAGAAGTGGGAGATACTCTCGACAAATATTTTCATATGTATATTATGTTGAAGTATTTTGACTACAGTGACTCAAAGTTTTCTGAAACAGAGCTGTTTATTTTAACAAATCACTACAATCTAGTGCATGGTTCAGAAGTAAATAGGCTGGCTTTGAATTCAGCTAACCGCAGTCGTCTTAGCTTTTGCAGTTTCATCTTAACATTATTTAATACAGCACTGCTCTTCCCTGCTAGCAGTGTTTCTCCTGACAAAGAGGCTGCATTTTGATATTAATTACAAAATAATTTTGCCTGCGGTTTAAGTTCAGTTATAACGCATATAGCATTTCAAGAAGAGAATGATTTGTTGCAGGAGGCTTAAGGACTTACATGCCTGCTTTACAGATATAAGCTTTCTGTACAGTGGGCGCACAGTCAGATCTGGCCTTTTTTCAGGGCTTTAGTTCATCGGTGTCATGCCATATTCTTTGTGGAAGCTATTAAAATCCTGCCAAATTGATTCTGCCAACCACCCTACTGTGCAGGTTCTCTGATATTTTATTTGCTTTCTGACATGTTGAAGCATCATTCAGACACGAGTCCTGTATCTGGTTTTGCTGGTGTTAGGGTCTGGACAACATTCTTTCCTACTCATCACCCTACCTTAAGTGTCTGCATGACAAATAGTATGTTTCTTATGTGATGTAAAACTGGCTTTAAACACGTACAATCCTAAGCCAACACATTTCAAGGACACTTCTTCTCCAGAATTAAGCCATGTGCCAGCCAGTTTACTTCTTTTCTGATTCCTGCTAAAATGTGCAGGACAGGGTGCATTTAATTAGCTAGATCATACCACAGAAGAGTGTTAGAAAATGTCTGTACCCTCACAAAATTGCTCCAAATCAACCTCCCCTGACCGCTCTTTGTCCACAGATATTTAAAGCCTACCAGATGGGGAACAGCAAAGTAGTAATTGTTATTGTCACTAATACCACACAACACATAAACAGCCTCAACACATACCTTATGCTTCATGATAATGAAGGTGAAGGGCAAGCTGTTGAAAAAACTGGAAAAAAAGCAATTAGCAGAAGATCAAGTACTTCTTGGTTGTGCAGGACACAGTTGAAATGCAATGTGAACAATCCAGCGTCATCAGAAAGCACTGAAGCAATCAGATCAGAAATGTGGCCGGTACCAAAGTGATACCCCTATAGAGAGGACCCTCAACGTGGATGAAATTACAGAAAGAAAAAATTGGAATGTAACCTATGCCCAACAGGTAATTAGTTATAGAAAGCAAACATTTTAAAAAGTTGTGGTATTTGTTAGAAGAAAATGTCAACAGGAACTCTAGATTTCATTCAGTTAAGGCATTTTTATAGGAAACTTTTTTCTTTTTTGCTAGCTGAGTATGTAACTTTTAATATAAATTCCCTCACAAAAATATCTAAAGTATGATAGTGGCTTTATCTCCATTTGAAACTCACCCTAGGTACCTAAATTAGAAAGAAAAAAATTCATCCCAATGTGACCCACCTGAGATAATATTGATTATAAAGAGCAACAGAGGTTAGAAACAAAAAATTGTTTCCTTGATCCCTTGACTAGGAGTTTAGCTACTGGTCTCATCTTTCCTCTTTAGAAATATGATTTAGAAGAGAAAGAATCTTTCACTTGCTTGCTATAGGATGACATCTGATTCCCCAATGTTATGGCCATTCTGTATGAATTTGCTAATCAATGCACCACATATATACACAAGCAAAGCCTCACAAATGATACAAAAATAGAATATGATTTAAAAACTTATAAAAATATTATCTTATATATTTTAAATAAGCCACTGACTGCCAATGGAAAATTAACCTCTAGGGAATAAACACTTGTGAAGAAAAGTTCTGTGAAAGGTGAAAGCTACAGAGAAGTAGCTGTCTCTTTAGTCCAAACCTCCCAATAATTGTCTCTCTGTCTCTCATTCTGAGTTCCCAAGCTGGCTTTTAAAATCTGAGGCAGAGCACCAATAGCGCAGTGGTAAACTAAACCACCCAGACACTTCCATCCAATTAGACCTGATTTATTTCTCCATAAAAGATGAAATGCAACATTCTCAGTTTTGGAGGCTGATGGGTATGGACTGTGGTTCAGTAGCTGACCCATTTATATTGTCTTACAGTGTCTCACAAAAAAATCAGGGATAGCCCTACCAGAGTTTGCTTAAAGGGATGGAAATCATCCAAGCTCTCTCTAATAGTACTGTTATACAGTGTTTGGTACTTATTTGCAGAGGGAAGTAATTTTTAATAAACCTTGGTTAAATGTGCTTTGTGCATTGTGCCTTTTTTCCTATTTTTTCTCACCTGATGGCCATTTAAGAAGGTGTTTTAACTGCCAGCTCTTATGTCTTATCTCCTAGACTGGACTCCAGATGCCACCAAACGTGTGCTTTGTCTTTCAGCTTGCATCAGTGTCTTCATGACATCTAGTGAATAACACTCCATAAGCTGTTTGCTAGCAATAAGGCTGTTTCCATGCTACCTTACACTCGGCGTCAGTTAAAGGATCCTGTCCTCAGAAGGATACATGAAAAAAGAAAAAAAGGTTCAGACTGGATATAAGGAAAAATCTTTTCATCATAAGGACTGTCAAATGTCAGAAAGGTTGCCCAGACAAGTTGTACTGTTGCTCACCCTTGGTGATTTTCAAGACCAGAGTGGATAAAGTTTTGAAAACTTGTTTTTTCCTCATAGCTGACCATGATTTGAGCAAGAGGTGGACTAGGTGTTTTCCTGAGGTCTCTTCAAAGCTGAATTGTCCTGTGATCCTACAGATGAGGGTTGCTAAAACCAGGGGACTTACCTCAGAGTTCTTTTTATTGCCTCTGCCTGTGTTCCATGAGGATAAAGCATTCCCTTCATCTAAACTTATTATTTTGAGGCAAGCTCAGTGGGAAACCTGTATATTTTTTTCTGTTGGAGGTTGAGGCACACAGTAATTTGCTAGTACCTATGTGGGAGTGTATATTTTCCCATTGCCCATCTCAAGATAAAAGTCATATGGGAAAAATCTAGGATGAAGCAAGACATCAAGACAGCCAGTGATGAAAGAGGTGAAGTGTTATTGAAGTGCTGACTGAACAAAGAGGTCTAAGATGAATTTTTATCTCTACTATAGCCCTCAAGCATGATGCCAGTACCGAAGCTTTTAAATGTCTCTACATTTCATATAGCCACCTGTAAAGCAGAAACAAAACATCCTTCCTTTTCGTTTTACACACTAAGACTCTTCACACAGGCTGTCTTTCCCCACTTGTTTGTACAGTGCTCAGCACATTAATGTCTGAGTCCTGTCTGAGCACTCCAGATATTGCTGTAATACCCAGAGCCAGGAATCAGGGGTAGAAAGGGGTGTTTGGCTCATGTTAATAGAAAAAAAACCCCAAAGTGTTTATGTGACCTGTTATATTACCACATTTCTGATGAAGAGTTTAGAAAATCAAAATAGCAGTACCAGTTTACTAGCTGTTAATTGTGTTTAGACACTACAGTTGTGAGTGCTATAGAAAAAAAGATGGAAAGGTAAATAGGCAGGTAGAGGACAAGATGGCTTACATCAGTCTATTCTTATAACCTACAAATAACTAGAATTAACACTGTTCTCAAAAATATTCTTTAAAATTCAACAGAGCCTTTGTTTTTCTATTTGATGAAGTAAGTACATATCCTGGCATTAATATAAATGCATATTAATCCCAGATTAGATACCACTATTGCTTAGTGGTGATACACCAGCACTGTACAAAAAATTCTGTATTTCAGTATTTTCTATTACTATCTCTCTGTAGTTTTTCATACTGAATAGAAGAATACCACTGATCTTCCCTATTGAGGCTTGGAAATGGCAATGGCTCATAGAGCTTTGTGACCTAGAGGTGACATTATTTATCATTAGAATCAGAGAAGTGCACTAACAGGAAAAGTGATGCTGTAATGTAATTCCAGAACCAGCAGCTTTCTTAGATCTTTTTAGACACCTTCAACAAATTTTCTCCTAGCTCTGAATCTCTCACTGCATCCTTTTAGCACTTCACTTTGTATCATCCATCAGAACACAGATAACACCTTTTTCTTCTCCCTTGCTTCCCTCTGGATGACCTGCTTTTCTCTTTCTCCATGGACTAAGACTCCCAGGAATTTCTACTTGTTTTTCACTGTGAAAGAATAATCTTTAGCAGGCATTTGGGCTTAAGTGGAAAACCCTTATTTATCCTTAACGGTCATACCACAGAACATTACCCTTCCTTTTCTGAAGTTCATAGTTGAGAAGGTTATTCAGCACCCATTTGTATCCTGCCTAAAAGTTTTCTTCCCACCTTTCCTAATCACTGTCTTGCTATCTAAGAATATCTACTACTGTATAATAGTACTGCATAACAGGGACACAGGCCCTAACCGGACTGTAGGTGGTGTTTTGGACCTCTCTCAAACTTTTGTTGGGTGAAGTCCTTTAATAACGGACTTCGAGAATGGTTAGTGGTGTTTCATTAGATGTAATTTTGTACCATAGACCTCATGAAATTCAACAAGGGCAAGCGCAAGGTCTGCACTGGTTTGAAGCAATCCCTAATATCAATACAGACTGTGGAATGAATGGATTGATAGCAGCCCTGTAGTGAAGGACTTGGGGGTACTGGTGGATGAAAAATTGGGCATGAGCCAGCAATGGGCGCTTGTGGCCCAGAAAGCCAACTGTATCCTGAGCCGCATAAAAAAAAAAAAAAAAAAAAAAAAGCATGACCAGCAGGTCGAGGGAGGGGATTCTTCTCACTACACTGTGCTTGTGCGACCCCACCTGGAGTACTGCATCCAGCTTTGGAGTTCCCAGCACAAGAAAGACATGGAGCTGTTAAAGTGCGTGCAGAGAATGGCCACAAAAATGATCAGAAGGCTGGAACACCTCTCCTATGAAGAAAGGCTGAGAGAGTGGATTGTTCAGTCTGGAGAAGAGAAGGCTCTGGGGAGACCTTTTTGCAGCCTTTCAATATATAAAAAGTGTTTATAAAAAAGCAAGAAAAATACTTTTTACCAAGACCTGCAGTAACAAAACAAGGGACAATGTTTTTGAACAAATAGAGGATAGGTTTAGATTGGACATAAAGAAGAAAATTTTTACTGTGACAGGTTGCCCAGAGAAGCTGTGGGTGCCCCACAACTGGAAATGTTCAAGGCCAGGCTGGACAAGTCTTTGAGCAACCAGGTCTAGTGGAAGGTCTCCCTGCCCATGGGAGGGGAATTGGAACAGATGATCTTTAATGGTTGCTTCCAACCCAAACCATTCTGTAATTCTATGATTTTCTGCATTTGCAACTTCAGCCACAAAATACTTCACTGTTCACTGAGTTATGTTGATTCTTTGCCTAGAACCATACTAAAATGGCATTAAGCCAGTTACTAAGACATTTATTTCTTCTTTGTGGGTTTCCTGCAGTGTTTAATGAACCACATTAAACCTTCCAGAAATTCAGCTTATTAGACAGATGAGCACGAGTTGAAAAGGTAAACTCCACATCTAATGGGGGACCTGCATACCAGCACTGTTTATTTGGAACCCTCTAGCACAAAGGTTTCAGTCTGTGCATAGACTATTAGAATACTGTTTACTGCTGCATCAGGTTGGCAAATCCAAAATGTTTCACATAGGAAACAGCCTGTAGCTTTTTCTGTGTATATGCGTTCCTTGAAGTAACAAGATCTATCACCTGTACGGAAACAGAAGTCTGCTCAGAGTCCAGTTTAATGAGTTCCACATGCGACACCCTACTAAAACAGAAATTTTTGCACTCAGAAGTAATCTAATATCTTGCTTCTTTGACCTATATTCCCTGTGTGTTGTTTAGTGCATCCTGTAGCAGAGCCCAAGCGTGTGGTTAGTACTTAATTAATATGCTTCTGTTATACTCTCATTTGCACTTCAGTTAAAATCTCCAGATGCTGGAGATAAGTAGATCCATGAAACCAATTGCAGTGCATATTCCAACCAGCAAAATAGTGGCATACTTCACTATATAGGATAATATCCAGTTAAAAGCTCTCATCTCTCAGCACTTGAAAAACAAGTTACACTTTTAAAGTGGTGTTTTGGATAATGACAGGTGGGAAGGGGGATAGAGAATGGCATGGAGGGAGCAGAGAAGTGAGGAGGGTAGGACTTTAGTTTTGCAAAAGTCTGTGGGCTTTTTTTTTTTTTGTTGTTAACGTTTTTACTAGGAACAAAGTAACATACTGAACCTCTAAGTTACAATTAAATATTTTCCATTAAGATTGCACTTATTCAGCAAAACAGAACTAATAGAATTATGCAAAAGAACATGGCACTCTTTTTTTGGCCTTTTTTTAACATTTATTTGAACAATTTTTTACAAGGCTTCAATACATTTTTCAATGAGATAAGGTTTATTAAGTCCAGGACGTTTGGCGTGCCTGAGAGACTATTTCATTAATGTAGTTGATTTCTGTTGTTATTACGGGAAAATATCCAGCAGTTTAAGAAATGGGCCAAGGCTTCATTGTTCTAGGTGTCGCACAAGCACAGGCAAGAAGACATCCTTTCCTAGAAGATTTTACAGAGTAAAATTTAAGTGATATAGGCAGTTACAGAGATAGAGATTCTCACACAAATATATGGCAGTGATTACAACACACATTGTCCGCCTCCTCTCTGAGCTTCATGACAGAATAGTCATTAAAAATCAATAGAAATCTCGTGTTATGCATGTAGTCATTTCCCAGACTTCAGGTTTAATTTATATCTAAGACACTGTAGAAATAACTTAGCTGAACTTGAGGACTTAAGCTCCATTTACACTAAAATTTTGATTAGGATCAGTACTACGACTCTGAAGGGAATCCCCAGTTCCTATTCAGTTCACACTGACTGGATTCTTTTTTGAGAAAATAAAAATTAGAAGCTCTGCTCCAGGTTCGAACATAATGTACACCTACACCTAATGGATTCATAAGAACAAAGTTTCCATTGTTTTCCATTTGGAAAACTTCACAGATGTTCCTCATATGGAGGAATATGCAGTCTTCACAAGAATCACAGAATCATCCAGGTTAGAAAGGACTTCTAGAGGTCTCTAGTCCAACATCCTGCTCAAACCAGAGCAATTCAACACTCAGTGCAGACCATGCTGTTCAGGGCTTTATTTGTGGCTCCATTTTCTGGATAATCTCCTTGTATGTACTCAAAGGCTGCAATTAAATCCCCTCTGAAGCTATTATTCTCCAGGCTTTAAAAGACCATCTTGTCAGCCTGTGCTCATAGGGCAACTGTTTCAGTCCCCAACCACTGTGGTTGCCCTCTGATGAACTTGTTCTGCTTTCCTATCCTGGATGAACCCTGTCTCACAAACTTCATTGATAAATTGGGACCAGCAAATTCTAATGCGCCCAGCACATGTCCATTTCTATGCCACAGCTACTTTTTCCTCCTTTTACTCAGATATTTAGCATGCAATATTATTTCTAGCTCAACCCTCACAAAGGAGACATAGAAGAGCCATCGGTTGTCTAAGTGCAGTCATAGTGCCATTTTTAATGTCGTAGGGTCTCTTTCCTTCATCTTCAGCTGCTCTTCCAGAAGGGTGCTGGTGACCTGTAGGTCCTTTGCCATATCATCCAGACAACATGGATGTTGCAGATACCCTGAGGTGTCTCAGGCAGAACCTTTATTAGACAACCAGACTGAGGCCCCAGAGACCCAATCAGTCTTTAAACTTCCTGCTCTTTGTCCTGTGAGACCACTGAACTGACGGATGCTACTGAAATAAACTGAGTGAAGTCTCCCTTGAGGTCGGATTAAGTAAAGCTAGCCTCTTCCCAGTGAGTTATGGCACTTGTTTGCTCACATCTTGTCAGGCCATTCGTGAGTAGGTATGATTCTTTCATAAGAAACTCCTCAGTTTGACCTGTGCAATATTTTTTTAAAAGTCAGTGCTCTTTGTTTCTTTCTCATTAACTCCTTCAAGGAACAGAAGGATGATTTTTTTAAATCAAAGGATATTCTGTGCATCTCACTATTGGGATATTAGGGTTTAGGTGTTCATAAGGCAAGATTTAGTAGGAAAGATGCTGAAGTTTTGAGATGGAATAATAGTCCTAGTGCCTTTAAGCTGGAAGAAATGGATCTGTCTGTCTGATGCAGAGAATGAAAACAGATTGGAAAGCTGGCATGATAATTTGTTGTGCAAAAGGGGGAAAATAGCTTTCAGAGGCAATCCTTTGAGAAGGTATATAGAGCCAATCAGACATCTGTCCACCCCTGCAAACCACCACAACACCAAGACTGACTGATTGCACTCTGCAGATCACTGTAAGATCTAGCAGGTCATTTTGAACATGCTTTCTAAACGCAACAAGGCAGAAGAGTATTAAGCAGCAGTTTGAGTGAGAGTTTCAAGGGCAGCTGAAGGAGAGGGACATGTGATATGAAAGATCCTTTCCATATATATTAAAAGTGAAATGAGGTGTCAGAGAAATATCAGGATTTCTGGTAGCTTCTCCAAAGCTATGGCTTTGATCTGCACAAGACTGATTCCTCTCTAACTCTTTTAGCAGCCCTTCTCTGTTAGGATGTTTCAGCAGGGTAGCTATCAGACAGTTCTTCCCAGGAAAGTTATTTTTGTATTCAATCCATGATGTCAGGTGACTGAGGAAAATGCTTAAGGGAATAGATTACCACATGTTAACTCTATGGTTTGTTTTTCCCTCTGTCATTTATTCTTGCAATAGATAGACAGACAGACGCTCATTCATATATGTATTCTAGCAATGTCTTGTACACTTTCATTGTCTCTACAAGTTACACTTACTAGGCAGGTCAGGTATCAAACAGACAACTATAATATCCTTTGTTTTTCTTTGATATCCATGTATAATTTGCAAGGGAAAAATATATGGACTTAAAGGAACTTAAAAATGGTGAAAAAAATAATTTCTAGGTTTAGTCAAACAGTAACTTTTAAAATTCACTTTCTAGTGTGGTTTTACATTAGAAGAAGTAATCGCCCCTTTGGGGCTTCAGTACTTCCCAAATAGCACGAGCTACGTTCTAGTTCAAGGCTCCTTTTCAAGCTTATCCTCTGTCAGACCACTTTTCTCTGATGACTGTTCTCAAGCACTATTTTCTGTCCCAAAGGCTGAATTATGCTCTGGGCCAGGTCCAATGAGCCAAAGCTCCTCCAGAATGTTATCAATAACTGACCTGCAGCTCCTACTCCTTTGTCTTTGTGTTTGTACACAAACCAACTAGCAAAGACTGCAGCAAGGTACAGCCTAGAAACCAAGCCTTCCAGCTTGTGATATGAAAAAAACATCAACTCTGGGCTACAAGAACTTTAGTACCTAAATTTTTGTGTGATGATGACATCATATCCTATTGCGCATTAGGATGAAAACTGAATAGTCTCCTAGCACAGATAACCTGTCGTAGAATAAGGACATATATAGAGAGATGTGTGTATGTGTATGTTTATGTGCATATATGCATGTGTGTGTGTCTATGCATATATGTATGTATATCTTATATATATCTATATCTATCTATATCTATCTATATATCTATATATAGATATAATAGACAACCTCCTCACCTTCCTCTCTATAAGCCAATTTGGCTCAGAGGGGAAATCACTGCTGAGAATGTGTCTTGAAATCAGACGTTCAAAATATGTATGTTCTCTTGGGATGGGAATTGACATCTCTGTGGTTAGGATAGTTTGGGAAAGCTCTGATCTCCACTGTAAAACAGGAGCTCTGGGTGTCCGGGACTGCTCATTAAACTAAAATAGCTTTTAAAAAACATGCTTTTCAAAATAAGTTTACCTTTACCTCCCTGATCCCAGCAGATTTCTCCCTTGTGATAAGTCCACTAGCAGCTCAACAAGAATAAATAAATACGCATGAAAATGCTTGTCTGCTAACAAAAGCCCCAGAAGCAGGACTTGAGCTTGATATGCCACCTCCACTGCTTGATTTCTGTGGGAAGATACCAGCTCCTGCATGATGTTAACCTGAACGTCTGGCTTCAGTACCTGAATTTTCATAATCTTCATAATCAGCGCTTGAGTCCTGAAGGGGCTGTAAGGACTTCAAATCAAGGATTCAGGAGAGCTGCAATTGTGCAGTGTGTGGAGTAGCCTCCTGTTTATCTTGCCTCATCACTGCATGCTGGAGCATTAAGCTGCTGCTGCTGCTCTCTCCAGATTGATGGCACAGCCACGTGACACTTCTTCAGAGTCCACTTGTGTTAATCAAGATAAATATTCTTTTGCAAGATGCAGCTGGTGCTCACGGAGGCCTGGAAGAGACATCATCTGATGTGAGGAGGCTGATTTCTGATGATTTTGTTTCATGTAACAGGGGACTGGGGGTGAAGCTTCTGGTTCTGTGTCAGTACCTACAGTTACAGCAGTGATCTGGCACTCTTCTCAGGACGTTTGTTTTCTAACCTGCGTGCTTGTGTAGCAGTACTCACAACGGCAGCTTTGTGGGTTAAACTCATCATACACTCTGAGCTTTTTGCACGGAGAAGCAAGCTCAGATGGAAAGTTATGCTTAGGGAAAGCTTCATTGAATGCAATTGCTCCTTTCTTTAAAAATAATAATTATGCATGACCTGATCCTTATTCAAGTTAAAAGATACACCAGTGAAATTGTCCTGTTAGTGCCGTGCTCTTACTTCTTAAAGTGGCAATATTTCAGCTCATGGCAAATAACTGAAGCAGTTTAAGAGTTTCCTACCCAATGCCTGCCTTTCTCCTGCCTTCTGGCCCCCAAATCTTTTTCTAAGCTTCCTGAACAAACATGAATGTGGTTCATACTCCTTTGGAAAGAGGATTCTGCTTCAGACCTCATTCATCAGACTATGCCCATTTCTTCTTCTAACCATTACTAAACCTTTATATTACAACTACCACTGTGCTCTTTCGTGAATCATCTTTCAACTAAGTGTATTGAAAATCTAGGTCATGAGAATTACCATAATCTGAAATTCATAAATAATTTGGAGAAAAAAATCCAGTCAGAATAGCAGAGGAAGCAAGCAGATTTTTTTTTTTTTTTTTTTTTTTGTTCTTCCCCTCTAAGCTTTTATATATCAGGTATATAAAACACAAGAAGTAAGGAAAAAAATATTCCCAAGTATTGTGAAATGTATTCTGTTATTTCTTGAAATTATGCCTAATTTCTCATTGTTCTTCCCCCCTCCCTACAAACAAAAAGCCCCCAAGAAATATGCAAAAACCCAGTACTTTAACTAGGTAGCAGCTAGAAGAAAAGGTGATTGAAAAGATGTTTTCCTCCAGTGTTAAACTCCGTGTAAACAGTGGCTATATCAAAGGTTAAGTACCTGTCTTCCCATATGTGAAATCAGCTGTGCAATGGTCCGTAGGATAAGAGCCCACCTGACTCTTTTCATGACTGTAATTGAGAAGTTGTTTCCTCATTTTATTGTTTTATTTTAAATTATTTAAAGTTGCCACTTACTCTTTACTAGTACACGAGCAAGGGAAATTCTACAGATGGTGTCACACCAAGCAGGACCATCTTAGTTGAAACTACTTTAGCAAAAATTGCATTTGGCAAACACAGATACATTTTTGGGCATTGATGTTTCGGTTATTGTTGTTGTTATTTTTTTTTTTTTAAGGTTTCTTCATAGATCAAATTACTATCTTAGTATTCATACAGCTTCCACAGTAATCTACCAGTGCTGCTGCAGAATGATTTTTCTTGTTCAGAGCTTGCATATAGTCCATTCGAAAAATAGAGAGATCTAGGTGACCAATTAACGGTTTTATTTTAAAAGGGAAAATTTATTTCACCATATTTCAGAATGTTTAATTTTGCATCCTCCAGCTTTGAATATAAGTTAGTCGAATGATGCCTTGGCCATTCATGTGTCCTTGTACTGGGTCTGGCTGGGATAGCAGCTGATACGGAGCTGGTTTACATTTGTGATCAAAACAGTGCTGATAACACACAAATGTTTTAGCTGCTGCTGAACAATGTTTTCACAGCATTAAGGCTTTTATTGTTTCTGGCTCTGCCCCCAGTGAGTTGACTGGGGGTTCACAAGAATTTGGAAGGGGACACAAGAAGGCAGATAACCCAAACAAAGGAAACATTCTATGCCATGTGACATCATGCTCAGCAGTAAGAAGAGAGAGAAGGGGGTTTAGGGAGATCAGTCATCTTTTGCTCAGGAACTGTTTGGGATTTGGTCTACCCATGGGACATTGTGAGTAAGCATCTTTCAGTCTCACATCCTTTGGGAACCCAGGCTTGGCTTGATATTGTGAATGGGACATGATCCAAAACTTATGTTTTGTCTTCATTTGAGGTCTATTTGATTTTTCAGTGCTCAGTTTGCTTTTGACATAGAATTTTACCAGTAGCGTCATAATGTCATTGAGGAGAGTTCTCCACACACACAATTCAGAGAAAGAGAGAAACATGATGGAAAGTGAATGTCAGGGAGCACAGAACCTATTTTATCAAGAGCAATGGAAAGCAAAGGACAAGAATTTTAAAAAATTAAGAATTTTGTATATATTAAATGAATGATAAGTTTTTGAAATTGTCATCATCCATCAGCACTGTCAGAAGGAAGATGATATCTTAACTACAAATAAGTCTCTTGTTCTCCAGACTCCATCAAAGGAGTAATAAATAGTACTGATTCACTCTGAATTCTTGAATTTATAGCCAAAATGAGTATCATGAGAGTGAACAAAGCTGTTCCTATTCTTCTGGGTAACTTTGAGGGACACAATGGTGGTGAATGAACCACTCACCATGCCCATCTGTCATATATTCAGGAACAGCTGAATCTCAGTAACAAGCAGGATTCAAATTCAAATTATATTGTTCAGTGTCCTTACTCCACTGACATTCATACAGACTGACAGAATAAATGAGATCTGCTATCAATCCATTAATAAATTCTCTGCCTTGATTTTTTTTTCCCTGAAACTGCACTCATGTCCAACTCATAAATATAAATGTGTATCTGTGTTACCTAAAATTGTGTACGGCAGGAAGCCCCTTCATCAGAATACTCTCTGATTTGGGGTACATCTGCTAGCCCACTCCCAAAGGTCCAAGCTTCTTCATACATAGGAGACAAGGCTCCAACTATGTTTAGGAAAAGCACAGGAAATGTTTCTTGGCATTGAAACATAGCCATGGGTACTAGTAGAGTAGTAGCCCTTTGTATAGTCCGACTTGCTTCAACTAGCCATGTGCCGATCAATTCCCAAACAGCACTCAGGACTTAGGACTGTCCAGAGACTGTCCAATAAACACTTTGGATGACAACACAGGATTCTAGAGAATAATAGTGTTTAACAGGAAAGATGCAGGTTGTTCTATGACAGCATTGCTGCCAAAGAAGAGCATCAATCAAGACTGATGAAGTTAATGAAGTCCTTTAAAGTCATTCCATTGTTTTAAGAGGATATGGAGACAAGCTGTTAATGAAGCAAAACGCTGCTGGCTCTGTAGTATGCACAACAGCATCTATGCAGTCTGAGTTAAAGGCTTTCTTGGTACTCTGTAGTGACTTAACTTTTCTTGAATGGCTTGAGTTCAGATAAGTGAAAACATATTACCTTACCATATTTTCTGTCAATTTGTTTTTGGGTTTGGTTTGTTTTTTTTTTTTTTTGTTTGGTTTGGTTTGGTTTGGTTTGGTTTGGTTTTTTATAAACACCCCAGGGAAACAGTCTCTGATGTATTCCATATTACTCCACTGAAGCTGGCTCTTATTTCACTAGAAGCACAGTTAGACCATAGTGCTGAACACTTAAGAACTTCTAATTTTTGATACCTTAGTGGTATCTTGTTTGAAACTATCTCTGCCATTCTCTGATTAGTTTCCTCTGCTGTTTTTACAGTCAAAGGAGGTAACTTTGAATCAAATGAGCCTTGTAAAGGAAGAGATAAACAAGTTAACACACTTTTTCTGTCAATGTGAATGGACATGAACTGCAGTTGCCCCTACCTTTACTACTTTTTATATCTAAATGATGCTATATAGCACATTGTGTCTTTCCATTTTTACCACATATTCTGTTTCATGAAGTTTAATGGAAAGAGAAGATATTTCAGCAGAGGAGAAAAAACCCAAACCGCAGTGCTATGTTTAATCAGCCTTGCATGTATATTTTTTCTCTTCTGTTTAATAAGTGATACTGTTTTCTCTAGGCTAGTAAAGAAATTGCATATTTATTTTAGTTGTATTTGTGTTGGCATAGAAGGAAAAGTAACCACATATCTGAGCAAGGTTATGACAGCGGTTACTGTGAAAGCAGGTTTCTTTATCTAAAGTAATCTAAATTGGAACAACGCTGTAAGTCAAATAACAATGAATCCTGACATAGCTGTGATATATTTAATTTCTTTTCTCATTAAAGAATGATACAGTGTCCTTAAAAGACAGTCATTTTCTGAGGATCTCAGGGGATCAGATTAATATGGAACTAGTAGTAAAGTGCTTAAATGGACTCAATCAAGACCAAGTGAAATCCATCCTAGGATTATTACAAAGATAGAGGAGAAATTACAAAACTCTATTAGTGTAGAGATCTGTCTTCTTATACACTATGGAAAAAAAGGGAGGAGAGAGAAAGTGAGTTTTTTTTCTCCTTGTCAACTTTTCCACCAGTTTCCTGAAAGACCTTGGGATGAGGATTTTTTTTAAATTATTATTTACTTTTTAAAATAACCCCTGGACAATACATTTCTCTGTTTATTCTCCCAACTAAAATATAAGCAAGCATTAAAACCTTTTGTGGCAGTGTGTTCACTGCCCACCATCCTGACCCTTTTTTCCATAATAATGCTCAAATGATAACCACCAATGGCAGTTGTAATGGCTGCACAGGTCTGGTCATGATGGCTGTATCCAAATCAAAGTAGATTTTGGGGAGACAGATAATGGCACAATAGCCAAGGTCTAGTTTTAACAATGCACCCACCTAAGCACAGTGCTGGTCAAGGTCTGACTCAAGCCAAGTTTGAAAGAAACTAACTTCTTTAGTCAGTATGCAAATATGACTATGAGTCAATTATCTCTACTCCATAAATAGTGGACAGCCCCAGAGCCAGCTGAGCTCTCCTGCACAGCCACGGGCTGCATGGCAGGATCTCCCCTTGAGTAGGGACGCCTCTCAAGGTTACTCCTCAAGGTTGAGAGATTCCTTGCCACAACAGATTCTTGGTAAGTGATTAATAGCATGCTGAACTTTGGAATCTCTACCTAGATGGTATAAAGGATTGATTGTGCACATTCATCCCTTAGATATAAACTATTAACCAAGTATGGGACTAATTCTGGATCCAGCCACACCTAAAATCCACTCTGAGAAGGAGTTCAGAAGGCAAAGAATGTCCTTTCTGAACTTATGACTCAACAGGAGGGTCTCCCCACAGTTTTGTCTGACCCTGTCCTCTGTGTAGTAAATAATCAAGTGTACCTTGCCATTAAGTCTTGTTAAACCACTGGCGCATTTACTGTCAAACTTCATTAAAACTCTGTTTTATACCAATAAACATATTGCTGCTACTTTTTTACGAATGTACTGTCACTCCATCCATGAAATCTCTTTGTACAGAAGGTCGTCTCCTTGTAAAACAGCACTAGTGAAGTTTACCTGTCACTCAGTAAAAGTGCCATGAAGACATGAGTATGATGTAAATGGTACAGAGGCCTCACATCAGCTGTCTGACCACACATAAATTTTGCCTTGATGTTTGTAAATCAGTGTGAGTCTGGATGGAGGGCAGTGTGCCCAGTACAGCTGTGTTTAATACTTCAATTAGAAGATAGGATTTTAGCTTCATAGAAAGAAGAAGTCTTCTGTTGTAAGAAGGCCACACATTGTTATACCTGCTTTTCAGAGCAGGTCCGTACATTTTTATAGCAACATTATCAACTATTTTATTGATGGTTATATTAGAAGAAACACAAATACTCACAGGTTTATGGCCATAACTGCAGCAAGAACCTCATAGTTTACAGAATTTTCTTTTTTTTTCCCATCCACATTCTTGCCACTCTGTAATGAACTTTAGGCCATTTTCCTTCCCTCCCAAATGGCTTTTGCAGCTCGTTTTGACCTTGGTTCTAGCATAAACCAGTGACAATGTCACTGTAGTGTAAAATCATAATAAAATCCATAAAAAGACTTGAAAGCATTTCCAGAAAGCAAGACTGGCATGAGAAAGTTCTCATCAACCATCTACTTGTGAGCTGAGAGGTAGAACGTAGTTTTGCTACTAAATGACATCCTCCCCTGTTTCAGAAATCTGTAAACCTTCCCACTAAACAAATTCCATTTGTTCTCCTCTGTGCCCTTTAATTACCCAGTACTTTCCCATTAACTTAATTATTTAAGTGTTTTTCACTCCCATGCTGTTGCATGTACAGATGCTATGTGTATAATACATTAAACCTGCATAATTGACTTACATTTAAGTGTCACCAGTTGTGTAATGTTCTGTGTTTATTTTGTATTCATGACACCGTGAAGAAATGAAATGCTTTGTGTTAGTAAACAGAGCTCTGTTTATTGCTGCTCAGAGCTGGAGCAATTTGGGAAAAAAAACACTACTGCTATTAAAAAATACGTACCTGTGTAAACAGAAGCAGTGATAACCACTCGATCATCTGCATCAGCATCATCTTAAACTGTGAATGTTTGTCTGCTAAAACCATGGGAAAACAGTAAGGACATATTTTGAGACTGACACAGTAAGGACATATTTTGAGATTGACATTTTCCTGTACTTGGGAGTGTAGCCACTTACTTAGCCAGGAAACCACATCCCTGAGTAATCTCAACAGAATAAAAACATTAGCGGTTGTGTATTTCTTAATTACTTGAGGTCCTGAGTGGCCTGCTGAAACTCAAACCAGCCAGAAATACTTAAAAAGCAAAACCCCCAAACCAGCAACATCTGAGTCACCTCCCTGAGATTTGTCATTACTTTCCATTTACCTTACCCAAGTGCTGGGATTAGGTGTAAAGCCTCCAAAGAAAACCAGAATCAATTGTAAGGCCTTCTGGCAGCTGACATCTCAGGTATCAAACACTGTTTGCAAATATCTTCATGATGTTTCTCAATGAAATAAATGTAGTGAGTTTGTCACCTGAAGTTTGGAGTTATCGGTCAAGTATGTCTCGCAAGGCCAAAAGGAGTCACAGGAAACTTCCGTCTGAAACAGGTCACCTCTGTGCGTTTCCCCCGGGTAAATTTGCTTTAAAGGCACATTGATGAGTAAAGGTTGGACAACTTAGGTATAGCAATGACCTTCCTCTCCCACAGAGCAATCAGTCACCAGATGTCTTTCACAGTGAGATGGTTATGGTCATACAGGGACTCTGTCTAGCCTAGCCCCATAGGAACGGAAGAAAATGACCAGTATCCTCAGAAGTAAAAGTAACATTGATCAAAATACTGTGTTTATTACATTTTTTGTTTCCGTTCCATATCTGCAAGTTGAATACTGAGGGAAATTAGGTCTATATACCAAAACATATCTCTACAGTCTAAATGTCTATCGCTTAGCTAGTTGCCTTGCATCCCACCATACTTGTTGGAGAGCTAGTTCAATAAAGTTAGCAAAGCTCAGGGTATGAGTTATCTAAAGTAGATGCCTATGCTTGGTCAGAAAAACCATACATAAAAGTTGTGATCAACAGTTCCTCATGACATGTACTGACAATCTTGGTCAACAGCAAAACTGCAGACATCTAAAACTGTAGATATCATGTGCTCAATGCTGTTGCCTAAACAAAGGCATTTAGTGTCATATGAGATGCTGTAGCTGTCCCACTTGTCTTCTACAATATCCTAGCTTTCCTATAAGTCTTGTGCCTTATCTCTGAGCTCTGTGATGATATATCTGATACTTTAAAGGGTCAAAACAGGTATGAGAAACATATGCTTAGGAAATGGAATTAAACTTTTGATCTCTAATTGAATGTCACTCATGAAAATTTGAGTGTGAGTTTGAATAAACCTTAGTGAATAGTTTTGTCTGAAGAGATAAAAGCAAAAATAGTAAAAAACCATATCCTGTAGCATTTAAAACCACTTAAAGAGAAAAAAAAAACCCCACACCTCAACAAACCCCATTTGGAAATTAAAGTTGAAAATCAAATTAAACCTTTAAAGAGTTAGTTTTTGTGTATTTTGTTCTGCATTTCCCCATGAGTGTTTGCTTTTCATTTTTGGGTATGGCTGGTGAGCAATTACACTCTAGACTGTTATTTCTATGAGTCTGAATTGCTCATCTCACTTAACTTTAGCCATCTGGGGCTGCACATCTATTGGTAAATAAAACAAGACCAGGATATAGGCTCAGGTTGTGGACTGTGTTTATCCTGAAATTATCATCATTTGCCAGCTAGCATTTTCTCAAACAATGCCCAGTTGATTCAGAGGCTAGCATGAACCAGAGGCAAGTCATAACAGGCTGTTCGGACAATAATGCACCAGGTTTGGCTCTTTACACCCTACAGAGCCATCTAACACCATTGCATCAGGATGTGCACTCTCAAACACTACCATCTGCCATGCCCAAGGTTCTGTAACACATACTTTCAGCTTTGTGGTGTGAAAACACCACTGTGAGAGGTTGCTATACAGCCATCACATTATTTATGATATTCTGAACTGGGGAAAAAATGAAAAACACACCAAAAAAATCCTGATTTTTATGACTCCAAAAAGGCAATCACCAGAGGACCAGAGAAGACACAGTGTCAACTGCTATGCAGTGTAGAGATGGCTTGTCAGTGTAAATTTGTCTTGGAGCCAGATAATAACCCCTATTTAACAACATATATAGAACAAGGAAGTTACTTATATAGTTTCTTCAATAATCCTCTAATGAATGCGAAAAGAGGACCTTCTAAGCAGTCATATATATCCCACCCATATCAGAAGTATATCTCAACATGGGATCTATCATTGTGTAGAGCTATCTCTTCAACTGGCTGAAGTTCTGTCCAAGCAGAGACTGAACTTTTAGATGGATAAAGTTAGCACAGATAAGTCCTTTAGTCATGAGCAGTCTCATAAAGTTATTGGATGATTTCTAGTTTTCATTCTTATAATGAAAACTGTTCCTCCATCTGTAAGTTCTACTTTTCTCTGCATGAGTTACCTATTATTTGGCATCATTAGATCAGATTACCCTCTAAGCAGAAAGTCAACTGAAGTCATGCTTGTCGTATAAACCCCAAGAATACATCATTCCCATGTTAAGTGGAATGAGATGTTAATATACCTGTCCCCTGTGCACTGAACCACCCTCAAGGCAGATTTTTCTATCAATCACCTGCATTTAAAAGAAAGTTCAACATTTTAAAGAATTAGACACGCAAAATTAAGCACGCAAATCAGTGCTTTGCACAGAATTTGTAGTAAATTAGATGGAGCTTGTTTCTCCAGAAGAAATTCACCCACTGATGAACACAAACCTCTGAAAAGGATTGAAGGGCAACGGAACTGCTGTGTAAGTCTGGCTTACACATGGCTTGCAGTTATTCCAGGCTGTGGCCCTTCTGCGCCACGTGGGCAAGATTTCTTCCTTCTTGTGTGATTTCACTGACTGCTATGCAATTACTTAATGAAATAATTTAACTCTTTCTTTTTGCTTAGTTCTTTTACATGCCCTAGCTTCCCAGCCTTCACATGAGAACTACAGCACTTGGTGAAACTGAGCTGGGAGATGAGATTCTAGTCGTGAGAAAATATGGGAACAAGAGTCTGCATGGTGTAAATGAAGCATCTTGTAAAATGAAACATATTTTTTCTTCACTTTGAGCCCATCTGTGAGGATTGAAAGCATATATTATTGAAATCAGGGGAAGTCATTTTGTATCCAAGCTTTGACTTGTGATAACAACTGAAAACGTCATGTTGTTCTTGCTATGTGTATCAACTTCTGATTCAGTGTCTCAGGCAGGTAAACCTGCTACTACCCAAACACACACGTAAATACATCAAATGCAGATGAGGTAGAAGGAATACTGACTGCATATATCTAATGGTAGACAATGTTTTTTATCAGCTGTGTAATAATAATAAAAGCCTAAGTGTATCATAAAGGTTGAAAGACAAAGCATTTGAAATTCCGAAAAAAATTAAATTCATGTTGTGTAGCTGAATGAAACCAGAACAAATCATGCAATGTGAAAGGAGCCACCTTGACATAGTCCAGAGGCTGGCTTGTGAGGTTGTTTAACAGACTATGAGTTCATTTTCATTACACATATTCATACCTTCTTGGTGCAGACAGTGCTAACAAAAATAGCAGGCAGTTTATTATGCCCAAAGAGAGGAAGGAAAACTGCTTTGTGAGGACAGACAAGTCAATATGGAGTTTATCATGTTTGGTTTTGGTATTTTCTAGCATTTTCCTAATCACCTGTGGTGGCTGTTTTTGAAGACAAGACCCTGAAGTAAAAGGACCCCTTGCTGTACAATCTTACTGAGAGGTATTAGGAATGGGAAAGGTTTCAGCTCACCCTTCTTATGACATCAAAGGCTGACTAAACCTCTGCCATCTCTATGGGACTGAGAACAGATCACTGCACATCAAAGATAATTCTGGAGGATGGAAAAAAATTACTTTGTGTCCCACTTACTTTCCCTGATGTAAGAGTATCCCAGCAGGACCATCTGCACAAGCCAGTGGTACAAAGAGGTACTTAGACTATTCCTATAGCATAGCCACGTTATCAGGGAGCTATATCCCAGTTTCTCATCCATAGCTATTTTCTTTCCATCTATCCATTTCTACTAAATGATGCATTATACTACGTAGATATGTTCTGCATGGTTACCCTTTTCACTTTGATAGCTACCAAGGGCATTTGCCAAGGATGTCTCCAGTGGACTGGGGCATATTGCAGAGATATTTTCTGACTTGAGGCAGAACTTTACATTATAACTGGGGGCTCATTGTTTTAGATACAGAGTCACTCAAGTCATAACACTGCCTTCAGCCGTGACTCACAAATCTGTTTGGCAAGAGTAATTTCTTATTTTATTTATCATGGCATATTGGGTTAACATGGCAAGGTTTAGTAGTTGAGAGGCTGCAGGGGTGGCTTCTGTGAGAAGAAACCAGGAGCTGCCCCCAGTGTTGGACGGAACCATGTACAGCTGGCTCCAAGACAGACCTGCTGCTGGCCGAAGCTGGGCCCATCAATGATGGTGGTGGTGCCTCTGTGGCAACATATTTGATAGAGAGCAAAATACACTGTGTAGTGGCAGAGTGAGAAACGGCTTGCTGGGCACCTGATGGCCAGCCAGGGTTAAACTACCAAACATGGTTACCATCAGGTCAAGTGTTTCCATATCTGTGGAGGGACCATGACCTTCATAAACTTCTTCAACAAGATGTATCCAGTGTATAATCTTAATTGTTTTTCACAGTGGAGCTTGTGATATTCTTTATCTAAAAATATTTAGATGCAGTAACCAACAAGAAGGCTTTACTTGCTTACTCATCCTGTAAAAGGTTTTACAGGAGTCAGTTCTTCAAACCATCTATAGTGATGGGTACTGGACTCTTCTCCATCTCTTTATTCTTTATCAGCAGTGTTAGCTAAATTGTAAATTCTTCATCTCTACTGTCCACATCAAGATTTCAGTTTTGAGAGATGGGGCATTTAAGGAATGGAAGGGTTCAAGGCTGACATCTTGTTGTGGGATAGAAAAAAGCCCCCAGTAAATTGCGTCCCATTACTTACATGGGTTGCAACATCCATCCTTCAGCTCACTGCTTAAAACTTTTCAGTGTAAATTCTTTCATTAGATCATTTACACATGTAATATAGAGAGAACAGTAATATTTAAGCATACTATATATATCTATGGGCAAATACATGAGTATTTATACAGAGAGAGAGGTAGAGGTTTAAAGCAATGGTTGCTCTGGAAAGGTTATGATTCTCTTTCATTGTATGTTGAAATATTTGACCCATTTCTGGGGAAAATCACTGACCGATGAATGAGATATCAACATTGTTGCTTAATTATGCTGCTCAGCAGAAGAGTTAAAATTCATATTTGAATGCATCACCTTAAGCGACTACTCAGAGTCTGGAGAAAAGACTCTTAAACTCTTTAAATGAAAATATTTTAATATAATTTAATATAAATATTCTCATGTACATACCAGATTAGCTATAAAAAGTTACAACTGTCATATATGTAAAATTAGGAATTGTTTTCCCTTCAGCTATAAGTAGCTTGATTTCCTGCCAACAAGTTCCCAAGTTTCAGCTAAGCTATGCTGCCATGTCCTGTGCTCCTGCAGCAGTTGCCCTGGGGAAAAATGAAAATGTAATACCAAACCACAGTCAGGGATATGTGGGTGGCAATGACAATGGCAGAACCATATCTCAAAATAGGACCCAGACTTTGAATACCAAATTGCTGATTGTGCTCTAAAAATACCCCCCAAAAATTCAGCTTAATATTCATTATTGATTATTTATCATGATTACTTCATAATAAACTTGTTGCATGTGTTTTTATATCCCTAGGTCATTTTAATGCTTTTGCTGCTCTTTGTGACTCCATGCAGTAATAATGTGGAATGTGCTTGCTTTCTAGTTTCTGAGACATTGAGACACCTGTTTAAACTTAAGAGTATTGGATTCTCCTCTGAACTTCATATCCAAACTTATATATGATTGTAAAGATTTCTCCCATGAAGGTTGGGACTGAGAAACAGGTTGGAGTTCAATTTTCCCCAGGAAAGTTTGTTTTCCTAGAAATTACATTTTGAAATACCAAAACAGAGAAATAATGAAATAGTAATTTATTGAACATGTTCATTTTTTCTGATTTTCTTATTTAATTTTAAAATAGTTTAGTGATACATTTAGTTGTGACTACAGTATCCTGGAGCCCAATACGCTGTATGTTTTCTCTTTTTTTTCTTTTTTGAGAGGAATGTAGAAGAAGAATAATATTAAAGCTACAAAGCGAGAGTGATGTGTTTTTCTTGTGCTGTAAAGAGGATCAAGAATGAGAAAAAATGGAAACAAATTTCAAAGAACAGCCAATAGAAAAAAAAATCACATGAGAAAACATACATAGCTACCTTTTCTATAGACCATTTTTTGGGGGTGGTGTATATAAGCTGTTAATGATAATTCAGAAGCTCAGAAGTCCACTATGTCATAGGAGAAAAGTAAATCTATGTGTAGGTGTATAAGCAGATGTGGTATCTTAAAGACCTGTGAAGCAGGTCTTCTGTCCCATGTGGCAGCCAGAGTCCTCTGTCTAGACTGTGATATCACAGTTGAAGAAAAATGTCAGCTGGCTGGACAAATAGAAATAAGAACAACAAGAGTGATCAAAAATTCATAATCCATTGTAAGGAAAGAATTAAGTAAGTCAAAGTAAATGGGAGAGATCTTCAGTGCATAAAAACATCACTGAGAAACAGAGGGGGAATAAATCAGTTCCTGTATCTATCACGGACAGGAGAAGAAACAATGGCTAAAAATACAGGAGGAGACATTAAAGGTGGACACTAAACAAGATGTTCTATCAGTAGGAACACAGAAGAATATTGCCTATAATGGTTGCAGGCTTTTTTTGTGGTTGGATGTTTTTAATTAGAAGTTGAACAAACATGTATATAAAATGCTGTAGGGACAGTAGATCTCTCCTTAGCAGATGACAAAAATCTACTTATTTTCTATGATTTCCTAACGAGTTTAAGTACCACTTTAAAGAGTCAGCTGTTTGCTATGCATGATCTAGAGGTGAAAAAATGCTTAATGTTAGTTCAGTACGATAATATGTTGAATAAGACTAAACAGATTTCAATAAGTTCAGCAATTTTCAGCAGTGCAAGAGACTAGAATAAAAATCTTTAAATATATCTGTTCAGTGACCTCTTACCTTTAAAAAGTCTAAGATGCTTCAAGAGATTGAACTACATGTTCACTTAAGAGAAAGAAATTGACCTTGTAATACTGGCCAACAGGAACAAAAAACCAAACAAAAACCCCAGGAAAATACATAAAACATTTTCTAGAAAAATTGTACATTCACATCTGATTTTTAACTCTTCATGGCTTCACTGGAACATGCTTTGCTTCCCCAACAAATTATACTTAAGGAATAGTAAGATGGAGATACAATTGGGTACTGAATTGCTAGAACTTATAATCAAGGGAAGAAGATTAACTAAATCATCTCCATAAATAAAGAAAATATGGTTAAAATAGTTATTAAATGCTTTTGGAGATTATTGAAAAATAACACTAACAATATTAAAATACAAAGGTTCCTTTTAATATAGAGATAAAAAATGTTCAGTAATGTTATTGCATTTTTTCAGTTATAGATGAAAATATACATAAGGAAAATGGTTTCTATGACTTCTAGACATTTTTTCAGATATATAAAGTTAAAATGTTTTAGAAGACTCTAACAGAATAGAGACCTAAAAGAAACTTCCTGGATCATCAAAACCAGTCTCAATGCTGTCACAGACAACCGTAATATCTAACACTTTCACCACATTGATAAATGTCCATTTTAAGATTCAGGAGATCTTTTTATTCTCACCTGTCCTGCTGGAAAGCTCTTTAGGACCTCACAGCTGTGGTAGTTGGAAAATTTCTGATTTCCATTCCAAATTTATTCATGACCAATAATAAAGAATCATCTCACATTTTATCGGTGAGATAATAAATGTCATTTCTCTGTAACAGGACAAAAGTCAGCAGAACAGATTGTGAATCCTTTAAGAAAAGGCGGGGGGGGGAGGGGAAGCTCAAACCAAATACAAACAAAATTCACCATCAAGGTATCAAAAAAATATTGTTCATTTTAATATTATTATTCATATTTTTTGTCAAAGCGTAATTTTGAACAGCTTAGCATTTACAAGATGTAATGTTTAACTCATGTAGAAAAGATGTTGGTTTTAACTCTTTCTAACAAGTCAACATATATTCTTTACAGGAAGAAATTAAAATATCTGTAATCTGCTCCCAATGAGTAACTTATTTGGTTATTTACTGTAAATATTTGGATCAGGTCTTGTCTGTTCTAATAAATTGCACACCACATTGTTCATGATATGCCTACAGCTATGGAACTAAAAGCGCATGTAAGAAGAAAACGAAATTCAGAATGAAAATATATCTACAGGAAGAGGCAGTCAGTTTTAAACCTCTGATTCTAAAAGGTTTTCAGTGCTTTACACCAGTTAGAACTTTGGCTCACTGTTTTTCTGTATATCTTCTCATCTTTCTGCATAATGTATTCATCACCCTAACCTTCAGGCAGCATATGGAAAATGAGGAGTGACAGTTCTATATATCCCTGGATGCATCTTGTTGTCCACCTAAAAATTAACTGCCTTTACATTAAGAGTTCACATTACTAAGCATTTTCCATAAGAAAATTTGAAGGGCCATTCACATTGTTTCATTATTTGGACACTTTTATGAACCTCACGTAAAATTATCCATCATGGCTTTATAATTTTGTCCAGATCTGTTTGTTCATGTGGTCAAAGCTCAGGGCCAAGGCTCCGGAGACACAGATTTATTCCTTCCCATGTATCAGCTTTTATAGCTTTAAATGGTGTGAAGGACATTTTTCTTTCATTACCTATAAATTTCTGTCACTATTACTTTGAAAAGGGTGAATTTTGCCATATTTAATAAATGTCTTTTTCCACTGTGTTTCCCTAGAAAAAGAGACAACAGCAATTACAGTAATGGAAAAGCAAAACATTTTAGGTCCTAAATTAGACAGGAGAGATTTGAGTCTTTAGTTTTAGATTCTCCATTGATGCTGCATAAGGCAACACTGTCGTAACAGGTGCTTTCCATATTAATTCCTACTTCTGTTGAGAGCAGCAGCTGCCAGATGAAACCTCGTTCAGGTGGCTGAATTTGTAAAACAGTCAGGTAATGAACTACATCTTCTCTTCATGGTGATTTTAAAATGTTGTGACCTTGAATATTCCCAGCATACTTGGTCTCCATGACAAATTTTTATACCTTTTCTTGTGTCGTTCAGCTTCTAATCCCTTGCATCACTTTACTGATTTCAGGGAGATTCCTGGCAGCAATTATTATTTCTTAATTCAAACAATATGAAAATATTAAGGGGAGGGGGCAGGGTGTGTGTGTATTCTTGTGGTTGTGGGGCTTTTTGTTTTCCCTTTAGGGTATAATATATGATCCCTTTTGTGATAGGAGGGGTTGGTCTAAGATAACTTTGTTAAGCTAGTAATTGAGTATAGCAAACCTTTCCTGGTTTCAGGATTTGGGTTGGGGTTTTGGGGGGTTGGGGTTTTTTGTTTGTTTGTTTGTTTGTTTACTTGGGTTTTTACTTTCAGGTGTCTTAAAAAAAAATCAGTAAAACACTTAAGATCTACACATTTTCCTCAAAATTACTAACAAATTCTGCACAAATTCTGTAGCAGCAGCAGGAACAAGCTCCATTTCAGTAATCTCAAAGAAACACTCTGCTCTGACTCCGAAATTCACCTCAAAACTATTCACCAAAGAGATGCTGATGCAGGAACACTGCCTTATAAGAGTGGGCTCTGATTTAAAGCGATGTCATTAGTGCTTAATGGCTGTCTGAGTGAGCAGCAGCAGCTTGAATGAGAGACTGAGGGTAGCCAAATTGGATATTGTACAATATATGTTATTCAAATAGATGGAGGTGTGAGGCTAACATCTGCCTTACTCTTCTCATGTGCCAAAACATTCATACACTCAGCTTTCTGCTATTCCAGGAATCACTCAAGTGCTTATTATAAGAAGTTTCAATAAACTGGAACTTCCTTTCTCAGGTAGTCATCCAGCAGTCTGCTGCTGGCCTTGCACTGCAGGAAAAAAACCCAACAAACCAGCTTTGATAGGCAAAGTCTGGTTTTCCCCAGATATTTTGAGCCACAGAAGAAGAATATGATGCAGGGTAAGCAGAGGCAGTATAGCCTCTACTGAGATTTGTTATCATGGAGGGTTTTATAAACTTGGATTTTTGGATGCTATTTCCTTGGCGGGTTTTTTCTTTCTCTCCTGTTTTCATTGTTTTTAACTGAACCTGAGAAGTGGATGGAATATTTTCCTACTTTTCCACTTCAGGAGAACGAAAGAGCTGTGTTCAGTCAGGACTGCAGGATAAAAATCAAACCAAATCCCTTCTCCTATTCATGCTCTCAGAAACTAGTGGTTTTCTCTACTAAGGATGTAAGAGTCTGTTTCTCCCTGTTGAGAGCTGGCAGTAATCAGGCCTTCGACTGAGTGCTCCTCTGTGTGCCTCACAGAGATGAGAGCATGCTTGGTCTTCTCCACAGGTCTTTCTTCCTTTTATACTAGGTGCAGGAACATCACTGATAATCCAATATCCCAAATACTGGATTTTGCAGGACTGTGTGCTTGGGACAAGGTTTGTTGCATTGCTATTTTTCATACATAAATCTGCCTCACAAAAAAAAATAAAATGTATGAGGAAGGGTCAGTAGATGGAAGTGGAGTAAACAGGATACATGCTGTAGTCATGCTGAAGCAGTGACACAGGGAAAAAAAGATGGTGTAAAAGCTGGGGTTTCGGTGTTGACTCTTAGTACAGTGTGTCAACCACCAGCGTATGCTTTTTTTCTTTTTGGAAGGAAACCTCCATCATCTGGTCAGGAATGTACCCATAATGACCTGCTTCTGCTTTATTTCTGGACTCCTGTTCCCCATTTATTGCACATTGCGATGCAAAAAGGAGGAACAGAAAGTAAAAGGAGATCTGTGTACACCACTCTTGTGCTCCAGTCCCCTATAGGAGACATGTATTTGGGTTTCCTTCCCAATGGCAACCAAGGCACAGAGGATGGGTGGATGTGGTGTTTGGAAGAAAAAAGGTGGCTGGAGCATACACTGGGATCTGGGTTTAGGGTGCTGACCTGGCCATGTGGACTAGACAAAGTCTAAGGATGGTAATTAATAATTACCAGAAGTAAATTTATCACTTCTGTAAAAGGACTGCTCGGAAGTTATGCCATGATGGTGGTGTGGGAAGCTCTGCAGCCTTCCCGCACAGCATTCAAAAATCATAAAAAAGCTTTCCTTGCATCTTCTGTCTCAAGCACAGTTTTTATTCAGATGATAGAAACGATGAGTTGCTGGGAAATGCAGTTTCAAAAGGCCAAGTTAGTGTTACCAGCTCACCAGTGAACAGCAGGAGTCTGGGCCACTGACACCGAGGAGAAATGCATCATCTGGCCAAGTGCAGCTGCTTACTGGCCTCTAATTTCATACATCTATATATTAAGTCAAGAATGAACTGCTGTGACCCTCCATTTTCATCTTTGTATAACTCGGATGACATGAATTAGTAACTTATCCACCAAGTCTATAATGTCTATTTAAAATAAAATACATAATTAAAATGGGGGGAAAAAATACCCAATCTTGATTTAAAAACTTCAGGTCAGGGAAATCCCCCTTGCCCTAACATGATCTTTTCCCTTGTGAAAAAAGAAAGTGTTTTGCTTCTAGCCCACGTAATTTCAGCTTCCAGCTCATCCACCCACCCATTTATTTCCCTTTGTAAATGTTCACTTGAACATTGTAGCCTGTTCATGGGTGAAGTGTAGAGATCAGGCTTTGGAAGTATTTGCCTATTACTCAAGTCTCCTAAAAATCAATGAAATTTCGGAGTTATTTTTAAGCCTTTTGTGATTAGCCATTTTTTTTTTCATATGTAGACATTAAATCAATTCTAGAATGATCTCACTACTATTTTTTTTACTTCTACTTGATGTTTTTCAGTTAATATATTCCAGGTTCGTGTCAGTCCCCTTCGCTACAACAATAATTTGAAATCTTTATTCAGCTAGTAACTTACATAATTTGTAAGTTATTTCTAACACTTCATTCCAAGATCTTGTTCATCAGTTTGCAAATTTGCAAGTGTTCTGCAACATGGTGTATGGCTTCACCCTTATTCCAAGTGATCCATCTTGGCCTTACCTATTTGTCAAACATTGCATCATTGACAATTTTTACCAGAAATAATAGTATGTCAGCACTGAGTCCCCACAGAACTTCGCCATTAATAATTGCTCCCTGAAACTGCTATACTGTTTAAACAGGTCCACCTCCTCTGTTATATCGCGGTGCAGATCCTAAATGCAACACCTGTTTTACATGGCATTTACAGGTTCTTCAAAATACCATGGTAGAGGAGCATGCAACACCAGAAAACAACTGGAGAGAGGATACCAGCTGGGTTTGATTGAGTGCAACAATTTTGCTGTTGTCAACCCTAGCAGCAATCACCCGGCAGCACATGGAAGACAGCTATAAGTGTACTCTGGAAAGAATTTATTGTATAGACTTTCAACTGTATAGAGCTGAATCAAAAAGCAGGCATTTCCAAAATGCATTCACTTACAAGGATGTGTGCAGAGTCCTGAGTTTCTTTCACTCTTCACTCTTAATTCCTTTTTTTATTCTCCATGAGGAATAATGCGGGCAGGAGAAGTGAAGGAAATACAATTATTCCTCAGGGAATTTGAAACTTGGGTGTTTCTTTACAATGAGCGCTGCCCTTGCACTTAGTTTGGCTTCTCAGAAGTCAGTTTGTGTGAAGTGGGAAAATGAATGATCAGATTCTCCATCCTGATATTTGTTTCATCTGCAGAACTCATTCTCCATATATCGGGTTTATTACAGGTGATGAGGGCAAATTTTGTGAGAATTTCTTGTCCATACAAAGATGGCAAATCACTGAAAAGCGAAATCCCCTCTCCTTTTCCCCAGCTGTCTGCCATTCGTCAGCTAAGCCACCTCAGTATTTTCTGACATTTTCTGCTTTCTGCTTTAATGTGATTAAGCTTGTGATACATTGTCAGAAGGTTTAGCCAATGGCAGGATTACAAAATGCCAGACACGTCACTGCTAGTTCCACTCAAGCTCTCCTTAAATATGCTCCTTTTTGATACAAATTACTCATGATCTGTGGGTGGCAAACTGGATCCCATCAATTCCAGCAACTCCTGTGAAAGCTGAGAGGTTAGTAGTTCATTTAGGATTTAATACAAAAACCTAGCCAGCAATCAAGTAAACTTTTTGTTGAAAGTTTGTAGTGGTGAAAATACAAAACACGTGTTCTCATGCTTAATCTTTGGGACACACCCATGACATCAACAAATTAAGTTTATGCAATATACACATGAGGGCAATAAACACTTCCTGGGAAAATGATTCTTGCCTTCTCCAACTACAGTTTAAAACATATATATATATATATAAATGTATATATACACGTGTGTATATGTATATAAAAATATATGTACACTCATGCAAACACTATCCATTCAGATGGATTGGCTGGTCCCTTAGGACTAGAAGGTGCCATTTTCTTCATAACTGAATGAAGGAAGAGACCCTTGGTGATGTTAACTCTTTTCCAGATGCCTCCATACTCCTAGTATCAAGTAAATGATACTATTTGCTTAGTATTTGTATAGCCAGATGGGATCCACCCAAGGGTACTGAGGCAGCTGGTGGAAGAGCTCGCCAGGCCACTCTCCATCATTTACGGAAAGTCCTGGCTAACTGAGGAGGTCCCAGTTGACTGGAAGTTAGCAAATGTGACACCCATCTTCAAGAAGGGCGGGAAGGAGGATCCAGGAAGCTACAGGCCTGTCAGTCTGACCTCAGTGCCAGGGAAGGTTATGGAGCAGATCAGCCTGAGTGCCATCACGCAGCACATGTCAGACAAATAGGGGATCAGGCGCAGCCAGCGTGGGTTTATGAAAGGCAGGTCCTGCTTGACAAACCTGATCTCCTTCTATGACAGGGTGAGCTGCCAAGTGGATAAGGGAAAGGCTGTGAGTGTTGTATACCTGAACCTTAGTAAAGCCTTTGACACTGCTGCTCACAGCATTCTCCTGGAGAAACTGGCTTGGACGGGTGCACTCTGTGCTGGGTTAAAAGCAGGCTGGATGGCCGAGCCCAAAGAGTGGTGGAGAATGGAGTTACATCCAGTTTGTGGCTGGTCACAACTGGTGTGCCCCAGGGCTCAGTACTGGGCCCAGTCCTGTTTATTGTCTTTATCAACCATCTGGATAAGGGAATGGAGTGCACCCTCAGTAACTTTGCAGATGACACCAGGAGATGGGGGGGGAGTGCTGATCTGCTTGAGGGCAGGAGACTCTGCAGAGGGCTCTGGACAGGCCAGACTGATGGGCTGAGGCTGCTTGTATGAGATTCAACAAGGCTCAGTGCTGAGTCCTGCCCCTGTGTCACAAACCACCCCCACACAACACTACAGGCTTGAGGCAGAGCGGCTGGAAAGCTGCCTGAGGGGAAAGGACCTGGGGGTGCTGGCTGACAGCCAGCTGGGCATGAGCCAGCAGTGTGCCCAGGTGGCCAGAAAGGCCAATGGCATCCTGGCCTGTATCAGAGACAGTGTGGCCAGCAGGACAGGGGCAGTGATGGTCCCCCTGTACTAGGAACTGATGAAGCTGCACCTCATATGCTGTGTTCAGTTTTGGGCCCTTCACTACAAGAAAGACCTTGAGGTGCTGGAGTGTGTCCAGAGCAGGGCAATGAAGCTGGTGAAGGGTCTAGAGCACAAGTCTTGTGAGGAGCAGCTGAGGGAATGGGCGTTGTTTAGCCTCGAGAGAAGACTAAGGGGGGACCTTATTGCTCTCTAGTACTATCTGAAAGGAGGTTGTAGGTGGGTGGGTGTCAGTCTCTTCTCCCAGGTAACAAGTACAAGGAAATGGCCTCGAGTTGCACCACAGGAGGTTTCAATTGGATATTAGGAAACAATTTTTCACTGAAAGGGTGGTCAAGCACTGGAACAGGCTGCCTAGGGAAGTGGTGCAATCACAATCCCTGGGAGGTGTTTAAAAAATGTGCAGATGTGGTGCTTAGGGACATGGTTAAGCAATGGACTTGGCAGTGCTAGGTTAACATTGGATATGGTAACCTCAAAGGTCTTTTCCAACGTAAATACTTCTATGATTCTAAAAGTTATGAGACATCTACATCAGAGCTAAAGATTGTTTACTCCCTTCCTCCTAACCCTTCTTAAGCTGGGGTGGGAAGATGAATGAAGTCCTACCTGGCCATCTCCTTTAGGCCTGCCAGGATGCATGGTGCCTGCTATATTGGCTTTTCCATGGCATGCTGCCAAAGAAAACCTCACCCACAGAACTGATTGCTTTCAGGTTGGTTTTTTTTTTTGTGAAAAAACACCTCACAGTGACAATGTGTATTTTTTGATAACTCAATAGCATCTAGCCCTGAAATGGATCGAAATGGGCACGTGCACATTATTCTGATAGGTGTCCTGAGTGCCAATCCAGTCACATATTCCTTTTTTCTTTGTTCTTTTCACTTGCATCCCCTTGTTACCACTCCTTTGCATGTGTGCTGTGTCACCTTGTCCTATCCCTTTTCCCTCTATGCTAGGTCATTGTCTTGGTGAAATGTGTGGACCCAAACATCATGAAGTAGGATCTACTCATGGAGGAAATGAAACCATAACCAATTCAGGCTGAAATGGTGAGATCCTGTATTCCTTGACCTGCTACTATTTAATGTGCCCAGCGAAGAGGGGGGTTTTGAGGTGGTGGGGGAGGCAGGGCATGAAAGGTAGTTGACCACCAGACTGGAAGGGTTATAATTCCCTGTTGGATGACAGGGCCAGATGGGAACCTGAGATTTGTGTATCTGCATTACATTGACTGAGGCAAGTATGTTGGGCAAGGGCCTTGTGGAGATTGCAAAGGACCTTGGGTTTTTAGGCTAAGCGTCCTCCCAGCAGTGAAACTGATTAATAAACCTGAATCCTCCACCCGGTTGGCACAGGAGGGGTATCCTCACATTGCCATGAAAGAAGGAATAACTCATTCAAATCCAGATATTTTACTGACATAGCTTCATCAGTCCCCATTGCTTGTAATGAAGAGGAAATGCAAACTTCTTTGCTAATGTTTTATTTCTATGGTCCTGCTTTATTTGCCTGTGATTTCTACCAGTTCTTGTAACGCATATGAGAATAACTTTCTCTCTCTCACCCTGGGATCTTTGATGGGACAGATAAGTTAGTGTGTCAAATTGTTTTTAAATAATGGGCAGTGATTGGTATGAAATTACTTCATTCCACACATTGTTTGGCCATTACACATAATTAATCAAGAGCATATGACTGCTAGAAGACATGAAGCTCTTGCCAAAATACTCTTTAATTTAGCTGCAATATAAACAAACACAAAACAACAACAAAGACCCACAGTGGTTATTTGCATAATGAAGAGCTGTGTTTGCTGGAGATCAAAAATGCATCTATTTAAAAAAACCCCAAAACTATTGTGTTTCTCATAGTTAATCACACTCTAGCCTTGGATAATTGAAGAGTAATACAAGATTAAGTACTGCAAGGCATTTATTTTATTTTTATTGCCTTCTTTTTATATATATTCTATCAAGAACATGGAACATACTTAGTCAATACAAATCACCCAGCTGGCTTGGTGAATATTTATTGGATAAGAATATTACTTTTTACTTTATTTGTATATACATAGCCAACTGGCTTCTAGGGAGTGAAATGATAAAAAAAACCCCACCAAAACAAAACCAGAGCTTCAATACAGTTATGCAGTTACTTATAGTGCTAAATTTTTCTAAAGTTCCAGCTGTGGAAAAGGGTAACATCTGAAACTGGGGCTGGGAGAATAGGAAGTGTTGAAAGATAGTGACATAAGAAGGGGATACAAACACAGAAACTGGAGGGGTCCTCTTCCTTAAGGAGAACTGGAGCATCACTGTTTCTTATTCTTCCTGAGCTGACCTCTCTGTCCCAACTGACAGCAAGCTGAATGAGTACAGCTACGACATCTGCCAAGTCCTACGTTTTGTTTACAGTCATCTTGTGTGCTCTAAATTTCTTGAGTCAAACTAATTTCTCGAGATAAACACGATTTTTATAGCTCCTCTGCCCAGCTCTCACTCCTCTCATCTAGTAGCTGTTTCAGTTAGGTGTGCGACTCACAAAACATGCTGGAAGGAAAGTCTGAGCTGAAAAAGGGGTGACTAATAACAGAAAGACAGGTGACTGTATGGGATCTGAAGACAAGACAACAGCAGTCTGATTGTGAGACTCATGCCAGGGTGTTAATGATTAATGTGAGAGAAGATGAGCTAGCACACAGCTGTAAAAGTGTCCTGCTCCTCCCTCCCCCTAATGTTCCTAAGGCTGTCTCCCACACTGCATCTCAGCCCTCTCTCCCTGCTCCAGCTTTGCATATTTGCTTTTTTTGCCTACTATGGCTTGTCTAATATATTCAAATTTCTAAAATGATGCTCTTTCTAATAGTGATGCCTGCCTCTGGCATATCTTAGGCTGTCAAATTCCCTTAAGTAAAGCCTGTCTCAGTCTGTTTGCAGAGGAAAAACATGCCACAAATAGCAAGGGAAAAAATGCCCTATATAAAAAAAAAATAATTCTAAATTACAGCTATAGATGAAAACATTCTGACTTCTTTAATATTAGGATGTCACTGCCTTTTATAACCCTCTCTTCTTGCACGTTTCCCACCCCCACTATAAAAATCATACGTCTGTATGACATACAACATACATGAGTGCCATATGACAGTCTTAAAGATATAGTACAGATAAGTAGATCACCTTAGCCACCATGAGATGCAGAATATAAAGAACAGAGACTGCAGATCTGTACATATTCATATCAAACCTTCTGAAATGACCGCAGATATAGGACAAGAAGGTTTATTTTAATCAGCTTTTAAGTACTTCCCATCTGAAAAAAAAAAAGAAAACACACCTGACTTCAGTTGATACCATGACAATTTTAGAGATGATCTACTTGTTCAGAGGAAAGGAGGGGAGGTGGTGAAAAATGGGAAACAGTCTAGCAAAAGTACTTCAAGATTTCATGCTAACCTGGAGATGCCTTGTTTGTGTAAAACTCATTACATGGTCGGTCTCTAATTACATGACCTTTCCCTATTGTGCAAATTATTTCGTACAACAAAGCACTTCTGAAAAGACATCTGAAGGAAAATAACAGTCATTTATCCAGACACGGATTTTTTGTTTCTGTTTCCTTGCTTGTCTTTCTTATTGAGAAACAGGGAAATGAGACTGACGTCCTTTCGGACAAGCTTGAGTGTGGTTTAGGGGAAAATTCTGCTGGAGAAGAGTGTTTACTTAATAATATTTTGAAGAGAAACAGTGACTAAATCATAATTAATTGTTTTATCCTTTTCTTCTTCTTCTCTATAACCTAAGGATGATTTGCAGAATACCTTTATAGGCCAGTACAATTACACTCACTGCAAGTGACTGTCAGTCCTAACGGTACCACACTACTGTCAAAGGAGCTTCCTTTCCTAAGTCTTACTAGAGATGATGGCTGTGCTGGCTTGACTCTGGCTGGCTGTCGGATCTCCCCAAGCCACTTGCTCACCCCCAGCTCCCCAACAGCATGAAGGGAGAAAATACGATGGAAATATTCATGGCTTAAGATAAGGACAGGGAGATCACTTACCCAGTACCATCACAGGCAAAACAGACCTAACCTGGGTAAAATTAGTTTAACTTATTGCCAATTAAAGTGGAGCCAGATAGTGAGAAACAAAGACAACCATTAAAATAACACCTGCCCATCCCCAAATATGACCAGTACCTCACTTCTCTCCAACTTTTCCCCAGCCCCAGCTGCCCCCCAGGCCCCTGTCCCCCGGGCCGGGGCTGGGGCGGGTCTGGGCCGTGTGCCGGCCCGTGTGAGCCCCTCAGCCCCGCTCCTGCCTCCTGCCCCGTCTCCCTGCTCCAGCGCGGGCCCTGCCCCGGGCTGCAGCCCTTCAGGGACCCCCTGCTCCCGCCGGGGCTCTCCAGGGCCGCAGCTCCTGCAGGAAAGAGCCCCCAGCTGCGGCCTGGGGCCCTCCCCGGGCTGCAGGCTGGGGCTCTGCCCCGGCGGGGGCTCGCCAGGGCTGCAGGGGAGCCCTGCTCCGGGCCTGCGGCACCTCCTGCCCTCCTCCTGCTGCGGCCTGGGGCTGCCTCTGCTGCTGCTCCCCCCTCGGCTGCCTCCTCCTCTGCCTGGGCCGCCTGTGGCCCTTGCGGAAACCTGTTGCCCCCCTCCCCGGCGCCCCCGGCTTGGCTGAGGGGCTCAGCTGTGCCCTGCGGGGGGGCGCTGGGGCCGGCTGGGACCGGCTGGGGCCCGTGGAGGCCACCCCATACCTCCCGTCTGCCAATGCCTAGTACAATGATAGTTTGGGAAATGGCAAAACATTAACTTTCTCACAGTTAAAATTTAATGGGAATTAACCCATATTCACAGATTTTAATACATGTTAATTTATAGTTGCATTTCACAACTTGCTCAGTGTTGTTTGATTACGCAATGAAAGCCCATATGCACATTCACAAAGCAACACAGAGACGAGCAGGAGGGGGACCCCAAAACTGTGCCCTGGTTTCTCCCAGCCCCATCCCAGGCGCCATCAACCCATCAAAGGCCCATCCACACAGCCTGGAGGAGCACAGGGGCACAATGGCAGGTGGCAACACAATTTAGGGACTCGGAGGAAGTGACACTGTGTCTGACCCCCCTCCCTGCTGGGCCCTGTGGTGGGGCTGGGACCTAACATTTAATATTTAGCAAGTTACAAAATGCAACTGTAAGTCAGAATGTGCTAAAATCTGTGAAGCACTAGCGAAGGTGGAGCTGCGGTAGCCAGCGAGTAGGTGATGTTGTCTGGGAGCCAGGGGTGTCTCTTGAGGGTGCAGCCACAGTGGGTTCGGCTTCAGGGGACCAGAGGAGTGCGGGGGGACCATGGGGGTTGGTGTGTGTCTGTGTCTGTCTGTGTCACAGTCTTCACCAGCACCTGGAGCAGGGCTGTGGCCTCAGGGACTTGTATATCCAGATGCCAGCAACTGGAAAGACTGGGATGCAGGGGCAGCTGCTGGGCAGGCAGAATATCTAAAGCCAGCTGCTGGAGGGATACACCATGTATGGATGTAGATCTCTACATTCTCATGAGCAGTAGACCTCAGTCCTGATCAGCCAGAGAGGACAGCAGGATGAGACCTTTGGTACTGTGTGTTTGGATGCTCTGTCTGTCTGTGTGATCTGTGTGGCCAGCCACGTATATATATGTGTATATATGAGGTGTATAGGTTTGCTCTGTGTACTTGTGCCTACTGGGAATATGTCATGCTCAGCCTTGCTACTGTTTGGACCTGGGGACATGGAGCTGCATCAGCCTTACCTCTCTCAGGCTGTCAGTCTGGCAGAATATATTCTCCTTTAACATTAAACGTATTCACTGAATGTTCTGTTCCTGCTGCTTAAAGAAGTATATGATAATGCACTAACCTTTTGTTCTTAGTAAGATCTGGAAAGAAAACAGAGTGCTTTGAAACAGGGGGTAGGGGGTGCAGCACAAATCTCTTCGTGTTAAGAGATCTTTGACACAGACATAATTTCAGTGAATACGAATCAACTCACAAATCTTTGCTGATGCCTTTATCCCCAAGTGTCACATCAATTCCAAATTGTGTTTGGATACTGCAGCTGCCTCTCTGTCTGTCTAGATGTCAGAATGTCAAAATTTTATCAATTTCTAGTCAAAAGGTGTTGGCAGCTGCCATGATGGTGGTCTCTGATCTAAAAATACTTCCACATTTTGTGAAATACATCAAACATTTCCCTTCAGACTAATTAGAAGCAGAAGTGAAAACCTTTATGTCATAGCATTTCCAGTGAGGAAGGGAAGCTGCTGCCCAAGGAACCTGTGGCTTACCCAGAATGTGTGCTAGACCACAAATGAGTTCCCCAAGCTTCCAGCCTGAAGGATTTACAAATGAGTCTTTAAGAGGAAAGAGTAAAGCAAAACTTACTATTGAGTTTACAGATGTTAATGACATGGGTGATTTTCAAGAAAGGAATATATAATACTTTTTTTTAATTATATTTTTTTGTTTTTTTCTTGCTATGGTGAAATGAACATCACTGTGTATTTACATTCCTTCCTTCCTCCTTCCCTTCCTTCCTTCCTTCCTTCCTTCCTTCCTTCCTTCCTTCCTTCCTTCCTTCCGTTCTTCCGTCCTTCCTTCCTTCTTTCCTTCCTTTATTGGTTAAGTAAATAAAGGAACATTAAAAAGATTTCACTCAGTAAAATTCAAGGTGGAAGACATCTCAGAAATACCAGCTAATCTCTCAAATGACAGTGCAGCAAAACCTTTTACATTAAAATAGTGAACAATACCTTTAAGCAGGGATGAAACAGGGAATGCAAGATTTAAAGCTTTAACTTTCCTGGTATTTTTGTGATGTGTGTCTCACAAGCATCCTTATATGTCCAGTCTTCCTGTAATTACTCGGAAACTGGTGCTGCCAGCTTTGTTTCACTGTAGTATGCCACTTACTGACTGAACATATTTTGAGCCACCAAATCTATCCTACACAGCAAGGATCTGCAAAGATTTCACAGAATCACAAAATGGTTGAGGCTGGAAGGGACCTCTGGGGGTCATCTTGTCCGACCACCAGCCAGTTGCCTGGAACTGTGTCTAAATGGCTTTTAAATATCGACTCCATAATCTCTCTGAGCAACCTGTGGCAGTGCTCGGTCACTCTCACGTAAAAAAGCATTTCCTGATGTTAGAGAGAACCTCCTGTTTCAGTTTCTGCCCATTGCCTCTGGTCCTGGCACAGGAGCACTACTGAAAAGATCCTGGCTCCATCCTTTTTTGCACCCTCTTTTCAGATATTCATACACATTGATAAAATCTTCCTGAGCCTTCTTCTCTTCTCTAGGCTGAACAGTCCCAGCTCTCCCAGCCTTTCCTCATGTGTGAGGTGTCCCAGACCCTTGATCCTCTTTGTTGCCCTTTGGTGGACTCTCTCCACTATGTTCATATAATTCTTGTACTAAGACGCCCAGCACGGGACCTAGCACTCCAGATGTCACCTCAGCAGAGCTGAATAAAGGGGAAGTATCACTTCCCTCAACCTTCTGACAATACTTTGTCTAATGCAGTAGAGGATTCTATTCAGCTTTGCAGCAAGGACACATTCCTGGCTCATGTTCAACTTGGTGTCCACCAGGACCCCCTGGTCCTTTTCTGCCAAGCTGCTTTCCAGCTGGGTGGCCTGCAGCGTATAGTGGTGTATACACATGTCTGTATGCAGTCCTGAGATTATTTTATGTGTTTACCTAGTGAGAAAATATTTAGGCTTCATGAAATTCAATGGTTAAATTCACATCACTGCCCCCCCCCCCCCCCCTTACTGGGACCAGGATTACTCCCTCGTGGCTGTCCCATATAGGTTTTAATCAAGATGCCTGATAGTAAACGTGAGATATATGGTCTCACTGGATTCAGAAGGACTCCACATGCCTGTACCAGCATGTAAATAGCAGGATTAGTGTAGTAATGTTTAAAGACAAAATATGACACAGTGGGAGATAACAACAAGAGAAAATGCAGAGACTGAAAGAAGGCAGCAAACGCAGCGATGATGGAACACTCCACAGCAGTGTCCCTCTTACCGTCAAGCCATCTGCTTATTTAGAGCCCTGCATGTGCTTCGGTCAAAAGCGATCAGAAGATTGGTGTTAGGAAAATGGTAGGCATTGGGAAATGCTTTGAAATTGTTGTTCATGATTTAGGGAAGCAATTTGGGATTAAGCACTTCTAGGGGGATCACATTCTGATATCCTTGAACACAATTTTCACTCCAAGAGTGAAATCAGTCTCACTGATTTCCTTGGGTTAAGGAAATAACTATTTAACAGAAATAGAAATAACTCAACCCCCTGGGTATTAGTGAATTAAAGAAATGGAGTTCATAGCTGATCCTTTACAGATGCTCTGAATTCAGGAGAAGGATACAAAGGTTGATAGAAGGCAGTGGGGAGTTTCAAATAAAGACTTTGGTGGTTTTAAAAAAATATAAAATCCCTTCTCCATAGTGTTAATTTTGCAGCAATTCCTTTTAACAGTTTTGATTGCCCTCAAGAGGTCTGGTCTGAAGCAAAGGAAACTAATTCTAATCACAGGAAATTTATGTTGATTAATTTTGACCTTGCTCAGATAGTAGAGGATTATGTGTCTGAATTTGTGACCCATGTAGGCAAGGCTCTGAAAATGGAAACTGAGAGGGACAGACAACATTATTCTGGAACATAGGGAAGACAGGAGGGAAAGAGAGAAGTAGAACTGAGGCAAAATGATATGGAAAAATTATAGCAAAGAGAAAGTCCTGAAGAAGAAGAAAATATTTCGAGTATATGTAATCTAACAAATAAACTTTCAGCATATAGGAGCAAATAATTTTCATGGCAGTATATTATATAAACTAGTTATAGAAGATTTTCCATATCACTGTTGAATCACTGCAAATAGCTAGATATTTCTGTCTTTCTCTTTCTTTTCTGTGTTTTTTAATTGCAAAGCATCAAAGGGTTTTCAAAGCAATGCAAGTCAGCGTGACCTGTACTGGGAATAACCAATCTCCATATGCATAAGGAACTCAGTTCTTCTCAGCCACTTGATTGGAGACTGTAGTAATATCATGTCAAGTTACATTACCTTGGAAATGAGGAGCTGAGCTATTCACCAAAACAGGAAAAAAATGGGCAGTTGGATACTTTGCGCTCCAATAAAAGCACAGTGCACATGTGCTAGACAAAGCAGATGCATCTTCTTGAGAAGGTGTGCTACGTGATTTGCCTTGCTCTTCTGGTCCCTCAAGCATCCAGACCACATTCTTGCATTCTCCCAGACCATGCTTGGGCACAGTTAGGAGGCAACTTGGGGACCAACTGCTCCCAGGAGGCGGATGAAGCTGTGCTGGGGAAAACAGAGTTTATCTTATCTTTGACCTACGCTGTGCAGTTGGCTTTCAGGGCCAGAGACCAGATCTTGATCCTGTTTTGTACATTGAGAGACAATAGCCTTTCATCAGACTTCATCAATTGTGGACAACCCGCATCAGACTCAGCCTTGCTATAACTGTGTAGCCTCTTGGAGTCCTTATACTGCAACCGTTAGTTCTTTCCATGAATTTACCATTTCATGTATTTCAGCTTGCTCCTGGGCCATTGCAGAGACCAGAACACAGATTAATAGATGTTTCTCTTCTATCAGGACCTATCATGTCATAAATTCCCGTCTTTGACTCCTGTATGCCCCAGAAGCATTGCCTCAAAATGAAACACCATCCTCTTTAGACACTCCTGCCAACACCTCCTCCCAATGCTGATCCACTCTGAGGACCTGGCCACTTATACTCAATGAATGTTCTCCTTTTGCCTCCTGTCCTTTCCGGGGCAGGGGATTCACATTTGAAACTACATTTTCAACCCTGATCAGACTAAAAAAATAAAATAAATATTATCCTGACTGAAGAAAAAACCCTAAGTGAACTCATTGTAAAAGTGGTGTTTAAAAAGGATTTGCTACAAAATGGTGTTTCAGTCCAGAGCGTATCACATGTTTCATGATGTATGCAACAGAAATGATCATGTGGCATATACTGTGTTATAAAATTTTATAGCACCGCACATTGTGACAAAATATTTATTAAAATATTCTGCTATCTTTCTGATGACTATGTAAGATGGGGAAGTAGCTGTAAGTAGATATTGAAATGCCTTTAAGTTCATTTCCAAATCATTCCCTCATGCTTGAGTAAAATACTTGGACATCTTTGATGTTTGCAGCAAGAAAACAAGGTAAGTGCTAAATGCATCTATTACAGAACTATCCCTTTCAAGTCTGCTTATCATGTTAGATTTGAAGTACTGGTTCCATGAAAAGACTTAGCTCTCAAGAAAATTCTCATAGATTAAATGTCTGCTGTGAAATGCGTCCAGAAATGTCTAATTCCCAATCACTTATTATATTTATCAATATATAAAATTTTAAATGAAAATTGCAGGTATCAGTCTTTCCTTAGGAAGTTTAATGCATTTTTTTAAAGGATTTCCAGTTTTTATAGCAAATCTGCCCTTTTCTGCTTGAATTAAAAAAAAATAAATCTGAAAAATTGTGGTTTCAGGAAACACTTTATCCTTCAGGGGTGTCTTTATTAAACACATTAATCTCTATCCTTCACGTTTCTTTGGTAGTCAGTTCAGATATCACAGCTGGGATGCCCATGCATCTAAGTTAAGTCACTTGGATGAACAAATATTCTGTAAGTATTTTTTCAAGTATATCAGTGTTAATGAGGTTAGATCGCACAGTCCAAATGTGTCTGAAGAAGAATCACCTTGAGTATCAAAGGCTGTTTATGTGTTGACCTAGGCACCTATTATATGGCACATTGTGTCTATTCAGCTGCAGGTAACTTAAAGTTGATAACTCTGGAATATTTCCTGCTATTGAAATGGAGATCAGAAAGATCGAGGCACTGGCTATCCTGTGCTATTCAGTTAGGTCTCACTTAGGGTTTTGGAACATATTACATTATATTATGCTACATGTTTGGTTTTGTGTTTTTTTCCTCAAATACTTTTATCCCAACAACTAAATGACGTGAACACATTGTGAACATAAGTGGATTTTTTATTTCAAATTGAAATTTAACGATAATGATGATAACAATGATAATAATAAATAACAATAATGCATGATTTCCATTTGAGGTGTACTTTTACTTATGGAGCAGATCAGAAGACTGAAATCTGGTACCTTCCAGAGAGTGATGTGAACAGCACGCTGCTTTCATTCAACAGCCCAAAGTCAAGGGATCAGTGAAGGGTTCATTCTCAGTGTAGCAGTTTCAGTCTAACAGTTACCTTCCCCAGTGGAAGTTTTTAACCACATTTCATAATCAGATTCACCATCCATTGGTCAACAGGGTACTGCTGTGGTGGGGTGAAGGTAATACTTCAATTTTTGTGTTACACAAAATATTCAGAAGGAGAACAAAAATGGTGGGTGCTTAATCCTAGTGGTCAGATTTGAATCTCTCTGTTCTGTTCTTCCTTCAATGTATATTCCAGCATTGAATTTAACATGCAGCATTTACACCAGGAAAGCACAAAGGACTACACACCAAATGCCTCAGAACACAGTGAGATGGTGAGAAATAATGTTCACATCTCTTTATAATTTTGTTGTTGGAAAGAATTTTCTCACAAATGGCAACGGAAATTTCCATCACTACCGAGAAAGTTTGTGTTTAAATTAGGAAGCAGAGGGCACAGGTTTCTACAGGGTTTTGAGCCAAGAATCTGAGCTATCAAACCTTGAATTTAAGATTCTAAGGGGTGTCGCGGTTTAACCCCAGCCAGCAACCAAGCACCATGCACCCAGTTGCTCATTCCCCTCACTCAGAGGGATGGAGAGGAGAATTGGAAAAGGAATGTAAAAGTCAAGGGTTAAGATAAGAACAATTTAATAATTTAAACAGAATAAAGAGGTAAGAACAGCAATAATAACAATAATACTAACAATAATAATACTAACAAAATGGAAAGATGCGGGAAAGGGTAAAGCAAAAGCTGCGCACACAAGCAAAGCAAAGCAAGGAATTCATTCCCCACTCCCCATGGGCAGGCAGGAGCTCAGCCACCCCCAGGACAGCAGGGCTCCAGCACGTGTAACGGGTACTCGGGAAGACAAACACCATAATGCGAAATTTCCCCCCTTCCTTCTTCTTCCCCTAGTTAGTACACTCAACATGATGCCATATGGTATGGAATACCTCTTTGGTTAGTTTGGGTCACCTGTCCTGGCTGTGTCCCCTCCCAATTTCCAGTGGCCCTCCAACCCTCTCACTGGCAGTGCCCAAGAAACCGAAAAGTCCTGGATTTAGTATAAACATCACCCAGCAACAACTAAAAACATCAGTGTCCTATCAACATTGCTCTCACATCAGAGCCAAAACACAGCACTGCACTGACTACTAAGAAGAAAATTAACTCTATCCCAGCTGAAACCAGGACAGGGGGAAAAAGTCATTAGACTATATTTTTTTAAAAGCGCTAACTCCATAATTGGTTCAGAAATGTATCAGCCGTATATATCTCAGTGTGCATCTAATTGAAGACCAGAGTACAGAAAGCTGTTTACAGGTATACCACCCACTAGTCATAATGAGAGACTGGAATGATGTGGAGAGTGACATTCATGGGATATGGCAAGAAGTGAGAACAAGTAATTTTGAACTGAAAGGTCAAACTTAAACATTTATGGCAAATAACAATTTTCAGGTATTCTGATGTCTATTGTGTACCGGCTTTATGGGATGGAGCCCAAGTAACACAGGAACTCATAATGATCTGGTTGTTTATTTTTTTTCTGTTATTTTTATTTTTGAGAGCAAAGAGGAAGAAAAGTGTGTAATGGATTTGGTCTCAGACTAGGCACTGTGTTACTAGAATAAAAAGCTGTGTACAGGGGATAATCTGTCAAGTACTTCAGATTTACTTTCTCTTCAGTTATGTCAGTTAAGAAAAGGATCTAGCAAAAAAACAAGTTCTCCTTCTGTTATGCTAAATAAAAACGTTAATACTATAGAATGAAAAAGATCACTATCTAGTAGACAAAATAATAATAAAAAAAATATGTTAAAAGTCATTCTACAGCCGACACAGCCTTTGGAGCATTGGCTGTTGTCTATGCCCACTATAGCCCCTAACTAGACTTAGGTACAGTGGACAGATGAAGAAACCAGAAAAAAAGGTTGTGTCAGATGCTTTCAGACTTTGGACTGAATGCATTCCTCTAGTCTCACAATATACAGACCAAGTCCCACACTGCCCTTATGCCTCAAATAAAAAAGTATTTTCATTGTCTCTAGTTGTAATTAAAAGTCTTGGAAGAAATGTCATACTTTTTCCTCAAGCAAAGAAGATTGTCTTCAATTTCTCCATTGCCTTGTTTAAATCTCACATGACTTTATTTTTGAGAAAAATCAGAGCATCCATGTCTTCCATACTGCTGACCTAAAGGACAATATAATAATAAAGAAGTAGAAGTGAAGATGAGAAAAATTCACCATCATCCACTGCAAATCTGAACTGTCTATGGTGAATTAATCAGATCAATCCATATCTTTCTTGCATGTATTTATGGCATGTCCCAGGGGTTTTGGCTCTAACTCACACATAAATGTAGCAGAAAATTTGCAACACAACTTCCTCTTCCTAAGCTGTTAAACTACAATTGATTTGGACACACCACAAGATATTGCTGGAAATTGTTACATGGAGGGTGTTTTCTTTCCTTTCACAAAAGAAGAAAAAAATACGGGAAAAAACAGTCCCATGTTTAAAAAAAGTCAGAACATCCATTTTCTTTCTTTCATAGTCACAATTACTGCTTCTTACCACCCTCCCTTTCAGTGTGAATGCCAGTATTACAGATTACTTTAGAGAGCTTTTATCTGAAAAGAGTAATGTCTCTCAGGAACTTGAGGAAAAGAGCTGAAAAATAGATTTTCAGCAGCCAGTATTCTCAAGCAGTGTGGAAAAGAGCGTGCCAGAGAGAGGATATGTAAACTCATAACTTCCCATTCCTCCATTTATAACACTTCACCACCACCACAACACTCCATATGGCTGACAAACCACCACACCGAGTTTAATTACCCCGCTTTGAAGTTACACCATTTTTTAGTGGTATTGCTCAGTTCTTTGGACCAGCTATAAAGTAGAAGTAGCACCATTGCCTCCTCTGGCCCAGATTCCTTCTGCCTGGCTGCTGGAGCCCAGCCTGGTGCACTGAGAACCTCTGCCCAGCTGGAGGGATGCAGCTGCTGCTTTAGTGTTTGCAGGTTAAACCAGTAATGAAGCTGTGCATGTGTCCCAGAGACACACAAGCACCCACACAGAGGACACCGACACGGCCATCACACATTGCCTACATACAGAACACAAGTAAAATAGAACCACAGACAGCAAGTCCTCTGCCTTGTCTTTGGTTGGTAAGGATAAAAGGTCAGTAGTGAAAGCATCTATAGACCACTCAGCAGGTCTCATAAACCAATGTCTGTTCCTGGCTTACTTTAGAAACTACAGGAAAGACTCAAGTCAATTTTTCTATTAAATAATTTCCTGGCTCATCATTTTGTCTGATCAGCTTTATGATCCATGTAACTTCCACTTTCCATGTGAATATTAGCCATCAGACCTTTACCTTGTGACTTAGCAGTTTGATCAGGAAGCTATTCATATACTTGACACTGCTATTTCTACCAGAGCCTAGAAAGATTTTCTAAAATTTCTGGGTTTGCTTTACTGGAAGCTCTAAACATTGTTTTGGACTAAAATTACGGGCTAACTGCCATAATTAAGGTTTTAACAAATACTGTATTAGTTAGTACTTTTTCTGAAATTAAGTTGAACTCCTTTTTATGCAAACGTGTCTGCAAAGGAGACAGAAAGAATGTGTTTGCTTTAAAAATAGGTTAGCCAAATAATACCCTTCTTCTCCAATACAAATACTGCAGGATAAGTAAATGGTCTTCCTATGGATGCCTACAATAGGATGGCAGCAGAGTAGAAAGTGATCACCCCACCACACCCAGAAAGCCTTCTCCCTTTCTGGGTGCAGTTTGGGAAGAGTCTTACACTCCCAAAGGGAACTTGATCACTGTTGAGCGTGTTGCAGATGCCACTTCTATTGCAAGCACAAGTAAAAGACTGTTGATACAGAATATGGGTGCTGCCAACTGTACAAAGTTACTGCTCCTTGAAAACATGGGGCAAGTGCCTGTTCTCAGAACAGATCTCTGTTCTGTGTCCCGGGCAGCCTTTATTTCAAGAAGGTTATGGTTATATACACCCTCCTTCCAGATGTAGTAGTTACGTGATCTGAAACTCAGTTTCCATAATACAGATACTTAATCTGTTATCTGTGGACACTTTTTTTTTTTTTCCTCCTGCAGGTACTTTATTTGAAATCCTGTATGACTGGTGTCTGAACACAGACAGGAGAACTCAGGTGACTATAAAATAACCAAGGTTGGAAAGGATCTCAGGAAGTTTCTAGTCCAACCTCCTATTCAAAGAAGGCTGAGCTATGGGGTTAGACCAAGTTGCTCAGGATTTATCCAGAAGGCAAAGGTGTACGTTGAGAATCCTACTAGGTTTCTGTTGACAAAGTTTTGGTGTCATAGAGACTTGAGGAGTTACAAATCAATTTGGAAATGATGTAACTGCACTGACAGTGTGTATCCAAACAGGATCAAATCTTTAGTCTAGACAGAAAGAGGATTTTAAGAAAAGAAATGACAACTTTTGGGAGACAAAACCACATCTATTTCAGTGACAGAAATTTGATCATATAAAAGAAGGCAGATACTTCATTTAAACAAACGAGTGGAGACTTACAGCACCTTAAATTTTTCAGTTTGGTGTCTGAACTATAGTTTGATGCTACTTATAAACATTTTGTGTATAAAATATCTTTCTTTGAATCAAAAACCTGATATCAGATAATCCTAATAATGTTTTACTTGACCAAAATCACAGCATCATTTAACCTCACCTGAACTTTCCATTTATTACTGTTTATCTCCCTTCTTGATAGTAACTAGATACCAACTAAATCTTTTCAGAGAAATAAAAGACATTTTCAGGTTGTTTTGTTACACATAACTGCAGGCAGGCATACATCTGTCTTGGAGAGCACAATATGTACACAATTAGTACATTTAATTAGTTAATTAGAGGAAGCTTAAAGGATAGTGCAAATGGCCTTGAAGAAATATACTATGGGGTAATCGGTGCTCTGTCTTCTAATGTTCTTGCATTGTGTATCCTCTAGATACCAGGTTGGCCTGTCACCTCTCTTGCACCACTGTGGGTCACTGTGTCATCTGTTATTCAGATCCTCCTCACCATCACTATCAGTAACTGACTTATCAGTGGTTGCTCTGTTTTCCTGTCTCATCTTTTTATTTGTCTACAGTTGTTACCCATTTTTTTGTCTCATTTTCACATTCACATACCTCAGGTATAAGCAATACCAAAATAATGGCTTAGTAGAGGAAATACAGTAAATGGAAAAAGATGTTTCCATTCTGAACGCACTGCCAATTCTGTCTCCAACAAAGGAAAATGATAGAGGGTTGTGGTTTTGTGTTTTCATTAAAATAAATTTTTAGAAACTGAATTTCTGGATTTAAAGACAGTCAGTTGAATGATAAAACTTACTTTGACTTCAAAGGACCAAAAATTTTACCAGCTTTCTGTCACTCGGCCTGTTTTTCTCTGCCACTAAGTCTCTGAGGACACAGTTTTGGATGTAGCATTTCTGTCAGGTCCTCCACTTTCTAGCATTCTTATGGGCTTCAAGAAAGGCAACAAGAGCAGATTGTCCAGAATTATTATTTTTCATAATCTAGGAGACAGGGTAGTTTGCAGAATGTATGACTTGTCTTTTGCACACAGGAAAACTTGTCAAAATCAGAAAGATAAATCCTGTTAACATTTGATAGTGTGATGAATTATGCTGTAAATTATATTGAGTATTATTTATCTTTTCCCCACCAACCCTGGTTTTCTTTTTAAATGTTGCATTAGTGTTGGTGATTTGAACATTGATATGCTGGCCTCAGGGTTACAAAACAGCAAAGTGCCACAAGAAATCTAAGATTAATAAAAAGGAGGGTAAATAAATCTTTCCCACCACACATAATATTTAATTAAATTTTTGTTGGGTGACCATGTTAAACCACCCCTGAGATGTCAATATTCCTTATGGTTCACCTCAGAGCTCATGGTCAGAAATAGTGCTCTCTCAGTTTATGTCCTTTTGATGGACAGGTCAGCTGTCAGCATTTTCAGAAAAAGATAATTTTCGTCATCATCAGCTTTGTACATCTTTCTTCAAAGACTACAGCAACTGCAGCTAAACCTTTCTTATCCTGCTCCATTTAAAAAAGAAAAAAAATCATAAACTAAACGATTTTCTGCTTTTTGTAGGAACATCTGGGCATTCCTTTACTTGCTTACTTTTGCTTTTAATGTTAATAGTTAATGTAAGCAGCCATAGAAGTGACCTGGTTAGAAAGGAAAACTACTGGACAGAAGAATATGATGAAAAATATTGACAGAATATGCCTGCCAGCCTTGGGACTGTGAGCCTGAGAACTAGGGCTGTGAACCAGAAGCATCCTTAAGAAGTACAGCTGGGTACCTAGAGACCAGAGACATCCTCGGATCCCGTCAATAATGCATCTGTGCCTGAGAGGCTGTGCCCTGTGGAAGGGACCCACACTGGAGCAGTTCATGAAGAGCTGCAGCCTGTGGGAAGGACTCACCTTGGAGAAGTTCATGGAGGACTGCCTCCTGTGGGAGACACCCCATGCCAGAGCAGGGGAAGAGAGCGAGGAGTCCTCTTCCTGAGAAGGAAGGAGCAGCAGAGACATCGTGAGGAACTGACTGCAACCCCCATTCCCTGTCCCCCTCCTCTCGGGGGGAGGAGGTAGAGAAAACGGGGAGTAAAGTTGAGGAGGGGGAGCAAATGAATGGCTTGGTGGGCACCTGGTGGCTAGCTAGGAACTGTAATGGCAATTTGTTATCTGAAAAGGTGAAAAGTAGTCTGTAAAAAGGGGAAAACATCCTGAGAAGGTAAGAATCAGTAACTGCCACTGACTGTTCTAAGTGCAAGAACAGGTCTGAAGGAACAGAAATCACCATATTATATTGGATGTTACAGGTGAAAGACAGAAATTAACAGCACCTATTGACTGCTTGAACTTGTGATGTTCCATGCTCTCTGTGTCTCTCTGTTACAAAAAGAACTCAATGGAGCCTCTCTTGAGAACTTGCCACGTTGCATGCACTTTTCCTTTCCTAAACAGGCTGAATTCTACATGAACTTCCTATCAGATCTTGGACTCCCACCAGGGATGCCTGGATGACCCCAGGCTTTGTGACATGGATCATCTTTGAAGTGAGATCTTATCTCTGTTATTGGTTATCTTATTGGTCCCTCTCTGGGTCCACTTCTGAGATCAGTTCCGTTTGTCCTTCCGTCAGGATGGTTTGTCCCTTTCTGAAATCCGTCTGATTCACTTCATACCAGTATTGTTATATAACCATATAAGAAATCTATTTTAAATCTGTCTGCTTTTATATTGTTGATAAGTTGCTTCAACTAATGGTAAGTTTGTAGTAACCTGGAATTGTATATGCATACTTGTTTGCTGCTGTTACTAGTTGTTGCTATAATAGTATTTCTGTAATTGATTATTGCCATACTATTGATTGATAGTATATTATTGATTGCTGACAGCTTGATAAAGAGATGTATATCCACTTCAGATACATTTGCTAGTAGTGATTTTTTGCAGTATTTGTGGTAACCTGTAATAAAGTAGAGAAATTTTGAGGATAAAAGACTTCATGTCCAGGTGGATTATGGAGTCCTACAAACCCGATGGTCACCATGCCTACACACCCATAGGCTAGGTAACTATTCAGATCATGACAACAGTACAATTTGTATATTTTTACCCATTAAGTACTTAATATTTTTACTTTCCTCCTCCCAGATCCATTCAGTGCTGCACCTGAAAGAGACTGAGTTACCTATTCATTCTACACTGGGAAGAAGTGAGGCTGTGAAAAAAGAAACCTCTGCTCCCCAAAATCGGTGACTCACAGCCAAGACAGACACAGACTAAGAAATACAGCAGGAATTCAGTTTCTCAATATCTTGACCCAAATCAAGAAAGCATGACCAAGTTCTAGGATGTCTACATAAGACATTTAATAACTTATAATTTCCCAGTGTTCTTACCAAAGAGGGCTACATAAGAACACTTTCAGTGGAACTCAAAAACCTTAACTGTCAAGAACCCTTCAGAGGCTAAGATATCAATTTGAAATTATTAATTACCATCTTATGGATGCATTTAGCAAATACATTATTATTTAAAAGGGCTAGGGGGTGTCTTGTCCTTGTCAGTGGCGGTGGTGGATTTTTTTGTTAGTATTTTTTAGTATAGAGAATGAAAAGTGATATCCTGGACCTGGGATCTTTGAGATCATGCTCTTGTAGGAAATTCTACTCAACATACACCTGACTCATAAGTGCTGAAGATAGCCATGCATCATAGGTCACCTAACTATGTGCCCAAACCTTTTCTCACATATTGCTGCCTCAGTATGGGGGCTTCTAAGCTGCTTGCAAAGGAGTACATCCATTTCCATACCGTAGAAACTGGCAAAGGTCAACACAGCATTTATTTTCCTTACTGCAGCAACTGTAACATGCAGTGATTCAGAGTCTGCAAAATGAGCAACTGAGCTGTTTCTGCTGTGGAACAGGCATGTGCGGATGGCAACCCAGAGTGAGCCCTCTGTAAGTCATCTTGTGTGAAAATCATAGCCAGTCCTCAGATACATGGCCACAGCATAAAAATCTGGATAGAGCATTTAGTTCACAGCTTGGGAAGGTTCTGACCAGTGGATATTTCAAATTAAAGTAAATTTGCATATTTCATTATTTTTTTAAATGATGGCTTGGTGAAGTGAGCTAGTCGTTTTGAAATAGTCTTTTAACCTTATAAAAATGATTGGTCAAATTTTATGCACTGAATTATTCCTGTATGCTCAATGAATACTCAGCATAAGCACACAGATTTATATCCACAGATAAATGAGCCAAGTAGACACTGATAATCAGGATAATGATGCCAATAATGCACACACCAGAGAACTCTAAATGCCCAGCTAGTGCTGGAATGATCCTGATTCATAATAGCATGCTTTTAGAAGTTTCATTCTTTAGCAGCTGAGGCATTTTTTCTGCTAGTTAAATGCAAGATCATTGTAACAGATGCTGAAGTCCTTCCAGTGAACAGCAAACAGCCTCAAGCCAAACACCAATGATGCTACCAAGTGACTGTACCAATCCAGACCTGGGTGTTGCTGAGATCAGCTTGTGCGTTTGAACTGTGCCTCTTGGATCATATCAGTGCAGACACCAGGGCATTTAATTTTGCAGCATGCTGCCATCAGCATGTTCTATTACACTGAATTCCTGTTGCCATCTTCCAAACTCTGCCAGCCTCCATTACTGACTGAATCGGTGTCATTGTTAGGTCATGTAAGCATCGAACTGCGCACAGCAGCTTCTCCAGCTATGAATTGTATCTAACATTTCTACTGAGCAATGTCAAAAGCTCTGGATTACCATTTAATGCTACACTTAGAAAAACTTTCCATCAGATGTTTGCTACCAGATCAGCTTGTCACTAAAAAAGAAAACAAAACAGGGCAGTCTTTGAACAACTATTATTTTCTAAGATAAATAATACCTATAAAATTTCAGCAAGAGTCAACAAAAGAACTTCCAAACTAGTAAAGTTTATTTTATTGCTGGTATTCTGCTATTGGTAGTACCCAAGGCCTTAGGGCAGCATTCATCAGTAATGCATTACAGTCAGGATTCACCTTCAGTTCTCTCCTTATTATTGGAAGCATTGAACTTTGAGGAGAGGAGTTTTTTTTAATTATTATTAACCTAAATCTGTAATTTATTTTACAGCCCACAACTACATTCACAAAATGGATGTAATTATGTACAGTCATGCAGGGAAGAAAGTTCTTGAATCAACCTTGTCATACAAAGACCACGTGTGTATATATAACTTCAAATTCAGGGAATATTTTTGGTGCTGCAGATGAGGTCTGGATTCACAAACTTGAATGCTGTTCTGGATCTGGACAGATAAATAAACTCTTACTTGTGCCTGCTGCTCTGAGCTTATCTATGTCCAAGAGCAAAGGAGACCAGAGGAAGCTTGGCTGTGCTTTTTTTTGTGGGGAGGTTTCAACCCAGATTACCCCAAAAAGTGACTTCAGATACAGATGATTCTGATATGAAGTTTTCTATTAACTGCTTCCATATATGGCTAGCACAGAGCAAGTTTGTAGAACCCAAATTCCTGTTACCTTGCACAGTGCCTTATCTGCTTGCTGTACTACCTCTTGCCTGTCTTTAGTATGAAGGAGATCACTGTAAATTCCCCTTTCCTCCTTCAGGAATTTAACCTTTTTTTTTTTTTTTTTTTTTTTTTTTTTTCCCCACTGAGCTACTATGAATAGAGCTAAGCTTTTATTATTAATAGCAGATAACTAGTCACACAGCACATGCACTTATTTGTTCATAGTGCTCAATCACACACATCCATGTTTACTTACAGTTACCTAACTGGAAGGTAGCTCAGCTGCAGTCTCAGCAACCTCCACTGCAACTTGACAATAGCAACTCCCTCCTCAGAAGTGAAGGGTTGTGCTGACTTGCCAGGGGCTGCTGGTTCATCTTTTACAAAGTGTCCTACAGAGATCCTTGTTTCAACATTTTTCTATGCAACCCTGTAGTCTTCATATAGACCTGCCTTCCCTTTGGGTGTAGTCTGATCTCCATCATCTATCTACCTGTGACACTACTGGGTGCTTGCAGCCTTGTACAAATTGAGCAAGTTCTTGGTGTGCTGATTTCGTCAGCTCTTGCAGATTAAACTGGAGTACTAATCACAAGGACTGCCAGTCCTTGGGAAGTTTGCCAGCTTCTTGGCAAGTACCATTCCTCTTTTCTACTAGGTGTTTGCTCATAGCTATTTCTACATATAAAACTATATATATCCAAAGAGGCCTCTTGCAAAAATTCACAGACAGGGTGTTTCTGATATTACCACTTCAGAAACAAAGTCATGTTCTACAGCATAAAATGTAAAAAAATTGTTTAGTAAATCCAGTGTCAGTATGGCTGTGTTCTATTATGTTCTAATATTTTGTTTTCACCTCAGACTTGTTCCTATCTCAAAAATGAATCTCCAGGAGACTGGGACGACAAGAGTTAAAAAAAATTATGATAATTTAAAATTCCCTGTTGGTGCTTAATCCCTTACAACGTGTACAGAAACAAAATAACCTGCTGTGATGCAACAACCAAAGGACATTCCCTGTTATGTAAAGGACACTCAGCTGTTCTCTTTTAGTTGCTTCATTCTTATTAGATGATGCGGCAGAGATCTATGCAGGTGTTTTGGGAAAAAATCCAAATTTTAAAGGTGATCCTGACCTTGGCTTAAAGTAAAGCTGGAATTTGTAGATACTATTACATTTGTTCTGAAACTCGTGGCATTTCAGCTCAGACATATGCTAAAAAGCTCATCATTAGTTATAGCTATTGAGTACACTGTGTATTTTTCTCCCTTGAACATAGGACTGCATACTGTGTCACACGATCATGCTTGCATTAAATAATGTGGATTTTCATACCTGTAAATGCAGAAGTATACTGTTCTCTGATTCCCATGCTTGTCTGTCTATTTTAGAAAGACTTCCTGTTTGTGAGGTATTCATTAAATAAAGCCAGCAGCCAACTTATTTGCAGAATAAAAAGACTTAAACAGGGCAGGTCCTTTCGTGTTTAGTCTTAAGACTGATTCACTCTAGGAAAAAGAAGAACATCCGCTGAATTACACTTCAGGGAGGAATACAGTTACTGGACATGTCTCTATTTTCTTGAGTCTAGCAGTCAAAATTTTCAAGTTGAAAGACCTTTGTTTTATAAATAGTGTATACTGAAAAGCTGAGACTGCAGGAAAATAATGTCTACAGAGAAAAAAAAAAAATAATCACCAAACCCCCAAAAAATTAATTCAGTGCTGTTGGTAATCATAGAATTCCCCCACTGGCTTGAAAGAAATCATCTGGGATTTATGGTAACTCCATGGATATTGCAAATAAAATTAAATGTAAATGGATTCTCCATCCCTATTTGAATCTTTGTAATCTGTACAGTGTCCTGTAAGAATATAAAGATTCTGAAAAATTATTGAATGTTTACAACAGCAAACCTGGCTTTAAAATTCACATGGTAAGTAAAACATTCAGGTGGAGATTCCTGTTGTTACCTTAGGGAATTAAATTGCAATAAAGTCTACCAAATGAATTAGAAAAACTGAAGCACTTACATTCAAAACTATGAAATGAATTTTTCCTGGTTTTATGTGACATAATTTCATTATGCATTTCTACTACATCACTTTCTTTCTGTATTAACATTAGAAAGAACTATCCAACATTGATCAGTCAGACAGCATCTGCAGATAAACAACCTGCTTCTGGGCCTCATAGCTTTCCCCAGAGCAAGTACCTTCCATCAAGCTTTATTTAGCTTATTGACCAGTAAATATTTAATGTAGAGATGACCACCTCATGAAATTTCTTTCTCTACTCTGATCATAAGGAGCTTAAGATGACCTGCTGAGACATATGCATAGGTACTGTAGACATCAGAGCTAGGTGTTGTAAACTCCATGGTAACATCCTAAAATTTTGGCCCAGGTAGTATAGGCCACTTTGATAAGTGAGCTGTGTTGAGTTCCTAGCTCAGAGATATAAACTAAACAGCCTTATACCACTATTCTTTCTATAAAAAGCATGGTGTATCCAACAAGAGTCACTGTTGTGCGATTACAGAGGTATACCATATAAATTAAATACCACAGATAAGGAAATGACACATGAAAGAACAACCAGTGCTGTTTAACATCTTTGTCAGCGACACGGACAGTGGGATTGACATCTAGTCCCAAACCACCATGGCAGGTGGTTTGGGACTAGACCTTTAAGGTCCCTTCCAATACAAACTATTCTAGGATTCTATGATTGTAATTGTTTGACAGGAATTGTCAATAGTTCATTAGAATTTGATGTGGTAGGCACACAGCAATTGCTGTAAGTTTAGCAAAACAGTAGTTAAATCTTTAGCACCTCTTGATTTGGGTGGTTTTCCCACCCCACCTCCATTTGATAAAGACACTGGGTTTTTTTAATATAGTATGAAAAAATTATTTGGGCTTAATTTAATGTACCCTTAGTAAATATCATTCTAGCAATATGCCCTTAATATAGCAAGGCGCAAATTTATTTCCTTATGCTAATGTGTGCAGCATGGAATTTAGAGACAAAATGTGTTTCTTAGCTCCTCAGAGAGACCTGGACTGCTACATTAGAAGTTTTTAAAAGAGCTGTGAACACAACACAATTGGGCTACTCACTGAACATGTGCATTGAAGGACTGGAATTGTGCATGCAGTAGGTCTGCATAGGTGGAAGAAATTACAGTGGGTTGGGACTGTTTGGAAAACAGAAAAGAGGCTTTCATGGTGTTAGAACTGGTTTAACAAAACAGATTAGAAGATTCTGAAATTAATTTAGAGAGTAAAAATTATGTATTTGTTAATAATAGCCTTCTATCTTTAAAAGGGAGCTTGTCCATCTGAAGTGATCTTGTCCCAAAACTGTATGTTCATTTTACATGAAGTCGTCTGCGGTGTAGTAGGTAACCTTCCTGTATTCGAGATCCTGCAATTAGACACAGACTTGTCTCAATATCCAAAAGGACTTGCTCTTCTAAATGTCCCTACAGGATTATAACCTTTAAATAGCAAAATAAAATGGATGCCTCAAAGATGAATCAAAAGCACCTGAATAAAATGGCCTACCCATTTTCAGATATTCAAACGCATTTGGGACTTATCCCCATGAATCAGTAAGAAATAAAACAAGCAGCAGTTATGAGTGGCTAATGCCTCCCATCCCCAACATAAAATACGACCCAAATTTTAATTTGCAGCTATCAACAGAAGCACCCAGTTTAGGGAGAGTCCGAGTCCCCCTCTGTTTGGCTGTTGCAGGCTTCAGCAACGCTCCTTTCTCTGTTTTCATTTTCAGGAGTTAACCTGGTTCATTTCTCCCAGGGAACGCTTGTAGACACCTGCTTTGAAGATTGAATTCAAAGGTTTGAACAGAGCTACTTCTCTTGAAGTCAACCCCCCTAAAGGTTTAGGGTTTCAGGCACATCATGTGCTTCCTAGTCCAGCTCTTGCTCACAGTCTAGGATTTATTGCTTATTTAAGTCTCCTAAATCTCTTCTTCTGTTAAATATAGGGGGCGTGTTTCTGGGTTTTGTTTGGAATTAACATAAATGTTTAAATTAAATGCAGGAGATGCCAATCTCATTAGTAGTTTTATTAATCTCTAATTGGAGAGCAAATCATATTAATCAGGCAGTATTTGCATAAGCATGACATTGATTATTCCAAAATCATACCATGAATATGAAAATATCTCATGTCTGATTGGATCATACACCAAGAAAGAATAAATGACAAATTATAATAAGTTGCAGCAGTTGAATTTGGAAACTGTTCACTAGTTTCCAATTTACTGTAAATATTCCATCTCTTGCTTACTTTAGCTAATCTCTAATTCATTTTCTATTTATGCCTTCATATTGTGCTCACTGTCAGAGTATCAGTTCCTTATCTCTTTAACAAAAGGTCATATTCTCTCAAGATTTGTTTGTAGAGCTGATCTCCTAGGGAAGACCAATAGTATAAAGGCCTCTGAATGCTGAGGTGGTCGTGTTGTTTTATTAACACCAAGAAACAGAATGGTCCATCATTACTAACCACAGTTAGAAAACAATTATTTCTCTAGATTTTTTTTTCAGAAAGAAGTATCACTGTTATTCTTCTGTCGTCCAAGACATCAAAACTTTTATTTAACTTTCATGTTCTACCCTTTCTTGTTTCTTTTTCACCTTTTCCAGTGAAAGGTGTGTTTCAGTACGATAAAACTTGAGGGGGAAAGGACACAAGGGACCAAAGAATAGAAAGTCAGATTTAGGTTTCACTGAAAAAAAAAAAAAAAACCAAAACACCTTTCTGGCAGTAAAGGAGAGTTAAAAAGAAAGAAAGAAAAAAAAAATCAATTATATAGATGATTTTGTAAGGACATCAGCATGCAATAAAGCCTATCTATAGAAACAATTAATTGACTTACTATTCAAATGGACTCAGGGAATCCCCAGTACTGATATCACTCTTCCTTGAATAAAAAAGCAATCAGTTTAATTCAGAATCTTTAAGAAATTTGTATCTTGCATGGTCCAGAAACATCAGCTCAGGCTGAACAAGAAGCTACATATATTGAAATGATATTATAGAAAGAGGGCATATTTCAAATGCTTATTTTACTGTCAGTAGATTCCCATACATTTTTCAGACCAGAATAAATCTTTCTTTTGATTTTTTCAAGTAAAGAAAACTAGATAGCTGTGGGATTTGCTCTAGGTTTCTTTTTATGATAATTTCATTCATGATGTTTCCTGGTAAATTAATAAGTAATACCACTTCAGTATAATTAATAAGCAATAAGCATATTGTTTGAGGATGCTAAATGTTTTAAGTTTGTGTTTTTCCACGTCTCACTTGTTTTTCAGTAACTTAATGTATCTGTCTAGACATTAACTAGGTAAAAGGCTTTTGGCTTTTTTGTTATTACCAACTGTGTTCTGACTAACCCATTAATATACTTCAGATAACTGATGCAGTTACTTGCAGCTGTGGAAAAGGCAAACATAATCCTCAACTGAATTTGGCCTAATAAAGTTATTGCTTTGTTTTTCTACACCTTCTTAAGGAGAAACAAAAATCTGGTGCTTAGAAATAAGCATACTGAACAATACCAAGGACCATCACTTCCAAAAGCTTCTTCTTATATATTTTGATTAAAATTTTTCGTTACCTTTCTCTTCTCATACCAACATATGAATTCTGCCTCTGTGTGAGCAAGAAAACAGCCATAGGCTTCACTAAGAACAAACGGAGTTTTACGCTCACAGCATCTGAGGGACCATAAGATCATGATTCTATTATCTGCCATAGACTTTGTGATTGTGACAAAATAATTTAGAATAAATTTTGTAAGAGTCACTGAAGGCTCCAAATTCCCGAGCAGAAGATCAGAACCTCTGAAAATCTAATCCCTACTCAGTTTCTACAGCAACTTCTGCAGTTTCTCAGATGTCTGTGAAATATCTAAAATATTCTTCTTCCACCCAAAAACGTTCTGATGGCCTTGGTAGATACAGTAGGAACAGAGGATGTTGCTTGAAAGATATGCCAGAAATGGAGTATGCTGCTGTTTTTCACCCCTCCAAGCAGAGTCTCAGGGGTTTAAGAGTAAGCCTTTAGGAGAAATTGGTAACGGAAAACTAAAGTGGAGAAACTGGGGGCAGCAATTCCTCTTTCAAGATCTCATTAAATTATTCTTCAGTGGGAAAAGTTCAGCAAAGTATCAGGCCCCCTTTCTGCCATACAGTGGCTGTTTCCTGCGTGGAAGAGCAAGGTGAAGAGGACAAGGTTGCAAAGAGCCTTCCACCACCTTCCTTACAATGTTCACAAGACCCCTAGGGCTAGATGCTATAGAGGATTCAGGCACATACATCCGAACCTCTCCTCCTTCTGACTCTCCCTGGATTGATGTAGCAGAGGCTGCAGTGCAGCCCACATAGCATCTTACTAAGGGAATTCCCTGTTGACCAATTGTGTTAAGTACTTCCCATTGTGCTTCTGTGCATACCCAGATCATCCTATTTCTGAACGACTTTCTGCAAATATCCCCCACAGATCCATGCTGGATCTCTGAGTTTATGGGTTCTCCTGCCCTCCCTCTACAAAGGAAACAACCAAATTCACATCTCAGCTATTTGTTACAAGCGGGGAGGCCTTACTGAGAGGCTCTGACTCCTCACTTCTGCCAGTTATAGTAACTTTTCCTTTGAGAAGGAAAAATGGCCATTGCTTTTATCAATGTGATTTCTTGGTAAAAAGTGAGTTCTCTTAAATGTTTTGGTCATAGACATCAGTGTTTGAGATTCCCATCATTTATTCCCAGGCAGTCAGCATTGCACTTAAGAAGCAGAAGCCTGAGGCTTAAGGGAGGATCAGGGATATTGCCATTTTCAGTGCTCCTTATACATTACAATTGCATCCAAAACATGATATCAAGGGATAAACATTTATAAAAGAAGCATGTCAAAACTGAGGTCCTTTATCAGCTCTAGCTCATATAGGATGCATGATCTCCTGATATTATAGCTCCAAATTCTTTATCCCTTACTGTCACCTTCATCTCAAAGGTGAGAAGAGGAATTTAAGCCATGCCAAAGAATGCTCCTCTTTGACCACTGACAAAGGAAATGTCGTGATGCATAATAATTTCATGCTACTTTATGAGGTTTTGTATCTTAACCTCATTCAGATTTGTCATCTAACTTACCTTAGCATAATCCTGTAGAAATAAGCCAATCTAGCAGATAGGGGAAGGGATGCCACCCAGAGGGATCTGGACTGGCTAGAGACGTGGGCCTATCCAAACCTTGTGAAGTTCAACAGGGACAAGTACAAAGTCCTGCACATGGGTTGAAACAATCCCAAGCACAAATACAGGCTGGGCAGAAAATGGATGGAAAGCAGCCCTGAGGAGAAGGGCTTGGGGGTACTGGCGGATGTGAAGCTCAACATGGCCCAACAATGTGCACTTACAGCCCAGAAAGCCAGCTGTATCCTAGGCTGCATCAAAAGAAGCATGGCCAGCAGGTCGAGGGAAGGGATTCTCTCCCCCTTTACACTGCTCTGGTGACACCCTGCCTGGAGTACTGCATTGAGCTCTGGGGCCCTTAACATAAGAAGGACATGGGCCTGCTTGAATCAAGTCCAGAGGAGGGCCACAAAGATGATCAGAGGGATGGGGCACCTCTCCTAAGATGACAGGCTGAGAGAGGTGGGGTTGTTCAGCCTGGAGAAGTCTCCAGCGAGGCCTTACAGCAGCCTGACAGTACCTAAAGGGGGCTTACAAGACAGTTGCAGAGGGACTGTTTACAAGGACATGTAGTGATGGGACAGGGGTTAATGGTGTTAAACTAAAAGAAGGTAGATTTAGATTAGATATTAGGAACAAATTATGTACTGTGAGGGTGGTGAGGCAGTGGACCAAGCTGCCCAGAGAAGCTGTGGATGCCTCATCCCTGGAAGTGTTCAAGGCCAGGTTGGAAGGGGCTTTGAGCAGCCTGGTCTGATGGCAGGTGTCGCTGCCCATGGCAGGTGGTTTGGGACTAGATGACATTTAAGGTCCCTTCCAATACAAACCATTCTAGGATTCTATGATCCTTTGACTTGAGGAATTCAGAAAGTTGCCTTTTCTAGTGGAAACTGTCTTATCGTTTCAGGAATAGCTTTGGTTTGGTGAAATAAACATTATTGACAGTCTATAGGCATGATACTCAGCTACTGTAAATACAGCTGCAAGATTATGTAGACCTATGGTGATTTAGAAGATCTGAGCACCTGACCATAATACTTAATGCTGGTATTCTCCACAGAGATGCCTTGGAAAGTTAATCAACTTGAAACTCTGAGTTGTTTGTTTAATATTCTGATGAATTTTGCTCTGGGGTTTAGATAGAGAACTGGTGTAGAAGTCCTATAATGTCCCAAGAAGGAATACACACACGGGTTACGTAGTATATAAATGTGATGAAGTAGAAATGCAAGAAGAAATTGTGCAACAACTCAATAGTGATTTCCCACTGCTGTTTTCAACTGTAAAAACATAACACAGACAATGAAGGAGGCATATATTTTCTCATTGGATAATAACTTCAGGCAGACACAAATATTTGCTTTTAACAGAAGCAATATTTCTACTGCACATTCACATAGCATTAAAAAAAAAAATTACTCAGGAGATCAGTAGAAAGTACTCTAAAGTGATCTCACCATTTCATCAAACTAGGTGGCCCTTTCTGGCTTACATATCTTCACTCTCTCTCTTTTCTTCCTAAAGGAAAAACTCTGTAAGTAGAAAGGAGGGGCTTTTTTTTCTAAGGAATTTGGGTATTAGAGGCTATTCTATAGCAGTAGCACTAGCAGATGATGAAGCATTTTTTGATGGCATGAATCAACATTAATCAAATATTTTGACATTTAGGTATCTGAAAGTATTTATGCTACTTTCCATTCAGTCACTCTTCTGAGGATCCCTGTCTAGCAATTGCAAAATATTCAGTCTCAAAAAAGGAAGAGAACATTAGTGCATGAAAACTTCATATATGTCCTATATATTTATTTATTTTGTCCCTTTAAATCCCCTTTCTGATTACTTTATTCTACCAGTAGAGTGGAGAAAGTGGAATTATATTAAGCATCAAATTTAATTCTAGTTTAATCCCTTTTGCTCTGCAGTGAATCAGACAATTTTGCTTATACCAAAGAAAATACTGAGAGTGGAGAGTAGGAAGAGACAACAGTGGTGGGTTTTGTTTGGGTTTTTTTTGTTTGTTTGTTTATTTTTCATTCTGATGAAGAAATATGCAAGACTTCACAGAATGGAAAAAAGGAACTGATTTGTCATAAAGCCCCTCACACCCCCCCACCCCTCCACCTACAAGAAAAGCAATTTCCACTGCTCTTGGTTTACTTGTAAAATAGTTTGCATAACATTAATCACCACCATCTGATTCTCATCCCTCTATTTCTTGGGGTCAGGAAGACTCATCTCATCTATCGCAAACAAATAGCTTTGTCTCTCACACATACGTTTTGGTCAGATCAGGTATTTGTATCTATGAACTGTCAGCCTTTGCATCACTCACCATAGTCGGGTTTTTTCACTGCAAAGATACTGTTAGGATAATAAAAGCGTCTTGAACTGGGTTCTATTCAGTTTCAGTATTGCAATAATTCAGTCAATGCTAGCATGAGCTGTTGAAAATAAACACATTCTCCAAAATTCTTAACTCCAAAATTAAAGAATAAAAATACGTGCATTAAGCACAACAGAAAAAGAAAGCAAATAAAACTATCTTGACATTGTTGCATTGCTTAGCAGTACTTGACTGAAAACATAAAATTAGGAATGAGGTGAAAAAAAATAACTTGAACCTTCTCCTTAACTTATGTGAGAATTAGGATTCAAGGCTTGAGTGCATTTCCAGCCATTTTGGTGTCACTAACTGTGAATTAAACATTACTAAATACCAAGTGTTGTGAATATCACATATGTGGTATGTTTCATAAGGACTTTCATGTAGAATCCAACTCTGAATATTTACGTTATATTAAAATACATTTGGGTTGTGAGAAACCAACATGAAAAGAAATGCCCCTTGACTTTGCCCCAGTCCCAGCCCCAGCTGCCCCCCAGTCCCCTCTCCCCCCCGGGCCGGGGCTGGGGCGGGCCTGGGCCGTGTGCCGGCCCGTGTGAGCCCCTCAGCCCCGCTCCTGCCTCCTGCCCCGTCTCCCTGCTCCAGCGCGGGCCCTGCCCCGGGCTGCAGCCCTTCAGGGACCCCCTGCTCCCGCCGGGGCTCTCCAGGGCCGCAGCTCCTGCAGGAAAGAGCCCCCAGCTGCGGCCTGGGGCCCTCCCCGGGCTGCAGGCTGGGGCTCTGCCCCGGCGGGGGCTCGCCAGGGCTGCAGGGGAGCCCTGCTCCGGGCCTGCGGCACCTCCTGCCCTCCTCCTGCTGCGGCCTGGGGCTGCCTCTGCTGCTGCTCCCCCCTCGGCTGCCTCCTCCTCTGCCTGGGCCGCCTGTGGCCCTTGCGGAAACCTGTTGCCCCCCTCCCCGGCGCCCCCGGCTTGGCTGAGGGGCTCAGCTGTGCCCTGCGGGGGGGCGCTGGGGCCGGCACAGACACCGCACCCCCACCCCCAGCAACACTCCATGCACAGGAACTTGCCACCAGATCAACGTGGAGCCAAGGTGAGTCCTCACCTCCATTGTGCTAATGATTCTGTGGTTGTGAATTTCCCTTTGACTTTGATGGGGCTAAAGCTGCCTCCCTCCTACTTTAGGTTTGCAGTATGGAGCACATCCATATGTTGTGCTTCTTCGCTAAGTCATGTCCATTTTTGTCCATGTAGGCTTTATTGAATGTGGCTAAAAATGGCTTCCATGAAATGCCTAAAAAAGCAAGTTAGTTACTGCGTGTACTGTAACGTCACTTACATCCATCTAACTGTAGTGTCTGATCACAGCAATTACTGTTATTTCAGTATAATTTAAGGTAGAATTTGTCCTGACCTCCACCTTGCGCAGTTCCTGATTTCGGCTCAGATCAGCATCCAGTTCCTAAGCCCCTTCCTCGTTTGTGCTCCTCTCTGATGTTTGCCTGTGCAGCTGCCCTTTTGCCTTTCTGATCCAAACCTCACAAGGCAGAGCTCCCTTTCATGAGCCAGCATTCGCTTTCATCACCTGTTATGCCTATACTGCCACAAAAGCCTCTTGTCCTCTCCAAAATTGCCCAAACTCAGATTTTGTGCTTTATTCTCACCATTGGCACTGCTTTGCTTTGATCGTGGCCAGGTCATAAAACCTCTCAGTCAAAAGAAACAACGTATCTGTGGGCCTTCATTCTCTTCAGTGGCATTGCTCCAGGCCTTTAACCACCTAGGTACCAAAAATTATGGTTTTGCCATTGTCAGGGATATTACAGTATATTTCAGACATGGCATTGAGGCAACTGCTTTATTTGCTCGTAGGTACATAGCCATGGCAGTATAGAGATAACAGTGCAGCTATAAACAGCCACCTAAAACTAACAGGGACATGGAGTGCCCAAGCAGAAATCTGTGCCATTAATGTGTCATGAAGGGTCTCTATAGAAACCCATATCATAACTCTAATGATAAGACTGTAAAATAAGCTGCATAATTAATTTTTTTTTTTGTGAAACATGCAAGTGGCAAATTGTTATAAAGGAATAAAAAGGCTTCAGTCGCTGGCTATGCTGCCTTGAAAGAAAAATAATTTGTAGACTTATGCATGATGCCAAAACGATCTTCAGTTAGGTACTTTTCAAAATGTTACAATGGAAGTTTGTGGCTGCATTTCAGTTAATTCCAAATCGTGATGGAAGAAAAATAAGGGGTAGAAAAAGAGGTACTTTAATCTTACCTGGATAAAAATCAGACCCTAAACAATTCTGAGAGTCTTCCGTTGATGATCTTAGGCACACAGACCACCTAAAAGCAAGGGAAGCACACAAAAAATGTATTCTTGTTTACCTAAGATGTAAAACAGCCATATAAAACTCCTAATAAAGGAAGTTAATTAAAAAAAAAAAAAAGGAAGAAAAATGTAAAAAGAAACTGAATTATTTAGAAGGGACAGCATGTCTGAATTTACTTCTTAGGTAAGAAAGCACCCCAGAGCTCCCTCCCTGGAGACTCGTCAAGGTGAGCAGCACTAGTGCTCACACGATCATCAGCAGAGCACTTCAGCGCAGTGCACGGGGGGGTTCCTGAAGCAGGGGAGGTGCAGGGAATTAGAGGGACCTTCCAGGAGCCCACAGTTCATGTGACAGCAGCTGACAGGACTTGGGCAGGGCCAGGAGCAACTGTGACCAAGCACCCATATCTATAAAAGAAACCCTTGGTGAGCGCTAGTGGTGGGCAAACAGGTCATGGCGCAGCAGTCTGCACAGGAATATCACTGTAACAGCACTGTAACTCTGATGGCTTGACCAGGGAGCAATGGTATCTACCCAGCAGGGACCTGTCCTCTCTAAACTCTGCACCCACCATGACTGACGCAGCTGCCCAGACAGAGCTCGGGTGGGAACATGCAGCCACCTCGGTGCCGGGCTGCAGGCTGTGCCCTGCTCTTATGGCGGTACTGGACAGCAGCGGTGAGCGCTCCTGTGGGCAATGTGCCCGGCTGGAGGAACTTCTACGCTTAGTGACGGAGCTCTGGGAGGAGGGGAACAGCCTGAGGAGTATCAGAGCATCTGAGAAGGAGATGGATTGCTCAAACCGCACCCTGCCTTCCTTGGGACAAGCCTGGCGTGCAGGCAGGACACATGATATGGAGGATTCCCTATCCTCTACCCAGCCAGCAGAACGTGGTGACTTAAGGGATAGGGGGCAATGGTGACAAGTGCCTGCCCAGTGCAGCAGGCGCATCTCCTCTGTGACTATCCCACCTTCCCAGGTGCCCTTGCATAACAGGTACAAATTTCTGCAAGTGGAACCAAACAATGACGAGGACAATGGCTCATCTAGGTTGGCGGAGTCATCAAGGTTAAGTCAGCCTACACCCTGCATTAAAAACACTTTCAGAAAGAGAAAAAAAAAAAAAAAAAAAAAAAAAGGAAAAAAGACGGACCATTGTCATAGGAGACTCCCTTCTGCAGGGAACTAAAGGCCCAATATGCTGGCTGGACCCACTTCTTAGGGAAGTCTGTGGCCTACCTGGGATCTGGGTTAAAGATGTAATGAGAAGACTTCCCACCCTGGCATGGCCCTTGGATTATTATCCATTACTGGTTTTTCATGTAGGCAGCAATGAAGTTGCAAGGAAAAGTATTGAGACGGTCAACAGAGACTTCAGGACAACTGGTTACGGGATCAGGAGCACAACTAGTGCTTCCATCTGTCCTTCCAGTTGCAGGGAATGATGAGGGCAGAAACAAGAAGACACAGCTGATCAACACCTGGCTTCATGACTGGTGTCACCACAGAATTTGGGGGTTTATGATCATTGGCCGGTCTACATGACAGCAGGCCTGCTAGTGACACATGGGGTACATGTGTCTCAAAGCGGGAAAAGGACCTTTGCACAAGTGTTAAGAGGGCTCATGGAAAGATCTTTAAACTAGTTCTGAAGCAGGAAAGTCATAAAACCAAGCTTGTTAGAGATAAGCCTGGGGGCACCATGCCAATGTTTGAGTGACAGTGTGTTAGTGAGGTCCTCCAGTCTGCCCCACCATGTGCTGAGTAGACTGGAGCACTTTTGAAATGTCTCTGTACTAATGCACACAGAACTGTAGCCATCTCAGTGCAGGCAGGGGATGGAGATCCACGCAACAGCAAAAATGCATGGCTTGTTTATGTGTTAGAAACCATAGAAGCGCCTGAGAATTGTCATATAGAAATTAGGGCTTCTCTCCAGAAAAAGATGGCAAGATCAATAGCCCAGCTGAAGTGCATCTACACCAATGCATGCAGCATGGGCAAGAAACAGGAGGATCTAGAAGCCATTGCAGAGCAAGGAAAATCATGATATAGTTGCAATCACAGAAACGTGGTGGGATGACTCATACAACCGGAGTGCTGCAATGGAAAGGCTAGGCAAGGAAGGAGAGGCAGTGGAATAGCCCTGTATGTTAGGAAGTGTTTTGATTGTCTAGACCTTGATAATGATGATGAAAGGGTCAAGTGTTTATAGGTAAGAATCAAGAGGAAGGCCAACAAGGTATATATCATGGTTGGAGTTTGTTATAGACCACCAACCAGAATGAAGAGGCAGAAAAAATATAAGCAGGTGGGAGAAATCTCACAGTTGCTACCCCTTGTTCTCACAGGGGACTTCAACTTACCACATGTCTGCTGGAAATACAATACAGCACAGAGGAAACAATCTAGGAGGTTCCTGGGTTGTGTGGGAGAGAAATTCCTGACAGTACTGGTTAGTGAGCCAGCCAGGGAAGGCTTTCCACTGGACCTATTGCTCATGAACAGATTTCTCACCACTTGCGGCTGATGTGATGGTTGGAGGCTGTCTCTGTGTGTGTGTGATCAAAATTTTAGAATTCCTGGTGTTAGGAAAAAAAGTTACTCCAATTAGAATTAGAGGCATTGTAAAACACTCTAGACATTATCACTGGGGAACGCTATTATTTTCTTATCTCAGTTTTCAAATCCCAGTTATGTGTTTCAGGATTGGTTCCACTTGAGTCACTTTACCTGGGCATATATGTATATATTGATGAGCCAAAGGGGTGTGTTATTTACTTAATATTTGTAAATATTTGGGATAAGGGAAATACAAGATGAACAGACAAAGAGGTATGTTTATATTTTATTATTTGCCTTCCTTTCATAATAAATACAAGCATGTTAGAATACTTGACACGTAATTTCATTTTTCATCTCTGTTAGAAATTTGCTGTCTGCTCTGGGGCAACCCATTAAATCTCCCTGTTACTTGTTCCCTGTCTTTAAACGTGGAGGTTATTATTTCTCCATTTAATCTAAAGAGGAGCTAAGATACCGTGAAAAAAAAAAAAAAAAAGAAAAAAAGAAGAACTACAGGTAAAAACTTAAAACAGCAAAACCCTTGGTTAATTTTGATGATTCAGAATTTGCAGAAATTGAGTTCACATTGTGAAAATTAAACCCAGCATGGATGGTACTGTGGTATGTAAACTACAAATAACAAAAACTTGTTTAAACAAGTTGTGCTTCAACAAAAGGGAGATGTATTGTACCTAAAAGTATTTTAACATGAAATATGAGAAAATAATCATATATGCTAGCAAAAGATATTCAGAAAAAGTCTTTGAGGCATGTAAATCATAAGTGCAAGAAGTTTAAAATTTGTGTCAAGAAGAATTGACAGTTTGAGGTTTTACTTCCAAATAAGAAGTGTTTAATCTTTTTAAACTTACCAGTAAAACCAAATTTCCAGGATATTTGGCTTTAGAGAAAAATCACATATGAATGCTGATACTTCAACACATCATTTAAAATTTTATAGTAAATTCGTATTTTTTTATTAGTTTATTATACCAGCTGTATTACAGGCAAGACAAGATGCCTATATTAGAAATACTGTATTAAATCCGAATGTGTGGATGCAACTCAGATCTAATTGCCACATAATTTCTCCTCTACATCAAACTATTTCCCATACTGATAATAATAAAAGAGTTTATCATTCCACATGTTGCAATGATTTGTGTCTCTCTGGAATTGCCAGGGTGACAGCATACTTTTTCCAAATACTCTGCTAGCTTTTCAGGATTCCGCACTTGTTCAGGGTGAAGTTCCAAAACACTGGAGGTGTCCACTGTGCTAGATACTCGACCATATTATCCAACATACCCTGCCACTCACCTGTACAGCCTCAGGGCAGGTATCTGGGTGGTATTCTTAAACAGCTGGTTAACCTTAAACAAGACCTGAAGCATATTCAGGAGATGCAGCAATAGGAACAAGAGCTATTGTAACTAGCCTGGGGGAGAAGGGGAAGGTGAAGGAGTGGGGGAAAGTGTCTCCCCTTTTCTACCCCATAGATTGGCTTTCCAAGGAGAAAAGGTAAATAGTGTAATTATTAATAGTTTCTAAGAGATGGTTTCTGAAGTGCTAAGATGATGGCAATGCTGAGTACAAATGCAAGATTAGGTCATCACCAGTAATTTTATCATACCATAAACCAGTGTTACATAGTCCAGCAAAATGATAACCTTAATCCAGCCCACAGAGATGATAATCAGCACTACAGGGAACATATACAGCAAGTAAGGTGTTACATAAAACAACTCTTAGAACAAGCACAACTCTGCAAGAAAATAAATCAATGTTGTGAACAGCGACTATTGAACTAATATAATGAATGTTTAAAACAAATTTGTTTTAACATGCTCTGGTCAGATATGTCATTATGTCAACCCTTCGAGCCCCACACTGGGCACCAAAAAGGACTGTCATGGTTCAACCCAGCAGTCAGCTAAACAACACACAGCCATTTGCTCACTCCCCTGCAGTGGGATGGGGGATAGCACTGGAAAAAAGGTAAAACCCATGGCTTGAGATAAAGACAGTTTAATAGGACAGAAAAAGTATGAAAAAAAATATAGTAATGATAAAAGAGTATACAAACCCAGTGATGCACAATGCAATTGCTCACCACCCGCTGACCAATGCCCAGCCAGTCCTTGAGCAGTGGGCCACCACCTCCCAGACAACTCCCCTGTTCTTTTCTCCAGCATGACATCATATGGTATGGAATACCCCGTTGGCCAGTTTGGGTCAGCTGTCCTGGCTGTGCCTCCCATCGTCTTTGCACCTCCAGCCTCCTTGCTGGCAGGGCAGTATGAGAAGCTGAAAAGTCCTTGTAAGCACTGCTCAGCAACAACTAAAATATCAGTGTGTTGCCAATATTGCTCTCATCCTAAATCTAAACCACAGCACTGTACCAGTTACTAGAAAGAAAAGTAACTGTCCCAGCCAAAACCAGGACACATTACCTAAGTCTCTCACTTCTCGTCTCAAAAGAGTTGTATTTGAAAATTTTATTTTTTTAAAAAATCTTAATTGTGATGTAGCCAGAAGATTTGCGATATTATTGCACAGTGACATAACTTATGGCCTAAGTGAATGTGTTTTAACTAGACCTGAAATTCCAATTTCCTTTAGCTTCTGTCAGTGTCAAAGCCAAGAAGCATGGTGACCTAAAAAGAACAGGAGATAAGCTGTGTCACCTGGTAGTAACAAATAGATGTTCTCAATAAGTTAAATGTCAGAATAAAATAGAATAGACTGGTTAAAACACTATCATGATGGGTCAGCAATTTATGCATAGAGAAAACAATATAAAATTGAAATACAAAGGTTGTATTGTAATTACTGAACGTTAAGGAACAATTTTAAGTAAATAAAGTGATAAGTAAATAAAAAATGTTAATGAAAACATTAAAAAGAAATAAAATTATTAAAACATTTTATTTCATCTCATCCAGTTAAAGTCTGATTAAATAAAAAAAAATAATCCATTCTAATTCCAGGTAAAAATTGAGGCAAACAATCCAAACCAAAATAAATCACAGAACTACCTTTACAATATCTTAAAAGTATAATGACCTTAAATAATTCAAAGGATAACATCAGAAATGAGTTCATTAACTCCCATCAAATAAATCTTTTCTAAGAAGTGGCCTGTTACTATGGGGATCCATTGCTCAGTCCTTCATTCATTACTAATTTCTGTGAAATCTCATTAGCTGTCACTGTAAAAATCATTCTTTTCTCTGTCATAGGAGCTGAGGAGTTGTGGACTGGAAGGGTCTGTCTGCAGCACTGATGCCAGTGCAGTTTCCATGAAGTCCCAGTTTAGAAATGCATTTCAGAAAAAGTTGAATTTTCTTGTCTCTGTAATCCTTCCTGAAAGGCTGTTCCCAAGTGCCATGGCCCTGAGATTTAGGCATTTTTTTTCTGATTTCCAAATCCATTGTTTGCATTTGCTTTTGTGCCAAGGTTGTGTTTCATTGGTAGGTCTCTCTTCTCTTCTGCCTTCCTTCACTACATGTGTCCTCTCTAACCTGTATTTATACATCTCTAACCTATATTTATAGATAGCGATCACATCCCTTCTTAGCTTTTGTTTTAATAATCAAACCCAAATCAAACCCAAATAATTTACTCTTGCAGCATAGGTTCTTCAGTCACTTGATTATCCAAGGATTTCTTTTCTGCATTTCAATTAGTATTTATTAAACGTGTTGAAAAGAATTTGCACACGTTTTCCAGGAAGTATCTTGTCTGAGATTTCACCCTGACTTTGATAGATTTTTACTTCCCCAGTAAATATCTCTAATGGTACATCACATTTGCATTGCTTTTGGCTGTGTCACAATTTGTTACCCTGTAGCCCTATAATACAGTATTGCCATTCCTAAGCTTTTTTACAAGGCCTCTGAACTAAGGATTGTCAGCTTTGCACTGTGTGAACTTCTCTGGACCTATCTGCAGCTTTGTTTTAACTTGGTTTACTTAGAACAACAATTTTTCTTCTGATGAGGTGGCTGTGACTGATTATTGCTGTATGGTACAACCACAGTTTTTCAGTTCTAAAAAGATGACACAGTGTAGAGAAATGTGGGTCTGGTACAATAGCTGAGGCCTTGGGAAGTGGAAAACCACCAGCATGTGCCAGAGAGGAGTGTAGGCATGGGATGATAAGAGGTGGCGCACAAGCTTGGCACTGGGAGACCCTACAGCTATAACCAACTCATCCATGGCCAATTTAAGAATTGCAAACATGGAGCTAGACAAAACTGGTTTTAGGAGTAAGAAAGAGAACACAGAAGTAGTATCTAACACACAGAAAAGGCACCATGTATTGTATATTTGAGTGTAATATAGAGCTGCAGACCAGTGCATGAAGAGTAAAAGTGTAAAAGCATGTAAGCAAAAACATACAAATGACCCTTAGTGTTGTCCTAAGTTGAGAAAAAAAAAAAACACCACCACCATTAGTTTCATATCCCCCCCCTGCAAAGGGCTTCAGAAGGTGGTGACTCACCGTAATATATCCATTACTAGAACCAGAATGAAATCATTGACCATATGACCAGGAGGAGAAGTGGGAGGATGAATGTAACATCAGGGGAAAGGATAATAACTAAAAAGTGTGTGTAAATAAATGCTAACTGTATTATTATTGTTTCTTTTTCTGTAACTACTAGATCTGGGCTAATAACATTAGACTCCTAAGATTTCAGATTACACTAACAATATGTTATTTGACTTAAGGTTCAGAGTGCAACCCACTTAGTATGTGTCACCCCTGAAGTACATACACAGATCTTTCTATTTCTGGGTTACTTTTCATAGAATCATAGAATATCTCAAGTTGGAAGGGACCCATAAGAATCATTGAGTGCAAGTCCCTGCTCCTCACAGGAATACCTAAAGGAAAATTATATGACTAAGAGCATCGTTCAGATGCTTCTTGAACTCTGACAGGCTTGGTGCCATGACCACTTCCCTGGGGAGCCTGTTCCAGTGACTGGACCACACTCTCCATGAAGAACCTTTTCCTAATGTCCTGAACTTCCTCTGATGCAATTTCATTCCATTTTTTTCGTGCCCTATTGCTAGTCACTAGAGAGAGGAGATCAGCACCTCCCCCTCCACTGCCCCCCTTGAGGAAGTTGTAGACTGCAATAAGGTCACCCCTCAGCCTTCTCTTCTCCAAGCTGAACAAACCAAGTGACCTCAGCTGCTCCTCTAAGTCTTGCCTTCAAGGCCTTACACCATTTTGGTCACCTTCCTCTGGACACACTCTCACAGTTTGATGTCCTTCTTCTATTGATGTGCCCAGAACTGCACACAGCACTCAAGATGGGGCTGTACCAGTGCAGTGTAAAGTGGGGCTATCACCTTCCTCAGCTGGCTCATTATGCTATGTTTGATGCACCACATTTTTGGCTCCCAGGGCTCACTGTTGACTCATATTCAACTTGGCATCAACCCGGACACCCAAATCTCTTTCCATGGGGCTGCTCTCTAGCCTCTTGTCCTCCAGTTTATATGTATAGCCAGGATTACCCCATCCCAGGGTACTTGCTGGTACCCTATCAGGCCATTGCTCTTGTTAAATTTCATACATTTGATGATTTCCCAGCTCTCTTGTCTATCCAGATCTGTCTGTGAGGCCTCTCTACCCTCGAGGGAGTCCACAGCTCCTCCTAGTTTAGTACCATTGGCAAACTTACTTAATGTACACTCAATTCCTGTGTTCCGATCGTTTGTAAAAACATTGAAGAGTGCTGGCCCTAAAATTGAGCCCTGGGGAACCGCACTGGTGACTGGCCACCAGCCTGATGTAACCCCATTTACACAAGCCTTTGAGCCTGACCCGTGAGCCAGTTGCTCACCCCATGTATTATGGACATGTCTAGCTGAGTGCGGGACATTTTGTCCAGGAGGACACTGTGAGAGACAGTATCAAAAGCTTTGCTTAAAATCCAAAACCAACTACACCTACTAGATGGGTGACCTTGTCATAAAAGGAAATTAAGTTGTTTAAGCAGGACTTTCCCTTCATGAACTCGTGTTCACTATGACCAATGACTGCGTTGTCTCTCAAGTGTTTTTCAGTAACTCCCAGAGTAACCTTCCCATAATTTTACCAGTCATTGATCTGAGGGGCCTGTACTTACCAGGGACTCCCTTCTTACCCTTCTTGAAGATTGGTACAACATTTGCCATCTTTCAGTCCACTGGGACCTCTCCAGACTCCCAAGACTGTTGTAAAATAAGGACAGAGGTCCTGGATAACATTGGCCAGCTCTTACAGTACTCTGGGATGAATCTCATCAGGCCCCGTAGACTTACATGCATCCAGCTAGAGCAGCAAGTCTTGAATATATTCAGAGTTGACTGGTAGTTTATCATCCCTCCCAGTCAAGGTTTTCCAGCACAGAGCTCCAGCTGTCCCAGGGCCTATCATTGGTGTTGAAGACAGAGGTGAAGAAGGCATTAAATGTCTTTGCTTTGTCTACATCCCTGTTTGTGAGGTGACCGACGTCATCAGGCAACACACCGATTATCTCTCATCCTCCTTTTACTGTTAGCATATTTTAAAAAGTCCTTTTTGTTGTCTTTCATGGTGCTGACCTGTTTGAACTGTAATTGAACTTTGACTGCATTAATTTTCTCCCTACATTGGTGAACAGCATCTCTGCAGTCCTCCTGTGCTGACTGTCCTTGCTTCCAGTGTCCATACACTTTCCTTTTCCACATAAGTTCTAGAAGATCCCTGCTGTCCTGCTTGCTTGACTTCTGACACTTTGGAACTGCCTGCTCCCATGCTCTTAAAGAGCAAAAAAAGCAAAAAAAAATGGCTTTTAAAAAGTGACCAGCATTCATGGACCCCAGTACCTTCAAAAGCACATTCCCAGGGGACCTTACTAACTAGCTCCTTCAGCAGCCCAGTGTCTGCTTTTGCTGTATCCAGCGTTGAAGTTTTGCTGGCGGTTTTTTTCCTATTGCCAAAGATTTGAAATTAAACTACTTCATGGCCACTGTGACCAAGACAGCCACCAATCATCACTTTGCCCATGACTCCCTCTCTGCTTACAAAGAACAACTCCAGGAGCCCCCTTTCCTAGATGGCCTTTTTAGTACCTGTGCCAAGAAGCTATCTCCAGTGTGCTGCAGAAATTTCTTAGAACTGTTTGTGTTCACTGTATTATATTCCTAGCTGATGTCAGAGAAATTAAAACCATCCATAAGGACAAGGGAAGTTGATCTAGAGATATCCCTTAATTCCTTATAGAATAATTCATCGGTGTCATTGTCCTGGCAGGGTGGTCAATAGTGGACTCCCACAATAACTTCTGCATTATTTGTCTTCCTCTCTTCTTGAGAGGAATTACATTCTTATCAAGAGGCTCTCAACTGCCATCCCCAACTGTAAGCACCATACAGTCAGACCCCCTCCCTCACACAGAGCACCACTGCCCTTGACTCACCTGCCCTGTCTATCCTTCCCGAAGGGCCTATAACCACCCATCATGGCACACCAATCACAGGATTCATCCCACCAGATTTTGCTTATAGCAGTGATGTCATAGCTCTGGGACTGGGCCAAAATTTCTAGCTCCTCCTGTTTATTCCTCATGCTGTGTGCATTAGTACAGAGACATTTCAAAAGTGCTCCAGTCTACTCAGCACATGGTGGGGCAGACTGGAGGACCTCACTAACACACTGTCACTCAAACATTGGCATGGTGCCCCCAGGCTTATCTCTAACAAGCTTGGTTTTATGACTTTCCTGCTTCAGAACTAGTTTAAAGATCTTTCCATGAGCCCTCTTAACACTTGTGCAAAGGTCCTTTTCCCGCTTTGAGACACATGTACCCCATGTGTCACTAGCAGGCCTGCTGTCATGTAGACCGGCCAATGATCATAAACCCCCAAATTCTGTGGTGACACCAGTCATGAAGCCAGGTGTTGATCAGCTGTGTCTTCTTGTTTCTGCCCTCATCATTCCCTGCAACTGGAAGGACAGATGGAAGCACTAGTTGTGCTCCTGATCCCGTAACCAGTTGTCCTGAAGTCTCTGTTGACCGTCTCAATACTTTTCCTTGCAACTTCATTGCTGCCTACATGAAAAACCAGTAATGGATAATAATCCAAGGGCCATGCCAGGGTGGGAAGTCTTCTCATTACATCTTTAACCCAGATCCCAGGTAGGCCACAGACTTCCCTAAGAAGTGGGTCCAGCCAGCATATTGGGCCTTTAGTTCCCTGCAGAAGGGAGTCTCCTATGACAATGGTCCGTCTTTTTTCCTTTTTTTTTTTTTTTTTTTTTTTTCTCTTTCTGAAAGTGTTTTTAATGCAGGGTGTAGGCTGACTTAACCTTGATGACTCCGCCAACCTAGATGAGCCATTGTCCTCGTCATTGTTTGGTTCCACTTGCAGAAATTTGTACCTGTTATGCAAGGGCACCTGGGAAGGTGGGATAGTCACAGAGGAGATGCGCCTGCTGCACTGGGCAGGCACTTGTCACCATTGCCCCCTATCCCTTAAGTCACCACGTTCTGCTGGCTGGGTAGAGGATAGGGAATCCTCCATATCATGTGTCCTGCCTGCACGCCAGGCTTGTCCCAAGGAAGGCAGGGTGCGGTTTGAGCAATCCATCTCCTTCTCAGATGCTCTGATACTCCTCAGGCTGTTCCCCTCCTCCCAGAGCTCCGTCACTAAGCGTAGAAGTTCCTCCAGCCGGGCACATTGCCCACAGGAGCGCTCACCGCTGCTGTCCAGTACCGCCATAAGAGCAGGGCACAGCCTGCAGCCCGGCACCGAGGTGGCTGCATGTTCCCACCCGAGCTCTGTCTGGGCAGCTGCGTCAGTCATGGTGGGTGCAGAGTTTAGAGAGGACAGGTCCCTGCTGGGTAGATACCATTGCTCCCTGGTCAAGCCATCAGAGTTACAGTGCTGTTACAGTGATATTCCTGTGCAGACTGCTGCGCCATGACCTGTTTGCCTGCCCTGGTTGCTAGCATTCCCCAGGGGCTTCTCTGGTTGACCTGTCAGTTTAAAGCACCCTTCCCACATGCCCTTCTGCACAAACGGCACACAAACTATCATGCCGTGCTCTTTCTGCCGTGCCTTGTTCGCCCACTCTGTTTTCAGCACTCTTGGTCTGTCGCGCACCCCAGGGGTCTCCATCACACATGTTGGGGCTTGGCCACTGTTGCTCCTGGTCCTGCCCATGTCTGCTCAGTTGCTGCTATGCAAACTGTGGGCTCCTGGCTTGTCTCTCTACACTCTTGGGGTTCCCTTAGTTCAGAAACGCCCCCTGTGAACCATGCTGGAGCGCTGTTTGAGGAGAAGTGCTGGCACTGGAGCTGCTATTTGTAGTGGAAGAAAACTCAAAACAAGGCTGGGAACGTTCTCCATGAATCTTTGTGGAAGTGACAGCATCTGAGCTGGTCAAACAGGCCCTCCCTAGGAATAAACAGATGTATTCAGATAGAACTTCTCTGGTAGCTTTCAATGTCTGCTTTAGGATGAGACAAATGCACTCTAGAAATGCATATTCTTTTCTTTTGAAGGCAAATGTAGCCAAGACAACTAGCTGCCCAGATGGTTTCTTCTAAGAATATTATTGAAATTCTGTATTATTGATTCACTGGATAGCACAATATTTTTATTTCTTGAGGTTTCCCAGTTCTCTACAGTGAAATCGTGGTCCTTCTCCTGTTGCACAGTGCTCTAAGTGCCTTAATCTTTAAGGGCCTTCCTCCCACCGGCAATTTTGCACCTCTTTTGCTTGCAGTTCTTAAATCCGCTGAGGTACTTTTTCAGTGCCTCTGAGGCAGCCTTTCCTTGTGGTTTCATGCTGTTGTCCTACAGTTGTTATGGTCATGGCCTCACACCTGCAGGCCCAGATACCATTATGATGGTGGGTTCTCATGGGACGTGACTGCCACTAACAGACACCTGTGCCTGATTATGCATACTCCATCCAGCACTAACAGTAACATAAACCAGGACAAGGAATATCATCAAAGGCATCCTAATTGCCAGCACTTGATGCACTGAAGGACAACACTAAGAGGAGGATGCTCCTCTGGGGATGCCAGCGCTACTCTCTGCAGTTGGCTGCTGGGAATAGTTTTCCCTTCCCCTTCCCCTTCCCCTCTCTCACTTTTGCTTTTCCCCAAAGTTTGTGTATGCCATCAGCTGTGAATCCTATGGGCAGAGTTCTGTGCATGCAGATCTATCTTTGTGCAACAGTCTCTATTGCCAGTGCCTTTTAAAAAATGATTCTTGGCAGTGTCTCCTTTTTTTTTTTTTTGTGTGTGTGTGTGTGTGTGTGAGGAAATCATTAATGAAGGGTAATAAACAAGACAAGTTAAAGCAATGATTGATTAACTCTAATGATAATTTCTTCTGTTGGAATGATTTCTCATTGAATTTGTCCTGCTCTGCTCTAACAGCAGCTATACATTGAATGCTTGTTTCTGTGAAGATCTGTTTTCATGTATGCCAAATAATCTCTCAGTATCTGAATTACAATTTATAATGAAATTATTTTATCATTAATTTATTACCAATTAATCATAAAACTGTCTGTGAAACAATTATTACATAATTCAGTAGTTCCTATGAACTTACATTGAGATCAGTTCCTCAAAGTCTTAGATACTGTAGGAAAACTAAAAATAATTTTAAAATCCATGAGAATAAGCTATAATCCTTACTGTAAAGTTTTATAAAGTAATTGGATAAACCAGGATACAATGATGAGAGAAATAATAGCATGGAAAAGCAATGTAATTTTCCAAGTATAGTGAAGCAGTCAAAGAAGAGATTTCATGTTTCCTTCATCGTATCGTAGTGTCTCCTCTTCTGTTAAGCAAGCAAACTATCTGAAGTATTTAGTAGGATACAGGTTGTACAGAATTATATGTCACTTCTTATTCACTAATACTGGTCCAAGAATTTCTCTTTCTAAGCTGTATTCACTGCCATGCTATTTTAACACATTAAGAAATAGCTGACCATTCTTGTTTGGTGGAAATGTGGAAATGTAATTTAGTCCTCTATTATTACTTGCAGTATAGGCAGAGGTATTTCTGTCTAGTTGAAGAAATTAGGATCTAAGATGAAAATGTCGTCTTCTATATAATTAGATTTGATTAGTGAAGTCTGAAAAATGTGAACTCTGTTTCCTTTATATTTTGTAACATGCCTCTGCTTCTAAGCTGGTCACATCTTTCCTTGATACCATGCATTTGAAAACTGAGTATGGAATTCATTGAAATCAATGGAAGCTTCGAAAAAACCCAAGAGCGATAGACTCAAAATTACTTCATATTTTACAAATCTTATTGATATGTCTGAACTATCTTTGGTTTCTTTTTTGGCAAGCAGAATATACTTCATATTTTCTCAAATTCCTACCTTGTAATGCAATAATTTGTTAACCTTAATTGCAACACCAGTCCATGTTTGAAAATTTTCACTCTAAACCTGTGCCTGTAACAATACAGATGAATAGTATTAATACTGTGTTTACAGAAAATCTTAAAGTTTGGGGTGTTTCTTTTCCCTTTTCCCCTTCTTTTTCTCTGCATGTGCTACTATATTGATCCTCAGACTTGGGTAAATTCCTCACCAGATCTGCATTATGCCCCCTGTGTTCATGTCTAAGCTGAAACCACTGAACTCTGAGCTCCTGGATCTGAACACATCTATTGACTGTCTTGTACACATCAAAGTGAAAACTGTGTGTCTATCATCTTCATTGTAAAGGAAGCTCAGCTCACATAGGAGCTGTAGCAATTTCTATTAGACTCCCTGTCGGGCTCTGCAGCAGGTCTGCAGACAAGTTAGTTGACTTCAAAGACTTAGCCGTGTACCTTTAAGCCAGCCACAAATTGTCAGGTATGTAAACAGCGTGTGAAGAACCGGAACTTAGAATGGCAGCATATGGGCACCTACAGCAACAGCAAATAGCAAGCAAGAAGAAGAAGAACACAAAAACCTATCAGGGTCTGACACCTGTACTGTCTAAGGTATATAAATAATTTGTATAAAAAATAAAGGCCATTTTGTCCAAACCCACCCACGCAGACATAGTGTTTTTTCAGTCCACTTTGACCTGCGTCACCACAGCTCCCAGTCTAGACAACTGGATACACAAATGTAGTAGAACATATAATCATAGGGGAATTTGAACAAAGCTGAATACCATGAGTAACTGCTTAGTATTCCCAGAACTTACCTGTGCAAAGTCAATATTAGTGTCTAAACCTCTAGTCCCCAGGGACTGGAAAGATGCATCCAGACTATACAGTGTTGTAAAACAATATATTTTTGAGTATGTATGTGTTTATCAGTAAGGAAACTAGAGATCAAAGAAGAGTTTTTAGAAGACTGATAGATCAGCTTCAAATTTTAAAGAAAATTTTACTAGAATCATTCATTAGCAACACACTTTATGCTGATGGTTAATCACTATTGGTACTTAACACTAAAACTTAGTCTTTAACACTTATTCTGCTAATTAGCTGTGACTGTATATCACCATGGAAAAAATGCTGTGTAGCACTGTTGGCCACAGCCCTTGATGGCTCTTAGTCTCCCTGGTCAAGGTGATCAGCTTGAGAGCTCTCTGGTGAAGTTAGTCAAAACAAACAAACAAAAAAATCTTCCCAAATTTTTTTGCTCATTCATGTGGTTTTATACTACTCTTTCCTCTCCTAGGGCAGGTAAATGGAGGATCTCATCTGCTCCCAAGGCTCCCTTTCTTGTTTTGTGTTTTACTAGTCATGTTTTTTGTTTAATGGGCAGTGTGTCCTTCCTATTTGCTGTCCCTAGTGCTTATCTTATTCTTTCTTCTTGTTCTTGCAAACTCTGTTATTTGTGTGGTAGGTGTTTACATGCTTTCCCATATTTCATTAGTGCAACTACACAAATCCTTACTTGCCCCTTTGTTACTCACATTGTTGTCATACTTATTTAAAATAGGCTTAAACACTATGTTTGTCCATGCCATAACACAAATTACAAAATAGTTCCATACTACCGCTGTTTACAGTGTTTTATCACACCTACATCTCAATTCCAGGCAGGCTAAGAGTAGCCACAACCTTGTTAACACAACTATAATTTATAGGTGACACAGGGCTCTGCTTTGGCTACAACAACTCCTGTCCAAGCTCTCTTTATTTCTGTACTTGAAGGCTGCACTATTGTTTTCTCCTGCCTCAACAAAGACCATAATTTTTGGCGTCATCCATCCAAAATGTTCCTACAAGGATATTTTTTAACATCTTGTCACCTGAATTCCCTTTTATGTGCTCCTTACTCCTGACTTTCCCTGCTGTTTTGCATGAAGTTGAAGCTGGGTGCTACAACTTTCCAGGCTCTTCACATGCACCCTTAGCCCATGCTTGCTCAGGAAATAAAGGCCAGCATCCTGCTCCAGTATACTCCTGTAGGCAAAACCTGCCATTCAGTGAACAGATTTTCAAACAGGGATTTTCTTATTTATCCTCACACTTTCCCCTTAGCTAACAGAAGGTCCTGTAAAAGCAGAGATTTAGGGATACTTTTGTCCTCAAAGCCAGTTATTCTGTCATGTCTACAAAAGACCTAAGGTATGCAGCTGGGTTAGCTGCAGGACCATTACTTCTAATTATTGCCCATTTTTTAGCTGATACCCTCTTTCCTTTGTTTTCTTTTTCTGTCTCCATCTATGGTCTCTGAGATTCAGATGAAAAGCCCTTACCTTTGAGAATGCTGCCTTGCCCTTATAGTTTGTACAACGAAGGGTTAGTCTTAAGATTTTTGACACTATCATCTCAGTGAAAATAACAGATAAAAATAACATAATTTTATATAGAAATCTAGTTATACTGTTATAATGGCATAGAAATGGATTCAGTCTATTTAGTCAGATAGTCTTAGAAGCCTCACATTATTTCTGTTGCTTGGGAAAACAAAATTAAAGAATTTTAGGTATAAATTAGTTTTCACTCATCGCTTAAGAATGGGTTAATATGCCAGGGAGGTGCTGTTACAGTCCTTCCAGAGCAATCTGGTGAAATTTGTGAATAGATGGTTATGACTGCCACCGTGCTCAGATCCAGAAGTGCAAGTTCTTTTTGTCAGGTAAACTGGGAAGGTACAGAGATGTAAAAGTGGCAGATCCGGCATTATTTACTGTTTGATAAAACAACTTCTTGTTGAAGGTCTATTTTCTGGTGTTTACAGAAAAGAAAAAAAGAAGAAGAAGAAGAACAAAAAAAAAAAAAAAAAGAACAGAAAAAGCCAGGAAATTAACAGAGAGGGCAGTGAAAGCTTCCTTTCAGCTTTGCCAAGCTTATTGAATTTTATGAATGAAGACTCCACAGTTTTTCTTTCTTTCAGTTTCTGTGCTTGCACCAGGGTTAGCAGGTGGGCTCTCCCACATGGATAAACTCTTGTCCTGAAAGGATGCTGAGAAACAAGGGGCTATTCTGAATTTCTGTTTATCTCTTTGTTTACCAAACCCTGTGTTACATCGTACTTGTCTCTTATTTCCTACATGCATAGTATGCGTACAAGAAGTTAATGACATTACTATTACTCTTTAAATTAAGTACAAAAGTAAGTGATTGCAAGAAAAAGAACAAGCATCACAAATCTCAGTCTTTCTTTGTCCTGGGTTAAATTTTGTCTAAAACTTAATCTGTGCTTTATGTGGTGATTTTTTATCCAAAAGTTATGTCTAGAAGAGTTCATTGGAGTTTTAGTATATGAGCTGCACTGGAACAGATGGAGTCAGACCTTATTTAAAAATCAGTTTAAATGTTAAAAAATGTATTGATTAATATTACCCCCAAATTCCTGATGGAAAAACTTAAAATTTGGAAGGTGGGTAGTGTGAAAACAGCAGAAGTGCTTCAGTCTGCAACATTGTAAACAGCACTTCACATAATTAACTTAAAAGCATTTGAAACTTGTAACTCAATGTCTTGTGTTGTTACTGGTATAATAATAATAGTAACAACAATAATAATAATAATAGTGATAATAACAATGCTCCCTCAGTTGTATTTGGATTGAACAAGAGTGCATAGTTTGAGAATGGTGCAAGGCTGTATTCTTGACCTCACTGACAGAGCCAGCCAGAAATACAAAAGCTTTGCTATTTTATTGCTATTTTGCCTGTATTAGGCCTAATCTGTTCTTTTTCTTTTTCTTTTTCTTTTTTTTTTTTTTTTTTTTTTTTTTTTTTTAAGCTGATTCCACCTCTTTCATATAAAAACTTCACCTCTAGGCAGTCGTGACTATGCTCCCTGTATTACAATAAGCCTGATGTTATCCTTGCACTTGGCAGAGTACTTCCACAAAGCTGTCTGCATGGTGTGTAACCCTGCGTCCTAGCTACAGCAACTGTTTTTCCTTCTCAGTGATTCTCCATTCGTTATATTAGGTTACTTGACATTTCAGATATCCTGCATCTCCTGGCTCAGGGTGGAGCACAAGAAATTATTGTGCAAATAATTGTTCTTATTTTAAGGCAAAGAATAACTTTGACATCCAAAATGCAGCCCTAGTACATCAAACGGTGCATGAAGGAAAGGAAGCACTGATAAAGCAGTTTGAAATGGAGGAAAACTCAGATAAACCAGCCGCAGTAGCATTTTGAGATCTACCACTTACACAGGCCATATATTTTTTTTTTTTAAATTGCCTTTCTTTGAAGTCTCTTTTTACACTTTCTGTTCAGTATGGCTTCTCTTCTGAGTAAAGCTCTCAGCACTTCACAATGCTATTTGATCAGGTTAGGCTTTCAAAGACAGCTCCACAGAGATCTCTATTAGGAATTGGGTATCACAGATCTGAGATTCAGAAAAGAGAATGAACTAATCCAATCTGACCTCTACCACAGTGAAGAGCACCAAAAAGAACGCAGTGATGACATTCATAGTGGTAAATTAAACAGTGCCTGAGAACGTTCCCAGGCAGGGATCTTAACTCCCAATATTGTTAAACTGGAACTATCCCTCAAGTGATTTTGCCCTGCACTAACTGGGATGTTCCCATGGCATGTTCCCAAAGAGTTCCTGGGCCTTCCTCAGGAGTTAGTAAAAATCCATCCTGGTTTTCGGTCTCCTAATTTTGATCTGGTTAAGTAATTCTTTACAGAGACCACCTTCCACCCCATTTAGATGTAGGATTTAGTGTCACTTTTATTTATATTGCATTTTGGGGTTGTTTTTTTTTTCTAATCTGAATCTGTCTGACATCAGAATCTTTCCCTTTGTATGGAAAGATGTAAGCTTTAACAGTGAAAGACACACAAAATAGAAAGGAAAAAAACGCTCAAATATCAATATTATAACATTTACAATTCTTCAGCTTTAGAAGGGAGTCACCAAGGGGGTCTTGGCAGCTTGAACACTTGACAATTCCAAAATTAGTTTGAATGAAACACTAGAACTTGCACTGCTGGGAAAAGCCCTCCATTTTCAGGGTGAACATAATGAACAGTCTCTCGGATCTCTGTTCCAAGGATATTATTCTCCCACAGAAAATGCTTTGTTCCAGTATAGTATTTCAAAAGCAATGTTGCTACTGAGTTTAATATAATGTTTGCAAGCAGAGTTATAATAATATTAACTGTAGGCTTTGGCTTTTTTCCCCATCAATTATTTTCAAATGTTTATTTTGTCACCTATTAGCTCTCAGAAGCCAATCTTGAACAACACAAAGTTATGCAAAGTCTAGAAATAACATTAAATGAATTATTAGCAAACAGAGCCAAGGAGCTTTGACCTCTCAAATCACTTAGCTGAAGGAGTTGCTGTAACTTTGATTTTTCTGTCATTTAACTTTTCTACTAGATCTATATCACCTCTAGTTGTTTCTTTGAGCAAGGTGATCAGTCAGATGGGTGACTGCATGTTGAACAGAATGCTTCATTCAAGCATGAATGTCAAGCCAGGGAAAAACCACAAAGGGTACGGAAAAATTAAAAGAGTTCTTTTGAAAATTTTGTTTGTTACACAAGAGAATTTTCTATCAATAATATTCAGCAAATTCTTTCAAGTACCTTAGTAACATCCCCTGAACACAGATATAGAGGTAACAGTAGAGATAGATAGATAAAGGGAGCTGTATGCATGTTTTGATCACATATCATTGCAAAGTAAACGGTGGTTTCACAATACAATATGTAATACATCAAATTTGTAATATAGAAATGTAATATCAGAGAATAATGAGCTTAAATCCTCTGAGTTTGGTTAGGTCACAAGATAGGCATCTTAAGCTAAGTTTTCATCAGTCATGTTGGTAACAGTTACTCAGAATCAAATATTTTGGGATTAGGAATGGATTCTGAAATGTGTTCAGAATAGTTAAATGTGCATAAATATATGTGTATATATAGATATACAGATATGCACACACATTACATCTGTCTGTAGCTACTTTGAGGCTGAAACCCCTGCAATTAGTTAGATTGTCTACACCCATTTTTTTTAGTGCATGACCGAAATGCAGTCAGATTTCATGTCTGTAGACAGAAGGTAACAATTCTACTGCTAGGCCCTGAAGACCCTTCTAAAACATGGATAAGCAATGATGGTGGTTTCTTGTATAGTTATCTGTAAAATCTACTGAACTCTACTCAATGCACTCCAACAGGAGTCTTTTGAGCCCCTAGTAATGACCAGGAACAGATAAAATATTGACGCTTGCAAAGATTCTTTTTTATATCACTGCAGAGGTGTCTTAAATGCTTGTAAAGTAGCTGCTTATCCAATTTATTTTGTTGTGAGAAGTTGTAGTAAGTGTAGTAAGCAACAACTGTTTCACAGTCAGCCAAGGTAAAGGGACACGGAACTCCTGTGTAAGAGCAGGACAGACAGAGAAGTGGGAAAATGTCCATATTGTCCCATGTTAAATCATCCCTCCAGGTGAAGACGGAATTTTCAGGTAAGTTGGTAGCTTAGCTTTAGACTTCATATTTTAACTCCTTCTGCTGTCATGTATGAAATCTAGAAATGTCTTATCAATATTAGCAGTGTTATTTAATGTGAATTGTGTCAAGAACTTGCCCTTTTTTTCTTGATAATGGCCAGGATTCACAGTTTATTTGTATACACATTTATTCATCAGTGCTCACTATCACTAAACAAGCTTTCACTTCTTCATGTTCCTAGTTCAGACCCTGACATGTCAGTAAGGATTTCAGCTAATCCATGTGTACCGTTACCCAACGTACAAAATTATTTTCCAAATGATACCATACATCTATCACTGTTACCTCCAGAGGTAAAAGAAAACTGTATATTCTTAACAATAATCCTATGAAAATTACGATGAAAAAGGCTGGGTTTGATTTGGTTTGGTTTTTTTGTTTTGAGTTGAGTTTTTTTGTGTGTGCGTGTGTGGTGACAGCCAGATCTATATCCACTACTTAGTCAACAGTCAGTCACTCAGAACACAAGACAGCTAGACAGACCAGCTAGACTTGTCACTTATTTCTCCATCACATTTCATTTTTTGCTCCAGGAGCCACTTAAAGCTGTCATATAAGAAGTGTAAACTAACTATAGTCAAGAGTTGGCTCAGTAATTTTCTTCTGGCATAGGCACATGGAGTGCAGTTTGCTTTATCGAAGAAAATAGGTGGTGTTAGCAGTGACATCCCCCTTCCACATAACAGTTTTATTCTTAAAGCGCTAAAGTGAAATGGTGATGGTGATGATAATAATAATAATAGCAATAACAATTTGTTTTTATAAGTAATAATATTTTTTTTTATGCAACTAGGGGTTCCTCATGATGTTGATTATCCCTTCTCATACTCAGCCAAGAATATTATCCATCCTCACATGGAGATGTCGACTAGTGTGCAGTCAGTATAACTGAGTCATGCTAATTGCTGTAAAAGGAAGATGACTTAGTTGCCCTGCTATAATCAGTGGTAGTAAAGAGACAGTCACTGCTTGTTTCTAACTGAGACACTTCCGTATAGGTGCATACAGAGCACTCAGAGCCGTGGAAGATATTCCTTGAGAATTATATATTGTCTGAATACAGTGACCTTTGGGACGAAGGTAGAATTTAGGCTTGTTGGATATCTCTATTCAAAGACTTATCATTATTGGTCACTTATTAGAATATGCTGAGTGATGTTCCATTAGGTTTTCTTCTGGGTCTGCTACTATTTCATTATTTCATTAATAACTTGATTGAAAAAATATAGGGTATGCTTGTTAACTTTACAGCTGACACAAATCTGAAAGGCACTGTAAGTGTGTTGGATGATAAAATTATAGTTGAAAATTATCTTGATAAACTAGAGAAATGGTCTGAAAAAGAGAGTGTTATTTATAGAAGTGCCCCATACCAGACCTAGTAGCTACACAGCTCTAACATGGGCAGTAGATGGCTGTGGAGCATGGTTCCATAGGGAATGATCTAAAGATTACAGTGAATCAAAGGTGAAAACAAGGGATGATGCCATACTCTTGCAAAAAAAAGGACAGATGTTATGGAACGGCATATAAATATGATTACAGTCTGCTTGTGTAGTGGGCATAAAGCTAAAGATTAAAACATATAATTTAGGTGTCTATCTCTGTTTTCACATTCATTGGATTCTTATGCTCCCATTATTAAGAACAGATACCTAGCTGGTTGTCCTGGTTTTGGCTGGGATAATTTTCTAGCTGGTACAATGCTGTGGTTTGGATTTAGTATGAGAACAATGTTAATACACTGATGTTTTAGTTGTTGCTACGTAGTGCTTACTCTTACTCAAGGATTTTTCAAGTTGCCCATGTGAGGAAGTGCACAAGAAGCTGGGAGGGAGCAGAGCCAGGCCAGCTGACCCGAACTAGCCAAAGGGATATTCCATAGCATAGAACACCATGCTCAGTATGTAAACTGGGGGGAGTTGCTGGGGCCTGATGATTGCTGCCTGGGGACTGGCAGGGCAAGCAACTGTGCAGTACTTAGTTGCTGACTGAGGTTAAACTACAGCAAAAGTAAAGAAAAAAAATAGTTGGAATACTATGTCTAGTTTTGGACCTCACATTTCAAGAAAGGTGTGGATCCATGGCAGACAGAACTGAGGGTGTCATGAAATATGTTTGAACTAGAAAACAAAACCATTGACAAAAGTTGAGGAAAAGTTATAAAATGAATGGTTTATAAATATATGAAAACAATCCTCAGATACACATAATCTTCTGAACAGAGAAGAGAATAAATTTTTCGTGATATCCATAGTCCATAGAATAAGTCTATAGAATAAGTCCATAGAATAGGAAATAAGGGAGTCAGGATAACATAACAGGGGTATTAATTGGCCTGGATGCTGTAGAGTCTCCATAACTGAAGAGGCATTTATTCTCTGTCATGAATGATGTAGATATAATCCTGCCTTGAGAGAAAGAGACAGTCTTCAAATGTTCAAACCACTCCAACTGCAGAATTATACAATTCTGATTCACAGCATTGTGACACAAATGATACAGACCTTCATCTTTTAGATAACTTGATGGCATCCTAATGTGGATCATGACAGCTATGAGAAAAATGCAATTTTCAATTTTTTCATAAAGCCCTTTTCTATTATCTCACCTTCAGTACCTAAAGCATCAGGAGTGCTTTTCTGTGTTTTCTTAAAGATCATGGCCTGTACGTGTACTGAACCGTTTCATATATGAATCTTGGATGACTGTATCTATAGCATTGTTGTGCTGTCCCAACAGTTTCGGAGGGGATGCACAGTACTGTGACTGATGTCCCAGGCTGGTGGCATTTAGGTAGAAGAGACTCTCACCAAGCTGCAGCTTGATTGAAAAATCAAACTCAGGGTCAATCTTCAAACAAATAAGTTCTTTAATGACTCAGAGAGCAACAGATAGACCAAATCTATCTACAAAACAAAGCATTAAACTCTGCAGGATTTTATATTCAACTATAGAAACATGTTTATATTGTTGGATCAATGACAGTATCATTTTCCAGTTCCTTTCAGCAGGTTTTCTTCCATAATATGGGCTTGACCTGTGTTTCTGTAAATGATGTGATTCATTTCACTAAGAATGAACAATGTCAGAACATGAGGTGATATGACTCAAGGCAGCTGAGTGCATATTATGACACAGCAAACTTTTTTCAAGCCAAGTGAGTTTAGATTGAATACAGATCTATTGTGGTTTAAACCCATGGATGTGATCAATCAACACTAACCATGAGATTTAGTCAGGGAGAAACTCGATAATCAGTATTACCTGAAAATCCCTTGAGCAAGGAAATGTTAATTAGAATAACAAATCTGAAGACAGAAATCAGAATTACAAAGATTAAAATCTAAGAAAAAAATAAATGCAATCAATTAATGATAATACTATTTTGTCAAAATAGCTTTGAGGAGAACTAACCATTTCTTTTGGATAGATTTTTTTTAAAAAAGGACAAATTTCTTTTATGTTATGTTTAGTTGATACTTACCAATTTTTTATCTAATTCCTTGGTACGTCTTAAGTTACCGAGCTGCATGTAATTGAATCTCTGTGAAAGTTTTAAAAAGTCTGGGCAACGTGTAGAAAAGCAGGAATTATAAATAATATTTTATTATATAAAATCACTCTTTACATATTTTAATGAAACATGATGCCAGTGTTCTATTGTAATTGTGTAGCCCTCCTACATAACTGACTTTCTGTAATCTTTGCTTAAGCTTTTTTCCTTATATATGTATATTACGAAACACATTAAGACAGTGCAAGTATATTAGTATCTACATATATATACACACATAATTTCAACAAGCACATACAGAAAAATATTATCTGCAGAAATAAAAGATATTCAAAAATTTCCAGTATAACTATTTCATAGAAACCATACTGAATATTTCACTAAAAATATTTAAAAAAAAATATTACAAGAAAGAAATGTGAAATGTTCTTGGCAGGGACTGACTCATGAATGTTCATGCTAACTAGTTTTCTTACTCAAGGAAATATTTGCAATTTCAAAACAATTTCTTCCAAAATCAGGATAAAAGTTTAAACTTTCAGATATATGCATATACTAAAAAATGTTTTGACAGATGCTTTGGAGTAACTGAAGCATTTGTATACTTTCTGTGCATTTTTACTGTGATTAATTGTTAGTTTACATTCCAAATTGCTGTTATAATAAGAAAGGGCAATATTTAAAACACTTGAGAAAAGTTGTGGTTAGGAAAATCAGCATAATTGCTTGTTTTAGACAAACTGGCCATTTGCAGTTTGTCTAAATTTGCAGACAAATTTGCAATTTGCAGAAAAATCTTCATCACATCCTCCATCAACTTTCCTGAAGTCTGTGTTGTTTGACTGTTACATATAGTACTTGACACAGTGATGTCTCAGTCCTTAATGGGTTGTACTGGGGCCCTCTGTAGCATTAGTGACACTGAATTTTTTCTGTAAATGCTCCTTTCTATGCAGTTGCTCAACCATTAGGACAAATTATTCTTCTAATGAGTTCATATTAGCTGTCAGAAATATTATTTAATTTATTTCAGGTCAGAAGAAGCTGACATAAGTTTTGAACTGTTTTATATCTTGTAGTCTAGTGGAAGTTCTAGCAGAGATTATGCATTCTGTCTTCTAGGATGGTGGAAGCACTCTGTGTATCAGAGAGACGTGATGACCACATTTTGTCTAATACTGCACAATCAAGTCCTTGTGTCAAGGTATAGAATATCACACAATTCATTGATTTCATTAATCAAAATGAATGTTTGTGGGGAAAAAAAACCCAAAAAAACAACGCAACAGCCAAATGGCAGAAATGCATCTGATGGACAGCAGTAATAGTCAAGGTGGTCCAGCAGGCACAGATGATGCCATTCGGTCTCAAACTGTAAAACGGATATATATGTTGTCTCTGTGCAGGCATTTGTAAAATGTTTTTATGAAGATAACTTATCATAAATGGTTGCAACAGAGTTTTGCCAGGATATTCAAGTGTATTAGGGCTCTTGAACAAAAGACAGGTTAACATGATGTTCCTGAATGAAATGGGAGTGAAGTAAACAAATCCATCATAAAGAATTCTGGTCTTGTGTTGATTGTCCCTTTTAAGGAGTTTTGAAGCTGACCATTAAGTATACCAATGTTCTAACAAAAACTTCAGAATGCAAATAATTCTGTGCTGATTGGACTTCATGTCAGTGAATTTGGCAGTGATGGAAAAGTCAGTGTGCTTAATTGTCACTTCTATGGCATTTGAGATGACAAAAATAACAGCAATGAAAAGCTAAGAAATAAATAAACTTGTTGTTATTTTAATCTCTTATTTCCCTTGTAAGCTTTGATTTATCAATCACAGAAGCCAGACACTTCTGTAGAGGGAGGGAGAATGAATTGCCAGTAAGCATTTGTTAGATATCATTTAAAAGCTCTTATAAATGTTATGTAAGACACAGACCTTGATTTATGTGGCTTTTACACGTGACCATTTCTCACATATTTTGTTATTCTGTAGATAGATGGAAAAATCCAGCTGGGTCAAAAGATAGGGCGCATCTCTACACAGGTGCATATATATGTATATATTTGTATGCTTATATATGTATGTCTGTATGAATATATAATTAGTTACATACACAAAATTATGGACAAATATTTACTCTTCTCTAACAATTTCTATTTTATCATGTGGGGATGTGTGTGTTTGCATACATACCTACATATATGTATATGAAGCCAGTAGTATAAGCTTCTCACGTGATACTAGAAAACTAAAAGGCAGAAGAAATCAGGACAGAGATCCAGGATGACCTTCTCATAACTACAAGTCAATCTATCACATCAATAGGTGTGATTAGACAAAGAAGCCACAGGTGAGAAAGTGTTTGGGAAGTGCTGAACGGTGCAAATACACATGGAGGGTCTTGTTGTGATGCAGGGTAGTTTGCTTTAATGAAATAACAGCTAAAAACCTATTTTTATAAGGTATCTAGCTCAGGTTTTTGCTAATTAATGCAGCTAATCTGATTCTAGTACATGTGGCTACAATAGCAGAGATGCCATACCCTGGTTGGATTCGAATACTTATTTCCAGAAAGGGAAGTTTATGAAGAGTGCTGTTATTTTCATTTTTGGTTTAGCTCATTTCATTTTCCTCATTTGGAATTTAGTTCTAGGTGGGCTGTCTTTTTTGTTCTACTGATTTTAAAAATATCTTAAAAACTGTTTGGCTAGATTTCACAAGCTAACAGTGTATACATTTCTGTTGCAGTTAAATACAGAAACAGTCCTACTATGTTTAAATGGCTGATATGCATAAAAGCAAGCATGGTATTGCTGGTAATCACTGAATTCTTGACTAATCTTTCTAATTTAGGCATCACAGCTGAATTTAGGCATCACAGCTGAATTTAGGCTTTGTCTTTCCACCCAACTGACTTCACTTTCCACCTCCTGTCACTACCTCACTGCTGGGTGAGTGGGAGAGTTAGCCTCAGCTTCATTCCCTGGACCCACAGTTTCTCTGATTATTTCTCCCCCCTGGTCTTTCACCCCTGCCAAGAAATTCCCAACAGGCAACTAGAGCAGAAATTAATTTGTCAGACAAATGTTTTGCAAGATCTGTTTCCTGCATTTGAAGTGGTAGCTTTCATGACTGTCAGATATTTTGGGATAAGGTCTGTCTTGGATGGACATAAACTCTTAAACATCTTAATGAATTAAACTTAGCCAGCTATCCAGTTACACGAAAAAAGAGTATTATTTTACAGTAAGAGCCTAAATAATTCAAGCAACTTCTGTAAGCTTTGAAGTGGGACTAACAAGAAGACTTTTAGAAGTAGAATAATATAAATTAAAAGGCACTGAGTTAATTTGGGAGCTACCTTACATGCACTTTGAGTAACCTTATGGCTATTTTAATATATCTGAGCCTTGGTTCTCTGTGGAGACTCAAGACTTTGGGACAAGGGTGCTGTGACAAAGAGGTATAGAGCCCTGAAGCAGAAACAATCAATTTCTAGGTCACCTTTTGTGAAAGATTGTACTAGGAATAACAATTTTAATTCAATAAAATAAGAATTAGCAGAAATTGGTGGGGCAAGAGCCATGATATTACAAGAAAGCAGCTCAGCTTCATCTCTATGCAGGTTATTAATGACACAGGCAAAGAATTAACCAGCCTCACACTCTCACAAATCAGTAGAGATTAGATATAATTTTTCTGTCCTAATTAACTAATCATTTGCCATTGTCATCACTGTATTTAAAAGCCCAGCACACAGAATACCTACTTTTGATTAAGCAGATATTTCTGGTTTGACCAGAAATAATAAAAATTATGTGGCATTTCCCTTTGTTATGAAAGGGAATTTGGGCAATTAAATATATTCTGAAAAGAACTAAGCTTAATTTTTACTTCTAAAAATAAATAAATTAAGATAAAATGTTTTGCAAAGGTTAAATCTCTTAAGCTGGAAGATTGACTTAGAGGATAAAAATGATAAACTACAGCAGATTATATTTTCTGACTGTTCCTTAAAGAAAAATCTGTAGGAGCAGCAAAAGGTTAGTTTAAACTATCTGAACCTGTGTTTAAACAGATGGAGAAGTTTTAAAGAAAGAAGTCTTAAGATGCACATTTCCCTAAGCTCCTAAGGAGTGCTCAAGAATGCAAAGGTAAACTGGAAGGACTTTTCGCTCTGTGAATTACTGCCAACACTACAATTTAAAACATTCTGAAGTGGATTCAGGGTCATAATTGAATGGCCTAAATATAGGCATCTGTTGCGTTTGAGATGTCCTGGAATATCAGAGGCATCTTCATGGGTTTGGTAGCTACATCAGACCTACGAGAGACGTAAGTCCTTTTGCAGAGCAAAATATACCTGGAACCCTGTGGATCTGGCATCGTATTAGGTCTACATTTGGAAAAATGACTCTCATTTTAAGGTAGCTGCAACAAAGGTCAAAATCTCATTTAGTGTCCTTTAAGTCTGTTTGTTATCAGTGGAAAGAAAAGGGTCACTTCTAAGGGCGGGATTCCTGTGACCTATCGTTGTAGGGACTTTCCCCACCCCCCACACTTAACTGTAGGCATCTTTATTAGAAATATTTATACTGTATCTGCTGAATCATGCCCGTGACATTGACAGCTGGCACTGTGGTTTGAAAAAGGTTCGCAGAAGATCCTAAAGAATGGCACAACTTGTGATCAGAGTCAGAAAGGTCTTATCCCAAGCAATGATTAAAGAGTGTCCAGAAAATTGACGGAAGGTATGATCCATCTGATTTAATGGAAGCATCTGCACTGAAAATAGAAACGTAGGAAGAAATAAGCCTAAACAACCTTTATAGTTATTGCATAACTGGTAAACAGAGTCAACAGAATCTAGGGTGCAATTTGTTCCATTTCAGAGTCTGGGCTGCAAGTCGTCAGATGAATTGTATTAGGGATATTTTTGACTCTTATCAGCATAAACTTCATGGACTGCAAAGGAGTACCAGGGCATCTGTGATATATCCAGGTGTGTTCTGACACAGGCTGTTCCTCGGCCTTGTGGAAAGAAAAACTCTGGTTCTGAAAGCCACGTGGTCACGTTAGGAGTGAGCACACTTCGGTAAACTGGTCTTGACTAGTTCACTTCAGCAAAGCACCCCTTAATTGGGCCATAGTTTATCTCTCCAAAGCAAACGTAATTTTTGCTAGTTCAGTTATCTACCTTGCTCTGACAGCTTTTATTCATTACAAAGGGCAAAGACAACACATCATGACTGTTTCTACTGACACAACAAAGTATGTGGTGTATTGCATAGGAATCAGTGAAGACATAATTATATCTGTACTGAACATGTCTTACTGTTCTTCAGCTTCCGTTGTTTGTTTTCCCCCCCCCCCCAAAATCTACTTCTCCATTATAGATAATATTTAGTCATGATTACTGTTACAGATCTCCTATTTTTTATTTAAAATGAAAGTTCTCATAAAAATACAGAACATTGTCACATGGTGTGTTCTTTTGAACTTAACAGAAGCATTTCGTAATTTATTAATAATCTGCTAAGAAAAAAATCTCAACACTTTCATATGTAAGTAGCAGAAACTTACAGATTTTCTTCTTTTGTCATTGCTCTGAAAAACTTTATATGCAAAATGAATTTTTGCAAGGTTGTAAAAAAAGTATGTCACTTTTTATTCTCAAGTGACATACTGACATTCTGTTGCATTTGCTTGAGGATTTTGTTCCTGATTTTGATTTCAGGATTATTGAGAGAAAGAATTGTTGTTTGCTACTCTTAGAGATAAAAATGTTTTTGTTTTTTGACAATTAGCCAGATGAATGTGATTTTTATTTCACTCAGTGTTTTGCCTATAACTTAGTATCATCTTTTTTTAAAGGTATGGACTCACAAATTCAGTATTATTTCCTGATCATGCTCTTTTTTGCAAGTAGTATGGTATACGATAAATACTTTAAAGTGATGCCATGAAAAATACTCTCTATGGCATATTGAGATTCTAACTAAGAATCTTCATGCTGAAATTCAGTGATTAAATTCTGAGCTGTCTGAAATTTGAGTTCTATCAAATGGTACCGCAGCTGACCCAGCTATAAATGGGTACCTTGCTTTTCAGGTTGGGCAGTGAAGGAATGACACATTGTTCCATTGGGTGCTCTTGGCCACCAGAATTGATGTGCCATTCTAAAGCTTGCCAATGTGTTGTCCAATTCAGAATGGACCTTTGAACTTTTTGTTGGTTTTTTTTGTTGTTGTTAGAGAACATGCATGCACCAGAACCAATGAATATGCTTAGTGGTAAATAGCATTTATCTTGGACAAGGATGATACTGTCAAAACTTGATGTCATCTATAGGGCTATTAAGTATAAAATAGTTTTTAGATAGGTGGTTGACATGCTGAAAAATATATTACAAACTGCCACTGTGAATCAAAATAGCGATGAAACTAAAAGTCAATATCTTTTAATTAAGCTGGACCAGAAGACAAATCTTCAAACTGCCAGATATTCCTCAGAGCCTCAGAAGAACATGGCAACTGAAAGACACATTCTGCCAGGAGTACCAACTGATATTTGATCAGTTTGTCACTTCACTTTGTCTTTTAGCAAAATTCAGTCAACACAGTGTTACTACAAGCAAAGCTTGTACAGACAACTGTAGTGATAGTTTTATCTCAAGCAGATTGATCTGGCAGAGGTTTCAGGTACTTGATCTAACAGCAGAGTACACTGTTGTCACAACACATGGTTACCCAGGTACTATCGTCTGTTAGATGCCTTGACAGGTACCTCTAACACAACAGTTCCGAAGAAAATGACCCAGGGACTACCTGTGCTCTTTCCATAATTTGTTAGAAAAGTAAATCCTTACAAAGGAGCTTACATGATCCAGAACAGAATATTTTATTTTCCCTTCTTCTAGAGGAGGATATGTGTTTAGACCTGGTGCCGTCAAGAGTAGCATGTGCAGTCACCTGTGACAGCAGAAGTGAACACTTGAATTTCCCTGTGGGAGTGTCAGCAGTTCCTGCTCCTGCTGAAATGCCCATCACATGGGATAGGAAGGAAAACAGTGACGTTTCTTCCATGTCACGTTCAGCACCTTCTTGGCTCTATAAACTAGTTATAATAAATTAACAAAAACTATGATGCACATGCCAAACTCTTCAGTCAGAAAGATGTTCAGTGGTTTGGGGTCAGTAACTGCTACAGAAAGCACCTGAACTTTCATAAGGCACGTCTTCAAAATATTCTTTACATTTAGGAAGGGCTTCTTAGTTTTTCTCTGTGTAAAGCACCCAAAACCTTTAGCTACTTGGAATCACAGAATCACAGAATGGTTTGGGTTGGAAGGGACTTTAAGGATCATCTAGTTCCAATCCCCCCACCACGGGCAGGGACACCCTCACTAGACCAGGTTGCTCCAAGCCCCGTCCAGCCTGGCTTGAACACTTCCAGGGATGGACCATCCACAGCTGCTCTGAGCAACCTGTTCCAGTGACTCAGCACCCTCACAGTGTGGCATGTCACTGTGTGGGATGACATGAGCCACCATCAAGGAAAGCTTGCAGTACAGAGCTGGCTTGAGTTGGAAGCATTTGGCTGAAGGGGAAATCACCACCGACTGTGCTGCCACATCTTTCATTTGAAAAAGGGAGATCAGGCTGACTAAGCACATCACTTGTCAGCTCTGCTAGATCATTAACTTTTGGCTTCCTCTACTTTGTAAAGACTTGGGTGCCTTAATTTCCCATTTCTTTCTTTCTTTCTCTCTTTTTCATACCCAGAAGATAGATTGATAGTCCCAAAGCCGCATTCTACTAGAAAACCTACATGGAGTAAAAAGAGCCCCTCCATCTGAGTATACAACTCAGACCCATAAAACACTGTGGCACCTCTGTCTCTCCAGACTTATGTTTTTCAAATGTGGTGCTTATTGAGATTCCTCATGCAATTTCAAGGAAGAACAAGCTAAAAGTGAGCAACAGCCAATTTGCATTTTGAATATAAAAGCCAATTTATATTATACAGCCTTTGAAACGTGAATTATACATTATGGGATGAGTTAAACTATCATTTCTGGGAAGAGAAGATTTATATTTGTCCTTAATATATACAGTTACAGATTGATTGGCACAAGTACTTGATTTCTCTTTACTTTTCATTTTCTTATCACCTTTGATTCCAATTATTCTGCCATCATTCAAACTGCAGCTAGGAATACAGACAAGTAGAAGCAAAAACAAAGTTCATTTAGCATCTAACTTTGGAAATAAATGTTAATAATGCCAATTTAAACTGCTACAGCTACTGGTTAAGTGACATCAGCATTTAAGTGACATCACACAGACTGGCTTACATTGTGAAAGAATGTGTGTGTGAAAAATGACACCTCTTTTTAACAACTCATCACAGACCAGTAAGTCCCCTTTCAGCTTATGAAAAACCCACTGTTACAAGCTTGCAGACATTGAGCCCTTTTATGGGTTTTTGCTAGTTTGATTTTTAATATTTTGGGGCAGGAGCAAGTCAAATCTTAATCAATTGTCTGTTCCTGTCAGATCGGTTTCCCAAAAGCTGCTGATAATGCCTCAGTTTTAAACCCTGTCAATATTAATTACTAATTGCCTCTCAGAAATGTTTTATTCCTAGTAGACTGTTTCAGGACTTACATTCCTACTATTAATAACAATAAAAATAAATCGGAACTAATGTTATAGCAAAATGTGCTAAAATGAGGGGTAATATGACATGAAAACTATCTCAGAGCATGTATGAGTTTTTCTTTTGTGTGTAGCCTGTACCTTGCACAACGCGGCTCAGTTTTTTGTTGAGGAACCTGAATACTACTATAATGTAAACAGCCAGTGTTACCCATTTAAAAATGCATATTTCCATCATTACTGAATTTGCAAGAAAAAAACATATTTTTAAATGAAAGACCAGCCTATCTCCAAACCCCTGTTTTTCAAAGAATCAAGTACACTGTAATTAGAAGTCATTTTTGCAGGTGTTGAGACAACACAGTGACAGAAAACAAAAGCTAATAGGTGCTCTTTCTAAATCAATATTAGAGAATTGTTTCAGTACAGTGTCCCACAGCTTTCAGGGGAAAAATCACCTGTTATGAGCTGCCAAAATAATAAATTGAAACAGGAGCTGGGACCAGTAAGCAACAGAGCTGTTGGTAGGGGGTGGCAATAGCACTTTAACACAGACATTGATTCAAATTATAGCTTTGACTTGTAGCTGCAGATTGCACCCTAATAATTTATCACAGACAGGGAATGAAATGTTGCAATGGCCCTTGATGTTCTACATGAAGGTAGTGTAGCATCTTGAAAAAATGCTGATGAAAAATACTGGGTTTATGGATTTATTTTGCCATGTATAAAGACAAAGACGGTTGTCAGAGGGAAGTGCTAAGTGAAGAGCTGAAAAAGGAGTTTTTAAGTACAAATAAGTAAAAAGAAAGCAACTTTAACTCCAGTCATTTCTTGACAAAAATGAATTGTTTTCCTAGGAAATGCTGAGGACCAAGAGCAACCTAAATTACACAACATTTTTATATCCAGTATGTTGCAGTTACAAAGTTCTCATGTGTTTTGTGTGCAGGGGAAAGGTGGAAAGATGCTCCACCCCACACTAGAACATTTATTTTACAATTGTTCATTTCTAGATGATATTCTTCTCTAGATTTATTAAAGTAATGGAAATTGATTGAGATAAAATATAATTGATTCCAATAATTCATAAAGATGTAAATATGGCTTATGTTACAAATAAGCAGGGCCTCAGTAGCTTTTGAAATACTGATAAGACAACTGATAACATGAAAAGACAACTCAAACTTTCTGAGCTATAAATTATAAAAAGCCTTTGATGATACCGGTCTGGGTGCAGCGCAGCAGCCTGGAACTGGAGTGCAAACATTTGAACATTGACTGGGATTTACTAACATTCCTAGATAGGCAATCTGGAAAGGTAATTCTGGCAATTTCCTATAAAAACAATTTTGATCCAGAATGCACCCTCCAAGTTAAGCAGTAGCAGAAGAACTTTGTAGACAAAAAATGACATTTAAATAAGTGAGAAGGTCAAAATCACTGAGTTACTTCACATTTTTGCTTATTTACAGATTCCCAGTTTTATTTCAAGTACATTTACCTGGCTGTGCATTTGATAAAATTTGTTTTGAAGTGACAGTTTTGAAACACAATCTCTACCCTCTGGATCTACAAGCTGTTCCAAATTGACACTCACCTTACAATAAGTTAGTCACTGGTTTAACTGTGCTATAACCAGCGCAAATAACTTTATCAGAGGTCATGGTACTAGACTTAAGCATGTGTTTTGCAGGAGAATACCTTAAATGTTCATCTCTGTCAGATGCTAATCCCTAAAAAAACATGAATAGGATCTTCTTTTTGGAGTGAAATAGTTAGGCTCTTGAAAGACATATAGAATGCTGCATCCTAACAATGTATGGGACACCCGTAAAATACCTAAAATGTGAACTATTATTTTCACATATGAATTCAACGGAGTCAACTTCAATGTTAAGCTTAATCAGGGTTGTTTAAAACTCCAAAGTTCCAAATATATAATTGCATTTAAATACCTCCGTCTGAAGTGCTAATTAATTAGGAATCTTTTAATTTCTGAAAGTGGTATGATTAATGACAATGAACACATTCCTAAAGCAAAGAAATATTGAGAAAAAGAGTTAAGATGTTGAGAATGCAGGTGCCCAGAGACTCAAAGAAAAATTAAAAGTACTTCATGTCTTTGTGTTTTAAAGATTCACTTTGTGGATATCACTTGGGATTCTTTTTTCTGTTTTTCTTTCACAATGCGGCCCTGCTTTTGCAAGACACTTAAGCACATGGTCCCGTTCAAGGAAGTGAATAATCTTACAGAAAGTAATAAGGAATTTTTTTGTTTGTTTATTTTCCAATACGTTGGAAAATTCTCAGAGGCTTTTTCTTGCCCACCTTTTAATGACTTTGGTTGTGTCTACTTGTGTTTCTAGTGGAAGCATGGGCTGGGACTCAGCTCCAGTCTGTAATCAACTATAGTTTGGTGTCTGAAGGTGACAAGAGTTTCTAAGCTTTCACTACAGTAAGTGAAAATCTAGTTAATACGTTCAGGACAGTCTGGAGAAGTATTCACCTGAGTAGCTGTAACACTTCAGTTCACTTTAGGATGAATCACTATTCACATCTTATTTTTGGTTAGGGAGTTAATACCCAGAAATGTCTCTTCGTGCCTTCTCAGAGATCTAGAATATCCTACGTGTCTTTTGGGTACTAATGCAACATATCATGGGTCTTGCATAGGTTCTTGGTCATGTCAGCCAGGCTCTCACGGATGCCTTGGGCACCACAGGGTATCTCAGACAGTAGTGGTTGCTTGGGTGGCAGCAATAGATGCAAATTCTAGCCATTTGCGGATAGTAGTAGGAGCTTAGACACATCACTCACATGTATGCGCTTACATATAGAGACTAAAATCCAACGGCTTACCATCTGGAGCTGAATCCCAGCTGAAAGAAATGCACTCCTGTATGTGCCTGTTTGCCTGGTACTGCTCCTCACCGCTCTGACCTTTGGAATCATCAACCAGTTTCTACCAAAACTGACAGTAGTGTCTACATCTTGAAGGCTCTGTCTGCACTCTAAGGGCAAGAAGTGAGTATACACAAGCCCATGAGCATTATTCCTTCCCTTCAAAATACATATTCGGAAGTTTAAATGTGCAAGCGAAATGAACTCAGGGTTTAAGAGTCTAGAAATCTGCCAGATTAGATGAATGTAACATTAGAGCTGTTCTACAACGTAGGCAAAACCAAAGCTCCTGCAAAGTCTGGAGAAATCAGGTAGCTTTAATAAGAGTTTTTATATTCTCCAGAGTGGTTAAGTTTTCACTGAGAACTTTAACTCCATTTGATAGGGGAATTCTGCACAGTAAAAATTTACTTTTGAGTGCCCTATGAGCAAAGCCTATTAAAAAGCAAAGTAGCAAAGCAGTCAGTCACAAGGCAGAAATTAATAGGAAATCAGGAGTTATTGAAATAATTCATAAATCATCACATATTTCCTGATGTTATTATTGATGCATTTGGCATCTGTAGATCCTTTCATTGTCCCTTTCCCTTTCTTTTCCTTTTCTTTTTCTACTGCATTTAACACAGGTCTTCAGTTTGTAAAAAAAATTACATTTTAGTTAAAAATAAATAAATTAGTAAAATTTTAGAAAAAAACCTCTGTGCCTATTTTTATAACTAGGTTAATACAAACCTAATGTAATAAAAGTGGCTCTTTCTTTTCATGCAGTCCTTTGTAAAGAGAATACTGGGCTCTTTATTGTTCCCTAAGTTTACACTTGATGCAGTTCCCCTATTTTCTTTACTGAATTTGTGCAAATGATATTGCTTGCATTTTTGCTTCTCTCTGTGAATATTTCTGGACTCCTTTGCTAAATTGCAGCTAATTAATTTTCCTGCTTCCGTTGTTCTTGTTCTCCTTGTAGTTTTGTACTTGGACATATTCTGTGAACACTGGAATCATCTCCATCCTTGTAGCGTTGTCATAGATACACACAAAACCATTTATTGTTGGAGAAATGTAGAGAAATAGTTGCCCAGTGTTCCGCTCTTTCCTGTTTATCTTTTAATTCAGAATGGTTCAGTGGGTCATCAATGGCTCGCTCCCATCTAGCCCATCACCTCTGCTAATGAGGGAACATCTGTGCAACTGGCAGATAGGGCCCAAACAAGACAGGACTCATCATATTCCTGCTGAGAGACCAGTCAGAAAGCCAGGGTGTATCTGACCCTTTGAAAGGGCAGAGTGGCATTCACTTCTGTTATAACTGGTCCCTAAACCTGAAGCTACGGAATTTTACCTTTTGTAACCTTTGTATTTTTCATTATCTTCAGAGGATTAGGAGGGCAGGAATTGGAGACCCTGGAGCTCTGCCAATCTCTGTTGGAACTACACTGTCCTGCAGAAAAGACTTCAATGCTCATTTTTTTCAAAAACAGCAAGAGCTTAGTAGTTACAGCCTTTCTCTTCTGATCTAACTGGAGTTGCCCCCTATCCTAATCTCAGCTGCAAATGCAGGATTTATTTTATCTGATGCCTATTACAGATTTCTTTTGTCTGTTTAGCCTGTATATTGCTTAGGATTAGGGTGAACATATTTTGGAATTGTTGTTGTTATTATTATCATCATTATTATTTGTAGCTATAGAATTCTATACAGTCTTGCCATGGCATAAATTAAGGCCTTAGAAAGTCATGTTAATATTGGCAAAGATCCTTTACACTATTGCACAAATAAGCCTTGTATTATATTTATGGACAAACCTCTAACAAAGCCTATCCCCTCAATTACTGCAACTGGCAATACATCACAGCTGAGTAAGTTCAGCGTAAATGTGAATTAGAGGAGCAAAAAATCCCTTTGCGACTCTGTAGAAAGGATAAAGCCATTACAAAACACTATTATACCTAAGTCCTGTTTCCATTGTATATGACAAGAATTTTAATGTTGACTCCCATTATAGGCCAAGTTTTCACCCTTTATTGCTAAAAGTAATTTACTCTTATTTGAAGAGTATCTACATAGTGAGAGAAATGTAAAAAGATCTCTGCTTAATGTCAGACTAGTATTTACTCTCAGATGTGCTTCGAGGCACGGTTTAGTGATGGACTTGGCAGTCCAGGGTTAACAGTTGGATTTGATGATCTTAAAGGTCTTTTCCAACCTACGTGATTCTAGGATTCTGTGAATTTCTAGCCTCCTTGAGGTTAGGCTATTCTTATATTAAAAAAAAAAAACCCAAAACCAAAACCAACAACAAACCCCAAAACCAAAGAAACCAACTTTTATATGCCCCCAAATTTCAGTACAACATTCCAGTTTTAAGCTTTGTCTAATACAAAGAATGCAGCTTAAAGATGCAGGCAGAGAAGTTTCTCTGAAGTTGCCAGAAACTCAGTACCTATACTAAGGAAACAAGATTGTCATTTGTTTTTAAACTCCAGAAAGACTGCCTTTCATATATATTTTGAATGACTAACTACTGTTTCTCTGTAAGCTGGGATTGACTGGAGTCTTTAGACAAATTGTTTTGCCCAGTTTCTGAGGTGAGTGTCCTGTATCAACTGAATATTATACTCCAGGAAGAGATGCTGTAGAAAAGGTTCTCACTATGAAGCCTCTTTACAGTATCTGTATATAGTTTAGAAAGCTTGTTGCAAATGGATAGAGCTATAGACTTGTGAAATAGAAATAATCATTATAATTAATGTACTGTGCTCTTGCTGCAGCTCTCAGTTCAAAAGCTTATCTCAATTCGGATATTTCTGGATCCCACATTGTCCTCTATATTATTCCCTTACTACTCTGGTAAAGTTATTTGACTGTGACTTCAGGATTGAGACTGAATGCTGTGCTTCATTCTCTCACCAAATACATTTAAAGGGGCAGATCAAAAAAAATTTGATTAAACAAAGCTATTATAAAATAAATAAATGTATTCTGTTTGCTTGTATGTGAACTGTTCCTTAGCCACTTTCAAAACCACTTTGTATAGAGGGTTCAGGAATTTCCCCCCACCTCCTTTTATAGATAGGTGAGCTGAGGTAAAAGTGAAATATATTTCTGAAGTTCTCTGGCAATGACAGTTTGGGAACAGAGTAAAAAGAGGGTCCAGTTTTCAGAGCTTTTAGAGCTCACAGCAATTATTAAACTCAAGAGGAGCTTTTGGACATACTGGACACCTTGAATTTGTGTGCTTTCAGCCCTGCTTACGTGCCTTCGTATGGATGACAGCAGTTGTGCTGTTTAATTCTACTGAACTGAAATTCATGACGTTAATGCTTGATTCAACCCCAGCACTTCAACGTACACTTACCACACCTAGCTGCACTCGTATGCTCAGAATTAAGAGGGTGTCTACACTGAGAGTTTTCTACCCAGGACGCACAATTTCACTGCACCTTGTGTATCATCATCCCATCTAATATATTTCCCTGAGAAGGCAATGGGAGATACAGTGATGTTTTCTTCAATCCATGCAAGAGTATAGTCAGTCACCCATGTATATGGAAAAAATGTCTGCTTTTCTATTCCATAACTCACCTGCTCAGGAGGGCTTTTTTGGCAGAAGTTGTTGATCTTCCCCATTGTAAATTCCCCCTCTACAAAAAAAAAGGGCTTTAAACCAAAGCTGTTAGTGTTCCTTCATGCCAGCTACATTTACCTGGCTCAATTTAATACATTTTTTTCCTGCAGTGCTCTGCCCAAAACCACTCTTCCTTTTGCCATTGATTGCTATGGCAACCAGAGAAACCAGGAAGATGATGTAGATATCTACATTCATGAAGAGGAATACCTCTGTTATCATTTGAGCCAGGTTCTCCCTAACAAAGATGTATGCTTTACTGCTAAGGTGTAAGAGCACAGGATGAACAGCAGAAAATCCCTGTGAATAGGCTGTGATTTGAACTCCACTCCTGGAATTAAAAATCCTTAGGAATTAGAAGATTCCTGTTGCATTTTTCATAGATTGAGTTAGCCAGGCCCCAGCAAGCTTGTTAGCTGAGAGTGAGTGTGAAGCTCATGAGATGGTAAAAGAAGAGGGAGAGGCATCCCTGGAAAGCAGCAGTCTCTTGTCAAAGGGCTGGATGCAGCAGGACAATGGTTACTGACAGTATTCTTAAACATACAAGATTTGGAAGATGCATAGCAAAAGCTGGAAGCAAAAAGTGAAAAAGATCCACTTTTGGTACCAAACGACTAGTCTGTTATGCTTTAATTCTTGAATATCTTCTCACATCTGGTGACTTGCTAATGTATTTCATATTTTCTTCCCTATTAGCTTTTAGATTTCAGACACTAGATACAAAATAACAAGTCCTTTTTTTTTTTTTTTTTTTTTCCATTTCAAACTTACTGTATAAAATTAACAACCATTTATCTGCAGGTGAGGACAAAGAAAATATTTCCTAAGAAATTCCCTCCCTAATGAAGGGGGAAAACTATAAATGATACAATGTGAAAACTTCATTTTTTTAAAAAAACCAGCAAAACAACAAAAAATCAAAACTACTTCTTGTGGTCACTTCTGTTTAAAACTTTCAGTAATGATGCCAGGACAAAAGGTACTGCCACAGCGACACAAAGCTAGGAAGCGCTGTCAATACAGAGGAAGATTCAGAAAGGAAAAGATGACCTTGTAGATGACAATATCTGAAGTGAAAAAATGAAATAGTATGAAATATAAGGTTGTGCTATTAGGGACTAATAAGAACTTCTGGTAGTAGCTGGGAGCTTAACATACAGATAAGATGACAAGGATCTAGATGTACTTGCTAATCACAGGGTGACTATGAGTCATCAGTGTAACACAGCCATGAAACAGGCTAATGGGATCCAAGGATGGTTGAGAAAAAGCAGTGCAGCTGGAGATGGAAAATCATTATATTTATTAAGCAACTCGGGTAAAACCTTCACAGCAACAGTGGATACAGTTCAGAAAAGACTATCTCAAAATGAAATAAAGACAAACCTTCTGGATAATTAAAGAAGTAAAAAACGTAATTAAAAAAAAAAAAAAGAAAGAAAGAAAGAAAGAAAAAAGAAAAAGGGCAGAAGAGATTTGCAGCCACACAACATCCAAGCTTTGTTTGCGTGCACATTGGGCTGGGGCAGGAATGGCTGACAAGGAAGAAAAACTATGCTGTGATAAAGGCTGGCCTAGGTAGTAGACCATAACCTTCCCTCAGAATAAAAATGATGAGAATTTCTGGCTATTTGAGTACTGAGGTCCTGAAGCAAATTTGCAATAGGAGGGAAGGGGTAAAAATCCTTTGTGATGTATTAATCCTCTGTTAAATGTAATAAGGTATTTGATTACCATTGAATTCTCTGATTGTTAAGCAGTCATATACATTTAAGCTAGGTTGTATCCATTTACAGAAAGGACAGATGAATTGTATGAAAGAGCCTGTAACTGGCCCGAGAAATGCTTTGAAGTACTATAGTTACACAAACTGCTTGTGTGAAGCTGAACTGAGTATTTCCACACTACAGGTGAGAATTCAGTGCAGATGCAAACATACAAATCTGCACCTACATTAGGAATGAAGGCAGTGCAGCAGACAACAATGGTAGGTTGAAGTGCTTGGTGGCTGAGGTTCCCTATGTCTCTCAGGCAGGGGATTTAAGGAATTACTTTGTCTTACGTATGGTCTGATTAGCTGGATCAAACATACCGCTGCATGTATGGGGTCAAAGCTTGGCGTAAGAAACTGTCCCTCTGGTATCTTCTTCCTTTCTTCCAGGCCACTGTCAGAAACACTGCAGTTTTCACACCCATCTGCACATAGAGGATGTTAACTTATCTGGAGACAATGGTGAGATCAAAACCAAAATCAAACCAAGAAAGAAAAGCCTGATTTTCTGAACCAAATGACTGTTTTGGACACAGCAGAAGTCAGTGCTAGTGGACTTTTTATTGTATTTACAAGCCACAGGCTTCATTATCAGGAGAGAGAGGAAGGACATGCCAATTTTTCAAGGTTTCTATGTCTTTGAACATGAGACAGAGCACTTCTTAAGAGCCTCCTTCAGTCAAAATTAGGCGTCTCCTGGGGAAATGAGAAGCAAGTCAGTCAGATGAGCTACTCCTCATTTAACGTTTATATTTTCCTTGATGGTTGCTGAGGCAAGGTAAGATCTGGAGTTACTGGGGAGGGGGATTCTATCCTGATGGCTTATTGACTCTTGTCTGGTCCGTTTGATGAGAGCAAGAGTCTGTTCAGGCTGGTTCCAGCCACATGCAAACAAACTCCGTGACTCTGCCTCACGCTGCCTGGGACCTAGGTACCCACAGCTGCTCTGCACCATTCCAGCTCCCCTAGTCTCTGTCCCAGCGGGTACAGAAATCACAGCTATTTGAGTGATTACGAGTGAAAATAGCATGAAGACTGGAAATAGTAGATAAAGATATATAGATACAGATACACTCCTAGGTACAGTATAAGTAGTATAATAGTATATAAGTGATATATCACAACAAAGTTGGACATTTCAGAGTGCCATCATGATGAGACCTCATAGAGAGAAGGATGATCTTAGAGTGGTGTGGTTATGCCATAAAAAAAGACAGAATCACAAAGAAATACAGTTTGTCCAAGGTCCCACATCTAGTGAGGGGCTGAACTAAGAACACAGCCTGTGTCCTGCAGCTTCTGTACTGGGTAAGTGATTCCCCACACCCCCTTATTTTTTTTTCTTCTTTCTTTTGACTTTTAACCATAGGAAGGAAGGAAGATTTAAATCTACATTTAAGATTTTCAGAAGGAAGAAAGGTCTTTTGAATAAACATAGTTTAACTGCAATTTTCTTCCTTAGCTCTGAAGGCTCATGCTGAAGACTCACATTTCCACTCTTTCTTTCATAGTGTATATTAAATGTAGGAAATCAGTCTGCAATGTATTATTGGTTTAGGAGAATCCATGTACAATTACTTTTTAAAAATTACAACATACTTCAAACTGTAATAACTGTGTCTCTTTATAGAAATAGAGGTTATAATCTAGCCATTAAAATTCCATAACCAACTGCTTCCAGCTATTCACATGCGTGAAACACTGCACAGCTTCCATTTTTTTTTTTAAATGTGCCATTTTCAGGCTCCTGCAGAGAGTAATTTCCTTGGAAAGTGACTTCATCTAAATAATATTTAAGTATGCCACAAAGAATATCAACAAAGACAAATTGTCCCATGTCTCAACATAATCAAATGTTCATTTATTAAACTGAGGAAAATCTGATGAACGTGGAATGAACTGAAGTTCTCTCAAAAGAAACTAGAAGACAGAAGTAAGGAAAAGCTTTGAAATGGCACAAGTTTTAATATATAGATGCAGGGCTGATTTGCATTGCTTCAGGCATACAAAATTATTCGTAAGAATAGAATTGAACAACAGGCTGTTGTGAACACAGGATGATTCATAGCACTTATGGTTATGTAGGGGATAACCAATAAGAAGATTACTGCACGGTACTTCTAATATATTTAGAGAACTGACCTGACATGTGGTGTACAGGGAGGCTGTGACTCCATTTTTTGTGGTATATAGGATCCTAATCCTCTCTGGGTGTTTTCCAGACACTGTGTTATATTATTTTATATATGTAACACTATATTACATCATTCTCAAAGAGGATGTGGGTACTGTACATCATTAAAAAGATGAACCTGAAGAGTTTATAATTGAAATACATTTAAATTCTTGGTACTTTGCACAGAAAAGGTGGCAAACTTCCTCTCTCTTTTGGTACACTTGAGAACACTGCTATTACTGCTACTTTTTTCTGAACTAAGAACACCGTAGGAAAAGAAATTCATAGGCAAATGAGTTATCAGATGTATGGACAAGATTAATTTGAAACAAACTGTGGGCTTTATATAAAGTTCCCACAGAACAGCAATAGGATTCCTGTTTGACCTTGGAACGGCTGTTTCAGAGCTAGAACAGCCAACCTAGCTGCTGTGTTAATGACACTCATTTTCTCCTGCACTTTATTTCAAACTGTGATCTGTGAATGACTGATGCCCATAAAACAATAGAAGGTAACCCATGAAGTGACTGCAGGAATATATTTAAGATAAAAATAAAAATAAAGTATATTCCGCCCCCACCAAGCACATGAATTCAATCAAAATGACAGGAAATTTAAGAAAGGGAAAGATGCAATCTTTCAGCAATTACGCACAGTTTCTTTCTTTCTTTCTTTTTTTTTTTTTTTTTTTTTAATTCTTTATTGAATGCCACTGTGGTAACAACCTTATAAGACTATTCATGGCTTTTAAAAAATACACAAGTTCATTTCATCAGTTATTCAGCCATCAAGATTAGGGATGTACTTGTAACTGGGCTGGGTTCACCAAGACAGAACCACTGTGTAAGGCCAGGTCTTCCACTATCCCAAATTTACTCCACTGTCCCTACATCTGAAAGGAGCCCTGCAGGTTGCAGAGAGCTCAGTTTCTGTAGGGACTCTGCATTGCAAATTCTCATCTCTCTGGAAGAAAACAGCTCTCTACAACATCTGTTTTGAGGCATTACTTTGCAAAAATTGTATTAATATTTTAGATTCTTGAGAAAAAAAAGTGAAGTTTAATCTCCTTCTGCATCTCATTTTAATGACAACATGTTGCGGGGGGGGGGGTGGGGGGGGTGGGTTGGAGGGGGGGGGGGGGAAATCCCATGACTGACCGTGAATAATTTGAGATATTATTTGTGATGTTATCTCCCCTAAATATGTGTTTCTTTTATACCTCCACCTTATGCAAATCCACTTTGCGACAGATGCACTCATGTAACATTCATCTGGAATATGTGATGTAAGTGGAATTGTTACCTTACATTGCACCAGAATTTATTCTCCCCAAATTAGACCTGCTTCAAGGATTATCTTGTACAGGGCAAACAGGTATCTGCAAGTGTTACACGTTCACCAATGCAATTTCTAAAACAGGCCATCTATTAACCTTCTGTTTATTATTCTAGAGAAGAATAATATTCCTTCATTTATTAAAAACCAAACAGACAAATAAACAAACCACAGAAATTGAGCATAGCAACCCTTTGTATACCTGTTTTGATATTGTCATTAGCAGTTCTTTCCCAGATTAAGATATACATAGGCTGCTTTCTAGTATATCTTGTAGCAAAATTTATTATTGATCTTTGCTGCAAGGTTTGAAAGATAGGATAATCTTGTGGTAAAGGTATTGGATTAAATTTTGGCATATGTAAAATTCATTTCTAGTTCTGGCAAAGGGTGCTTGTATAACCTGCAAAAAGTCACTTAATTCCCCTATCCTGCTTGTCAAACATTTTAAGGTATTCAGCTGCTACTGTTTTCAGTGACAGTTCAGCAGTCATATACATTTAAGGTTTTCTATGTAAATTAATTTACTTTATCATGAGGTTTAGAAAACTTTTTCTAGACATGAATGTCTAAATGAGAACCTGGAGGACAGAGACTGTCTTAGATTATGTATTTGCACTAATGCTACTGTAATGGGGTTTCTAGCTGAAAGAGACTTCCACGGATGCATTTGTAAGAATGATAAATACCAATAATTTAAGGAATTTAATGAAACTATCCGTTTCAATGAGATATTGCCATGTTAAAGAGAAAAAGTTAAGTAGGGGAAACATTTGCAAATCAGGACATTAAATGCAATGTTGAGTTTTCCATAATGTAATATCGTGTAACAAGACTGTGATGGAAAGTTGCTATGAAAAAGTATTCATTTAAAGCACTAACCAGTTTAGCAGGGGCAAACATGTTCATCAATACCAGACTGTTAATAAAGTATTAACAGAGTTTTTGTATTTTAGTTCTGAAGAAAAGAGCACATTATCTGACTTCTTCAGAAACATTAAGGATCAAGAGAAGACCTGTACTGAGATACACTACCAAGAAGGGAAAACAGATGCAGATATGAGCCGGCTGTGAATTATATCCAGCATGTGAAACTGCTAATTCTGTATTGAATTGCCATCAGTGAAGAAGTATCATTTATACCAAACCTTCAAGTAAACTAGATTTTAAGCAGTTCACATAGAGTGTTATTTAAGGATGGTCTTGTGTTGCAAAAGGAGTGGTTTGGGTCAGGTCACTTAAAGAATCACCATCAAAGAGTTTGAGTGAAATGGGTTTAATACGAATTTGTGGAAACGCGACTGCACAAGATTCGATGGCAAGGTTCACTCTACTACTTATTACATGGAGTAAATGCATGGCGATAAATCAAGTTGAAATCGATTCAGGATACAGTTGGAAGTAGTTTATAAAGATCAAAGGCATAAAAGGGTAAAGGAGATTTTCCCATTGAGTTACCAGGTTTAGAGTGGACTCTCTTGCTTTCTAAACTCTCACAGATTTTAGGTGCAGCTAGATCCAATCTTAGTCTCAGACTTGGTCAACGATTTATATCTAATGGAGAGATATAGCAAGTGGGGTAAAGAATAAGGAGACCCTTCTGCTAAGTCATGAGGTTCAGAATAGACCGTCTTGCCTTCTAAAGTCTCACAGAGTTTCGGTGCGGCTGGATCTATTCCTACTCTTAGACTTCTACAATGGATTCGATCTAGGGAAATATAAAGAGTAAGGGGAATTCTACCGTTGAGTCACAAGGTTCAGAATAGACTCCCTTGCTTTCTAAAGTCTCATAGAGTTTAGGTGCGGCTAGGTCCAGTCTTAGTCTCAGACTTGGACAATGGTTTGTATCTAAAGGGGAGAGAGAGAGAGTTTGTTCACAGTTCAAGATTATCTATAGGATTTTAGCAGCAAAGCAATTCAATAAAATTTGATTTAGATCACAAAAATTACAAAATTGATCTAAATACTTAAAGCTTGCAATGAATATTACAACAAAGGTATAGTTGCTAAAAGTTCCCCTAAGTTCAGTGAAATACATCTAATGCCTTTGCATTTCTCAGCGGGTGAAGGGTTGAGCCTTGAGGAGCAGGGGTATGGGCCCAGGCCCTGTCGTTGGCTTTCCACGGTGGTCTCCTTAGTACCACAAATTTGGTGGTTTGGAAGCTCTGAGTGGCGTCTCCCTCAGAGCGAGATTCTGATTGCAGCCTGCTGTGGTCCGGGAGAGCTCAGAAGGGTCTCCCTTCAGGACCACTGTTTATAAGGCTGTGAGGTGATTGGCTTTAGTCATCAGTAAATTTCCATCGTGGTCACAACCCAGGTTGGCAATTTTGCAAAAATCCAAGAACAATGGCATTGTTCCACTTGGATTGCTACTTGGGCTGCAACCTGGGCAGGAACTTGCTGGGGATGTCAGGGAAGAACTGATTGTCTCCATTCTTGTTCCCAGCTTTGATCAGTCAATGGGAGTTCCAGTACAGACAGGGCCATTCTCTGCCTTAGCCGGGTAAGTTACTGGTACAATCAAGGGGTGCTTAAACGCCCAACTCATTACTTAAGGCACCGAGGCCTCGTCAGCAGCTCCCGCAGTTGTAGAACAGCCCAGAGAAGGGGGAGCAGTGCACCAGCACATCTTGAAAGCTGATGCTTTATAAGTCTAAAGTTTAGGGTATTGGTCCGGTCTCAACTGTAATGAACATTACCCAGGGCCAAACAGTCAGCTATGACTATTGCACTGCCACTTGTTGAGTCATTCAGTGGCTTTTGAAGTGGTAGACGTGCATATTTTAATCCTGACCCAGACAGTGCCTTTTTATATAGCCTTACAATGTTACGGTGGGATCCTACAAAAAACCAGAGGTTCCCCTATTCAGTCTGTCTTTTAAAAATATCTGTGCCCAAAAATGATTATTCTGGACCAAATGCTGGAAAAGTGCATCTTAGTTGTAGGGGCCCTTTCTGAGAAAGGCTTTGTTCGCTGTCTGGGTGCCAGGCTGCAGAGTGATTATGCCTCAAAATGTAGTGAGGAAGCAATTAGCACTCAATCTGGCTCTCTGAGCTCACCTGCAAATCAGTTCTGTGCCCACCTGTCTGCAATGAGGGGCTGCCCAGAGCCTCCCACAGCTTAAGTGTGGGGGAAGAAGAGAGCTCCTCAGATGAGCATGGAGGGAGTAAACAGCCTGGTGGAGCGTGACCTGGCTGCAGGGGTGCTTTGCTGCGTGTAGGCGCGTTCCAGAGCAGAGCCTGGGTGGGTAAGTGATTGTATATAACCAGCACCTATGGGTGCAATGGGGGAGCTCGCTTGGGGTCTGTGCCTTCATATGCTACGATAGTTTGTAAATCTGTCTAAAGTCTGTGATTGAAACAAGTTAGGATATTTTTGTCTTCTGCACTGACAAACTTACACAAAAGATTCTGTTTTGGTTTTGAGTTTGTTTGTATGTTTTGAGAGCTAAATCTTTAGGAAACAATCTGAAAGATAAAAAGAGTCAAATCTGCCAGGACAATTACAGTCAAGTTTCAAATGCTGTTCTCTATTTTAATCCAAGTAATTTAGTGTAGACTGAAATAAATATGTAAGAGAAATGTAAGCAAATAAGCTATTCATCTCTTGTTCAGGAAGAATAAATATGATAGGCTTTAGCCTTGGGGGTTTGGATTTTAAAAAAAACAACCCTCCAGCAGAAGGGAAAGTAAAGGAAAAATCAATTATTTGTTGCCCAACTTAGTACATTTCCCGGAATGATAGAATCATAGAATGGTTTGAGTTGGAAGGGACCTTAAAGATCATCTAGTCCCAACCCCCTGCCATAGACAGGACACCTTCTACCAGACCAGGTTGCTCAAGGGCCCGTCCAACCTGGCCTTGAACATTTCCAGGGGTGGGGCATCCGCAGCTTCTCTGGACAACTTGTTCCAGTGCCTCACCACCCTCACAGTGAAGAATTTCTCCCTAATATGTAATCTAAATCTACATTCTTTCAGTTTAATGCCATTACTCTCTTGTCCTATCACTACATGCCATTGCAAGAAGTTCCTCCCCAGCTGTTTTGTTGCCCCCCTTCAGGTACCAGCAGGTGCTCTAAGGTCTCCCTGGAGCCTTCTCTTCTCCAGGCTGAACAACACCAGCTCTCAGCCTGTTGTTGTAGCAGAGCTGCTTCAGCCCTCTGGTCATCTTTGTGGCCCTCCTCTGGACCTGCTCCAACAGTTCTTTACAACAGTATGATTTTTCAGACTTTTATACCTCTACTTTTTAAATTAAATGGATTTTGATCAAATGTAGCACTCAGGAAATGTGAGATTAATGCATTTGACAGAAGCAGAGAACAGAGTAAATAGGCATTATACAGGTTTCATGAGAAATCTCCACCAGTGTACTTGAATGTGGTCTTTCAACTTTTATTATCACCTTGAGCTCCTCAAACTGCCAGCTATGTAATTTTTATTTATTATTTTTTTTTAACTATCTTGCGAGGACTATGAATGAGGCCACCACAGCACTGGGAGGTGAAAGTTTAGGCTGAGTTCACATAAGCATTTTCATTTTTGGCTGGTTTACCAAGCCCACAGTTCAAAGAGCCCTATATCAAGTTTGAAAAAGTATTCTGGAAAATATAAAAGTAAAAGCAAATGTATATCCTTCTTAAAAAAAATATAAATAAATATATATTTTGAGAGCGATACTTACCTACAGTTTATGGAGATTTCAGTCTAAACAGCAGAACACCATTAGGAAGATTCTTTTGGTATGGAAGTACATTTAGTATTGTTAAAATTGGTATTATTACTTCCAGCCTCAAACAATATTAACTCACAGTCTTCAGTTAGAAAAATCTGTAACATTTATAACTGTAAATATATATTTTTTTATTAAACAACACTTATTTATTATATATAAAATTTAATTTAAAAATATAAATATAAAATAACTTCTAAAAAATTATTCGATGTAGTTCTACCTTACCTGCACCTTCACTTACATCTGTGCCTGTAGAAAGTTACAGATCTTGAAAGATCACTTGCTTTATTTGTCCACCTTCTGGTTTGAACGAAAAAGCAGCTGAAACACCCTGGGGCTCTGCCCCTCAGTGTTGATGGTTCAGCAGACTCCGTGCTCTCATCTGAGACAGGACCTCAAAAAGACTGTTACTTCTGGGAATTAGGATTAAAGCCAATCAGAAGCTTTCCAGAAAAATGTTATGTTGTAAAATGACTCCTATCGAAACAAAATCTTTTTATAGAAATTTAGCCAGGTCTTCTTACAAGCTTTTCTTAAGACCATGCCAATAAAGATTTGGGAGTGAAGCTGCTTCCTAAATAACCTGATGATACAAGCAATTTCCTAGGTGATGGGTGACCCATGTTCAAACCTTCATTTGTTTTGACTTGAAGCTGAAAACAAGTGTCACTCTTTCATGACACTGAAACGTTGTTTTCCAACCAGCTCTAGTGCTATCTTTTTGATAAGAAGAGACACGTTCGCTAAAGAGCGTGGCAAGTTTGTATAGCTTTTTGAAAGTAGAAATGCTAACTTATGACTCTGAGTGCATTTATCTGTGACTCTGTTTACTTTTTCACACAGTAAAAAAGAGCTTATCCAGTGAGAGACATGTCAGAACAAGTGCCAGGACAAAACCCCCCTGTTATGATTTCGGGTCTCACCTTGACTCATAGACCAGCTTTGGATCTGAGACTGTAAATCAATATTTTAGCTCCTGCTTTATAAGAATTTGCCTGTTAGTTTCTATTGAAGGGATTTTTTTTCTTCAGTTTTTTATGAACCTCTTATTACGTTATTTTTATATGATATTAAAGAGCTGTTTTGCGTTTTGGAGGTGGCAAGAGATCACAGGTGCAATTTAAGGTTCCTTTTCTTCTTTTATTTTATTTATCACTTTTTCAAGCATTCCGTATTGTAATTGCACAAAATGTATTTACTGTAAAACTCCTTCACCTACAGGTGGGTAAGTATCTTGAAGATACTGAGAGGAAAGAGGACAAACAGTTACAAGTACTTACCTGCACAACTAGTAAAACAGTTTTAATATATAAATTACTAGCTACAACCTTTGTTCTTTTAACAAGTCACTTAGCTTTTAAAAAGAGGGATCATTGGACTACATGAAGTACACCACCTATAGGAATGTTAATTTGTGACTGCAGCTGCGTATAAAGTGGTGAATAACTTTGCTGTTATCTCTTTTGTTTCCTTTCTTACATAGCTGTTTTTCCCTGGAGTTTTGCAGATTTTTAAAGCTACAGATCTTCTAGTATGATCTCATGTTTACACTAGACAGTTAAATATCACCTATTTATATCTGCATTCATCCAAAAGATGTGAATACCTTCCAGAAAAGCATTCAACCTTGATTTTTACTGTAGTAGCATCTACTGCTTCCCTTTATAGTTTATCCAGTACTTAATCACCCCCACTGTTGGACAAGTATGATGTGAACATATTCATTGAGGGGTCTGGTAAGACTGAGATCAGATAAATCCAAAAGGAATTCCAATGAGGTGTTTTTTAGAGCTTGAAACCCCTGCTCTGTCCTACCCCCCTCCCCCTGCTTCATGCAGGCTTCACAGCTAGTAATTTTGACTTTCATCTGTGTTCTTTTTACATGTCTTTATTTTTTTCTTGCATGTTATGGGCACCAAGATAGAATTTAAACATTTTTTTCTCAAATGTACAGAAGACATTAAGAAAAGCTTCTTTTGCTTACAGTGTTACTTTGAACGTTGTCATCTGCCATACTCTTTTGAAGTGCAGTATTTGTATGAATGCATAATTTACACTGCATAATTTGCGAATAAAAATGCTATCCTTAAATGTGTCAGCTAGGTAAGAGATGTCAGATTTCAGACCATCTTCATGTGCTGCTTTTGTGAATAAATAATTCACATCGAGTAAAAAAATACATATTTTTACTCATTTTCTAAATAACTAAAATACTTTGTGTAATCTACCTACAGTCTGATTTATTTTTTTATTTGAGGAGAGATTTTTTTGATCCATATTAATTCACCATCCCAAAAGCAAGACCTTTATTCAGAGTGAGTTATTCGCCCACATGCAGTGAACAGATGAGCTTGGGCAAATGGCTGGCTCTTCCTTTGCATTCTTTTTGGCCCTGTTCTACCTAACCATTAACTATATTTTTACTGTGCTCATTCAGAGAAGATCCAAATATGAACCAGGTTCTCTAACTACAAGAAACTGTGGAAGTGCAGAACAAGAACAGAAGCCCTATCCTAGCAAGTTTAGTAACCAGCTACTCCATCATAGAGCTACAAACAGAACGGCCAGTGAAGATGTCAGGGTGAACCATATTGATGGTATCTACAAAGATGACTATTACTTATCAATTAGTAAGGACAGAAAAGAAACATTCAATTAAATACCTAACTTCCCTAAATCTCTGATACTTAGAAACCTTTGCATTTTGATTTGGTAGATGTTTAGTGTGTATATACAGTGCTGTTGCATATGAGTCTGGTAGGTTAATCAAGATAAACCCATAGACAGATGACACAGTACTTACCTAGCTCCAGACTCCCTCACATAATTAAAAGTAGGTACACAAACACTGATGCAGACAGACTAAAGTGTCTCTAGTTGATCTTCAAACTGTCCGTTAGCACAGAAAGGTAACACACATTCAAAAAAACCAAACCCAAAACAAGAAAGCACAGCATAAGTCTTGGTTGCAACAGTGCGATGGCCATAGCTGTATGTTCGTGCAGTGCAATTAATGGGAGGGAAATGCTTTTGTATAGACTGTGTGAACTTCTTTCCCTCTGCAATTTTCCATTTTTTGCTTTTTATTGTTGTCTCAGTTTTCTCCTTCTGTTGAAAGTTAAATCCTTTTTGCCTCCTAACACGTATTATTATTTTGCACTGAAGGTTGCAAAAGTGTACTGATTCCAGCTGAACACTGTTCAGAATGCTTGTGAGATGCGGTGTTGATCTATAGATAACCCAGATTATTACTGTTCTCCTGAATCTTTTACAAGGTTTATCCTGCAGAAGATATCCCTGAATGTGTTAAGCCCAGTCCCAGCTATATATTTCACTCGGGCAGAGTTTTCTAATACAATTTAAACTTGAGATAATTATTAAGCATTAAAATTTAAAAGACTCACTTTTGGAATTTATTAAAAAGAACAAGTGTAAGATTGGAGCATCTACTGAATGAAATGTGTTACCACAGCACTGAAATCATAAACTTCTCCATAACCTGAATTAGCCTTTTTTTAAAACAGATTTTTTTCCCCTCTTCCCTTACCCTCCTCTTACCCATTCCATTCCACAACTTCATTGATGTCATGATGAGAAACCTTCTTGTAATTACCAGCCTAAATATATTCATAGCCAGTTAATTCCCATTTGTTCTTGTGCCAACATTGTCCTTAAACTTAAATAGTGCTGCTGCTTCTCCTGTGTTTACCCCTATGATGTATTTATAGACAGCGATGGTATTTCTTCTCAGCCCTTGTTTGACTAGACTAAAGAATCTATGCTCTCCTAGGCTCTTCTTGTAATGAGACTCTACCCCCATGAATAAGGGCTGCAGAGTCTGGGCTTAATTGAACATGCAAAGCAAGCAATAACTCCCATCCTATGGAACACAGGTTGTTTAGAGCCCTGCCTGTGAGTGTCTTGTTGGCTGAGCTCTTCCACCTGCTTTAAAGTAAATGACTGCTTCAGCTCCACAAGCAGCTCAAATGTTTAGATTTAATTTCTTTGCCTGAAAATGATGCAAAGGAGCACGTTACTAAACAGTCACTTTCAGCACAGCCAATCTCCCAAATGCAGATGACTTATAGAAATAAGCAATTTATGTAGAAAAAAAAGAGTGTCTGTAGAAACCTTGTCAGGACCCTGAGGGTTGACCCTTCCCTGCCTCCTTGTACCCTGGGAGCAGCCAGCCCTAGCTGCTCCCTTGGCAGAGGCACCAGTGTTTTCACTATGGCTTTATGTGGCATGGAGTGAAGAGAAATCCATGAGTATTTAGCAATTCAGCCCTAAAATCTGTCTGCACTCAGATCATAATAAGGAATAATCTGGTTTATAATTTAGTGCTTAAAAAACACTGCTAAGAAGTCAAAGAACTAAAACTATTATTCTTCTGTCTGTACCCTGGTCTACCCCTAAACAGAAAAAGGAACTTCTGTTTGAAATCTATCACTTGAGTTGGGGACAGTTTTCAGAAGTTCTGTTCAGTTGGTTTTCTATACTTTTTTGCTATTCACTAGCAAAGCCTTATGGATAATAGGTTTCAAGGGCTAGTCTATTATCGGCTCTTACTAAATGCAGTTGAACTGCAGGTGTGAATTCCTTGGAAGAAGAGAAAGTCAGGTTAAGTAAGGAACTAACTAACAGTTGGTACAAGGTTCAAACCCGCAGAATGAAGACTGGGTTTCAATCAGCATCAATAACGTCTTCATGCATTGTTTACATTCATAGCTTCTGGAATTATGTACTTCATACACATAACGAATAGAAATAGTTACAGGGACAGAAACAGAATTCTTTCTCCTCCTAGCCAAGAACTCAAGCTGCTGATGACAGACTGACATTGCCTTTTGCATGAGCTCTATTAACAGAGTGAATCTACACAGCACCTTATGGTCAGCAGCTGCTTTGACTTCATTAACTCCAGGGACAGTGATGTAGGAAAGTGCAAGGTATCCACTGAAGCTCAACTAAATTCCCTCAGGTGGAGCATAATACCCATTAACACTTCCTAACTGTTGTAAGCATTGGAATATATTGGAGAAAGCAGGCAGCAGCCCCGTTAGCTGCCTGAGTGGTCCTTGCTCATGCAACAGACTGTCCTGGGGAGACAGCGCTGTGCTGTGACTTGCAGGGATACAGGGCAGGAAATCAGACCTGTGGGATTCTTTTGTGTGTGTGTGTGTGTGTGTGTTCTAGGTGTTGACTAACCAGCTTAAGAGAATTTTTTTGAATCGTGCTTTGGAGGCATCTAAGCATTAACTTTTCAAGCAGTCCAGGCTCCCATGTTCAGACAACGTGTCACCCTCCTCAGGCAGCATACTGCGTTTTCATACACTATAGCATAAGCATGTGGAGTACCTAGTCTGGATATTATTCCATGTGTTTAATTCTTTTGTAGATCTAGTCTTAAAAAGCAGTTTTCCTTGAACTTACTCTAAAAAGCAAGGGAAAATGTTAAGGTAAGACTTCAATTAAGAGGAAAAGAGAAGGGCGAATTTTCATTAAACGGCATTGTGTCTTGAATAAACATCTAATGATAAAGAATCACAGAGCAAGGAAAGAAAATAAAACAAACAAACATCAAAACTATGTCTCATTATAGGGTATCTGACACAGTTTCAGATACTGGACTGTAAAACATGGAGGTTTTTTTCAATCAGAATAAAGTGTGCAATTACCTTGGCTCAAGATCAGGGAAAGAAAAACTAATAATGGTATCAAGGTCTTGGAGAAAATAATAATAATAAAAAAATAATGAACAGTTGCAAAAATCTCTACTCTAGAGGGAGCCAGGTACTGGCCATCAGATAGGTCTGTTTTATTGGTCCATTACAAAGAACCAGCTCTGGAAAGGCATAATGAGAAAAAAGATCCTTCCAAGGTAACTGCTGTGCAGTAAGGGTACAGAAATTATTTGCTTAGGAAAGAGGTTGCCATGTGTACTGGCTGTTACCTTAGAAGAACTGGTTTCTGTGAAATTTCAGGAAATTATGCATATATGGAAAGAATGCAGAACAGGGGAGAGAAACAGATTTTGCAGAGAGAATGGGGGGGGTAGGGGGAAAGGTTGTTGTCAGTTAAGGGTACAGGTAAAGAAACAACTGTAAAAGAAGAGGTTTTGTAGATAAAGAAATCTGTGGACACTGGTAACTTCTGCTTCCTCTTCTGAGTGGGTCTGAGCTGCCTTCCAGTAGCTTTGTGTCATTAGTAGAGTAGAAGCAAGAATGGACCGATGGAGCAAGGTGTTTGATTTAAGTTAGATAACTGCACTTTACATACTGAGAGAGAAAAAAAAAATCACTGTAAAATAACACCTATTTCAAGTTGATGATATATCTGTATCTTCAATGAATTAGTACAGCCTTAAAAAAAAATTAACAGAATTAATAATTAATATCTAGAAACAAAGCAGTCCCATCTTGAACAACTTCTTCTGGCAGATGAAAGACCAGAAGCCACTGAACAGCTGGGTGGGTGTTGCTTCTGCTATAAAATATGTGCTAAATGACATTATTAATGGAGTTCACATGAAATGACCGAGTACTGTGCAAGCCTATGATTTCCCCTTCAGTATTTTACTTTAAATTGATTTTTTTAAAATATCCTGATTTTGGTATTAGTTTTCACACATGTTTCAAAGAACCCAGTTGGCAGGATGATTTGTAGTCCATGCATAAAACCTGTAGACAGGAGTGGAGGTAACTTTCAGCCCTGTACAATGAACCTTTGTTGTTGAGACACCGTGTCCATGGCAAGGAACATGGTCCACTTCTGGGATGCTGCTTTGGTGGTGTTTCAGACATTTCTGTCTATGTTTTTCATCACAGTAGCACCAAGGAGCTCTTGTAGAGATCATATACAAGCATATACCAGGAGTCAATTCCCTCACTGAGGAATTTAGCTTTCCATTGAATCTTTAAAGAAACTGCCAGTTAAAAAGATATGATTGAAGTAATGCCTGTACCTCCCTTTAGAAAATCATTTGAAAGAAGAAAAACACATACGCAATGTAGATTCCAAAGTACACTTTCACTTATAAAAACTTACTTAAGTTAAAACACTAGTAAGCTGATTAAAATATTTAAGTATTAGAGAAGTCATTGGCTCCAGTCTGTCTGTGACACAATAATTGTTCAATTTAATCTACATTTTAAATCTTTAACTGAATCAAGTTTTATACTTTTGAAAGCTACTTGAATTATATTGTGCCTTCTTGTGACATTTGCAATTGAAAAGGAGGTGTGTAAGTATGGGCTGTATTGTAAGATATTTTATAGCTAGCTACTTTATATTGTTTTAAATGATGGCTCTTGGAGGAGGCTGTCAGGTGCTTGGCAAACACACTGTGCCTTTTTGGCTGAGTTCCTGCTCCCGTTTCACTGGGGACAAAATACCTTTGAGTTTATTTTTTGTAAGCGACCAGCTAAGTGTAAGAGAAGCTGAGCTGAAAAATCTGGGTGTACACGCGAACAGGATTTCACTTGATACTGATCTTTACTTATTTGACATCTTCTTCAAGATGGAATATAAAAGCAGAGCTTATGAGCGCATCGCTATTTTTATAGCTTAGCTACAAAAGACGCTGGTTTGCCCTTTGGGACACAACCTCTATTTCTAGAGCCAGAGGTCCCAAGTTCTATTATTGATGCCACTTGCATTCATTTGGCTGGAAATTGAAATAATTTTTTTCTAAAAAAACCACACCAAAAACAAACAGATGAGCAAAATTTGACTTTTAAAGCCTTGCGATGGCCTTCAATGGGGCAGGAAGAGACCAATTATCACAGCATTTTGCAAGACTCCTCCCATCTCCTTTCTGAAATGGCAGTCAAAAGACCCAGATGCCAGGCTGAAAATACTCTCCCTTCATCATTTTCTTTTTGTGTATGTTCTTCTTGCAGCTGTGCTGGCACCATTAAATATACCTCACAGCTATTCACGATGTTACAGCCTGATCCTGCGCACACGGAAGTCTTTTCATTAATTTCTGTGGCTTTGGATCAGGCCTGGGGACTGTGCCTCTGCCTTTTTTTGACTGTTATGCCTTCTGTTCTCAGATAACACTTTTGTACTAATTTTATTAAGTTTAAACAATGGCTATATGTTCACACAGAAATACAGGAACACCTTTACCTTGTACTCTTCTGGGCTTTCATGTTGAAAAATCCCCGAGTCCTCCACAAGTAAGCAATTACCTAGTCCTCACTGCATTACGTTACAGCTCCTTCTGTCTCTGTATGACTACAGAGTGTAAATTGAATAAACAAATAAGCTATAAGAAAAAAGTTTGCGCTGGAATGATGCTGCAAAAAGTCTTCTTTATGGTTTATAAAAAAAGAGGGGGCTGGAGGCGGGAAAGGAAGGCAGTGTACTCAGAAGAAGTTCAGAGAAGGCAGAGCAAAGAATGTAAGGTCTCATTCAAACAACTTTTCTAAAGGAAGGTAGAACCAGAAAACAACAGCAGAATTAAAAGGACTTTTCACTGCTGGCTGATCACGAGCAAAAAAGTAAAATAGAAAGCTCAGACTGGCACAAGTATATTCAATAGCAAATTCAGAATAAATGCTTAAAGAGAAAATCTGACTCGGAAGGCTCTGAACCCTGGATTTAACTCTTTATTAATATATACCTTCCTGTGATCCTGAGTCCATCTGTCACCACGCTAATATCCATACCGTTGAATACTTAATGATCTAGCCTATCATGGTCTGTTTTCAGGCTTTGCCATGGTTGTAACTGGTGTAGATATAGACTGTGATGCCCGTTTGTATGGTCCTCTGGACTCTGAAAATGCTCTTTAGTAGGTCCTAGACATAGGGAATTGAGACTAAGGGAACATGGACTCATAAGAGCTAACTTGTTGAATATCTCAGTTACCTTCTCACCAGTGTGTTCCTTCACCAACTCCTGTAATTTTGATGAGTGGGATCAGGAATGAGCCATTTGGCTGTGGGTCATAAGCTGACTTATCATTTTGCAGTATGTACCAGATAGATTACAAGAGGCTACTTAATCCGTTGGCTGGTATTATAGCAGCATAACTGACACCCATCTCAGTCCATCTGAAGAGCTAATGACAGTGTGTCATGGGATACCATGAAATAACAAGACTCTACATGCAGTTCTCTGCTGGCAGTCGGGAATTCAAAAGCCTTTTGTAGATGAAATATTAGCACGCTATGAATTTCTTTGTGCTTGTCTCATTTCAGCTTCTTACAGGGTTAAACACTAGGCTGATGTAGAATGACAACTTTGTGTTCCTAGTTTATCTGGGATTGTGGTGGGTTGACCATACGTGGCTGCCAGGTGCCCATCAAGCCACTCTCTCACTCCCTTTCCTCAGTGGGACAAGGGGAGAAAGTAAAATGGACGGTCCTGTGGGTTGAGGTTAAAGTAATTTAATTAAGAAAAGCAAAGGCTGTGCATGGAAACAAAGGAAACCAAAAAACCAAAAAGATTTATTCTCTACCTCCCATCAGCAGGTGATGCCCAGCCATTTCCTGAGAAGTAGGGCCTTAGCACACGTAGAGGTCACTTCAGAAGACAAATGCCTTAATAGTGAATGCTGCTGCTCCTCCTCCTCCTTTCTCTCAGATTTTATTGCTGAGCACAATATCATATGGTATAGAATATCCCTTTGGGCAGTTTGGGTCAGCTGTCCTGGCTATGCCCCCTCCCAACCTCTTGCTCACACCCAGCCTACAGGTCTTTGGGATGGGATTGAGGTTGGGGATGCTTGTGCCTGGATGCTGTGCGAGGGCTGTTCAGCAGTAGCCAAACCCCTGGTGTGTTACCACCACCTTTCCAGGTACAAATAAAAAGCATAGCACTATGAGGGCTGCTGTGGGGAAAGTTAACTCCATCCCCACTAGACCCAATACAGTGACTGATAATTAACTAATTATTACTGCTTTTTTTTTGAGGTAAAATATGAATGGGTGTGTCCTTCAAGTCAGTATCAATGCACTTGTTTACACACAAACGTGTCCCAAGGAATGTTAGATGTGTGCCCCAATTACTCATATTGATATCATTTTCCCTTTGTCTCTGAGAAAGGAAAAAATTACTTTCAAAGTATTTTCAAGTTCACACTTCTAAAAGTTCCCTAAAGGATTCTGAAATTTTTATTTAGATTTATAACATCAGTAAATCCTAGCCAGATAACTGAAGAAGAAAAAATTTTCGCTGTATTCCTAGGATATCTTGCTCCCAGAAGAAAGAAAAAAGTTAGCAAAACCATTTGCTGTGTGTTCAATAAAGTCTAGTGGCCAGAAAAAACAGAGCAGTGTTATATTTTTTTTTTTCATGATTTGTTGAAGTTATTAAAGCAAGGATGAAACTTGAAAAAAAAAATACATGGATTGGAAGTGAGAGCATCTGAGGAGTGTCTAGACAAAGAGAACACAAAGTCAGATAAGTTCCTGCTCTACCCTGTTGACATTTCTGCTCTTCCATTGACTTTCTGTGCACCCAGACAAGTCACCTAGTGCCTGCCTACCTTCAGGGCTGACCTGAACTCTTGCTGGATGCTCTTAACTCTTCTATAGGCTCTGTGGATCCAATGATCCTTGTAACTTAGGTTCACTGACACTGTTATGAGCTAAAGCCCAATGTTTGCTTTCATTTGGGTGTTCTTACTGAGAAAATGGATTAAAATGTTCAGACGGTAACAGTCCTCCAGGGCATTGCCAGCCACTTGGAAGGTCTCATGCTGTTTCATCTCACATTTCTGTGATGGAGTTCTGGGTGACTCAGTGAGGAATGGAAAACTCAGAAAATCCTAGCAGTGTCTGTGGGGGACTGTGTGGTGCGAGGTATTCGGGTACAGATACAGATCTCCCTAACTAACTCTGTAATGAAGTCAGGCCTTTGGGATTTTTTTCTTAGCTCCCTGTCTCTGAAATATTCCTTCAAGTAGTATTAAAACATTAATCTTAAAGGACAGTCAGGTACTGAACTAATGGGCAAATACGCCCATAATAAAGGTAGCTTTTTTTCTTAAATCTTTCTTGCCGTTTGGAACCTTTAACTTTGTCAGACTGTTCTGGAATTTATTTTTAATATAAATTCTACATGTTCCTTTCTAGAAGATAAAAGTCAATGTAGGGAGTTATACTCTTAAAGAGGAACCATGTGGTATAAGGAAGCACTGTCTTTTATGACATGAAAAATGTTGTCTAGCAACATCAAAATCAAGCACAACCGTTTATCTTCACATTTCTCCTATGCAATAATCCGAGGATACAAAATTATGTTTAAGGACATTGGATTGATTAACTCTCTGTGGTTTGCGATTCTTCAAATTACATTAACAGTAACACACAATACAAAGTGAACTGCTTTTTTTTTTTCACCTTGGGATTATGACAGTAATTTGAAGATGGTCTTTTTAGAGATGATTCTTTTATCAGAGTGGAAAAGGAAGAAAAGCAACAGGGAAAATGATAGCCCAAATTGGCTTTAATGATTTTGTTACTTTGTAAAGCAATAAATGCTAGACACCTTTTCTAGAGGGTCAGAAATGAGAAACTAAACAAACTATTCATCTGGGATAGTTAAAAGCAGATCTCATTCCTCTAGTGTGAACGACTTCCTTCCCTCATTGTTATATTTTTTTCATTTCCAGCATAAATAATTGTCAAAAAAAGAGGAGAGGGAGGGAAGGAAGAGCTAATAGCAAGATACAGAAATAAGGAATGTTCCACAAAAAAAAAAAGTGCCAGTGGAAGGAACACATCCTAAAAAATATGGCACAGTGATTGCTTTGTGTTGGTGGAAGGGAAAAAATGAACAGGGGAAAAAATATCCACATATAAAAAGGCAGAAGTTGATTTCTGTGATTTCCATAATAGTTGTTGCAACTGGCAATAATCTATATTATTCTGTTTGTGTCTTTGTTCCATTGTGGGGAAAAAAGCTACCAATGAGCAAAACTTTTTCAGTCAGTAATAAGTTCAACACGTCTTCATCCCTGAGCACATTTGGGAGAGCTGAAACTATGCTAAATTCAAGCCATGGGTGGCACGGTGGGGAAGGCATTGCAGTTGTGTGTGGATTCAAAGGGAGGAAATATCTGGAAAACCTGAATATTTAGTTCTGGTATTTTCAAAAGTATTGACTTGTTTCAATGAAATACATGTTTTCAATTCAAAAATAGCTTGAATGTAAACATTAAAAAGGATTAAACCACCCCAAAATTAGAGGCAAGTGTTTCTGTTCACACCCTGAGATAAACAGGAATTTTATTACATTTGCCCAGCGAACAAAACCATCTCCTTCTTTTCCCTCCGTCATCTTGGTGCCAGCATCTCAAGAGTGCATGCATTGTATGGCTCCTGCTGCTAATAATAAGCTAATAGCTGTCTTGGAGGAAGGCAAAGCAAGAAGACAAGCCACCTCACCCCTTCACACTTCCTTATTTCATGCTAGACAAAAGGATCACTTTGTTCAACTATTTAAATCTTGCGTTGAACAGACAAGTCACTGTGGGGAAGTGGAGCCAGCAGTATGCTGTCTGAGCCTAATGCTCTAAATCCCTTACATTAAGTACACTAGCAGCAACTAAACAAATATCCACACAGATGTCACGCCATTCTACTGAGCAGTTTTATTCCATTTATAAAATGAAAAAGCAATCCCTTGACTGCTTGTCGTGGCAGGTGTCTGTGTATTTAAATGCTGGTCAGTTTTAAATGAAACACGTGCATTTAACTTTCCCAGCATGTCTAAAGCTTTTAAAGCCCATCACACTGATGCTAAAATAATAAGGGCCAGCAGCCTGGTGATATGATTGCTTTTTTATTGCTCAGTTTGTGCTGAGAACTCATTTTAATTCCAAAGGTTATGGCTTTTAAAGCAGCGCTACACCCATTTCCCTCCCCCAAACTGAAGCTGGATCAAGAAGGGACGTAAATGAGAGCTGAAAACATATGCTAACATGGCAATCCATCCTCTGATACTTTTTATTTTTGATGTGCTTTCTAACCGCTCTTCCCAGCAAAGATTGAGAGTGTGTCTGACTTAAGCAGAAGATGTCAGCTGTTATGAAATTGGCAAATGGACGATTAAGATTCTTCAAGGTAAAAACATGAATAAAACGCAGGCAAAAAGAGAGAAGGCATGCAATTACTGATCACTGTTGCTGTCTCCTTCCTTCTGAATTTCAATGTCAGAGGAAGGGGGTTGTCTACCAATTGCTTATTGTTAGTTATGGCAATTATAATACAAGAATACTAAAGCAGAGGCAAATGAATAGATAGTGTAAAATTAAGGCTGGAGCAATAGCGAAATAGTTTAATGGAGTGACTATGTTCTGTGATAGGAACATATTGCATCTGTTTCCACCAAGGTTAGTCTTGCATGATATTCAGAGAGGCAGGCATTAAACACAAGGTTTTAAAGAACTCATCCCAGGTCCTCTGAAGGAATCATACAAGGATGCAGCAAAACAGATGTATGATGTCACCAAGAGGCACGGGGATCCAGGCTGAGTGTAGTTTGTTTTACAAAGGACTGTAGTATGTCATGTATGCATATGTTATTAGAGGGGACATGTCTATGAAATAAGCTTAATGAAGATAACATAGTGTTAAACACCTTTTAAGAGGAATCTTCACACTGAAGTAAATTATGAAAATGATATTTAGAAGAGAGAGTAATTTTTCTAGTTATATAATAATTGATTTCTTTTATACTTTTGTTGCATGCGAAAGGTCATGTCTTTAAAATTCTTTCTGTTTGAGGGGGTGTTCTTTCAGTAAACTTAGTCTAAATTACTTGAAAGCCCCAACAGCAGACTGGCATTTTAAAAGCCATGTTTTTATGTCTACTTTGCATTTTTTCATCTTTCTTATCAAATTCAGAATAAATCTTTCAAATTGTAAGGTAACATTTATAACTCGAGTCATAAGCATGAGTTGAATCCTTCATTTTGTAATAGACTAGACAACAAATTCTGGAGCAAAGCCCATCTGTGCCATATTCTATGTTGGTAGGACAACAAGGTTTCACATAGTTGGGACACTGTATTCAACAACTCTAAGAGAAATCTGGACATCACAGAAGTATGCCAAAGAGCTGAGGAGCTAAGGGATAGCAAAAGACATATAAAAATATTTTTCAGTGTCCTAAGCCAAAGCAGCTAGTTGATTATCGGAAAAGAGATGTCCAGGTGGATTTCAAAGGATGGGGTTTCCACCAAGGACACTGAACAAGTCCTAGGATGGTCTAAAAAAGGAAACTAATTCATCAATTTTCTTTAATTTGTTTGACATTTGTTTGAGATTCAAGAGGAGCGGAGGAGTTCTGGTTCTTGTGCTAAAAGTAAACCAAGAAACTCCTGCAACTGTTTGCTTTACTCTTTCCTGTAGCCAAATAAATGAATCCTTGTCTGAAAGCTCATCTGAAAGTACCTTCTGATGGAAATATGGGCAAAATTTTGAACTATTTTCAAGGTCTACAAGGGCAGGGTCCCACAGGAGAGGAACTGGGAAAGGCATCTGTGCTCGGGCGTGTTTATGGGAGCCTGAGCCTCAGGAGGAAGAGATCAGATCCCGGGCAGACCCAGCTAACTTGGAAATCTGTGAACCACCTAGTGAGTCTTCTGTACCCCAAGCTGGATCTCCTATTAGGAAACATGGAATCAGTTTCTAGAGAAATACCTATCTTTCAGTTTATTGCTAGTAAGTGAATTGTGTATTTGGAAAGCTCTTGTAGGATAGAAGTGGCAGAGGTATGTGTGGTTATTTTATTGCAAAGAATATAATGAAACTGTAAAAAAAGATATAGAGAAAGATAACACATGATCAGAGCTGCAGGATGATTTCCACGCCAGGAGAAGTTAAGGAGACTGAGAGTCTGCAGCTGGGAGAAGAGATAACTGACATATTATTATATGAAAGGAATAAAGAAAATGCAGCAAGAAGAATTGTTTCTTGTAACAGACAGAGGGCATAAAGTGAGAGTGAAAAAACAGAAAATAAGTATGAGATGGATCTTTTTTGTGACTTATATTGTGTCATCCTTTGTCCCAATAAATTACAGGAACCAGGGGCAGGTTTTATCTTGGGAATATGACCCTGGCAAAAACTTATTTCTGTCTTCTGCTAAGCACAGCCTACTCACAGCCATTTCTATTTTCCTTGATACGAGATAGCAATGCCTGTTAGAAGTAGGCAGGAGTAGCCTGTATTTTGTATTCCAAGAAGTGTTTAATTTATGCATAAATCAAGATTAGATTGTTCTAAGGAAATCTGTATGGGCACTGTATGTTTCTGTAAAGGGTGAGGTGTTTATACCCTCAAGCCTTGTTATGCAAACACTTCCCCCCGCCCCCAATACCCCAGTTTTGTTGAGATAGAATGTAAAATTTTTGCCTGCTACCAATTATTTATAATGCCAGAACAAGCACAATTCAAAAGAAGCTTTATTTTGTAATTCAGAAGATCTGCCTGTTAAAGATTATGAGCTCTGTGATTGTGAGCATCACAAACTCTAGGGTTCATTTAACTACCCATGGATTTCTTCAATGTAGAGATATCTGACCAAATTAGTCTGAGTTTCTTTTTTGAGTTGGTGGATGATTAGTCAATAAACTCAACAGAATTGAGGTCCGAGAAGTTTATCTCACCCTAAAGTAAACACATTTGTCCAAATTAATCACATTAAACTCTATTGACTGTATTGATTAGACTACATTGACCATAGTGGAAGCCTAAACAGCCAGCTCAGCTGTAGATAGATATATTTTATATCCAACAAACAGATGAAATTAATCCCACCTCCAAACTCCCTGTTCCCATCAGCCACCACAGAGGGAGATTTCCAATAGTTCTGTTTAACGGAAGAAATGGATTGTTTATTAACATGGATTTCAACTACTTTGCATAGCTAAGCCTCAAGACAAGTTGGGGCTTGGGATCATACAAAGGATATTAACAAATTCTGCCTAGGAATAACCAATTCCTACATAAAGCTAATTCTCATTCTTTGCTATACACTTTCTTACTTTTTTTTTTTTTTTTTAATGACCTGCTGAAATGAAAATGTGATGTGATTTAGCAATGAAACTCTAAATGACCTTTGTAAAAGAAACCAAACAAACACATACACAAAAATTATCCAACAAAACCCCCTTAGGACTGTGTATAGAATTCACTTAACAAAGTATTGCAGTGAATAATTGATTGATTTTCATTATAACCATGAGGGAACTGAATGGCAATTTTCTGGAGTCATCAGAAAACTGAAGTGAGCAGAACCACTTACTTGCTTAGGGTCTCAACTGTCCCTTCCACCGAGCCCCTTTGCTTCTGTGCCCACCCTTCCTTTCAGCCCTGAAGGTGAGAAAGAGTCAATTTGTTTATCAGCTGCCAGCAGCACCCAGCAGTGAGTTGGAGCCACAGCAAGCCAATTTTCCGTTCACTAACTGTGGCTGTTGTTTGTAATACATAGATGCATTTTACTGTTTTCCATCGAATTGCAATTTCCTAAGTTGTATTTCTAAGGAAAGTGTGTGTGTGTATGTGCAAGTGTGTGTGTCTGTGCAGCATCGCCTAACACTCCCCAAAATATTGCTCTTGTTCAACTGCAGTTCCTCTGAAAAAAATCGGTCTGCAAAAACTGCCTTCCTATACTATAGCAAACTCCCAGCATGTTTTTAAGATTATGATGATAAAAAAACCAACCAACATGGCAGGCACTGTTTAATTATTCTGATATTTTATAGTTATCTTTTGTAAAATGTGGTTCAGTTTCTCCTGTCACTTGAACCTATGCTGAGTAAGAGAGAATATTATATGCTTTCATAGGAAGGCACAGGAAAGAGATTTCATTATTCACAGCATATTGCAATATTTAGAATACATAGTTTTGTCACTATATGTTTAAATGAATGTTATTTCTGCTAGTAAATAGGTCATCCAAATCCAGAAGCTACTATAAGACAAACTCTAACCCTACGTTAACTTCCTTGTATGTGTGGGGTTCTTTTTCTTATAAGAATCTCACCTCCCTTTGGCAAGAAGGTGAAACTTGTTCCTTTTTTGCATAATTCTCTGGATTCGGAAGTTCCATCAAAAATAAATCTGGTTCCTAGGACTTTTTTTTTATTCTCTTTGTAATAAATCCCATTTTTCTCAGTATCAAGAGCAGGACACAGGCTTTACACAGAAGACTTAATCTAGACCATCAAGCCCCAGAAGTGATTGCTTCTTATTTTGTGTTTCATTGAAAGATCTCGCATAACACCTTTTGATTGCCCAGCTCTCATGAGCATTTGAAATCTCAGGATGGTGTTTAACCACGTGTTATCCTTCTTCTTGACAATGTTTGCACTCTGGCTGGTGCAGTAAACTTCTAGAATAAAGTGGCTAAATCTTAATGTGTCCCACTGCTGGAAAGAACACGACTGCCACATTCACTTGTGATAAGGTAATTCAGAGTATTTCATCCACAGTCCCTGATGACCATATCGTAATACTTCTTGCTGCACAACATGTTCCTCAGATCTACAGTTCATGAATTTTCTTTTGCCACAGTACTAATTGCTGAGATCCATGACTGGAAAGACAACTCTTTGGTATAGGTATTCATTTTTCTAGAAGTTATCACTTCTGAGTTCCTTTCCCAAATTTTTATTGCTCAAATTCTGTAAATATTTGTTTATATGACTAGGAGAACTGTTCTGTCTAACAGAAAATTTGACAAAGAAATTCTTTTTAAGATTACGTGAAAGCACTGTGAAGCCCTGGAGTACGCACTACACATCACATAGAAAGAAACTAAGATAACTTTTTTTTTTCATTAATAAACTAAGAGAATTTGTGTGAGTACTATCCTAATCTCAGCATGTACCTTAGTACTGTTCTGTTGTGAGAGGAAGCATCATAAATTATTCAAACTGCAAGAGGTCAAAAATACCCATAACACTTTTTTTTTTTTTTTTTTTTTTTTTTTTACATGATCCATCCCTCCCCATAGGTCAGTCAGATAATCTCATACATCTCCTGTGGCTAGTCGTTCTTCTTCAATGACCAAGAAATCTAGGAGATTTTAGAGTCAATAGCTGGTTATTAAGGACTATAATTTAATACTAAAAACCAGTACCAGTGGGAAGTTCATAAACTTCTCAAGGGGACTGTACAGCAAGTCTCATGGGATATTTATCACAAAGGTATTTCAGGGTGAATATATTATACAACTATTTGATGTTGCTGTTGACATAAATATAATGAAACAGAGTTTTGAGAATGTCTTGAATTCAATGATTTGATGGCAATAAATGCAGAGACTGTTCTATACATAACAATAAATGCACAGAGATATAGATTAGTGGAACGCTAGAGTGAAAGGAGGGATACCTAACTTCTCTTTTCTATTTGATTTGTATAGTATCACAAATTAGATCTTTTCTGTCTTTCCTATCACAAATATTTTCCATTAAATTTGTAATTTTGAGCAAATTGCTTGACTTCTCGACCTTTCTTCATCTACCACCCTGTCTAAATATTAACTTCAGATATGCCTCTATGTAGAGAACCCAAGAAGTTCACTACATCATCATGTGGCTGAGATTCATAGTTACAACTGTAAGAGAGCTATTAAGATATTTTTTCCCTTTAATCTTCTACAATAATTTAGTCTAATCAAACAATTTATGACATTTGCTTTCTCATATTCCCTTCCATTTCTCGCTGGCATGGTAATTCCAAGAACTTACAATAGTCCCTGTCGAGTCTTAACAGCATCATGCTGGCAGAGATGATGTTAAATTGACGTTGTACCTACTTGTCTTGTAAATACCTTGGCAGAAGCTAAAGGATAAATCTGATGTCTTTCTGAATGTAAGAAAAATGGAAACCAATAGCTGTGTCTGTGTGAACTTCTAATAAATGAAAAGTTACTATTGCATGTTCACTCACAGCTATCTTTACCTAACGTGTGGCTTTACAAAGTCTTGTGTGAAACATGGAATATGGAAAGAAATACGGGTAAAAAACCTCCACTACTTACATTAATATTCATGACCAATCTACCTTCCAGTGCAGTACATTCTCTACTCAAAGACATTCTCCTTCCCCACTCTCTAATTTTCACAGTCTTTATCTGTTGATCTGCAATGCATTTCTGCTCCATTAAGTTATTATAATATACAACCATAAAGGTAATGTAACTGTAAATTATTGCATTAACATTCCAGTCATCAACACATAAACTCAGACTGAACAAAAGACAGAAGCTTTTACCTGGGAATGTGTTGCTTCAGAAGCAGAATATTCTCTTTCAAAATCATTGAAAAACACTTAATAGGACAATTAATACTGTTCAGAAATACTATCCTGACATGATTTGCTTTTATATTCGTTCAAATGTATCTCAACATTCAGTCTGGAGGGGAAAAATTAGAATAGCATAGCATAGAGTAGAATAACATATAATAGTGTAGAATAGCATAAAATAATGTAGAGTAGCATAGAATAACATAGAATAGCATAGGATAGAACAGAACAGAATAGAATAGGGTAGTTTAGTTCAGTAGGAAGGAACCTGAAATAATTATTTAGTCCAACTGCCTGGCCACTTCAGGGCTGGCCAAAAGTTAACGTGTTATTAAAGGCATTGTCCAAGTGCCTCTTATACACTAACAGGTATGAGTTATCGGTCACTTCTGTAGGCAGCCTGTCCCAGTCTTTGTCCAGACCTCTCAGTAAATAATTGTTTCCTATTATGAAATCTGAACCTTTCCTGGTGCAGCTTTAAATAATTCCCATGCAAAATAAGGGTAAATACTTTTTAAAATTCTATTTAAAACCTAGAAATTGAAAGAAAGATGCCATAAAACATATGGTGCGGGGAGGGAGAGGAATAATTACCATGTGGATTCATAATAATGGTATGATTCTATCACCATTCCGAATAGTAAAAAGCTTTAAAAACTATCAACAATTAAATGATTGATCAGTCAAGATTAGATGTTTCTTCTTCATCAGTCATCAGTAGCTAATGCTTCAGGAAAAGTCACAAGCAGTGTGAGCTTTCACTAGATGTATTATCCCTGGTTCCCTTAATTATCAGCTTAGAGGTGTCTTGAACCAGAAATGACCTCTAAATCACTTTTTGAAAAAAGCTGCTTAACATAGTCCTAATTGAACAAGCCATGCATGCCTTGTCATTTTGTTGAAACATACGGAAGTACTGTAATCTCAGAAGATTTTGGGTGTGAGTTCTACAGGAAATTTTGAGCAGAAGCCAATAGAGGCATTTTCAGATGACAAAAACTAACTCCAAATGCTGACAGCAGAAATGGTACACATGCTCGTACAAGACTCAGAACATCTTGCTTCTTTGAGAGTACACCTTGCAAATGCAAAATTAAAGGTTGTTGAGTGGTTTTGTGGGGTTTTTTTCTTTGGTTGGTTTCTTTTTCCAGTAAGAATTGGTGGGTATGTTCCCTCAGGTTTTTCACAAAAGTTACTTCAGTCTCCTCCTCACTGGTTTTAGGAATTAAACTGGCCTACCAACTAAATCAACCAGAAGGCCTCTGAAATAAGAAGCCTAGTTTTCTTTTAAATAAATAATTTTTAAGTTACTTTCTATTTTGGAAATGTAAAAAAAATTAGGCTTTTAGTTTAACAGGTTTTTTTTTCTTTTCTGAACAAATGTTTTCATGGCAGACTTGCAAGATGAAAAATGAAGATGCAAACAAAAAATGTATGACGAGGAAAAGACAAAGTAGTCTTTCTGTTTGGTGGTGTTTCTGATCACTTCACAGTGCTGGAAGTTCTTAACTGATGGGCATATTTGCTGTGCAGACTGAACCCCGGAGACATGGCTCAAACCTTACCTGGTCAGGTGATCAAATACGTGGCATGGTACCTCCAAACTCCAGGCAGGGATAGACACTGCACCTTTCTTCCCAAATGAAGCATGCAAAAAGCAAGCTAATGCTTTAACGAGCCCCACTTCATTCTCTTTTTGACAGGTTTCAGGTCACTATAGTTACAAGCCTTTTATTTAATCTCTTGGAGAAAGAAGTCAGAAGGCCTAGCAAACAGAACATTCTTTCTTTTTCACAGAACATTAGGGTAAGAATAATCAAGCCAGCATTTATATCATCTTTCCTTTATATGAATGAATGACCTGTAACATCATTGCCTCTTTGAGGTATGACAGTGTTAACAAACCTCTTTATACAGTAGAGGAAAATGATGTGTAAATAAGTGATGTAACTGGTCAGCCAGAAAGCCATACACTGCATTCAGAATTCTTGGATTCTGATTCCCACAGTGATCAGCAGAAGCTGAGTTAGTTAAAACTTTTGGCTGATGGCCAAAAAAACCCACCAATCTTCTTATGCAAAAGGCAACCAGCGCACTATCAATGAAGACTTACGGCAGTATAAAACTGCAATGTAAATGAGAAGTTTTAATGACATCAATGGCTTAATCCTAAGCTGCTTTAATCACATACTTTTATGTAGATAACACTAATGTACATTAGTAACCACACACCAGAGAGCTTAGGGAGTAAATCCTTCCAACAGCAAAAGGGTTCTTACCAGCTGGCAGGAGTTGTGACTGAGGGGAAAGCTTCCGGAGTCCAAAAGGAAAAACGTGTCTATAACACTTCAAAATAAATAAGGAAACAAAAAGTCTGAGACCTTTTCTAGTATCAGTGCCAAGACCCTGCAAGTTGCAGCTACAAAATTACAACAAGCATTTATGTTTCTTATTAAATACTCTTATGTGTCTGGAATACAAATGTCCTTACCTGCAAACATCATCTTCATCCAAAATCCACAACAATGGAACCTCTCTTCTGCTCTTGTCTTTTTTTGTCTCTTCCCCCGCCCACCCCCACCTCCCCAAACGAAGCAGAAAAATCTTTTTAATACCCACTCGCAAACTGATACCCTCCCAAAGATATGTGGAAGACTGGAAAGACTTATATCCAGAATTTCTGTGGTAGGTTGTGGAAACTGCTGTGTGATAAAATCTAATAAGTGGTCAAATATTGAAGCATCTGCTTATGATGCTACAGGTTGAATTTAATCTGTTTAGTTTCACATAAGAGAACGTCTTTTCCTGTAATGAAATCACAGGTGGGTGGTCGGAACGTGTGACCACGAAGGAGCTGTCATTCAGTGTTCATCTCACCAGGCATGGTATAAAAGCAAGGACATTCGCTTCTAAGCTGACTCATTTTAAACTGGAGCAAAACTGTGATATTGTTATATTTTTTATTTATAAATAAAGCAGTTTCAACATGTTATACTGAGCATTTTCTGGAAATAAAGAAATATGCAATGTGCTTGTACTTATGTCAGCAGACCTTAAGTTGAAATCAGTGCAACTAGCACCATTCATCCCATGAACTTGATCTTTCAATCTCTTTACTCAGTCTTTTTCTTAAGGTAGCAATTTTGAATTATAGCAGATGACAGTCATCCATATTTAATCTTGAAACTAGCTGTTATACTTCCACCTCCTCTAATAAATATTCTCATGTCAGTTCCTTTAAAAAAAAATCTGGCATAATTAGTGGTGTTGACTGACCAGATGTTGATATTTTAAGGAGGATCATTTCTTACTAATATTAAAAGTCTCTGAACTACTTTGATTCTAGGAGGAGGCAAGGAGTTTTCAAACAAAAATCTTTCTACCCTTATTTCTAAGTCTTTGGTCCAGGAGGGTCAATCTGATAGTGGGATGTCTCATTAAAAAACAAACAAACAAACAAACAAAACAAAAAACCCCACAAGGATTATTGAGAAAAATAAATAGAGGAAGACAGGGAATGCAGGGGACTTAAGGAAACGAAGAGGCAGTGTTGGTAACTGTCACAGGTAGTGTTCTCAGTTCCTCAGGCAGTGCAACATGAAGTCATTAGGTTATTTTTAAAAGTGTCAGAGTGCAACACTGTTTGAAAGAGGAGTTTAAAAAGGACGAGGATAACTCTTGTTTCCAGAACTCCAGCTGTACCACTGATGAACCTGCCTGATGACCCTGTATTTATATGCTCAAATTCAAATTGCACACCACTGTCACTGCAGGTTTGCACTGCAGAACCAAATGCAGTGTTGATAATAAATGCTTTGGAAGAATGTGTTCCCCAAAACATGAAAGTGAAGACAGCAGCGTTACCGTAACGTGCAGTCATTCTTTTGCTTTCACAGAGTAGCTGTTCATAAACCAAGATCTAGCTTTGAGCTGTACTAGGAGACTTTTCCTTTTTTTTTTATCCACTTTTATTTCCCAGTATTTCTTCCTTTTAGATTTCATTATTCAGCTATGGATGCATACAATCAGTACTTCAATACTTCAGGACAACAGGCACTCTCTAATTGTTTCATGTCTGATGAGCATTTCAGTGATGGATGACCTGCCTCACTCTACGGAATTTTGCAGCTGAAAAATAGATTCAGGTTTAAGAAAAAGTACTCCACAGCCTAATATACACCATCTATTAAGACCCTAAGAATTTTGCTTGATCTTTCTGTTCTGCTTTTTTTTATGCTTTGTATACTTTACAAAGCCGGTGATGAACTCTTCTTTCATCTACTTTCCAGAATAAGTGTAACTCCTCTGCCCTTTTTTGAAATATGGTGCATTTATGGGAAAGTCAGTGTCAATGTTTGTCACCTACTTGATTCTAGGAAAGAGCAGATTCAAAACCTGGAAGGGTCTGAATCAGTGTTTTTCTTCTTGAGAGCTAGAATTTCTAATTGCATAAAATTCAGAGTGACAAAATCCTGGGAATAAAAATGTAAAAAATAATAATAAAAAAAATCTTAATATTTTGACTAGATTTGTCTCTCTGAAAATTTAGTTATTCGGATGGTCCCATAAAAACTGATGGAAAAACACTCTCTTAGTAAAGAGCTACCGATGGCTGTTAGGAAATGTCAGTCCTTGCGGGTTTATAAAAAGCTACATTAGTTTTAAAGGATTTAGCACATTTTCCTGTTGTACTGGTTTTGGCTGGGCTAGCATTAATTTTCTTCACAGTAGCTAGTATGTGCTATTTTTTGGATTTGTGCTGGAAATAATGTTGATAACACAGGGATGTTTTTGTTATCGCTGAGCAGCACTGACACAGAGCCCAGGGCTTTGCTGCTCCTCACCCCACCCGTGAGCAGGCGGGGGGGTGGGGTGGGGGGGGGGGGTGGGGCGTGGCACGAGGAGCTGGGAGGGGACACAGCTGGGACAGCTGACCTCAGCTGACCCCAGGGGTATCCCAGACTATGTGACATCGTGCTCAGCATGGAAAGCTGGGAGGAGAAGAAAATGTGGGGGACGTTTGGAGTGATGGTGTTTGTCTTCCCGAGTACCCGTTACACGTGCTGGAGCCCTGCTGCCCTGGGGATGGCTGAGCTCCTGCCTGCCCATGGGGAGTGGTGATGAATTCCTTGCTTTGCTTTGCTTGTGTGTGCGGGTTTTGCTTTGACTGTTAAACTGTCTTTATCTCAGCCCACGTGTTTTCTCACTTTTACCCTTCTGATTCTCTCCCCATCCCGCTGGGGGGTGAGTGAGTGAGTGGCTGCGTGGGGCTTGGTTGCTGGCTGGGTTAAACCATGACACCTGTTCATCCTGTTTATTTTATTCTGAAATATTTTCTGATTTTACTTTACTTTGCAATTTTGTTTACCTCTAAGCTGTACCGTGTTGGAAGCTGACATGCGGAAGTTGCTGATTAGCACCAAATTTCTATAAATACCTTCATCATCTTCTGAAATAAATGTGCTTTGGTAATAAATAGCACTTTGGTGTGTACACCACTGGAATTCCATTCCTTTTTCTTTTCCTTTTAATATCTCCTGCTAAATTTGGGGCAGTATGATAGTCCATGCCCCACCCCCACAAAAATAAATAAAAAACCCAAAAAACCACCCCCAAGCCTTTACTTTCAAGATCTTTTACAAATCTTTATAAACCTTTACTTCATAAAGCTTACTGTTGTCTTCAAGAACCTGCTTCATAGTCACAGAAAATCCACTGATGTGTTAACAGCACTGCTTTCTTTTCTTTCAGACCTTTCCAAACATCACTCCAGCTGCAGTGCCAAGAAGCTGTTACCTACCTACAAAGTACTGACCCCCCCAAGCCTTAGACTTGACTCTTAGGTTGCGTCTTACTATTTGTCATGCCGATTATTATTGTATTGCTGCTTCTATCACAGTAGGATAAACTGTCATTTTCTGGGCTTGATTACTACAGGAAAATATTTCACTTTGTAACAATACTGAAAAATAGCTTGATGGGCCTTTCAGAGGCCAATGCTTATTAACATAAGAACTGGTATCAAGTTACTCTTTGTGACTGATCACAACCATTTAATCAGCCTGTTTAGAGGCTAAAATAAAGACAGATGACCAGCCATCTTCTTGAGGACCTAGAGCCCTCGCAGTCCGTTACGGTATCCAGTTTCACGTCCTTAGTCTCTTAGATTACACCTGAACCTTTAAATTGGTGTATTTTCTAACATCCTACCACTATATTTTCCCATCTGAGCATCTGCCAGACTTTATGAAACACCATTTCTCCTACCTTTAACTAAGTGAGTGGGTTTTTTCCTGTAGAAACTAGGGAGCAGGAAGGGATGATGCACATTCAGCATTTGCATCTGCTGGCTGGGTAGAAGAACCTGGGAGCATCCTGGTGACCAGTCACACAGACGTATACCCACTGAGATCATTTATAGCCTTATACATCTCATTTCAACTCTTTTTTTGATCTTGCTTTTGTTTCTTTCACCATTTGCATGATAATTTATAGGCAGAAGGATTAAAACTATCACCAAGCACAATATAGCCTTAGTTTTAGTAGAAGCCAGTAGGTCTTCAAAGTGAAAAGTTCTGCAAGAACTCTGGCACACGCTGGAAGCTAACAAAACATATGCTAAATTCCAGTTTGTATTCGTTAACCAACAATGTTTTATAGAATTAACACAAACTACTCCAGGTTTATTTAAAAATAATATGGTAATGGAGTTTTTGGTGAAGGAGAAATGTGCAAGAATAGTGATGAGGCAATTAAAAAAAAAGATTTGTTAAAGCATCTTGAACACTGCCACCCTGCATTTTTTTAACATACAAAATAACTTGTCCAAAAAACACAAGACATTTTTTATTTCTGACTGCATAAACTTTAGGGAAGGAGCAGGGCTAGAAATTAATTGCTTCATTTACAGAGTATGCAGCATGATAACAAAAATTTACCTGTCTCCTTGTAAGCTAAGATTGTTGGACCATTTATGTTTGACAAGTATTTAAAGTGTAGAAGAATAAATTAAAAAAAAAAAATCAAAATTTCAGAAAAAGAAAAATTCCTAATCCTATTAGTATGTTAATTTCTGTCGGGACACAAAATAATCAAAAAGACAACATCAACTGCCAATCTGGAAGAAAATATAATAAATAGCCACTAATAAAATTCAGGGTCTTTTGCCTATGCAACAGGCTTATTATGTTATAAAGTAATTAAAATAATAAACAGAAAGGGCTAGCATAATCTGAAAACTGTCAGGAATCTGAGATTCTAAGATAGTCCTGATGGAAATATATCAGTGGTATAAGGGAAGCTTTTAAATTGTTGACATATTCTTTAAATGTCAGGATGGTGAGTGCATGACAGTTTTATCTTAACAGCCTAGTCTCCACTCTTTTTATTATTCATATGTGGTTTACAAGTCAGCAGAGTATTTTCTGAATTTCTAGAAACTCAGACACCGATTAATGACCCGATAGTATATTCCTAATGCACTCTTTCAAGCCAATTAGTTCTCATATTTATTACAATTCTATATTATAATGTGAAAAGTTGATTTTGTTGGAATTAGGAGATCCAGAGATTAAGTATGTCAACTGTAAAATATATACTAGCAGTAAGAAAGTTGATTGCTTCGGTAAATAAAAGTGAAGCCACAGAAAATAGATTTTATTGCAACTTTGCTCAGCCTCAAAACTTCAAGCTTCATTTTACTGTTTTGCCATGTCTGTGTGGCAAAACCAAAGGAGAATGAAATACCATATGACAATAACGGAAAGAAATTGAAAGTTCATAAAATTACCCTTATCTTCAGAAGTATTCCTAAACAATGGCACCTGACAATAACATTATTTGCAAAGACAAAATAAAACTGCTATTATTACAATTACACATTGCACATTGTTGCATAATAGACTCTAAATCTGCAAAGAACTCAGCATGAGGTTTAGTTTACAAACCAGGGAGCCTTTATCTTTCTCATGGTTATAGTAACACAAAAGGAGCCTGAAATTAGCAGGAGTAGCTCTGAGCATTGTTGCAAGTAGAAATGCAAATGTCAAGTTAATTTTGGGGTCAAAGAACAGGGTCCAGGGCTAACCAACCTCCCAGAAAGGGCTGCCATTGAGTTTTAAACACCCAGAATTTCCTAAAACCTATTGTAGAGTCTGCAATTATTTTTTCAGTTCCAATTTCTGGGCTCTTTTGGCACTTTTGAAAGCAAAAGTATTCCATGAGAAGATCTTTGTTCAAAAGGCACTGTATTGCCATTGTACAGAAGAATTCCTCTATTTCCCTAAGCCATTTTTTAAATTGAGGTATTGAAGTATACACAACTTTTGTTTGCAGATGAGGACTCCGACACCTCCTACCAGGCACGAGACGCTGACTCATGTGGAGTATACTCTTGTGTTAGTATCTCTTCACAATCAGCACAGAAGAACAGGCATCTCCAGAGACAGCTTTTCCACTACAAAGTGATTTTATCTCTGCAGTTTCTGGCTTTTTCCATTGATAAAATTGATCATAGTCCCAAAATAGGCATTCAGGTCAATCCTTACAGTAAGGTGTGATGAATTTGGTCCTTTATGTGTAAAACGAAACTTAAATCTTTATAGAATCTGAGGTCTTATAACTGCGTACTGTTTAGAGCCTGAGTATCAACCATTTAATATGACAGCACCAATACCATTTTTATGTTCCTACCAGGAGCAGAAGACATGGAGTTTCAAAGAGTGGAAGACTAAACGATCAATCTACAAACAATTTTTTTTTCTCTGATTTTTTTAAATTACTCTTCATCAAAATTGGTCCTTTCACCAGCTTGAAAGACTTCAATAAAAAGTAAGAGATCTAGGTTGCTTCATCTATGATTGGAATTTCTTAAGAATGGAGTTGGGGGAGAAGGATTTTAGAACAGATTTGTATCTGCAGACAGACATAATTACAAGATAAATCCTTCTCTTATCAATGCACTTACGGAAGAGATAGTACAACTATTCTCCCTTGGTTTCAAAATAAGAGACTCTGAGCCTCCAGTTTGGAAAAACTTGGTTCAGTGATAGCATCAACAAACCCTTCCAGGCCTGCCCCAAACCACCACCTGAATCCGAAATCCTGACTCCTAAACCTACCCCCAGGTGGTCAGTTCAGGTATTACATCATTCTCATACACGTTTCCTCACACACAAAAAAGAACAAAAGTCTTTTTTTCTACATCTGCTTGGAAGGAAAAAAAAAAGTCCCTGTTTTCTACGTCTGCTCGGAAGGAATTCTGTATTTTCCTTGAAAACTCATATCACAGTCTTTACTTGTTTTAATATTAAAAGGATTTTTAATTTGCCGCATACCAAGATTTCCTTACCATAATTATTGTCAGTTTAGGAAGATATTCATGTGGACAAAGCTGATTACATGCTTTTATTTAGAAAAAGGATACAACAAGATGCTGAAATACTCATAAAGTCATGTTGTTTAGAAGCCAAATAAATATCTGTAGTTTCAGTGAAAGTGAAGAAATAAAATAAGGGAATTCAAGTAGCTGGAATATAATTACCTGAATTGGAATTTAGCCAGGACAGCAAGGCTAACACCCCTACTGATTCCACATTTCTGCAATCAGTTACTTTAACAACCTTGTATTTGCATATTTCTCAAATGAAATCTGAGGCAGAACAGTTAGAGGTGAGTGTTGATGCTGCCAGTATAATGCAGTGAACCAATATTATTTTTGCTGCTTGTGTACGCTCTTGATTGCTCTGCAGTCTTACAATGGAGTATGGAAATTAATTTCTCAGACATAGGAACAGTGGTTGGTATTTATCAAGATTAGATTTATATCTTCTAGTCAACCCAGGTAGAAAATTGGGTGAATTGCAAGACTTCATTGAGCAACCAGATGTTGCATCTCTGCTGAGCTGTCCTAGGTCAATAAATTACACAAAAAAACACCCTATTTTGTTAGCAACAGCAAATGGCATAATCTTTTAGCAAATCACAAAGCAAGCAATGACTATTTTTTTTCTTTAATAAGAATAGGAATAATTTGGGGCCTGCATATTTTCACATTTTATTCTAGCCAGAAAAGATTAACAAACTTTGAAATATCAGTCCATTGCTCTACTTCAATTGTAAAGCAGAAGTAAGTTTTCTTCCTAAATTGTTGCCTTCCTAAGTCGTGTCTTCTGTTGGTCAGCATCAGCCAAGATGAAGGTTACATTGATCCTATGTAACCTGTAAACCATTCTGTCAGGTTGAAACAGGAGCTCAAAAAGAAATATGTATCTATGTATCTATATATAGATCTATCTCCTGTGGATGTAAAGTTATTTCTCTGCCTTACCCAATACTTGTATTTTTTTAGTATTTATATTCAAACAATGCTAGAGGCCAGGACTAACCCTGCGTTTTATGGTGCTCCATGCATAGGCATTGTCAGAGGTTGTCACTTCTTGAAGAGATTGTAGTGTAAAAAAAGAGAACAGAGAGTGGGGTGGAACTACCATGTGTTCTGCTTGACACAACAGCTTGGTGGTCACAGCTGGATTGACCACTCCAACAGTTCACGGGAATTTATGTGAAGCTCCTAGCCCAATATTGATTTAACCATCTTCACATATAAGATCAACAGCCCATTCAAAGGGAAAAACTTAACTCTTTCAGTCGTCATTCCTTATACCTACTTTATTCAAGTAGTTTCTGTTTCCAGTTGTTTGTTTGAGGAAGTTTAGCATTACTCTGTTTATATGGCTACATTGCTAAAGTATTAATGCAACTAAAAGTGAAAGTTCAGCTCAGGTGCCAAAGAGGGATTGCTCTGCAGATTTGCCCATGGAAATGTGAAATTTAGGTTTGCATTCTTCTAAATACCAAGCCCTCTCTGCTGGTTTGGTGTGATACATGCCAAACAAGAAGTACACCTAAGGGGAAGGTTTTGGTTTTAAACATTAATAAAAGAAAGCGATTGTTTTCATCCCCGAGAAATTTTATGTAAAAGAAGGACATTCTGTGAGATTTGTGTGTAGATCCAGAGCCTCAGAACTGACCAGCCATTATCCAGGGTTCATTATAAATAGTGGGGCTTTTTGCAAAAATATCTCCCAGCAGGACTACTTCGAGAGATGGCAAAAAGACAGCTTGGCTCCCAGAGGCAGACATTTTCAGTGACCTCAATGGCCCGCAGCGTCCCTCAAAAAAGGGAGAGCGGCATGGGTATGTGACACTACAAACTGATCCATCACATTCCCAACCATTCTCAACCAGCATCGTTACAGAGCTTGTAGGAGGCCTGAGGAAGGGGGTGGTGATGGCTTTCCCAGTTTTGAAAACTGAGCAGAGGCAATAGCAAGTTATGCTTTCTGGGAATTTGAAGTTCACCTTTTCCGCTTAATTTTTTTTAATTGTTGTTATTATTATTATTATTTATTTTTTTAATGGCTAGTAGGGAAAGATGAAAGTATGGCAGCCACAAGCACACAGATGAGCCAATAAGTAAACTTTCAGAGAGAATGTCTTGGGGTTTATTTTCTACACCAACCCCATGCTATTATAGTAAAATGCAATCTTCTCATAGACATGTAGAAAACATAAGATTTCAGGTTTCTTACAGAAGAAATAAAGAGTGAAACACTTTCAGTGGTTTGAAACAATCTGAGATAATTCTATTGGAAAGTTAGGTTTTTTTCAGTTTGTAGTGGGATTATCCCCAAGCTTCTCTTCATTAAAGTGTGTATCTGCATACAAAATCAAGCATAAATTAAAAGAAAAGTTAAATTAAACTTTAAATGGTATGTTTTAAGTAGCACTGATTCTCCTGGGTGCAGGGGAATAGCCTATTCCCTTGCAACTGACTACATTAATAGTCAATATCTCTTTCAGACTTATTTTCCTTATTTTTTTTTGTCACATCAAATTTCCTTTTATTGTTGTTTATTTTTCATCCCTTTCTGATCAAAAGCAAATGTCAAATATCATGACTTTTTGAATAAAATTATGTTTCAGATTTTTTACCACTTCCATGAACATCATCTCAGGTAATGAATTTCAGTTTGTTCCAAGTTAATTATCATTGTCACTAATAGCCTGTATTAAAATGAATAGTTCAGGAATATATTAGCAACTTGAAGCAAATAAGTAATATTTATTTAAAGAATATGACCATAATGTTGGATCTTTATCACAATGATAGTTACAGAAGAGATATCTAAAATATATTCTTGAAAATGTAAAATAAAAATATTTGGGGAATAAAAAGAAGGAAGTTTATTAGGTAAGAACTTACAGTTTTATTCTCCATGATTTTGAAATAAAATGCAACTATCCGGAGATCAGAGGCTTCATTGCACAGCCTAACTGCCTGATTTGTGCATCGTTAAAAATCAAACTGTATCTTTACAATTGCATAAATCTATTATTATTATTACTAATAAGGCTCATCAATTAAAATATAATTGCCTCACTAGAACCTGATTGCAGTAGTATAAAATAAGCCAAAATTATAGCTCAAGTGGCTCTTTAAATCCCAGGTCCAGAACAAAGCTGGATGCTTTTAAGCCTGAATAGTGATTACCGATAAGAATATATTGCTAGCAAGATCTCTGTCACAAGAGAACACTGTGAGCTGTGTGAGCAGGAGGGCCGAGGACTGACCAGGCATGGATATTTTAAAATTTCTACCCTGTGAGTTTCAGACAGCTGTAATTTATGAAAATAGGGAGTTGATGGCACCGAAATGCAGTAACACAGAATAGTACTGTTATCTGAAAACAGCAAAATGCTGTTTACATTTCCAAAGGAGGGGGATTCCCTAACACAGATCTGTTATCCTTATTGAATAACAGTTTATCCTACAGGCATTTTAACTCACATGATTGTATATATAGCGCAAAGTGAAAATAAAAGTGTGGAAGTGCATGAGCATCTCAACACAAGGAATCCTAGCAAATGACATTTATGGGGACCATTTCCTCCAGAACAATTCAAGTAAACGCATGGCTGCCAACCTGAGTAAGCACTGCAGGATCTAACCCTCACATTGGGAAGAATTTTTATTAAATCTTCCATAGTTAAGCCACTAAGTAACCCAATTAAATGTCCACTTCACTAAATCTGCTTTTAATCTTTGTCATTGCCCTAGTGATTAATTTTTCAATGGCTGGTATGTTTATATCTTCGTCCAATGTTTATCTTCTTGCATTTAAATTGAGGAAGGCATTACACAAGTGCACCATGCTGGTGTTTGAAAATTACATGGCTATCCATCAGGAATCGGTGGAGATTTCCTCATGCTGGAGGACCAGGGAATGCATGTTAAACCTGCAGCAAGTCTGCCTGGAGAGCAGAGCAGACATATACCTTTGCCATTCTCCATGCCTACATCTCGAGCATGCAGATCAAGCCTCATGGTCGATTCATGGACACTTGGGCAACCTTCCCAACACACCCATGTATACACATGTGACAGAGCGCAAGTTAGTCCCTCTTAGCTCAGTTGTAGCCTCTATACCTCATGTACCACCAAACAAGGAAGATTGTGCAAAACAAGAATGTCACTGTGTAACTTCCCTTCCAGTCCCATCTCCTGCATGACAGAAGAGGTTTTGTAGGATGAGGGAGGCCTTGCATGGCTGAAGGAGTTGGCGTTGGCGATCCTGGCTGTAAAAATAGACTGGCAGTCTTACCAGTCAGCACATACTTGGGGCAGCTGTTTATCAGGTAAGTTCTAGTTATATGAAAGTTTAAATGCATTTAACTCTTTATGAGATAGTCTCATCTGAGTGAGAAGACACTCACTATCTCAACCGTGATGCCAAAAGACCTATTCTGTGTATAAATCCATAATCTGATTTCTATTAAGGTAATGTATCCAAGTGTTAACTGCTGTACGTAATGGGGATGATTATATAATGTACATATTTTATTAAAGCGAAAATTCTTTCTTGTTGCCCACAATATGGTGACATTAACTATTCACCCTGTTCAGTTCATCCTTATTCAACCACTCACCTTCCTTCAAATGGTATCTAAGACCAGCTTTACCATGAGTGGCCACACTTTTACTTTTTAATTCATTATGAGTTATGGTGTATAACATTGTCATTAGGCAATATCTACAAAGTTATTAATTTAATACCAGCTAACTATCTTTTAAGGGCTCTCAACCACCATTCAATCATTTGTGGAAATTATGGAGAAAACCTGGGTATGAATGGATATCTTTGAAGTTCTCAATTCCAGTATGAATTTCCCAAAAAACGCACTTCCATTCCTCATAATGGTCAGGGATGATATACTCAACTGATTTCAACACCAATATTGTCACCAGTCATTTAAAACCAGGGAGCCAACAACAACTGAAGGCCGAGAAAGTAATTTTAGAAGCCCTTTACAGAGACTGGTAAACTGGGGCTTGAGTAAATTGCTTAAATGATCTATTCTAGCTTTAGACCAGCATAAATCTATGCTGGTCTTCCAAGGATCTAATCCCAGATACCCACACCAGGCTTGTTAATGAGAGGCAGGACCTACAGTAGGTGTATGTTTTCCTGGCCAACAAATGGGTACCATGTGTGATAAGCCAGGTTACCATGAGGGGTACAACGTAACAGTCAATTAACTGTGCCCCAGGTTAATGCAGCCAATGAAAGCTGGGGAACAATTCATAATATTCTGAAATACTTGATAACAGGTGGTCAAAATAATTTCAGTCTAAACTCAATTTGCTTTAATGAGTGATTTGACAGTTCAGTAGTGGAAGTTATACTGCAAGTAGTTGAAATCAGATGACATGAAACCTGTTTTATGGGTAGTAATACAGAAATCTGCCCCCATGGTTGTCAGCTGGAACAAGGAAATCAGTTTAAACCAGAAAAGAACTCTTCTAAGTCTTTTCTCAATTAAGGATATTCAGTCAGGTTTTACTTTTTATTTTCAAGTAGAAAGTGGTGTGTAAAACCAAAGCTCATACTTTCCTCAGAAGTAGGAAAGAAGACTGCAGAAATACAGGTTTAAGTTACTGGCCTTTCATAATAATTTGAGATTAAACCTGATTAAATCTTAAACTTGCAGTCTGGTAAAAGCCTGTATAATTTTAGGTGTGTATATAAATATGTTTATCTGCATGGACATTTATACACACATCTTTTCTACTTATAAAAAAATATTTTCTATTTTCTTAAAATATTTCTATTTGTCTTATGTTTTTGTTCTTCCAGTCAAACCTTGTTCAGTAAGCCAAGCTGAAATTTGTTTCAAGCTACACGATCTTAGTAAAATTTGCATTTGTTGTCTATAAAACGTGTTCATTTTATCCAAAACCTGTCTAGTAGCAACACCTACAAAGTCTTTTTTGTCATATTTAGTACACTTGAATAAATGATTGTAAATCTGCATTCTTCTTCTACAGATAAACCTTTTTTTTTTTTTCTTTCCTCTGAAAAGTTTTGATAATACACTCTTAGGTCTCCATTGTCGAAGCAATTTGTTGCAACCTAAATCATTTAGGTTCTTAGGAGCTATTTGGACCAGTGTTTTTTGTTTCACCAGTTTTTGTTTTTTCTTCTAAATCTCTGAACAGTGTAAGTAGCTATAAATTCTAAACCAATGGTAAGTATCTGAAATCTATTTGTTTTTCTCTCGAGTGATATCTGAGCAAGAATCAATAGATCCCAAGGAAAATTCACAACACAAAAAGTGGTCTTCACTCTGATCAAATAAATTCATAACTGGCATATCTTTTTAAATATATATATCTCATTGAGAAAGGTGATTACGATTTCCTTGGAGTCAAGTTTTAGATTAAATTGGACTATATCGTATAAGAATCAAGGAGACTGCAATCAAAAAAGAAAATAGAAATGACATGATCTGTCCTTATAAGGCAGTCTAAAAGCTACTTAATTAAACATGGAGCATGATGTCCTGGCAGCAGACTTTCTACCTAATTTGCTACACTATTTGTAAATTGAGTACAATGAGGGGAATACTATATATAACAGATTCCTGTAGTTTGACATCAGAAACATCTCAAACAGTTCTAGCCACTGACACGCATGAATCTAGATGACTGGCATGGGTGAGACCCAGAACAACAGTAGCCACATATTCATCAGGAAAAACAGTAGATGCACTCAACTTTAGTGTGAGTTTCACTTTATCAAATGTTTCTACAAGTTAGTTATGTAGGCTGCCATTATAGGTGATGGAAGAAAATAAATCCTTCCAGGGCCTGATACGGCTCAGCCTAAACGGGCCGGCTGTACAGCCCCTGTCATTCCTCTCCACTGATTGTAAAGAACAGTGTACTGCTTCTGGCTGGAATATAGTTAATTTTCTTCATTGTAGCTCATATGATGCTGGGTTCTGGATGTGTTACCAAGGCACTGTTAAGAACACAGGAATGTTTTAGTTACTGCTGAGCAGTGCTGACACAGAGCCAAGGCCTTCTCTGCTTCTCACCCCAACCCACCAGTGAGCAGGCTGGGGGTGCAAAAGTTGGGAGGGGACACAGCTGGGACAGCTGGCCTCTCAGGCCATATGATGTGCTCAGCTTATAAAGCTGAGGAGAAGGAGGAAGTGAAGGGGAACAATTTGGAGTTATGGTGTTTTTCTTCCCAAGTCACCATTACACGCGATGGAGCCCTGCTCTCCTGGGAATGGCTGAGCACCTGCCTGCCCATGGGGAGTGGGGAATGAATTCCTTGTCTTGCTTTGCTGGTGTACACAACTTTTGCTCTACCTGTTAGAATGTCTTTACCTCAGCCCATGAGTTTTCTCACTTTTACCCTTCCGATTCTCTCCCCCATCGCACTGAGGGGAGTGAGCGAGCAGCTGTGTGGGGTTTGGTTGCCTGCTGGGGTCAGCCCACAACAGATGATCAGTTCACATACAAGTATCTATACACTAGGCCTTGGAAACTGATCCATTTGCCCACACGTAGGCATCTAGTGATGCACAGAACACATTAGCATATCAGAGATTAACTATTTTCAACATGGAGCCTGTTCATGACGTGCTGTAGCTTATCTCCAGAAGTGCCAGGGTCTGTCCTTAGGCAGCTAAGTCATTTCCCAGACTCCAAAACTGTACTGAACAACTATCCGTTGGTGTTTGCTTAGGTGTAGGTTATAATACTACTAACAGCTCTAGTTAGATGTGTCTCAGGACAGCTGACAAACATGAGGACAATCACAAGGAAACAAGAAATGTGACAGTTTTAAGCTGAGCAGCTACTCTCTGGTATATCACTGCTCATGAGGGGCTGAGCTCAATTGTCAAATAAAGGCATCAAGAACCGTCTGGCATGTCCTAGGACAGCTGAACTGGTACATATGAACTGGTATGTACAAAACACATAAATATCAAGTTCGACTTACAGAAGAATCATGTACTACCAGAGCAAAAGTGGTATGTATACCCTAGGACATGTCGAATGTCAGCAGACATAAGGTAGGGAAATGCAGTCGTTAATGCTAAAAGAAAACTTCTAAACAAATGAGGTCACAACATCTCAATTTTAGTAGCTTATTGATGCCCTCTTCCTACCCATCATTGGGCTTTCATTCTCAGATAAGCAACACATTCCAGTTATGGGTATTTTTCTGTGTTTATCAGTTATGTTGAGTTTATTTCTTTACACTTTAGCAAAAGGGATACAGATGACACTATAACAGATGTCGTAGGTTGCCTCAAATAATTAATGTTGTTATTATTAGTTCAAGAAGTGTAAAAGTGAGGTGCTTTTTTTTGTTTGTTTTTTCAATAGAGCAACATACACTTTGGTTAATTCCTACCATTAAATTTTAAAGGGATAGAACTTCTCTGTTATGCACAAGGTATACGGTCACTACCACTGGATTGGTAGGAGAATGGCAATAATAACACACACACACACACAAGCACCCTTTATAGTTATGTGTGGTTTTAAATTTTAAAACTGAATTAGAAGGTGCTACTTGTGTGTCTATGGCTGTAGCAGCTCCTTTTTTATGTTATCTTGTAGGATTCAAGGAAACATGAGTGATCCTAGAACTGAATCTTGAAATGAATTCCTTAAGAAACAATGCTACTGGACAGTGGAACAGCCAGAACTCTGTAACAGATATTTTTCTTATAGTGATAAAATCAACTAACACATAGCTGAAGAGTCACTGCCATGAAAAACTCAAGATCCTAAGGGCAGAGAAGAGAGGACTACAGAGTGCCTTGCTCAGCTTGCACAATAGATAGCTGTTGGCGATGAGAACATGTTTGCCTCTTCACTCAGCCCACTCTGCAAGTTGGGATGGGATTCAACATCCAGCATAGATATCAAGCCTTAGCTACTCACAGAGACCTTCTACAACTGGTGAAGAGAGACAGGCACTGGAAGAGGGCAATTTATCCAACCTGCCTATGACAAGTTCCCTGATGGAGTAGATCTGTCTTTGCAAATGTTTCTTTTCCCGCAGCTTACCTGAGGCATGCACAAGTCTAGTTTTAGAATGAAATCATTTCGATGCAAAATTATTATTGCAAAATGCATTGGTTATATATCTTTTTCTTTATATGAGTGGCATAGCAAATCTCCAAATATGCAAGAGGAGTGCTAGAAAACACCAGATCCATGTTAGCTAGGAATTTTGCCTTGTCTTGCAGTCTTTAAAGAAAACAACATGCTGAAATTTTCAGCACTCAGATGAAAAAGACATTCAAGGACCAAAGGGTGATTATGCCTAAGATAATGATGTGGAGGACGAGGGCATTAGCTAAATTCACATTCATGCTTTAATAATTGCTTAGATTATCCAGTTCACAAGTGACTTGGAGTTAATAACAGCCAGGTCAGCTGATTAATAGCAGTGCTTTTAATTTTACCAATGTTGTTCTTTGCCAACCCATTTTTATTCAAAGCAGCATCACCCAAATGACATTGCTTTTCTAGTCTTTACAGTAATTTCTGAAATTTTATACAGATTAGTAAATATTACAAAGGAAAGAAAGTAGTTACAAAGGCATTAACAAGAAAAACAGTTTCTTTCTCCAAGAAATTAAAAAGTGAAAAGTAGGGATTTCTATACAGAAAGGGGATAGGTCTTGAAAAATCTATGGCAGTTTTGTGGTTTGGGTTTGAGTTTTTTGGGGGGGGTTTGTGGCTTTTTTCCTGAAGCTACATGTTTGCAATTTGCAATTTCCCCAATGCAGTATGTATTTTTATGCATTCTATTCCATCTCTTTTCCCTGCGGTGCACAAATTCCTGACAAGCTGAGTAGAAAGGCAATAGGTTTTTCCGCAGCATCTACCTTTCAACTGATCTCTTAAAGAAATGCAGTGTCCATGGCCAAAAAAAAAAAAGAAAAAAGAAGAGCCTATGATCCCACATGCATCACCAGTTGCATGTCCTGTAGCTCATGTGGGTGGAATTGAATACCAGACTACGCAGGATAGGGTGTTACACCAGTTCCCCAGGCTCTACCAGTAGAGCTTTAGGACTGCCTGAAGGACTGCAGTTTTCCATTCCAGGTGGAAAATGGGCCATTGGATCATGTCCTGCATAATAAAAAACAAAGAATATTAACACAAATGAACAAAAATAGACCTTTATTTAATGCTTGTTTTAGGGAAAAGTGGAAAAGGAAGAGAAGGGTAGGGACTTCTGTCTTGGAAACACCTGATGACACTGTTTAATTAACTTCTAGAAAAGACCCCAGTACTATAGTGATGATATGGTGTGAAGAACAGAATATAGTTAGAACAAGAATAAAGACTTTTGCTGGCCCTGGCAGCTGAAGTAAATTGTGTTTCCTCTGTCTATGGAGTAGACAGCATAATAACAAAAACATATTTTATACATTAGAAAGGTGGAGAAAATAGAGTAAAATGTATGAAATAATTTATATAACTTTTTACTACTCCTGACATTCTGATTATAGAGGTTTTTTAATAGAATAATTTATTTTGAAACAGTTATTCAAACACTACAAATTGATGTATAAATTGACTTTTGTCAGGAGAGTATAATTACATGGCAGCAAATCTTGTGTAATTATATTATTCAATCTGGTTCAGCACATAGTTTTACAAGAGACGTAATGTGAGCACAATCAGAATTACATCTTCTATTCTCTGTTCTAAACTAATTATAACATTTTTTTAGTTCTTAATAACAGCATAATGTGGTAATGCTGCTAGACAACAATTCATACAAGCAAAAGACTAATACAGTAGGACAGTAAGAATTATGGGAAAAGACAAGTCTGTGAATGAATAAAACTTTACATGAAACTGAAAATAACAGAACAAATGGTAGCTGCTTTTGGATTCTTATAACTGCGTGCTGGATTTTTCATGAGGAATAACAAGGCTGTCACTGCCTCAAGTGACTGGACACAGTATGAGTGTGTGTGTGTGTGATAAACTTTACATCTGTGCCTTCTGTTGGCAGAGAGTGTACTGTCCAGCACTGTTTCTTGACTGGAGCAAAGACTCGTTTCTGTGTTCCTCCTATGCAATGTGATTCCAAATTAAAAAACTTAACACTGATTTGCGGATATGTATAGCAATGGACCAAGTGAAGAGTGATGGGAGCAGGAGTAGGAGAAAAAAAGGAAAAAAAAAAAAAGGTGGAGAAAAGTAAAACCTTTTTATCCTCTCTGATGTGTCCCATGCTTTCCTCCCTTCCCCTTCCCCTTCCCCTTCCCTTTCCCCTCCCCCTCCTCTTCCCCTTCTCTTTCCCCCTCCTCTTCCCCTTCCTCCATGAGTACCACCTGCCGCTCCATGCAACACGGCAAAGAATCTGGGCCCGTTACAGCTCTCTGCCACCACCGTCACAGTGCCCACATTCTGTACTTTCTCCATCTACTCGTGACTACTGAAGAAGTGGAGGCGTGACACTCCCCTAGTACAAGGCTTGTTGGACTCACCCTTAATCAGGAATGGAGACGTTTCCACATCTCTGGTAGGGATCTTACCTGGTGGGATGTGGAAGGTGGCTGGGTGGTGCAACTGCGTGTTTCCTGAGCACTTAGGAACACACAAAATGCTATAAACAGTAAAATTAAAGATTTGTGTACTACAGTCAGAGCTTAATGGAAGGCATAAAGAGGTATTTTGTATGCAATCCTTCAGACTTCTATTCAGAATTGAATATACTTACAATTCGACCTTCAAACTGTTATGGGTCATTTATTTAATATGCAAATAAATGCTTTTTTTTTCTGTTGTGGGGTTTTTTTTTTTGAGGTGTCTAATTTTTCTGAGTATTTAATAATAAAAATTACCAAAGCAAAAGATATTTTCCTCAAAGTTATGGCCAATATTGAAAGTGGTAAAAGTCCAAGACACCAACAACTTAATTTCTTCATCATCCTTTCCTACTTCCTCAGTTCTTCTGAAGAGACAGTGCCTTTACTGTGCAAACCCTCCTTTGAAATTAATTGCTTGTATGGGATCTGTTTTTTACCAATAACAGAAAAGTCACACAAAAGCATGGACACAAATACCTAATATTATATCTTTCTGTATAAGATGAAACTGTAGTATATTGTAAACAGAGAGTCTAAAGAGTGACCTCCCGCCATTCAGCTTTGCCCACAAATCCACTGCTTTTTCCTTCCTGGTAATCCTTTAAGATGGATATGACTGATTCACAGTCTTTAATTGGATGAGCAATTAGAAGTTTGGGCATTCATTGTTATTTATCTGAACTCTGCAAAACTGGCCTGGGATTTGCTGGAGAACTGGATATCTTGGGAAATTTCCTGCCATCACTTGGGCATGCATGTTACCAATGCATGGGTGTCTCCTGAGGGGTTTTATTTGAGAGTCTGGTGCTTGGATTTATTCATGTTTGGAAAAGGAATCATTTTATAGTTAAACTAGAATTCTTGGGAATTAGAAATGAAATTAGAAAGGAGGATAATAGGGCAGCATGAGGCTTTAATTAATCTTTGTCTTACCCTGGGACTTGAAAAATGTCAATTTGCACTAGTTCCATGAAGGATTAAGACCAGTAATATGTACAGCCCATTTAGCTTTGCAATAAAGCATAAAGAAAATAAAAATGAGAACTTTTGATTCAATGTGACACTGAAGGGGAAGAGAATTAAACAGCTATTAAATGGAGCTGGCTCAATTACCACCATTGGAGGTGACCCTAACAAAATACAGCTGCTTTTACCAGACACCATTTATATTCCCAAGCCACATTCAATGTTTGCCAAAGCGAGATTTCAAACAAATGTTTGGAAATCTTCTGTGGACTGCTGTGCCATCCAGAACATCCCATTTGTTCCACTGAAACATCAAAAAATATTGGGGATGAAGCCAAATGAGTTAACTGAGGAGATTCTGGCTTTGTGTCATCCATACGTCACACATTGTACCACTCAGTGTAGACCCAGCTGTAAACAGGATGAGGAGGAAATTGGGACTGGATGTGCAAGAACTATAGAGTATGAGGACCTAGCAGTAGTTTGGTTTCAGAGAGTGGACAGGCAGCTCCCACGGGAGGTGAATCACATGCCCCAGGCCCATAAAGATATTTATCTTAGCCAAATGTTCCCTATTCCCTCAGTTTATTCATTACAGAAATTTTACCATCTCTAAAGGATTAATAAAATTATTGAATGGATTAAGGCGTTAGGCAGAAACTTTATTACTATTAATAGTAAAACCCTCTAACATATAGGGAAAAGTGAGGCAGGATTTAAGTCATCAGCACATGTGGATTTGGTCTATCCATGTTCCTTCAGTCTTAAGACCAAGCCTTCTTTTTGAATCCTCTACTGATTCTAAGTATTGCAACCATTCACTTTTTCAGTAAGTTACTTCAATTCCTGTCTTCAGGAATTTAAGTTTTAAATGTTTCCCTCCCTTCATGAAACAGGAAACTGAGGGAAAACTCTTTCTAAGAATAAGTGCCAGCTTTTTCCTCCACCTCTGAACTACTAACCTTCCAAACAAATGATACAGACCTACTCTCATGCACTTTGTACCCTCCCACCCAATTCAGATCTAAACTGCCAGCAGACTCATCCTTACACCCAAAAGACATTAGGCTAAATGACAATGCAGAAAAAAACATTTTCAAATGAAATTGCAGAAGCTTTTAGAGGATGTTTGGTGGCATCATGAAATATCCTGCTTTGGAAGAATCAAATCTGAAAAGTTCCCTCCTCCCTCCCTCCCTTCTGTTTGAACAGTACTTTCTGCCCTTCCAAGATTACCCACAGGCATCTTCTTAATTTTAAGGCAAATTTCTGGCCACAGAAATGACAGTGACAAAAGATTTACAGGACTCAATAGAATCAATCTCACAAATGTAGTTTTGCTATTAATTTCTTTAGATATGTTAGTATCCTTTTTTTCTGGTTGTTTTTTTTTTTTTTTTTTCCCCTAGATGAAGAAAGTGAAATCCACTCTTTAGGGGTTATCCAAATGGTCAAAAAGTCTTGGGCCACTTTTGTGTACATTTTCCCTTTAACATCTCCAGTAATGAAAATATTTTTTTTTCTAAATATCATCTTCATTCACTAATTAAGTAATTAGAAGTGCCTAGTAACAAAGAGGGTAAAAGGAGAAACTAAAGGAATAAAAATGTGTTATACCATATAAATGATTAGAAATATGAAAAATATCAGAAGAAAATGGATTGGGGAGTGTGAAAAGAATTAATCTCTTGACAATTTTGTAAGTAGTAGAGAAACTGAGCAATGGAATGTGACGATGACTAGATAAGGATGACAAGGGCTGTTCACAGGGATGTGCAGAGGGCAGCAGATCATCTCACACCTGATAGGCCTGCTTTAGGGAAACTGGAATAATTGGAGCTAACAGGACTAAAAATGCATTCTTACTGATTTCTTGCAGAATCTGAAAGAAGCTGTTTGACTGCAGACTACAAGCAAGAAATCCATTAGAACAATGAAGCAGCATGATATCAACTCTTACTGAGGAAGTTCCTCAGCAGCAAACCACTGCAGGCCAGGAGAGTGCTCAAAGAAAGGATCATATAGGATGGATGGTCTTTCTGTATTCAAGCTACTGCTACCATGTTATGTCTCTTTGGTACAACTTACCTGCACACAGAGTCACACATACACACCCCCAGAGATGGGCAAGGAGGCTGGTGAAGGGTCTGGAGCACAAGTCTTGTGACGAGCAGCTGAGGGACCTGGGGTTGTTTAGCCTGGAGAAAAGGAGACTCAGGGGGGACCTTATCATTCTCTACCACTACCTGAAAGGAGGCTGTAGACAGGTGAGGGTATGTCTCTTCTCCCAGATAAACAACAGGACAAGAGGAAGTAGCTTCAAGTTGCACCAGAGGAGGTTTAGATTGGATATTAGGAAAAATTTCTTCACCAGAAGGGTTGTCAAGCACTGGAACAGGCTGCCCAGGGAGGTGTTTTTTTCAAATACCGCCATCCCTGGCGGTATTTGAAAGATGTGTAGCTGTGGCACTGATGAACATGGGTTAGTGGTGGACTTGGCAGTGCTGGGTTAGTGGTTGGACTCAACGATCTAAAAGGTCTTTTCCAACCTAACAGACTCTGTGATTTATTTTGGCACTGGAATGATTACCATAGTGTCACACCTAGAGCAAAACAAGTGAACTTCTTACAGTTTAGTAACAGGCCTGTTCTCTTTTATACAACTTGCTGTATATACTATAATTTTTTTTATTATACATTTGATGAATTTTCATGGTATTTCAATAAAAAATTAATCTGATTTTTTTTATGCTGTTCCTTCAGCTCTTATTTGCAAATTTCTGTGCATTCATGAATTATATAATCATGTATAATTTTCTTTTCTTCCCAGTCTACCCATCAATTCAAGAAATCTTGCCTCTGCATCCATTTAGCTCACGGGGCTGTGCATTTGAGCATCCACTTTAACAGAAACATTGCAAATTTGTAATAGACTCTTGTAAACCATGACGGCGCTTGAGAAGATGGAACATTGAAGACATTTAAGGTGAAGAAAACCTCTGTCAGTTCTTCCTCTTTCTTAATAAATGTGTCCATACTAGAAATTATTTCTAAAAAAGCTTCTACTTTTTTGTCCTAAAAGGTCTTTGAATCATAATAATTTGAACACTATTTTAAAATGTGCATACTTAGGTTATAACAGGATACCTGCAGGAAGTCAGGTGGTATTTTAACCTCAATGTAAGGCTGCTGACATCAGTAGAGACATTTAAATAGTTACTACTCAGCATGAGCAAGAACAATCTGGTACAAAGAAGTTATTTATATAGCGGAAAACAAGGTGCCTTATTTGAAATTGGAGATGTACAGGTGGGCAGGAATTTGGGAAGCAGTTTTATTGTTCTTAGTGAGGCTTTAGGGCAGAAATTTCCATCTTGCTTCTGCTTCTGACTCCAATTTCAGTAAAACAAAAAGACATCCTAATTTATTTCAAGCTTGGGAGCCATTTAGATCATGGCCCAATGTATAATCTTCTCTAATGCATTAACGTAAGTAGCTTGATCCTGTACTACAGTTTGACTCCACATGAAAGCTACTTCACAAACCCAGCACTGAATCTTCAAATCAAATTTTCACATTGCACTGGAAAGCTTAACTGAAGATTTTTAAACACTTGTCCTTGTCCTGCTGTTGTCTAAGGAGCCGACCAACTATACCTTCCCACTCTTGCAGCCGTTTTGGTTTTTTTTTTTAAAGTGCTTTCATGCTTTCATTATATATCTCTATATAAATATATATTTTTATTTTTAAATCACATTGCCAAGTATTATAACAGATCTCTGCACTTGAAACATGTTTCTATTCTATGTCATGTCAGGACAACTTCACTCTTTGTGAGTAAGGTTGATTGAGTTAATATATGCCAAACATCTAATTGACATCAGTGTTCCCTAAATGTTGATTGCATGTAATGACTAAGGTAAAATAACTAGAAGTAAAGCAGCCTTTTTTGCTTAAGCTGCCCAAACTGAAGCAATCTACCATCCTGTATCTGTATGTTGAACTCTACATTTAGATTCTTTCTAAATCCAAGCTTTGAAAACTGCCCAGGATGTACACCTCTATTGCTCATACAATAAAAAATCATTTCTTCTTCAAAAATACAACTGTTATGACCCTTAAGAATGAATGTTAGACACTGTATTAAATAAAAAGCAAAAGATAATTTTAAATCTGAAATCAGTATCTGCTCCTTTATTCCATGTTCAAGGGCTACCTCAATTTGATGCACGATCTCTCTCTATAAAAATTTTATTTTAAAACTAGTTGCTAAAAAAGTGCATAATGACATCTAACCCACAAATAAAAATAATTCATGGCAAAATAGTCTCATCTTTACATGAAAAACTGCCAAGTACATATCTATTCTACCACAAGACCAACTTCTTGTATTTTAAAATTCTGAACAGATTATATTTGGTTTCTTAGCAGAAACAGGGTACAATTTCCTAATAATCAGTTGCTTTTTAATCTAGAAAATATTTACCCTGTTGTCTTCCTTGTTATCTCCTCATTTTGAAGGAATATCGATGTGGCTGTTTTGGAAGGAACTTCTACTTCCATCATGGGAGGCAGTACTTGCCTTTGATGGTCTATCAGCTTCTCTGCTTCATTTCTCATTATTCAGTATGCCTTCACCTTCTTTGCTTCCTTGTGAGTGGCTTACACAGTTCTCTGCTCTCATTTATGGGTTCAACATCACCTACTTTGCACTCCCTGAGGTCCACCCTTCCCAGAAGCTTGACCAAACCTTTGCTGAATTCAGAGGCAGTGTGTACCTTTCATTAGGAGGTAGTTAAGTGGAGCTGTGAAAGCATTACCAGAATAGAGAGAGTTTCATAGATGCCCGAGGGATTCAGGCACTATCTTGTCTTGAATCGTAACATATCCATGCCTCTAACACTATGTCTGTGCCTCAGTGGAGGGCAAAGCTTGGCATACCCGGGTCTATAAGGTATCCATGTCCTAACCGCATGTTTGCATATAATCGGGGTGGATAGACCCAGATGCGTTTCACAACATCTTCAGCAACCAGTTAAGTCACTAATCGTTGCCTTCCGTGTTTATCGTAAAGTGATCGTGGATTGTGCCAGGCATCAGTCTTAGGGCCACATTTTTTACGCGGAATTGAGTCTTGCCTTCGAGCAAACTTGCAGATGTAGGCATATCCTAAATATGAAATATGTTTAGTCAGCTGTAAGGAAAACCTGCATGAAATACCTTTGTTATATGCTTTGTATTTACCTGAGAAAAGAGGTCATTAATGAGTACTGGATGCTAATTATGAAAGGAAAAATTTGGATTCAAAAACACAAGTCAGAAATGTGATTCTAAAAATGACATTTGCATGCAGTAAGAGTAGGAAAAACAGCTTTGCTACATAAGTTATTTTTGTTATTTATCTGTGTTACCATATGAGAAGAGGCTGAAAGAGCTGCAACTGTTTATCCTGGAGAAGAGAAGGCTCAGGTGGATCTTATCCCTGTGTAAAAATACCTGATGAAAAGAGAAGGAACCAGACCCTTCCCAGTAGTGTCCGCTGATAGAATAAGAGGTGAAGGGCATAAATTAAAACACATTGGGTTCTATTTGAACACAAAACCTCCACTTTTGGACTGTGAGATTGTTCAAACGCTGGAAGAGGTTGTGATGAGAATCTGTGCAGTTTCTCCTTGGAGATTTTAAAAATGTGAGTTGACGCAGTTCTGGACAGCCTGTTCTAGACAAACTAGACCAGAAGATCTCAAAATGTCCCTTCAAAACTGTTGTGGTTTAAGTCTGGACAGGTGCTAAGCACTACACAGCTGCCTGCTCACCACCACTCCCACCCACCCACCCACCCGGGCAGTGGGAAGGGGGAGAGAATCAGAAGGGTAAAAGTATGAAAATTCACGGCTGGAAATAAAATAGTTGAATAGGTAAAGCAGAAGCTGTGTGCACAAGCAAAGCAAACCAAGGAATTAATTCACTATTATTGGCAGGCAGGTATTTAACCATTTCCAGGAAAGCAGGGCTCCATCATTTGTAACAATTACTGGAGAAGGCAAATACGGTAACTCCAGATGTCCCTCCCTTCTCTCAGTTTTTATTGCTGAGCACAATGTCCCTTGATACGGAGTATCCCTGTGGTCAGCTGGGGTCAGCCATCCAGCTGTGCCCCTACTCAGCCTATTGCACCCCTCCAGTCTATTCACTGGGGAGGCCGGGTGAGAAACAGAGAATCTCCCGATGCTGTGCAAACACTGTTCAGCAAAAGCTGGGACATTACTGCGTTTTCTGTTTTGTTTTGGTCACAAAACCAAAATCGAGCACCATATGAGCTGCTATAAAGAGTATTTACTCTATCCCAGCCAAAACCAGTACACGAGCTGAATGATTCTTTGAGAACCATATTGTATACCACCCCCCCTCTACTTATAACAAGGTTTTCTTTGTAGTACACATTATAAAAACATCTAATAAGGTCTTTACTGGAAGGCTTCTTATGCTATAGATTGACACCAGCAAGAGGCTGAGGTCAGTTAAGCTAGGCAGTTAAACACACGGCTAACAACAAACCTCAGATCAATTTTTCAAAGCCAAATCACATTTTTAAAATCAAGATAAATTTCTAGGCTAAAAATAATCAATATGAATGAGAGTAAATGCATTCATTACTTCTAAACTTCTGTGACTGCAGAGCTCAGTTTTCACATAGGTATGGCTAAATTTGCACACATATTCAACCACCCTGCATAATCTGAAAGAGGAGATTTCACTGCAGAGGAGTCAGAATAGGAGATGGATAACCCAGTTACATATCTTTTTCTCCATAGTTTCTCTAATGATTTATATTCCCTTACTAAAGGAGATACACTCACCAAAAGCTACCACATTGAACAATGCATGGACTCTATAACAACTGAAGAGGGGGAACAGGTCAGTCATTAAAGTGAGTAAGACCCTCATTGATTTTAATTGAATCCTATTGATTTGTATAGAAGATAATTAGTTTAAATTGACTTTTATTGATTTGTGTCTAATTGGACTCAATTAAAACCTGGTGATTTGCATTGAACAAACCAAATTGCACTGACTAATTGGACTGAACTGAAAGTCATTGAAGTGAAGAGTGTTCAGTGAAATGAGCAAAAAGCTCGCTATTGCTTGTAATAAGACTTTTATGCTGCTGCTGAGTGCCTGCTGAAATCTGAGAGAAACCAGAAAAATATCATTATTAAAGACCATCTCTGAAAAAGAGAGTGTTGCTTGCACATGACTTGTGATTATCTTCAGCTGTTGGTTTATTTCTTTTTTTTTTTTTTTTTTTTTTCCTCCTAAGGGTGTTGCCTTAGTGCCAAAAAGCAGAAATTCAATTTTATGACTTTGAAGAGTGTTGTAACAGAGCCAGAGGACAGTAAGACACAGCCTCTGATAAATCCATCTTGCAGGTGTAGCCCACTGCACAGGTGTCCTTAGGAGTAAGTCTAACCAAAGAGGGGTATTATTAAATAATCCAGACAGGACATGTATATCCCTGTCTTGCTTCCTCCTTTTTGCAGATGGCTCACTATAGTCATACAAATAGTGCCCTCAGTGCCCTGCAGCACAGAGCAGGGCAGCTTAATGGAGCTTTGGTACCCCTGTCCAGATGATAGGTTATCAGATGCAGCTGAAGCATAATGAAACCTAAAAGCAATTTGATGGATTTGTTAAATTCATTGACTACATCTTCAATTAGGATCACCAACACAGAGGGACGGTAGCAGCCTCCACCAGAAATCAGTGATTTCTTTGCTTATTGATACTTTAGAATATATAATGTCAGTCAAGGCTATGGAGGCTGTGGTTGCAGTGCTGTATTCAGTTTGAAAAATGGTCCTCTTCAGCTTTTGCATGATTCTGAACCCACCCTCTTTTGCTCAGTACAGGAACACAGGAGCCACTGCTGTACTAGACACCACCATGGTTCCTTCAGCAAGCTGCCTCAAAACAGAGTTATTCCAGCTGTGAAAAACCCTGTGGGCCTGTGTTTTAGGCTGGAAATAACAAGCTACAATAGTGGTGGTAGTCTTCATATACTCCTCAGTCTAGTAGCAGAACAGACAATCCAACAGGTAAAAGACTGTCTATCTCTTAACATTTTGGAAGAGAAACGGTGCCTATTTGAAAGGAAGAGACTTCCTGGGCTAAGTTCAGTGCTTTGCTGTTGAAGTCGTACATCTTATGATCCCTCTCATAAATCTAATCACTTCAGCATAAAACTCTAGCTTTTTAACCCATATTGTTCTCACCCAAATATTTTTTTAAGTCTCATTTCCTCCATGGGAATCAGCTTCTAGATTTCAGTATCTGTCTATCCATAGCCACTTTACAGTAGCTATGTAAACACATTGTCCTTTATCAGCACTTGTCTCTCACAAATGTTTACTCCCCTGTCATATTTATAGATCACAATTATATTTCTTGACAGTCTTTGTTTTATTATGCTAAATAAGCCAAGCTCTTTCAGTATCTCTCATGAGGTTTATTTTTTCAGTCCCTGTGTACAATCGCTTGTCTCAATACCTATTCTAGCTTGATTTGATTTATTTTTTTTTTACTTACACATGAATGATCAGAACTGTGTTACACAACTATACAGACTGTTGAAAGAAAGAGAGAAAGAAAGAAAGAAAGAAAGAAAGAAAGAAAGAAAGAAAGAAAGAAAGAAAGAAAGAAGGGAGGGAGGGAGGGAAGAGAGGAAGGAAGGGAGGGAGGGAGGAAGGGAGGAAGGAAGGATGTTGGGATTCTGACAGTTGATAAAGCCCTGATAATTTAATTCTCCCAAATAGAATAGTCGGTTGCTGTCTGATGGTGCTGAGAATCTGTGTTGCAAGGGTGCTTGCATCAGTATCTTCACCTGAATTCAGAAAGATGTCCCAAACCACTGCTTCACTCAATTCGTACAATCCAGGTGGCCAGACTCTGAAATGACCACCTCAGTATATATATAACTCTTGACCTTAAATACATACAAACCATGTCTTGAATGTCTTAACTGCATACAAAAGTCCAAACAGCCAGTTCTGCAATAAAACATTTCTATTGTCTACTTACAATTGTATTATCTCTGCATGACACTCCTGCAGCAGGAATGACATACATAAATGTTTGGGATAGTTCACCTGGGAGTTTACTCAGCCCACCTAGGCATCCAGATTGGACCTGATGCAGCAGGGATTGACTCAGGTGGAATTTATAGAACTGTTTGAAATTCCCCTCTGAACAGCTTCTGTAACAATTAGCTCAATACTTAATTGTGAAGGCTGGGTCAGTCACCTTGTTTTGACTTTTCACATTGTCTCAAGGCAGTCCATTATCTCATCTATGCAGGTGCCTGTCCAGGAATCTTTTGAAGCCTGGCATTAAGACTGTAAGTGTACTGGGTGTGCACACAGGCACAGCTTTGACACACAGCTATGTTGCTGTTATAACTAAAGAATAAACTTGATTTTCATAATTCCAACTTGTAACTAGAGTCCCATAATTCCTGCCACAACTGCACAGATTATTTCAATAGAGGTTTTACTGGAAAATGGCATAAAGACTTTGGTATTTCTAGAGGAATTTCATCCTCTGATAAAAAGAAGGACAATTTTTTCCACAATTACTTCACATTGACCTGTCTGTATTCATCCTTTGATGAGCAGCATTTTTCTCAATCATATGCAGCTGATGAATTACATAGAAGGAATGTTGCTTTTGGAATTCATGTTCAATAAACATTTTGTTAGGAAATATAAATTTATGAAAGATACCTTTGTCTCCTGTATTCATACATTTCTTGAAAAAAATTACTGAATTGTCATAAAAGATTGTGTGCATTTTTTACAAATGAAAGTATTAATTCCTTTGTTCCAAGTGACTTCTTGTTTGAAAATATATGGTAATTACTTATAGAGTCTATGACATTGGATCAAAGCAATAATTGTCTGTGCTGAACTTTTAAGACTGGTAACCTTTGAGACTAATTCAAGAATGGAAAAAAAGTTGCTATTTTTGAAAAGAAGCCAATGATCTAAAGAACTTTTTGATCTAAACATCATAATGGTCTATTGAGGCCATAATACTGATGAGAAAAGAAGGGACTTGGTAAGTATTTTTTCTGTTTTCCAGAGTAGATGTGCTCATGTGACACAGGAAATATGAGTGGTGAATGGACTAGCTGGTATTAACTTTAGTATTCATCAGTGATAGTATTTAATCAACTGCAAAGTGTTTTTTATCATAGTTCTCGAGTCCTATTAGTTCTATATTTTCGTCTATCACTGAATATATTTCTAAATGTATTTGGGCTTTCACTTTACCCTAATACACCTTACCCCATAAAGCAGACTTAAGTAGATAATACAGAGGATTCATAATAGTAATTTCTTTAGTACGTGTTAATAATGTATGCGCTGATCCAAAGGTCTATTAATTAGAAACTACACAGATGAGTGTACATAAGGGTTATCACAAACTTACAGACCTCTTGGACAGTCTCCTGGAATTGATTAACCACTTACTAAATCTTCACAAACTATTTATGAGCATTTCCTTAATAACACAAATATATTTCTAGCACTGCTTTTCTTCTTCGTTTGGTTTAATCACTATTGCTTTGTCATCAATGAATCATTTCAAATATCATCTATTTCTGCTGTAATATGGCAGTGATTTTCTTTTTATCCAGCTTTTAGGATCATCTTGTGCATTGCTGCCATTTATCTTCACTATCAGAATCTATGCGGTTATCAGTGTCCTTTATTTCACTGATGTAATTGCATACATATTTGCTCATAACTAGAATAGTGCTTTTCTTGAGTCAATTTTGCATTTAAATTGACCATTATGTATTTCATTCTAATTTCTTAATTTCATGGGTAGCTTTTGCCTATGATTTAAAATTGCAGATTATTATTATTAGTATTATTGTTGCTGTTGTTATTATTATTATTTATTTGGCATGCAGCTTCCTGTGCTTCACTGAATTTCTTTGATTTGCTTGGAAGGGGGTGCAAGTGGGGAGAGAAATCCTTACATTAAGCCAGTTTTAGTTCAGAAGTGCAACAGAGGAGTCATTTTCATCCAGAATTATTCCTGTATATAGGATTTATGTCTAATTTTCTGGAGTGCTGGTTCTCTATATTGAAAGAAAGCAATTGCAGGCACCTGACCACACACATTAAAGACTGCTGTGCCTTAGAATGGGAGATGAAAGCTTGTGGTTTCAAATGCATAAAAGCATTGGATGTGGGCATACTTGAGAAAGCCACAGAAGTTTTGCCAGCAGGGTATTATTTCTGCTGTTTAGGCTATAGATAAGAGCATAATTACAAAACAAAATAAAACTAGAAGAAACCAAGCCATCTCCTGAAACTTTGCTGTCTGGCTATTGATGAATCAAGAGCACAGTCTTGCAAAACCATACAGAACAGATCTGGGAGAAAAGATCTGCCTTTTGCCATCTGGAAGGTGATGTCTTGTTGCTCACCTTCCAGGAATACCAGGTCCTGCAAAATCATCTTTGTGCTTAGCAAGCACCATGGAAAACCATCAGATGTTTGTCAGTGATTACCCTCATCGGCACATCATCCAGGCCCACTGCAGTGAGCCATTATGGGCAGAAGCAATACTACAGATCACCTGTGGACACTTTGCTGCTGACAAACTGTGGTGAAAGTACCTTTTTTTTTTGTCTCAGGCATAAGAGGAACTTTATAAAATTAGGGTATGTTTCATTTGCTAAACCAAAATGCTACTCAATAATAAATGCTCACCATCTTTTTAGAAAAAGTTATCATCAGGTATCTCAACAGACAGAGTCCATTGAAGCCCAGTTAAAAGCCCTTTGAAGCCAATACCGCTCTAGATTTTGATGGGTTTCTCTGCAGACCTAATATTAATCTCTCTAAACACAGGTTCTTTTTGCTAAAATTATTGCTGCCTGTTTACAATTTCTTTTGCTCACTTACACCTTCTTCTGGAAATCTAGAAAAAATAAAGAAATAATTGCTGTATCCCACAGCCCTTCCCTTCTTCCATCCTTTTTACCTCCCTGGCCCATGATTTCAATCTCTTTTTCTATAAATATATAAAGATTCTGACACATCTGTTGCCATGATTATACGAGCATTAAAAACACAGACTAAAAATCTTGCCTGCCTACAGTTCTCTGCTTCCTTTCCTTCTCTCTCTTGCCCACTTTCTCATCTATTGTATTTCACCATAAATTTATTTCTTTTCCTTCTGATGCACTCTGACCTCTCTGTTTCCTGGAAAATTCTCTCAATGACCAGATTTAACCTCACCTCCCTTGTTGTCTTTTCATAGATTCTGTTTTCTTCACATTTTTAGGATCTTACATCCTCCTAAGACATCCTTCATAAGCCCTGTGCCCTTTGCTCTTCTCAGTCCTTGAAAAATCCTTCCTCCAAATCAGGGTAGAAAATAGGAGAAACCTGAAGCAGTTGTTTCTGCCTCTTCTTCACTCCCCTGAAGTGCAGGAGACTGAAAGAGAATGGATAAAAGAGAGGTCTGCACATAAAACAGGCAGATCACCTTAGAAGGAGCAGCCTAGAAGGCCAGAGGTCTTTTTTTGAGCTTCCAGATGGGGAGAAAAGAAGGCTGAAAGTAGGCAACAGTTATTACTGCCTCCTTATGGGGAAAAGAATAGAAATCACCTGTCATCATAGCTCATCAGCCCTGCTTTAGCTCTTAGAATGCCACTACAATCCAAATAAATAAATTCTAACTTACACTGATCAAGAGGAATGATCTTTCATAGCACGTACATGTTAGTCCCTGGAGCACTTAACACATTTAATTTCAGACTATGCTATACTCAGGCACAATTATCTTTTATGTGAAAGAAAAATTCACAAGCTATGTCTATATTATCAATTATTAAACTCAGACAATTAGAACACATTTAGCAGATCCTGCATGCATCCATTTCAGAGTCCCTGTATACCTGCTTCTACCCAGGGAGAATAAAAGATCTGAATTGGAACCTCCATTAAAAGGACAACATGCCTTTAGCATTTTCTTAACCTCTAATTGCAATGTCATCCAATATAACCCCTCAATATAAATTTTTAAAGAATATTTCCTTCCCTTTCTTATTACATTTCAGGACACTTGGGAGAGGAAAGATTTCTGTATATCTGTTCAAAAGAAAAGTGTAATGGCTTGAAATTGAATAATGGAAAATTTGAACTAGATAAAAAAGTCCAAAAGATGAAATTGAGCTTATGTTTTGCCTTTTTTCTTTGGGGAGGATCTTCCTCACCTCAGCTAATAGATGAAAAAGAAATTAAGAAAGTCTCTCTGGCTTTAATACTGTTGGCCTATGGAAAGGTCTATGGCTTCTCAAAGGAAGGGACAAGATCCTGGGACACCTAAACTAGCAAAGAAAAGAAAAATTGAGAAAATATACTGCACGGAGAAACTTTTCAGGTTAGACAGCCTAATGTGATTCAAATAGTTACCTGTTGTTTTTGAATGGCGGTGAATGAGAGAAGGCCAAAAATGAATGAAGGCAAAGAAAATGAAATAATTACTAGGAGAAGAAATTCTGCACAGCCTTATTGCTAGATCAGCTAGGATAACACTGCTTTCTAGATGTCTTTTGTCTTGATAGCTTTTCTTTTCCTAAGGTCATGCTTGCAATCAAAGGAAACGCAAAATCACCAAGGTCTTGGAATGATAAGAGTTTTTCATTAAAACTAGATTAATATAGTAAGTAAAAAAGATCTAGTTACCATGGGATAGACAAGGAGATGCTGATGCTGAGAGGAGATGGTGAGCCTTCTTTCTTCTAGAGAACTTTACAGGTTCTTTGAAGGGAAGTGCCAAAAAGCTGTAAGCAATGCCTCAGCTTTCAGCCCTTCTATTAGTTTTGCACTTTACTTCAAATGCTTTAATTCCTTTAAAGAGTTAATAGACAATACTTTCTTTGGAAGGTAATGCTTTGTTTCTGCATCACTGAAAGCATGCTGTCATAATTTCCTAAAAGAAAACTGCTGTTGGGTCCAATTACCCCTGCCGGGCTTGCTGAAGTGGCCGTCTCTTACGCAACTTTAAAGCAGCTAAAGGGTACCAGTCACAAAAAGTCCTGCCCTGAAGACAGGATACACATCATAGTACATCCACTAAGACCTTGAGGAAGGGTATAAGGACAACTACTTAGTAAATGAGATTATATGCATGCATATATATATATATATATATACACACACACACAATATATATTATAAATGTTAAGGTGATTGCAAAAGAAGGAAAGGATCAGAAAATAAAGCAGCTAGTTTCTAGTGCCCCCTTCTGCTGCTGGTGATACTCCTATTTTCTAAAGCATAATTAAGCCTATTGTGCACCTGAATTTGTTTTCATGGCAGATCTGAATGTAATTTGGCTGGATTGTAATACAGCACATTAAGTCTGTTTGAAGATGAACAAGACTTAAATTGCTGAAACCTACACCTCAGTTTTTCATCTGCTTTTTTTGTTGTTTGTTTTCTTGTTTTGTTTGTCCAATTCCAATTTTGTTTTTAAGATGATATTCACATGCAGAATGCTACCAGATCTTAATGATGAGTGGCTTGTGCTCTAACCAGGTGGTTTACGATGTTTAAAGCAATAGCTTTAGTTTTGCAGCTTTGCAACAAACCTCACGTTTAACAGAAAAAAAATGGATTCAAGTACTTTGGGAAAGGAGCAAATGTTTAACCAATAGGTTCATACTTCAGACAATCTTTTTTGGAAAGTATTGGCTCACAGCCAAACAACACTTATCCCTGAGCTAAGTCAAACATTTCAGTTTCCATGTTCACTGCTGTGGGTATGTACAAAGAATATTTGGTGGGCATAGGCTCCAGATAGTCTAGATAAGTGAACACTTAGATAAAATGAATTGTCAGAGAACCCTTCAACTCAGCTGCTCCACCATAGCAGGCATGTGAAAATCCTTCTCAACTCTTGGGAAAAAATCTGTGTATTGTTGTAAAGAACTTGCACATTACAACCTTAGGATTATGTACGAAAACTTGTTTTCTTTTCAAGGAAACACAGAAACTGTATCCACTTTAATTAAAGATGCAGCTTTTCTTTGTTGCTTTTACTATAGACTTAGGATGGAGTTTAGCTCCAGTTAAAGACCTTTAAGTGAAGATGTCTACCTGCAGGTGCCTGAACAGTACATAGAAATTCGCTCTGCCTGTATTAAATAGCAAGGCTTGATCAAGTTTCATGAAGATAGGGTATGACTCCTGGTTGCAAATCTCCCAGCACACCTGTTCGTATCTAACAGCTAGGTGGATGCCTTGGATGCACTGTGAGATCTTTAATGCCTATGGGTAGGGAAGGAAAAGAAAAAAAGAAAAAAAAAATTAAGTCCATCCTGGTTAATCAACAAACTAGATCTTTGCACACTGTAATGGGAATTTAGACATCTCGCTCATATGTAGACCCCTATATACAGGATCCTACATGGAAGGACCTTGATCTTGAGCTAAATCTCGTACTGACTGTTCTGAATGGGTAATGCCTGTAAGAGGGAGCCTCAGAAAGAACACTTATACAAAGGTTATTGATTACATGACAATAATTAAAACCTGAAAGAAACAAACAACAATACCACCACTACCACCAAACATCAGATTTATCAGCTGGAAAATTCAATATGTTACTCACAAGGAGTGTAAAGAAAATAAAATTAGCAACTACTGTCAGTATTACATTGTTAGTATAAGTACAGGCATTTGAAGTTTGACTCATGCAGGTAAGAGGACTGTACTGTTTACACAGGCTGGGAGAGTTAAGTAAAGCAAGAGGGCTGGCATACACTGCTGTAGGTGTTTGTAATTCACAGTAACTGCACTACTGAGTCGCAGGCAACCTCTAAAGTGATGCACTATGGAAGATGCTTTTTGGTGAATCAGTAGGACTCTCAAGAACCAGTTCATGCATTAAATAGACAGTTCTAATTCTTTACAAAAAAACTTCTGGAAATATATTTTTTCTGATCTGGAAGGACATGGGCCTGATGATCCAACACAGTAACTGCACCTTTCATTTAGAATGACCATTTATCTGGACCACAGTATTTTATTCATGGAGAGCTTGAATACAAAAAGCCCGGTGCTCATCACTGAAGCCCGTTGACACTTCATTAACTCAGCAGAACCATTTGAGGATATACATTTAGGTAAATGCTCCAGACAGAAGTCTGGAGTTTGTAAACAAATGCTCAGACTTTTACTAAAGGTAATAGGAACAACGAAAGTCCTTTATTTCTCTCCTTAGTCTGATCTCTTGTAGCACAGGAAATCTGTATATAAATTAACTTGGTCATGATAGATTATAATGCATGGTACCCCCAGGCTGTGCCTTTGTTGCCAGTTCATGCTAAATATACTGCAGCAGAATTAATTTAGCTAGTTCATTTGCTTTTGTTTTTTGCCTTTTTTTTTTTTCTCCTGAGAAAAGGCATTCTTACAAACTATTGTTGACCAGTTATAAATTATTACATGTCTCAAGACCCTCTGCTTCCAACAGCCGAGGAATATGGAGGAGCGATTTATACCCAGGGAACTTGAAGGAAACTGAAAACTACAATGTTAAATCTGCTGACAGGGAGGGAACTGCTTCCATATTTTTATTAAGTAAGTTATCATGCAGGCCTCTAAATTTTCAACAGGATGTGCTTTCTGATTGAACAGGTTAGCAAAAGAAAGACTGACTCTAATGAATCAATCTCAGCGTTTCTTCCTTGCATGGCAACCAGTATAGATTTCTCTGTTGTGTTCACATAGCTGGCTGAGCTGATTGCATTTGTGGTTGATGAACTGGATCTTTCAAAACTTTTAAATTGGAGGGGTAATGAGGAAGTTAGAGTTAAGATATTCATACAACTCATAACATGGTGAGAGTGTAGGTAGATGAAATAAAGGCTCCAGCAAATTTGCTAGCAAAATTCTCACTCTCTTTGTTTCTGGGAGTGTAGTTGATACTCTCCAAGACTGGTGGTATCTAGGGGGAAATTCATCCCTGGGAAACCTCACTGATTAGAACTGGAGCTCATTCCACATTAGTGGGGGTAGAAGGTCCTTTCCCATTGCCATCAATAGTACTTGTATATTTGCAACCAGGAACGTCTTGGAAATGAGACTCCCAGATATGAAATCAGTGGCATAAATAATCACTCTGATAAAGAGAAAAGCAGTTTTAATATGCTCGTTGATGAAGTCTTCTTATCTACCAGTGCAATAATTTCCTTCCCATTTTCAAGGGCGTTTCCAGGACAAACGTAAGGATGAAAAGGGCATGTTAAATGTTGCAGTCCCATAATTTTCACACATAGGGCTACTCTATCTGGTGTAAGTTAGAGGAACTTGGGAACCATTCAGACTCTACCAAGAGCATTTTGATCTACCTAGCAGTCCTTAGGTTTGAGAGCTATGGGGAGAGTAACTGCTTTTTGTTCCCTCTTCTTGTGTGTCATTTTAAAATCATGCTATTCACAACCTGTATTCTGAGTAGCAGAATAAGACAGTTAATAACTGGCTGAACACAGAACTGCTGCATGGTATAGGGTCATTGGCAACCATGTGGTAGATATTTGATAGAAATTCCTCACAAAAATTTTCATTCCACACAATAGTAAGAGTAGCATCCTTATGCCATTAGGGCAAAAATCCAGAAGTCTATAAAAAGTATCCTATACTGTTGAAAGAGACAAAAACAAAATTCCAGGATACTATCACGCTTTCAAGTCCCTTAAAATTTTGAAGGAAAAATTCTTTCTTATCCCAAATGTGTGTAAATCTTAAGTGTATGGGAAAGACATACAAGCTATGTGCCCAAGAACTTCCCATATGACTAGGAGCTACAGTTTATTTAGTCCAAATAGATCTCTACCAGGGGCCAATACCTTTCAAAGAAAGAGACTGAAATTTAAGTGCCTTCCAAACCTCTCAGCTGTATTAAAAAAAGAGGGCAGGGGAGAAGTTTAATGCTTTCATGACCCTTTTAAAGGTCAAAAGTGTAGGATAAATACTGTGTCAATACAGTGTCTTAGATATAATGATCCAGTAGTTCATTCACCTTTTCTTCAAGATGGTAACAAATCAAATACTCAAAAGCAGGAAAGGAACAGTTTGAGGGCCACTAAAAATTAAAACTATTCCAATAAAATGTAAAAGGGACAGTCAAGGTCACTGTGAATTTATAGAAAGGTAACAATAGAAAAGAGAAACAGCAAGGTACAAAGATGGCTCAGTGGAGGAGAGGGCAGACATCTATAGTGTTAGTGACTGAAAGAAGGAAAGAGTTATATGCTGAATTAACACCCTAGAATAGGAAGATAAATACTTCTCAGACTGAAATATGACTACTACAATTTTTAGGATATTTAAAAAATAAACAAATTAGTTAAATTACTTCACCAACATTTATTGATTCCTCTTTCATACTTTATTTCCAGTGAAGCATTTTGCACTTTTACACTGCTTCCCACTCATCACTGATTTGCACTGTAGGCTTTGACTTTTATTTGGATAAATAACCACAGGTGATTCTCCCAGAACATTTCAATGGGCAGAAGATGAAACAAACTCAACATTTTCAGACCAATATAGAAGCGAGTGGGGAGGCAGAGACCAGGCTAAGAAATTGGCATTTTTTTTAGGCCCAGAGTGCCTTGTTTATTTCTTTTATAATAGAGAAAGATAAAAAGATATCACTGATAGTGATCGTATTTCCAGGTGCATTAGGATGGAATTTGCAGAGCAAAGAAACAGATAAAACATTTCTGAAGTTATTCCTGCTATGGTGAGATGTGCAAACCACAGGGGTTGCCATCAAGTTTGCGTTTAAAAAGGCTTTTGATAAGGTTACACATCTGAGATAATTGGTTATGGGAAACACAAATATTGCAGGAGTTAAAGAAGTTTTTAGAACTCAGATGGAGTCCACAGATGAAACTTCAGGTTTTGACTGATATGGAAAAGGTGAACATCAGCTCAAAGGCGCAGAACCAGTTCCCACTTCATGTGACTAAATGCAGTTCCCTTTAAAGACAACAGGACTTTGGTGTGCTTCACGTCTTTGCAATCTCTGGCAGTAAAATTTGAAAAATATCAATTTAAAAGGCTTATATTTTCAAATAAGCAAGTCCTGCCTGCACTTGGGTCACAACCCCACACAACACTACAGGCTTGGGGCAGAGTGGCTGGAAAGCTGCCCGGTGGGAAAGGACCTGGGGGTGCTGGCTGACAGCCGGCTGACCATGAGCCAGCAGTGTGCCCAGGTGGCCAAGAAGGCCAATTGCATCCTGGCCTGTATCAGACACAGTGTGGCCAGCAGGACAGGGGCAGTGATTGTCCCCTTGTACTCGGCACTGGTGAGGCCGCATCTTGAATCCTGTGTTCAGTTTTGGGCCCCTCAAAGCAAGAAAGACCTTGAGGTGCTGGAGCATGTCCAGAGAAGGGCAGTGAGGCTGGTGAAGGGTCTGGAGCACGTCTTATGAGAAGCAGCTCAGGGAACAGGGGTTGCTTAGCCTGGAGGAGGCTCAGGGGAGACCATATTACTCTCTCCAGCTGTAGGCAGGTGGTGGTCAGTCTCTTCTCCCAGGTAACAAGTGACAGGCCTCAAGCTGCACCAGGGGAGGTTTAGACTGGATAGGGAAACATTTCTTCATCAAAAGGGTTGTTAAGCACTGGAACAGCCTGCCCAGGGATGTGGTTGAGTCACCACCATCCATGGAGGTATTCAAAAGATGTGCAGTTGTGGCACTGGTGAACACAGTTTAGTGTTGGGCTATGCAGCACCAGGTTAGCAGCTGGACTCAATGATCTTAAGGGTCTTTTCCAACCTTAATGATTCTATGATTTTTTTATTATGAATTTCAGCTCTGGTTAGTTTCTTGCTTCACTGGAAGTGGAAGAATTTCATTTCCAGAGTGCATTGCAGGTAACAACATGGGAAGGGGAGGGAAGAGCGTTATTGTAACATAATTAAAAATGGCTGTAATAGAAAAGTCACATCAATTTTCCAGAGAAAGGTGAGAAAAGAGGGAGGCATACAACCGAAGACTGCAAAATCCCTGCACCTTGTGACAGTCACAATCATGTTGTTTTCTGTTTTGGAAATATTTTTTATAGTTTGTGTTGGTAAGGCCAACTTGTGTAAAGTGGGTTTTGTGCTTAAGGTTTTTGAATAACAAGTAGGAGATGGGGAATCAAATTTTAAGTCTGTGAAGGATTTAAAATATGACTGAATGACAGAGTTTTGTTGTGTACTGCATGACAAGGGCTAATTTGGATCCAGGAATCATTGAAATATCTTAGCATGATGTTAATGTGCTAAATCTCAGCCAATAAACCTTAGTACACAAACAAATTCAAAGGATCTTTAGGATGCAGGAAAAGACATGTGTCAGAGGTAATTTGCTTTCTGTGGCCATGACTACTTGGCTACATGGCTTTTGGTTGGCTCAGACTATTGGCAAAGTGAGACTAAATATGCTTGGTGAAATGGGCATTAGAATGTGCATAACATAACATATATGTTAGTAGAAATGGGCATTTACAAAACAGGTAAAATGTTATTCAATTTCAGGAGCCATTTCACTAAGAAAAAAAAAAAACCTCCTTTTTTTTTTAATGTTTTTCTTGAAAACATATTCCACCCCCTTATAAAAAGGAAACAGTGCAAGACCTAGATGCACAGAAGTGACTGGAAACTTGATATTCCCTGAAGGTTTTTTCATTTTGATTAAGAACAACACAAACATGACAAAGATATTAAGGAAGTCACTCTGACCAGCTGTAGTATTTTGCCTGATCTGAAACACCATGCATGTACATTTGTTAATCTATGGGTGACAGTTATAATTCCTCAAAAAAATCAAGGAAGAAAGGAAAGCCCTGTAGATTTATTTTAATGTACATTTTAATTGTTCAAAACCATGTAAAATTCTACTGTTTTATCAGTAAAGACCCTTGAAAAAATACTCTTCATCTGATCCTTAATACTAAATAAAGTTCTACCATGAATACTGAACAATTATTTGTTCAGAAGTGATCCATTTTCTTTACAAGAAGATTATTTCTTCTGTTCAGCAAGACAAGACATACATCCATTGTTAGAGAAAAACATGTCACACCCAAATTCTGCCTCTTCTCCTTGACCTTCCAAGCCAATGGAAAGAAATGCCTCATTCAGTCTGACTTATCTCCCAGGTGCAAGTGCTGCCACTCTGCTGTAGTCAGCTACATTTTTGTCACAGGCTTATCAAATAGGTCATTCTAATTTTGCATGTGAAATGATTTCACCTTCATGAATAGTGATGAGTCAAACGCCTAAAAAGACTCTGAACAGTTTGATTAAGAATGCTTCAACTGATGGATCACAGATAAATTTGACCAGCAGATGAAACTGCCGCTCTCAAGTCTGCTTGATCTGGGAACTTGTCCAGTTGCAACTCTTGCTATTGTCATAGTGGGGTTTCTTTTTAAAAAAGAAGAAAACATAATTACAACAAATTAATTTCAATTTACCTTTTTTTTACTGCTAAGATCTTGTTTTGCTAACCTCCCTAGTGACTATAGAGGGGAAATCTATGGCTTGTACAGCATCTTGCTCTATGAAATAATTCCCTTGATTGAAATCTTAGAGTTCAACCATAGTATGAAAATTCCTAAGTTACTAAATGTATAATTCAACCACTCTACTGATAACAGTATATTATTTAATAATAAGAACTGCAGCAGCAAAAAAGTGGATTGCCTCAGTAATGCACAAATTACTTTAGAAAAGGTAGCATGTATTAAAAAATATTTAAAAGACATTGAAAGATGGAAAATTAGAGATCTGGAGAAATGACACAACACTTCCAAAGTTAGCGTAAGACTACTGTTTATTCCAAAAAGCAAGCAGGGGTTATGGAGTGCTACCATATCTACACTGCTTCTTGGTTGCAACACTGCACTGCTCTGTCAAAAGCATCTCTGTAGGAGCGCACCCCAAAGCAAGCTGTAGTCATGACACCCATAAGGGGTTACAAGCCCAGAAACACACTCATTGAGTGCACAGTGGAGATGGATCCGCTGCTTCCCATGTCTCAGACTTACACGGTGAATTAGTGAGCTTTCTTTAAGAAACAGTTAATTATGGGGGTTAGAGAGGACTGCATTTAATTCCCCTGAACCCTTGTATATCCCTTCTGAGCTCTTCTTGAAAAGTAGATTTTAGGAAGAATTTGATTAAGGTTTTTTTACTCCTTGCTGTGATATTTTGATACAAAACAACTAAACAGAAGGCAAGATGGCTTATTTCCATTTTTCATGTAGAGCCTGATTTGTAAAGATACATATAAATAGTTTTTAACTTTAGTCCGTTTCAACTTTAACTGGGCAATTAAAAGTACCTTTGACAATATTCCCCACCCTGAACTCATGAAAGTTAATTTAATTTGAGGCTCAAACATAATTAGTACTTGCGCTTCATTTTTTAACCTGTGAATATCACTGTGTGAATAACAACTTTTTCTGCTTTCTGCCACTGGACTCCAGCTCAGTTTTTAAGCCATATATTTCCTGATGAAATAAATAATGCCAAAGGATTTCCTTAAGAACAGTGCTGCTCCCTGGCATAGCCTGTGCACAAGCCATCTGGTATATTCCTGCATAATTCCCATGCATGGTGCAAGATGTAGCACAGCCTTGGGCCCATTCCTAACTTATTTTTTGTGTGGTCACCTTTCCACAGGGGAAAGAAAAAGAATGCTATGGATGTAGGACGTTCTCTACTATTAGGTCTTACCGCTGTGAAACAGTCCTAGGCACACATACTTTCCCAAAGCCACTGTATACGTCAGCCTGGAGAAATACTAGTCCTGTACGATGCAGAATGAGCCCTACGCTCTTATGGGTAAACCAGGTCAGCGTTAATACAAAAGAAATATTTGAAGATGCAGTCCCTGTCTACTTTGCATCTGAAATAACCATCTCTTTGTGTGGTGCTTGTTTGCTGTGAAGTGTGCCCATCAGTTTTCAGACTAATCAACTAAGGCAAGGAAACCCTACAGAAACTAGACCCAGCAGTGCCTGCACTTCTCTGTATGTGCTCCTTTGTTAGCGGCAAAATCTCTGTCCTGGCAGCGTCATTCATAGGATAATCCCAGCAGCGCAGGGAGCCATCTGCTTGTTGCTTTTTACAGAGACCATGATTCAGTTGTGCCTTACTGCTGGGAGGCCCTTCTGTCCTACTAGCGTGATGCTCTCTTTACAACCAGCCTCACCTGTCAGTAATACCTTCTGTCATGGCTAATATGAACACAAACTACCTTCATTTCAGACCCCACTGCAAGGAACCAGCAATCTGCTGAAGACCTCAGATTTCTCTTTTGCTGGCAGCTGTTTCTTAGATAACACGCAGGGTGGTTTAATAAGCAACTGGTGATTTATGAGGGTAGCCAGAATATCCAGAATTGTCACGGTGACAGTAAAGAAGAAATAATTAATAGATATCTCAGCTAAGGCTCACTGAATATTGAGTGAATATTCATATCTTGCCCAGCAATTGAAAGAATTATTTTGCTTTTCCTCCATCAAGAATGTTTGTACCCATATGCCCTGTCTTCTGGGAAAAGCCCTAACCATCTTGGTGTAGGTCATTGCACACAAGGTTGGAGGCATCACTCCCACCCATCCCTTGGAAGATCTGCCACTGTACACAAAACCATCCAAGATTTTTACCATGGTCTAGTTCCCTGGGCATCAAAGTCTGCTCCTGGCTGCCAAGGCTGCTCATGTACTGTAGACAACTATTTTCCCGTCATAAAATAAGAGAGAATAAAAAAAAGCATCAACCAGGACCAACAAAAACATCAACCCAGTCCCTGGCCTACAAAGCTCTATATTGTCTAACTTCTCTCTCCCCGACCTTTGCCCAGGAATAAGTCATCATTTCCCACTTGCAACATTTCAATAGAGAAACTACAGAGAAACCTCTTCTTTCCCTGCAACCCTGTCCTAAAGAAGTTGTAGGGTATCCACAACTTCTCTGGGCAACCTGTTCCAGTGCCTCACCACCCTCATACGGAACAATTTCTTCCACCAATTCAGATGCCTTAAGTCCAAGTAAAAGAATTTTCTGTATTAGTCTTTCTGGACTCAGGTGCCTTCGTTCTACTCAGGTCCCACCTTAAAAGCCCATATCCTTTCTCAGAGCTGGCTTCAAACAACTACCTGGAACGAGCAGGATGAAGCAAAGTCTTTGAATTCTGGTTCACTGAGCAAATGCTCATTTCTCACTCCCTGGGCAGAAAAACATTTTATTTAAGCATTTTGTCTTTGTGAATCAAGTGACACATGCTTTGTGGCAACATATCCTCTCCAGACTGTGAAATACTAATTAACACTGATTCCCCCCCCCCAAATATTTTATCTCCTCTTATTTAACTAATAATTCAGATATAATATTGAGAGGGAAATGAAAGAAATGAAAGGTGGTTTATTTCTTCTCTTCTTCTATAGCAACGTTTTAATTTATACAAATGAAGGCACAATTAAGCAGCCTAAAATTTAATTACAATCTGCATCTCATGTAAGCAAACATATTAAAACCGAGAATGCTAATCCTGAATGCAAAAATTGCCATAAAGCAACAGAAAAAAAACCCAAAAAACAAATGCAAGCAGCACAACGTATGCTTTTCCCACTGTTTTTTTTGCACATGGTGTTGCTCACATGGCTCTGCAGAACTGTGACATGGACAGACACTGTTTCTCATGACGCTTGTTAGCATAGGATGTGAATGGAACAGTATGGGCCTTATTCTCAGCTGGTTTAAATCATCACAACTCTGTTAATTCATTAAGATTATTCAGTTTACACCAACAACATGTGTTTCCTGAGGGCTAACCAGCATGCTTCAATGAAGCTATGCTTACTTACACTGACTGTGAATCAGATTTTATACAATCAGAATCCAACGGCGTTTCTTTGCCAAGTTAAAAAACCAGGCAGTAGTTTTTTTAAAATTCTAGATTTCTAAGTAAAGTTTACTACAAGAGCTCCAAATTCCTCTTTGCAATTAAGATCTGCACTGCAAATAGTCTTCACACTGATCTGCTACTGATCAAGCAAATGAGATGGATAAGGGAGGTATTAGTTCTAATAATTTGTATTACTATGCTCATTATAAGTTATTATTCCACCATCATCACTCTATTATTTGGATGTCTGCCAGCAGTACATCAAATAAGGTGACTAACATTGGTCATATGCAATTTATTCTCTCTCATCTTCTCTCCAGAGAGAAAACTGGTTTTGTTTGCCTGTGTTTCATGTGCATGCAGCTTTGTGTTACTATTAAAAACAAAGGTTTTAAAAATAATTGAAAAGCCCCAATTGAAGTTGAGGAATCAGCCACAAAGGCTTGCAATGATCCCTTGCTCTATGAGAATTCTAGAGAGATTCATTCAGATCTGAGAGAGAAGAAAACCTGAAGGATTTTATTTTTTTTTAAAACCTGTTGAGTTAAAGAATTTCACATTTCTGAGGGCAAAAATTGTCAGCTAGCATACTCAGGCCAGTGATTTTGGTGACCTTCTTAATGTCCAGGCAGCACTAGTGCTATGTGTCTTGGGAATGCAGGACAGTTCTCACTTTAATTACCTTATTGATACAAGTTAAGAGTGCAAGGACAAAGAGAGGTCACATACACAAGGTAAACCTTGAGGTCCATAGCAAAACTGAGAGGAGGCTCCCTGGCTACCTCTTCACTGCAAGTATCTTCCAGGCCAAAATGCACGCTCCATGTGTACCTTGGTTCTGGGAGATCTTTGAAAAGACCCCTGTAAGCATTTCCAGAACAGGAACCCTTGGCTAAACCCTTGGCTTAGAAGTGCCTTCAGAGCACATTCAGCTGCCAGACAGGTCATGGCACTGTATGACAGCTCCAGTTATGCCATTTAGGTGATGACATCATGCAAAAATAACTGAAGGACTCAAAAAGGCTGGAATCAGGATTTGTCCAGGCTAGTCTTAGCCTGAGCTGATTTTAGCCTATTTTACCTGTAATAACAGTTGCCTAGCTGTCAGGTGACTATTGCCCAAATTGTTTTAGCTCAAATCATTTTAGCTTAGCTCTGTGAATGCCCTGTATGGAAAAGTATAGCAAACCTGTGTAGCTGTTGTGTAAAAAAAAAAATCATGTCTTTATGCTAATTGAAGAGGTGATGGTGTCATTGCAAACTTGAGCTGTGAACCAATGTAAAAAGCAGAAAGTGTTAAGAAAACATGAACATATACCATCATGTGAAGATGGGTGAGGGACCTGGGTCATTGATAACTCCTCATAATCCCTTCCTCCTTGGGAAAAACAGGCAACATTGACCTCAGCAGCCAGAGAGACACTGCAAGGCTGAGTGGAACAGCACGAAAGGGGACAAATACTAGAGTTTGTCTAAATCCATCTTAAGCACATTATTAATGGTAAATGTACTGTAGTATGCCTGTCCTAATAACAACGGTAGTATTTCTGCTTAGAAAGTTAATATGTTAATTATACTAAAATGAAATTCTTAGCTTTGCCAATTGGATGCCCGTAAACAAGATTTTTCTTGTAAAAACAGATGGGATTTGTAAACTGCTTGATCTCAGGCAGAATGAAGACCGTGTACTATGGACTTGTAGAGGTCAAGAGAAGGATTCATTTACCTAAACACAGGCATTTGATACCCTTTGAGACATCCTGCCTTGCTTCCAGCTGCTGTGGTTTATGGATTTCCCATAAATTCTGTGTCATATCTGCCAGCTCATATCCAAATGATCCCCTGACTGCACAGACCACGGGTTTGATTGCAGAAAGACCTAAGCATCCAAAGCAAAGTTATTTTACACATCTTGGGATGGAGCCTTGCACTGTTACATATGCTGACTTCTTAGGCAGAGAAGGAAACCACCTTTTTGCCAAATAATATTGCTTTGGTTGACTTGACTGGAAATCATGTTTTTATTTGTACATCTACTTTGTGTCTGACAGAATTAAAAGCGTTCTGGGGACTTGAAGCGCAGAAGGTGTCAGTTTATTGAAAGGCTTTTATCTTCATATTTTGGAGTTGGTAATTATGTCTCATGAGTGAAACAAAAGGCTAGTGTCTGCTCTGGCTGCCTTTCATTTCCCTTAAAACGAAACGTAACTCCAGCCTGCTATGTTTTCTTGGCAATGATTTTACTAATATATCAGGTTGTTAGAAACCAATGTTATTTGTATGATACAAAATTAATTAGAAAAGTCTGCTGTAATTTATAAATATGCAATTACGGTTAAACAAATAAAAAGTTGAGACTTTGCAGGTTTCCCTGTGGGTTGTTATTTGCATGATTCTAGTGCATCCAGAAGAAAGAGTCACTGATTTGCCCTCTCATGTAAAAAAGCAATTTGCCATATTCAATTGAGAATTGAAAATGTATTAAAACATATTTTTGGAATTTGTTCAAATTAATTATTATTAAAAAAAAAAAAAGAACGTGTGGAATAGCAGTTGCAAAAATCCACAGCCGCCAAAATACCCTGATTACTTGCAAAGACCAAAGAAGCTTTTTTCCAAATAAGCAAAAGGAGGGTGTAAGCTTCATAGCGCTTTATATGATACCCCAGATATTAAATTCAAAAAGATCAAAGCTCAGACAAAGTAAATAAAGCCTCTTGCTCTATGTTCCAATCTGTTCCTCACTGAAAGTTTTTATTTCCCCTCCTTATTTCACAGGCTTTTCTATGATTCTCTGATCTATCAGTCTGACTTTCTGAGTACTAAGGGTCACAGAACTTCCCTCCATGTCTCTGATATTGAACTTAATTCAGCTTGCCTACTTTCTCCAAGCTGCCTGTCCTTGACCCTTTATGTGTGTGTGATACATATATTTTTTATAAAAGAAAGCCCATTATTCCAAACTTATCTCTGCTCTTGTCCAGGTCCTTTTTTTCCCTCTGTGAAATGACAAGCTGTCATAGGACTCAAAAGGAAGAGGTTGTCTCCAGTATAACAGCAATGCAGGTTATTATTTGGCCATTGCCCCTAACTGCTGGCTTGCATCTACACACAATGTTCCTCCACGCTACAATATTGCTGTAATCAAGTTTGTTAGATTAGTTCAAAAGGGACAGAAACCTAAGCAACACAATTTAGCAACTCCTATCATGCACATCCTATAGGCTAAATACAGCAACGACTAAACACAGTCCTCAACCGCCTTATAGTTTCTTCGAGATACGCAGACAAGACTTCATAAAACAGCTTGTACTGAAAACTGATGCAGAATTAAGAATGCACTTAAGTAAATGAACCCATAGCAAGGGTAAAAGTACATTATTGTGGCCTTCCTCACTCGTATTAGACTAACTTGATAGTCTTCTCCCCTTCCCACAAGACTGTCTAGGGAGAAAGAAAATCAATTTTCAGTTGATTCCACATTGAAGACATACCTATTAAATCTATGAATGACAACTGCTCTAGTCAATGGGATGGCAATTTCCCATTGACTTCAATGGGATTAAAATTTCATTCTGCATGTCTGTAGGTTTAATTAGCCCTAGTCATCTCAGTTCTCTACTGTAAGTCTGGAGTAGTTCCAGAGACCTGAACAGAGTTGAAGAAGCCTCAAACTACCAAATAATATTTGTTTGATTTGGAAAATGGAAGAAATGAATAGAAAGAAAAACAGATTTGCAACTGGAGGACTGATTGTAAGCTGTTGTAAGCTTGCACTGTTCTGTTCTTTCAACTGCTTTCATGGAAATAGTTTCTAAGAATTTCAGATGCACAGTAAGACACATAATAAAAAAGCACAGTCATTCCAGCAGCCCTCAATGAACATACCTGGACTGTGTCTGGAGAAGACAAAACAGCCCAACAAAGGTCTGAATTACTCTGGGTATTTGTCAGCTCAGTGGGAATGTACAGTGATTCCACTCTGATGGTCACTTCTCATTTAAGCATTTGAAATTATGTGAAATTAACCTGGGTCTTAAAAATCGTTTAATCATTTAAGTTGCTTATTTGGTCTATTTTACCTAGCCCATTTCTTAGCTTAGCCTTTAGAGAAAGAAGAGAACATAAGAGACCTGCGGGCGAGTGAATGCCAACAGTAGTAACAACAAGCTCTGATTCTGAACACATCAACAAAAGTTTGCTTCTCACTCAGGAGGCAGTGGTTTCCATTCCAAGCAGCAGCCAATTCGGAGCCCTAACAGAGTCCAAATCAGGTGTCTGAGGTACGCAACCACCTCTGGCAACTGGGAGTGATCAGGTTCATTGGCTTGATTCACATTCCTGCCTCCTCTTTGCACAAGACTGTCTAAGGAGAAAAAAAAAAAAAAAAAAAAAAAAGAACAAACAAACAAATGAAAAACAAGAAAGAATTGAGTCTTAGGAAGAAGGGGAAGTTCTGAATTCTTTCAAGCCATGTTGCCAAGGAAACCCTTCCTTGCTATCCTTTTCATCCTGCTTGTCTGACTCTCTCTTTGGAAAGAAGTGACCTTGAGGATGTGCTATTGTATAGTGGAAGATTTGAGCCAGTTATTTTTACACACATACATACTCATATATATATCTCAATTCCAAGTGTCTTTTTTTTTTTTTTTTTTTTGAGAAGAGTTTGAAAAGGAAATTAATACAACTATTGACAAGTCTTATGTCAGTGGAGAGGATGAATGTGAATTTGTTGCTTATAAACATATAGAGCTTCAGTTCTTGAAACAAATGAGAGGTTTCCTTGATATTGTGACTTTTGTTAATTCTGTGCCGTTGTACCAACCCCACACAGTGCACATCTGATGTGAGAAAAAATTGAAAAATGTATTATTTGTTGCTAGTCTGTCTTAAACATACTGTGAAGTGCATTATTCCTTCCTACTGGTCAGTAACCATGCAGCAAAGGTTGGTGAATTAAAAGCACCATAAGGTAAAGTGTATTGTTTCCCTATTTTAAGGTACAGAGAAATGACAAACAGAGGTGAAGGCTCAATAATTTTTTTACTTGCATAAAATCAATAGTCTTGATTTCCATGTATGTGACTAATGGATGCTCATAGGTCCCAGTGAAACCTGTCTAGGATCACTGTATAGAGTGGGACAAGTCAGTCTCCCCCAAGGGCCCCAAGACAGTGGGAGCTGGTGAACACCATAATGATGGCAAAGACAAGAAAGTTTATTTAGATCCTTTCTACTGCTGGTATTGGGACATTTTTCCCAAGACTAGCCTAAAATCATCTTTGTCCATTCCGCTCATTGCCCCAAGCCCATTTCTAAAGGGAGCTACATAATTCCTGTATTTAGAAAATTGTACAACAGTAAGGACTTGAAAATATGCATAATTAACCCCCAATCTTTTTTACATTGCTTGTCTGCATTTAATGCAACACTAACATAGCAAGAATATTCACTAAAAGTATGAAAATCACCTTGTGACAGAGCATTGAAGTCCCTTGCTTTGACCTCTGGGTGTGCCCAGAATAGCAGGTGCAACTAGTACTTGTCAGAATATTATACTTTTTTTTTTCTTTTTTCTTGCCTTCCCCTCTTCTGTTACTCTGCACCCAAAGTATCTGATGAAACTTGGCCCCCAGTTTCCTTACTGTGCCATCCTGCATTTGGCAATTACCCATTTATATCCAAGGGCATACCCCATAGCCTTTACAATTATTAATTTTTAAAGGACACAGCTGTCATCCATATACTGAAGAAGCTAATTGAAGAGACATTAGCACTAGAATATTTTGGGGGGTTCTGTATACATATTTCCAACTCAGATCCCCAGTCTTCAAGTCTCTCAAATCTTCAAGTCACAGATTTTCATAAAAGAATGGCTGTCAAGGGATAAAGTTCCAGATCAGTCACTAAAGGGAAAATATAGCATTGATGAACAACATAAAGTTAAAAATAAAGGCAAAAGAGTGAGAGAAGGATGCACCAGTACAGTCTGGGGGCTGACCTGCTGGAAGGCACCTCTGCAGAGAAGGACTTTGCAGTTCTGATGGACAGCAAGTTGCCCATGGGCCAGCAGTGTGTCCTCGTGCCCAAGAAGGTCAGTGGGACCCTGGGGGGCACCAGGAGGAGCGTGGCCAGCAGGTGGAGGGAGGTGATCCTGCCCCTCTGCTCTGCCCTGGTGAGGCTGCGCCTGGAGTGCTGTGCCCAGTGCTGGGCTCCCCAGTTCCAGAGACAGGGAACTGCTGGGGAGGGTCCAGCAGAGGCTACAGGGATGATGAGGGGACTGGAGTATCTCCCTTCTGAGGAAAGGCTGAGAGAGCTGGGGCTGTTTGGTGTGGAAAAGAGAAGACTGAGAGGGGGTCTTATCAGTGTCTACAAGTATCTTGAGGGCGAGTGTGAAGAGGACGGGGCCAGGCTCTTTTCAGTGGTGCCCAGCGACAGGACAAGGGGCAACGGGCACAACCTGAAACACAGGTAGTTCCGTATGAGTATGAGGAATAACCTCTTTACCTTGAGGGTGATGGAGCCCTGGCACAGGCTGCCCAGAGAGGCTGTGGGGTCTCCTTCTCTGGAGACACTGAAAACTCACCTGGACATGACTGTATGCAGCCTGCTCTAGGAGAACCTGCTTTAGCAGGGGGTTGTACTAGATGATCTCCAGAGGGCCCTTCCAACCCTGACCATTCTGAGAAAGAAAGAGATATCACAAAATGAAGTGACAGGGTCATTATCTGTCTGTAGAAGCCAAAAGTAATTCTAGGCAAGCTAAAAGCAACATGAAGACAGCCAAATGCAATTTGGGCAGAAGTAGTGTAATGTAAGAAAGAAGAGACATGTGCAATCCTACATTTCACACCAGACCTACACTCAATAAATCAACACAGGGGTTTAATTGCTGTGACAAATGGATATAGTGAGGGGAGTCAAATTCTGCTGGGTAATGCAGTCATCCAGCAAAACCCTGGTCAGCAGAGATATGTAGGTCAGTCATTATGGACCAGTGAGCAGAGGGAGTCCCTAGCGTGATAGCCTGGATGGAAATCTCACAGTGTAATCTCTGTCTAATAAAATACCAGCCTGAAAGTGTGTCTGGCTTCAACATCCTTCTTAATAACCTTTTAGCAGAAGAGGAAGGTATTAAATAAAGTGGCAATTAATAAGACTGACAGAGCAAGAGAGTGGGATTTATTGCTGGATTTTTCAGTTTGCTTGATTATTTGGTTGGGTTTTAGCTGTAATTCTACTTCTTTTTTTAAAGCAAGCTTCAAAAAATAAAGTATTGAGTAACTGAGATTTTAAAGTTAGGAAAAAGGAGGTAATAGCTTGATAAAACTAATATACCAAATAAAGGAGCTATGGTGCAGTTGCAGCCTACATTCCCCATTAGCTCTGTCATAGTCTATCATGTGTAGAGGTGAGCACTCAAAAGGAGTGATAAGGCAAACATGATCTGGGGGATGCAGTATTGAGGAATGGTGCCCACTCCTATGCAGAGCTCTCAGCAGTGCTGAAATCCTCCTTCAGCTCAGTACTTCATGGTAGAAGTGATACTTATACATGAGACTGAATTTCTGTAAATTGCAGCTAGAAAAAGCAAACTCTGATCCTCCTAACATTTACTTGCCTGAGCAAAACTGATGGCAATTCCTGCTCCCAGGCAGGAAGGACAGCAGGTATCATGTTACCCACTCCCTGCTCTACCATGTGTCTGATAGCAGTGCAAGTGGTGGGGATGGCATGAGGCAAACTTTCTACATCCCACTGATTAAATTTGTGACTGGACACTTTCTCCAAGCCTCAAGTAAGTCCTCCTCCATCAGAATGTCCTGGTGGAAGAACTCAACTAGGAATGAAGCTAAGGTGTCTCTTCTACTGCTGAGCCAGCTAAGCACATTGTAATTGATAAACTTTGTAAATAAATACAGTAATATCAGTTATAACACTGAATCTGATAGGAATACCACTGCCTCTAGGAGATCTTGGACTTATTTTCTGTTTTTGTCATAGCTGGAGGAATGGCACCACCAAAAAAAAAAAAAATACAGCACATAATAAACTGGTATGAAATATGTTTAAATAACACAAATAACTAGAAAGACTGCTCGGCATCTTCCTAGCTGCATTGTCAGGAGCTTCTACTGCTCACATCCTGCAATCACATCACAACATTTTCCCAAGAAAACCCAAAACTCTTTATAGGAAATTCTATAAGTTCAAATATGGCTATGGAATGCTCACTGGTTGAAATTAAGGTATCTTGCTTTATAATTCTGTAATATCTTTTCTCTGATTCCACAATCACTAAAGCATGGATGATCATCAGAGCTGACAGGATTACAAAACAGCAGTGTAGTCAGCTCCATTCTTTGCACATTCATCTATATGTGCCTCTGTGGGTAATTTAATGGATCCTTTATATTAGTCTTCAGGGATCAGAATATTGAGTGAACATATTTTGCTTCGTGAAATATATCTAGGTCAAATTCACCTTTTCAAGCAAGTTATTAGTTTTATGGATTTGCCCATGGTGTTATTATCTGTGTGGGTTTTTTTTCTTTAACCTTGTGACTGACTTACCCACAAAGTGCTTTTGCATTTCCCTCCTTTCCCACTTATTTTCTTCTCTCCTCCAATAGCATGTTTTCAGTTACACAGTAAAACCCACCCAGCAAAAACAGATCTCTATTTTGTGCTCTTATTTTAAATTCTTTTTCAATCAGGGATCCTGTTGTCAGTCCTTTGGCAGTTATTAGCAATGCAAGTCGTTACAAAGACAAAAGGGCTATAATAATCAGAAGGGACTCAAGCTAACTGTAAAGTGCAAAAATCCAAAACCTACTTCTCCAGAATGTAAGAGGTGCAATCTTAAGTATGTATTACAGCCACAGAAAAAGGGCAGTTTGTTGGTTTTCTTCATGGAGGCACCTAAATTACTTATAGTGGCAATGTCTGAGCTTTCTAGATCCATGTGGCTTATATCTGAGCTTGGTTTCTTTTGGCTTAAATATTCCAAACCATTATCAAAACAGATTGTGTGATGTGTTACTAACAGGAGGATGTCCTATTGCCACTTAAACTCTCTCAACCATATTTTATGACTATGTAAGCACAGATTATGCTAGAAGACAGGCTACTCCCTGCTGAATTTAGGGCAAACTCCAAACAGAGGGAAAATAATCTCTTTAAAAAGGAGAACTTTCTTTACCAAATGGACACAGTAAGTAGACTGCTGTTATTTACTACCTTCCAGCAAGTGCTTCATTGCCAGAAACAGTCTTCTTCCCTTTAGTTAGTTAGTTAGTTACATTACAAAACTTATCTCTGATGATTCATTCAGGCCTCGTGAGGTTTAAAGTAAGTTGATTCAGTTAGCACAGGAAGGGAAGACAAGAAGAGATAAAAATAAACCTGAGTCTGGGACACAAGAGGCAGGTAAGTATTCTGTCTCAAAATTTGTCAGATACAGACGCATCATCATTTGCAAATGAGAACACTAATCAGTAGTCTTGAGTCTGAGCTGAATCTCAAAGTTCTATTAGGTAAACTATAATTTATATTCTAAGGTTGTTATACGTTTGAAGTTGGATTGAAAGTGGTATCGGGAAATGTTGTATGAGACAAGTTTATTAAAATAAAATCTGCACTGAAAATATACTCTCTGGAGGAAATAAATTATGTTGTATTGTCTGATAAATTTATTTATTGTTCTTTTCTTGTAATACAGTCCCCTTGGGGCTAACATCTGCATCTTCCGGTTACACTCATCTGGAAAGACCCAGGTCATATTGCCAGTGTTATGTAGAACAAAGCATGGTACAGTCACTTGACCAATCTATAAGAACAGAATTAATGTTTTTATGGTGCATTTTGATATCATGTTCAGGCAAGAAAAGAAGTTCCTTTCACAGTATTTTTTTCAGAGAAACTGAACTCATGAAATTTAGAAAGAAAAAGTATGATGTGAAAAAAAGACTCATGTTTGTAAAAGAGGTATTAGACATATGTGTCCAAAGTCATTGGGTCACCTTGAATGAACATTAAGATTAATCTCTTACTTTTCCATCCATGTAAATCAGAGCTTACTTAAGGAAAACAGAGCATAATCAATCAGACCCATTTTTCAATGTAGCACCATACAAAGGCACTTATAATAATCAGTATTAGTCTGATCAAATCACAGATATATGTATGTCTACACTTTCTAGATGGGTCGCTGGGTTTTTGGTTTTTTTGTTTGGGTTTTTTCCCTCAAAAGTGGCCAACCATAAGGGCTACTGGTCATCTCACAGTCCTTGGTGTGTTTCCCCTTGTGACTTTATCAACAATTACTATAGCTTGTTTTTACAGACAGAGTTCTGAGAAGCAGAATTTATTTAAGTGACTACAACTAAGCAACTACTGCTGTTTTCATTTGGAAGCAGGGGTTAACACCAAGATGCTTCAAGGCTGTAGTGGAGCTCCCCATACAGGTATACGAAGCCACATTTCCCTCAGCTAGCCCTATCCCCTTCATCCTTTAACTTCTACTCAGGTTGCCTCTAGTCTACAGCATATTTGTGTCAAGCAAAGCAGAACTGCTGTAGCAGTAGGGATTGAGGGAGCCTTACACAAAATATGCTAGCTTGGTGATTAGAGCATCCATATAGGAGAAATGTTTTCAAATCCACTCAGGAAAATAAGGAAAGATAGAAGAAAAGAAGGAAAAAAGGAAAGAAGAACAACAAACTGGTAAAGCAGTGAAAAATGGTGAGGCACTACCCTGTATTTCCTTAGATATAGGAGGTACAGAACCTAAACCAGCAGGTGCATCCCATGATGCCTGACTACGGGCCCTGTTGATAAGTTGCTTAGCATGATATCTAAGTCCTCAACTCTACCCGTTCCTGTAAAATACTGGGACCATAGGCAATTCTGACCCTGTCTGGTAGTGATACACTTTTAGGCTGTATTGGAGAAATCTGAAATGCCAGCAGTCTTTCAGAAGTAACTAAGTAGGGGCCTTTAAAAATCTAAATGATGGATTTAGGAGCATCCAGATGGATTTAATAGCCTAATCTGGTCTGTTAAAAATCAAGTCTTAGTTATTTTTGAGGAACAGGATATTAGATATCAAAGGAAAATTTGCTGAAATTCCAGCCCAGCCTCCTAACCAGGAAAATTAGCATACGCTAGCTATGGAGTTAGTCAAGAATAATTAGCTGCTCCGTTAGCTACTCTCTCTTTTTTTCTTCCTGATTGCTATTTTATGTAAGGTTTGATTTACAGAGGTGACACACTGTTATTGCGTGGGCTACATTATTTGCAAGTTATATCAGATGTTAGTAGAAACACAGAAAGGGGAAATCACCTATCTCTGATACAAATATCAATGGTCTTTATCAGGTTTGCAGTGACAGTGAGTTCCAATTAAATCTATGATAGAAGCCTTCCTATCATATAGATTGCAGCAAGTTCCCTTTTTCTGTTCCCCAGTTCAGGCTTTTCTACAAAATACTTTATCTGCATAGTCCCCTGGGAAACCTGTGCACAGACATCACTTATTTACCTAATAGATAAATGCTGTTTACTTCATGCTGTGGGTACAGGAGTGAAGTGTTCAAGATTGGGGGAGGAGGGGAAATAGACTGTTGAGACTTAATTCCTGCAGGTGTGGAAACTGAGATGGCTATAAAATTCCATTGAATTTGGTACCTAATGGGGTGGTAGTTTCTCAATAATTCTTGTGCACTTGTCACAGAAATTTGTCAAAATGGTCCATATATTGTATTGCATGTCATAAATACAGTAATTTACGGTGCATTGCTGTCTTGCAATCTAGTGCATGGCACTAAATTTGGGAACAGAACTTTTTTGTCAGGTTGGAAGCATAATCAGTGGTAACATATCTTCAGGATCCCTTTCCCTTCTTCTCCCACTCTGCAAAATGACTAATACTTCTATTAATGGAGAAAAAGGGCAAAATAATGTCAGACCATGAAAAGCAAAAGACAAAGATGGATTTGTGCCAGGAGGTACCAGTTATATGAAGGAGACTTAGGTGACTTGGATCATTGGATAGTCACATGCAGAGGGTAGTGGTCAGTGGCTTAATGTCCAGATGGAGATCAGTGACGAACGGGGTCCCTCAGCAGTCCATATTGGGACCAGGACTGGTTAATATTTTCATCAATGACATAGACAATGGGATTGATTGCACCCTCAGCAAGTTTGCAGATGACACCAAGCTGAGTGGTGAGGTTGACATGCATGAGAGGGGGGATGCCATCCAGAGGGATCTGGACAAGGTTAAGAAGTAGGCCTGTAAGGTTCAACAAGGCCAAGTGCAAGGTCCTGCACCTGGGTTGGGGCAACCCCCAGTATCAGTACAGGCTGAGGGATAAAGGGATTGAGAGCAGCCCAGGACTTGAGAGTATTGGTGGATGAAAAGCTGGACATGAACTAGCAATGTACACTCCCAGCCCAGAAAGCCAGCCATATCCTGGGCTGCATCACAATGTGACCAGCAGGTTGAGGGAGAAGGTTCTGCCTCTTTACTCTACTCTCATGAGACCCCACCTGGTGTATGGTCTCCAGCTCTGGAGTCCCCAGCATAAGAAGGACATGGGCCTTTTGGAGCAAGTCCAGGGGAGGGCCATGAAGGTATTCAGAGGAACAGAACACCTCTGCTATGAGGAAAGCCTGAGAGAGTTGGAGTTGTTCAGCCTGGAGAAGAGAAGGCTCCAGGAAACCTTGTTGCAGCCTTTCAATACTTAAAGGAGGCTTATAAGAAAGATGGGGAAGGACATTTTAGCAGGGCTTGTTACAACAGGACAAGGGATAATGGTTTTAAACTAAAAAAGGGTAGATTTAGACTACATATAAGGAAGATATTTTTTACAATGAGGGTGGTGAAACACTGGAACAGGTTTCCCAGAGAGGTGGTAGATGCCCCATCCCTGAAAACATTCAAGGTCAAGTTGGATGGGACTCTGAGCAACCTGATCTAGTTAAAGATGTCCCTGTTCGTTGCAGAGGGGTTGGACTAGATGGCCTTTGAAGATCTCCCCCTACCCAAAGTATTCTATGATTCTATGATCCTATGATCCTATGACTTAAGGGAGTGGCAATTCAGTCTAGAGTTTCACTTTCAGAGGATGTGCCTAGTTGGAAGCTAACTCATATTGCTGATATTGTCACCACTTAATCAACAGGTTAAATTGTTTTGAACAGTGCTTTCCTTTTTAAGAATAGATATATCTGCATCACAGAAACCATCCAAATAATCTCCTGGGAAAATTTAGGAGTAAAAGCTCAAGCAGCAAGAACTTCAGATATTTCCATCCTCCTTTTTAACTTAGTATTTGTAAGGGTCTTGGCAGATGTTCTGTACCCAGCCTGGGAATTCAAGACTGGCATAGCCAACAATGAAAGATAAACAATAGTAATGACACTCCATGAACAGCTGGGCAGGGTCTGTCACACAGCCTGACGGCCCAGCCTCTTCCCTAAATAAAAAAGAATCTTCATTAATTACATGGATAAAGAGAAACAGCTCAACAATGCATCCAATTTCAATATTTTCATTTTAACTGACAAATTTGTTCTCTGTGCAGGAAATAATTCCTGCATAAAATAGTGTTCGGTTGTGGTAGTGGGGGATTCATTTTAAAAAAAGAGATGAGGGAGGAAATTATTCTCCTGACTATTAATAATGGAAGTAGGCCAAGTCTCTGTTTCAATTTCAAACTCTTCCAAATAATTAATAATTTCCTTTAATTTTATTTTCCTTTTTGCCTTACCGTAGTTTCTTATTTATAATATTTTGGGGGCTTTTTTTTGTTGTTTTTTAATAAGGAAGTGAAATCTGTCCTAAACGGTGGTGATGTATCTACGGACATTCAGCAAAGATTCATATAACTGAACAAAGGGCCAAACAAGTGAGAATCAGACTTTCTGTTGTTGGTGACAATTTGCCTTTATTAGGGAACAGGGGTGGGATTCATCTCATCTACTTTTAGAGATCTTCAGTGTAGGTGCCTCCAGCTGTGCTAGTCACCCTAGGTCTCTTTGTACTCAGCTGAGAGAACAGGCATGAATGAATAAGCACAATTCCCATGACCTACTTTAGAAGTCTAAATTCAGACCCTACAAGGATTTATATCTCTTCATAGACTAGAAGGAGGTCTTAGATGAAAATGTCAAAATTTATTCAGATGAACTACACTGTAGGTGACATGAGGAAGTGATATAGTGGGACATGAAAACAGGAACTGTGAGATGCAATGTGGTACAATTTGCAAGGCCGTACTCAGGAAATAAATTTCTACTAAACTTACTTAGAGTCTGGTCCGAAGGGACATTGTCAAATCAGGGTAGGAGAAAGACATTGTACAGGAAACTAAAAGGAAAATTTAAAACACAGGGAAAAAAAAGACGACCAAAATATTTCTAATTATAGTGCAGAGAATCCAATTGCCCCGAAAGAATAAAGTGATGAATGAATTTTAGCTAATGCATCTTTTAATTTCCTAGTCTTCAGTAATCTTTACATAGGAAAGAAAAATCTGTAAATTCAAGGTGAATCTTTTCCAAACTTAAAATGTTTTATTTCTACTTTCAGTAAGGCCTCATACAAACAGCTCAGTTTTCAAATGATTGCATAGGAAATTAAAAAATACTAATTTTGGTGCTTCTGATTATGCTTTTTGGGTACAGTGACAATGCTTTTTGAAATTCTGGAGTCACCTTTTTTGCTTATTTTAATGAAATTTTGAAGTCACCTTTCAAGAACCAGCTTCAGGTTAGTGGCTGAAGACATGCACCAGATTCAGTTGTGGGTTCAGTATCACCAGTCTCAATGGGGCACGGGGTTCTTCCGTCAGTAGTGTTACCTGCAAGGCTTAGGCCAAAACCTGTAATGAAAACTGGGCTAAAAATGACAGCGAGCCGCTATACTATGTGTGGCCATGAATTATTCCCTCTTGTTATTGATAATGTTGAATAAAATACTACCGTGGCTCAAATCCACAGGCTTCGCCTTCCAGACGATGACCCTGCCTATGCACTGGGTGGTGCTCAGGGACTCCAAGCCCTCTGGTTTTGACACCTCTTTGGTTTCAAATCAGCCTGTTGCACTTGCTGACAGTGCTTGCTGGCATTGCTCCGTTCACATCTCAGTGTCTCCCTGGCCCCACAGACTGCATTAGGGGAAAGCATTGTGTTCAATGAATGTTGCTATATCTCTGTCTGCTATAAAATGCCATGAAGCATTTCTTATTCAAAAAATGGGGTCGAATTATGGCCTCATGATGGAAGAGCGCTCTCTTTTCATGTGAGTGTGTCTTGCACTCATCCAATCAATTGCACAGAGCCACAGACATGTAGAGTTAATAGGGGTGATACTCTGAAAACTGTGGGGTTTCTTACAGTATAGCTGCAAGAAAGTTGAAGACTGAAAATCCATTTCAGTAGGTATCTATGACGGGGATAATCTTGGATGAGAGTTAAATTAATGAGTTTTGTTGTCCACATAATTATTAATGATCTGTAATTTTTTCCATTTTCATTATTTACCAATGCGCTGCATGGATCTTTGGTGCCACAAACAAATTGATTACGGACTACAAATGGTGTTCAGATTCTGGTCATGTCTAAAAGTATATAATGATGACTTTTGAAATTGTCAGTGATCCATAACACCATGCATATGTTATTTCCAGAATGAAATTAAAAAGTATACTAATGTTTTATTAATCTGAAAAATCAGCAAGATAATTATTCTGATTGCTACTGGAACAGGGGAAAGAGACAAGTGGGACCTGAGTAGAGAAGTTGAAAAAGCTTTACTGATAGCAGTTTGACTCTCCCACCACAGCCCAGAAGAACATCAAAAGAACATGAACAGTTTGCTAGAGCCACTTTTCACAGAAGTAGCTACTGATTTCTCATATGTGCCCACCTGCAACAAGAGCAGCAAAGACATGACAAGCAGGAGATGACAAACAACTCTAACAATATTCATTGTTCCAGTAGCTGATCTCCAGCTTTCAAGGGGCAAAGTTGTGGTTTTTTTCTGTCCTTACTAGTTCATTTTACTATGTAACAGATTACTTGTCCAGTGTCCAAGCCAATCCTATCTTGACACCCGGCACAAAACATGAAACAAGCCACATGTTCTAATTTTCATACCTACATTCAAGTATAAGATAGAATCAAGAGAACAATTAAAAATCTAAGTTTGATCCTTTCAGGTGTACTTGGGAAAGAGTAGTCTGAAAACTTCCTCGGCTCGGTTTAACAGCTTTGTCTTAACATAAGACCACCAAAGAAAGCTGAGCTGCAGCTGTGACAGTCCAGGTATGGGAAATAAATGAATACGCTGTGTGTGTGTAAACTGCCACTGACTGCAGAAGCTGGGTGCCCATGAGCATAAAGAAATGCAGAAGCTGGGTGCCCATGAGCATACAGAAATCCAGCTTTTGTTCAGACCAACATATAGCCAACATAAAATAGGCAAAAAATCTCACAGAAACTCTTTCACTCAGATTTATGACTGTCTTGTGCTTCTGAGGAGCCCTCACAGTTTTTTGCAGCAATGTCTCTGGTAGTGTTCAACCCTCCTGCTAAAGCAGGTTCTCCTAGAGCAGGCTGCACAGTCATGTCCAGGTGGGTTTTCAATGTCTCCAGAGAAGGAGACTCCACAGCTTCCAGGGCCCGTGGAACTGTGGGTGTCAGATTTGCTTAAGTGATCTCTAATGCGTTCCTCCTCAACCAAGGGAAAGTCTTCCTTTCTTCAAACTTCCTCTCTTGCCTCCAGGGTCTGAGCTTCCTGAGGGCTGGCCTTGGCAGTGAAGACTGAAGCAAAGAAGGCATTCAGTAACTGCCTTCTCTGTGTCCTTCTCCACCAGGGTACCCCCATCATTCAGGAGCAGGCCCACATTTTCCCTAGTCCTTTTCCTGCTGATGTACTTGAAGAAGCCCTTCTTGTTGTCATTGACCTCACTCACCAGATTTAATTCCAAAGGGACCTTAGTCACCTCCCTACATGTTCTGACAACATCCCTATATCCCTCCCAAGCAGCCTGTCCCTTTTTCCACATCCCGTAAACTTCCTTCTTCTGTTTGAGTTTTGCCAGAAGCTCCTTGCTCATCCATGCAGGCCTCCTGCCCCTTTTGCTTGATTTCTTACTCATGGAGATGCACCTATCTTGAGCTTTGAGGAAGTGAAGGGTGAATATTAGACAGGTCTCCTGGACCTCCCTACCTTCCAGAGCCCTAACCCAATGGGTTCCTCCAAGCAGGTCCTTGAAGAGGCCAAAGTTAGCTCTCTTGAACTCCCAGGTTGCAATCCTACTTATTGCACTGCTTTATCCACGCAGGATCCTGGTCACTGCAGCCAAGGCTGCCTCCAACCTTCACAACCCCACCCAGTCCTTTCTTTGTGAGTACAAGGTCCAGGAGCACACCTCACCTTGTTGGCTTCTCCACCAAGTGCATCAAAAAGTTACTATCAATGCTTTGCAGGAACCTCCTGGACAGTGTGCCTCTTTTTTTTTTTTTTTTTTTGCTTCATTATCAGGGATAATCTGAATACAAGAACTACCCAGTCTCATCTAATAGTCAGTTCTATGAAATAAGAAGAAAGTTAGCCTTTGTTTCCACCTAAAGTGAGGGAAAGATTCAACTTATGCAAAATCTCTAAAAAATCTCTTACATTTGCTCACTAGATGACTGTATTCACATAACAACAGTCCCTTACCTCTGTAACTCTGGGCAGTAACTGATGCATTATCATCGTTGAAGAAAAAAATGTACCAAACAGCTGTAATTATTTTAAAGAATAAAATCTCAGAGGAGTTATTATACAAGCACATTTGATACAGACATACAAGCTGGCACACACTGTCTCCTAGAATAAATCATTGTAGGGTCTTTATGAATCTGGAGCAGGTTTTAGACCCACAGAAGAGCCAACCTTTTGCTCTTGCAGTGGTCAGCTAGGAAAGCCAGTTACAGTAATTGCATCCTCAACCGTGTGTGTTGGGCTAAAGCCCGCTTTCCTGATCAGCTTCTGGGAGCTGAAACGCACAGTTCATATAAAGGTGGAAAGACAGCATAAGTTATATACCCTGTGAAGGAGCTGCCAAGGTCACTGAACCAGTGGGTTTTGTGTCATTACAGAAAATGAAATTTTGTGGGAGAGACAAATTTCCACGAGGAAGGCAAAAGAGCGAGCGAGTGTTTTGCAAACGACTCTGGGAAAAAGCAGTACAGAAATATTGTTCCCATTATGAGTACTAGCACATGAGATAATTGTGTTTGAGGTTGGTAATTACCATATTTGCATGTTTAGGTTGTATCTCTTCCTTCCATGTTATTAAGTGACTGCAGCATTATTTCATTGGAATGGCACACTGTCATCACAGGGGCTGAAATATCTTCTGTGTGTCAAAGCACACAGCTGTAAAAAAGCATTGTATAACCTCTCATTGTTATTCTTCATCAAACTTTCAAAAAGCAAACTCATTCCAGGAAAAGAGCAGCAAAGCTAATGGAGCTACAGCAAGGGGAGGTGGCTTTGGAAGTTTAGAGCTCTGTAATTTATAGTACCAGTGCTAAGCATCTCTACCAATACACCCACACACAATGAGGTACAGGATTAAAAATGACTGTATTTTGTTCTGTGCACCTTTAGTTTGAGTAGTGCAGAATGCTTTATGGATATTAATTAATCAAACTTTAAAAGCCACACTCAGGGCATTTAATTCACTGCTACTTATGGCAGGCTTCAATTTATCTGTAAATCTCATAAAAGTCTTGAAAGGTAGGTAGCTCCGATCAAACCTGAAGTTTTACCCTGATCATTTGCTTAAGCCATTTATAAGTTGCCTACTGAGACATTTCTGAAATTTTCTGGGCAATCACCATCAAATATATAAGAATATAACCTCCTGAAAGACAGATCTAAGAAGAAATAAAGGAAACAACCGAAGACTACTGGAAAACATTGAGACAAAAGGGATAATCCATACATAGAGAAACTGCCCATCTCTCTTCTCATGTCTTTTTCTATCATCTTCATTCCATTCAGCATTGGAGGGTCATTGCCAAATCTGACTAATTAACCACTGAAAGTAAGAAAAATTAAAAAAAGGTGCGTTGTTTCGAACCAGATTTTCAATACTAGCCTTCAGTTCTTGGGTACTATCGTTGGTTAAAAATGAGCAAAATAAGCAGAATTACATGCTTATAGTTAGACATGAATACCCAAGTGAGAAATATAATGTCAAATTAGATCAGATCATTTTCTGAGATCCTGACATTTTCAGTCCTCTCCTCCAATCCAGTCAACTACTGAGTATTGCAATGAAACAAATGACCAACTGGTCATCTTAAAAAAAAAAAATTACCTGATTTCAGACATTATTCCTTCCCTTTCAAATGCATTTACAGAGGTCTAAAACTGAGAACTTAATGCAGAGGTAATGAAAATTATAAACCATTTTGGGAAATCATTCTATTTGTCTTGGGAGCAGTGAAACATCCAAATGATTTATTTTGCTGAAAGTTAAGATCCTATGCATATCTGCTATGATTCTTTGACAAAGTGACCTTGTATTTTTTTTTTCTTTTTTTTCACCGAGAAATGATAAGTGAAACACATGATGGAAAATTAAGAAGACCATTGTTCTGTAACAATGATGACAAGACAAGGTTCAAAGGAAAGTGAAATCAAATGGAGAGCTGAAAGTGAAAGGTACAGAAAGACTCAGTAGAACAATAAAGATTAAAGTTCAGGTTAGAAGGATAAAAATGGTCCAAAGTGACTAGGAAGTGGACACACCACTTTCTCCTTGTTATAGCCTAATCATCTGTTGATTTCATATTCAGTATAAAATTTAGAAATGGCAAGTGGGAAAACTAAAACTAGGAGATGCCTCTGGAGGCAGAACAAATCACTTCTCATGTATCAATTTGTATAATGCCAGATGATGTATTTTAAATAAAAGGGAAGGCATTATAGGAGAGTACATTTAACAATAGAGTGGGAAGAGACAGTTACTGATTTATTGATGTTCTCTTCCCGTTGTCACACAGAACTTAAGACTTTGCACAGACCACCCGCTTTAACTATTTTCTGTGAACTTTTAAATATAACTTGTAGCTGTTCCTGCTTATTCCCTGGGCCTGCAGAGCCCCTCACCACACATTCAAGGCTATTTTAGCAGAGATCTAGTCACTGCGTTTCAGATGAACTAAAAACTAATCTACTCTGAAGACATCTTTGGTCCACAGATATTTCCTCTCATGTGAAAGTAGCTCACTTTGCTGTAGATGATAAAAATCTAAATCAAAATAAAAGTTGTATTATCAACTGGTATAACAATGGTTCCTCTTTGTCATTTTTTTTCAGAGTTTGAGCAAACATGAAAACATTTTCTGAGTTGTTGTTAGTTTGTTTTTACAAGGTTGTCTGTCTTATCCTCCGATCGACACAATTATTGAATTGCATAATTGCAACCTAGACAATTAATTAAGGTTTGTCAAAAACCCTTTTCCAAGCTGAATTCTTTGAGTCAAGAGAGTTCATATTTAATATTGCTTATGCCATGATCCCTGAAAGGCTTGTCTGTAAGGCTCTGAATGCCAGTAGCTGCTGTATGAGGAACAACACTTGCATGAGAGGGATGTTAACTTCAAGAGATCGTCTAACAGAAGTTTGGAATTACTCTTGGAATGATAAATTTTGATCATTTTTTTGATCCAAATATTGAAACCCCGAATGTTTCGGGGTGTAAAAATCAAGAGAGTGTGCTGAGCCCCAGGGTTTCCCAGGGCGTATCTGCTTTCCTGGAGCACATACATTATCGTATGCTTTTCAGACCATTAACAGTTATGTTACTCCTTCCTTAAACTTCTGTTCAGCCTCCCGATTTACATGACCAAGAGGAAAGGCTGAAGCTCTCAATATAGTGAAAGATGTAAGAATACCACTTTTTCCTACTGAGTCAAAAGAGAAGATGGCTCATTTCATCTTAATATTGCTCAGTAATGTAGAAGGAGGGGGAGCCCTCCCTGGATGTTGGGTTTAGCATGTCACCTGTCATCCTGTCCTGGTTTCAGCTGGGACACAGTTCATTTTCTTTTTGGGTTTTGGATTTGGTGTGGGAACAGTGTGGTTGGGGTCTTCTTGGTTTCTTAGGCCTTGCCAGCAAGGTGGCTGGAGGGGCACAGAAAACTGGGAGGGGACACAGCCAGGTGAGCTGACCTGAACCAGCTGAAGGGATGTTCCATACCATGGGACATCAAGCTCGGTATATAAACCGGGGGTGCTCGGCCAGGGCTGCTGATCCTTGCTTAGGGACTGGCTGGGCATGGGTCAGTGGGTGGTGAGCAGTTGCGTTGTGTGTTACTAATTTTCTTTTCTCCCTTCCCTTTGGAATTCATTCCTTCCGCCCTCTCCCTCCTTTTCATTGTAACTGTTAATGGTATTATTATTGGGTTTTTTTAAATTTTATTTCAATTATTAAATTGTTCTTATCTCAACCCTCAAGTTTTACATTCCTTTCCAATTCTTCTCCCCATCCACAGCTGTGTGACACAATTACCGGTTGGGGTTAAACCACGGCATGTCCCTAAGAGCTTTTATCTGACAGTCCACTTTTGCCTTGGGACTGCCAGATTTTCACCTCTGCAGCTTCTCTTCATCCATTTGCTTCTGCCCTGGAGGCACAATGTCATCCATCATAGCTGTCAAGGCAGTTCAAGGCAGATGTTTACAAGGATCATGATTTTGGGTGTCAGGACCAGGCTGGTGACAGTGATTCCCGAGGCATCTTACAACCTCCCTGAGAGATCATCTGTCTTCCTTAAAGGAGAGAAGAGGCGTTTGTCAGACCTTACATTTGGACATAAAATGGAGATGGCAACAGTTACCTTTATGACTTCTTGTGGTCAATGGGACAGGAAAATCAATGCTGTTTGAATTCACCTCTCTGTCCTCCCTACATTTTGGAGTTGTGACAGACATATCTTGGCCTGACTGATTTAGAGGCTAACTGGCCCAACAAACAGTGTATGTAGAAATGTTTAGTCGTTTATTCACGGTTCTGAGCAGGTTATCCAGCAGTTTCAACCTCCACACTATGTTTGCCTTGTCTTTTGATTATTAATGAATCTGAACTGTTTGACGAAGGCATTTCTTTTGTAGCTAATGCTGTAGTTTTCACACTAAGTTTTTATTTTCTGAATATTCTTTACTGAGTATTGTCAGTAAAGAATATTCCTTTGAGAATCATCTTGGTGATTTCCTCTGCTGGTAGGACAGTAGGCTGCTTGTCTCTAAAGGAGACCTAAAGACTTCAGTTAGTAATAGGCCACTTTTTCTTTGCTCGTTTTTGCCTTCTGTGAGACAAAAATATGTGACTTGCACACATTGCTCTTTACATCATGCTTGACCTGCAAGGTTTTGTGAGAGGACAGACTTCTGTGCAGTGAAGAAGGCTTCCACATATTTGCCAAATAGGGTCCAGATATTCTTGCAGTCAAGATGGTGTGACATCTCCTCAGTAAGTGATTCTTTAAAGCATTTAGAAAGCTATAGCACTGGTGTGTCTTATGACATTGATAAGGAAAAATGTCTTTATATTTAATCACTCAGAGCTTACATTGGGTCAGGGATTTTTGAACAAATGCATTTCTAATTTACTTTAAGACTTGCTGACTTTTCAACTTGTTGGTTTTCAAAAATGTTTACAGTAAACTTATCTCTTATTAAAGGAAAAGAAAGCACAATATGTTAGTTTCTTGAAAATGCTTAATCAAATTATTTTTGAAATTCAAGGCATTTCCTTAATCTTTAATCAGACACTTTCTACTTCAAATATATGAAATACTTTTGGAAAGACCTGTGCAGGCATTTCCAGAAATTGCAGAGATATATGTGTTTTATTCTAGCATGCAGTATTTGCCTGGTTCAGTAACCTTCCAACACTTTAATTGTATTCTCCAGGCTCTGTTGGTGCGACTTATAGTTTAAAATTGGTAGCATACTGTAACTAATCTGCAGCAGTGCAAGTCAACATGATTCATACCTCCATTAAATTTTCTCAGTCTGGTAAGCTTTCCTATTTTCAAATTTCTATGGAAAGAAAGCATGTCTACCTGTCTATGAGACTCTGAATGAGGCTATTCAGGGCCACCTTCAGCACAACACATCAAGATTTTTCATAATTGCTAATTATACTAGAAGACTCATTTTGGTGCCTAACCCAACACACTTTTCTGAATCCATCATGCTAGGACACCCTGGGTGTGAACAGGATGAAAAAGCAGGTCCGAAGCAAGGAAAATTGTTGACTGCCTTGGGAGGGGTTTTCAGAGGGGTCAGTTCACGCTCTGTTGTTGTAGAGCAATGTCATGAACTACAAACCCCCTGTTAGGGGATGTACACCTGCGAGCCCCCGGTGCTAGGTCATCGGACAGACAGACAGGGGAATACACTGCTGCTCATGTGTGCTCAGTACCAGCTAACAAGACTGCATTAAAACTGTAGACATGTGTGACTCGTATTCACACAGGCATTCCTCTGTGTCCTGTCTTGTTTTCCTATCATTTTGTGCTATCTAATTAACATGTCAGCTCCTGTTTTTCCTTTGCTTTAAGAGTCTTGCTTTTATTCCCTTTATTTCACCTTGTTTTCCTTTTTGTAATACCTTTTTTCATAATTTATCATTCATTTACATTTCAATTAATGCTAGCTGTTTGTAAAAGCTACCCTGATGGGAAGTATGAAATAAATTATTGAAGTTAGTATAATCTGCACTTCCCATTACCACCTCATTTACCTTAATGGCTCTAAAAAGACTGTCGCCCTCAATACAGTTCATGCTTCTAATAGGAATTCCCTCAGGAGCCAATCTCATGTGAATTACATATTTGCATATAGTATAGGTTGTGTTAGGTGATTATAGGCTAAGTTTCAGAGTATTGTTCTTTAAGGATGACGGCTACACAGAAAGCTACCTTGCCAGAGACAAAAGATGACACTGCTTCATTCAAACAGCTAATATCTCTAAAAAGGGGTCCCCACAAATATTGTCTATTGGACACTGACACACTGTTTGCCAAATTAAAAAAACAAACAGACAAAACACAACAAAACAAACAAACAAACAAAACCCCCTACAGCATTTATTATTAAAACTGGGCAGAGGACAGATTTTTCATTTTGCACAGAAGACTTTTTTTTTTTTTTCATAAACAAGTGAGAAAAACAACCTTTCAGTTTAAATTCCTTGTGAACAAAGGAGTCCTTATGTTTGGGTAAACTGACACTTGATTTTTTTTATAATTATTATTATTTCTGTAGCTTCCTCTTGTTTCAATCTGAAATGTTCCAAAATTTTTAAGAATTATATTTCAAAATATTTTTAGTTTAAATCAGTACCTTCCAGCTAAAGCTGCTATCCTTGAATCAGTGTTTTGTCCCCTCTGTCAGAAGACTGTCAACAAGCACTCTTTATTTCTACTTTCAGTAAGACAACACCCAGGCACTAACTAGGACTCAGAAGCAGATGCAATAGAGCTATGTTGCAACAAACTGTCCAATTCCCAAAGGTTTTTTTACAATATAAACAGGTAAGATGGTAAAAAATTATAATATGGGAGGGAAGGAAAAGAGACATATATGGTGATTTATTCACTAGATAAGCAAATTTATCAGGATAATCTGATTACTAAATTATGCAGCTTTTCTTGCTTTGAGCTTCAAGAAAATGTATGTAGTTACATTGTACCCTGCAATGTGCAACATCATTTTCAAGAAACTCAAACATCAGGATCTCTTCGCTAACATTATTCAAAATATCTCGGTATAAAATTCAGCAAACTGAGTCCTGTAGAACAGATTTTGCTTGTTCACTGCTCAGATATCAGGAGAGATGTGGTCTGACATTCTTAATGGCTGCCAGGAGCCCATCTGTACGGCTACATTGATCGTTTGGAACAGTGTCCTATTTCATGAACTGGGCGTTGGCACCACTTAAAAGCTGGTGCTGGGCTACCCCTCATTTCTGTGAGGCATATTTTTGCCTTTAGACATTCTTACTACTTTTTGTGCCTGTGACTTCCCCTCTCTTCCCTGCAGGTCAAATTGTGTTGAAGCCCAGCACAGTGCTGTTCTTGTAACAAAAAGCTGATGTGGCACACTCCAGCACACAATGTCACTACATACTAAACTGAGGATGAAAGCCAGCTGAGCTAGTTTGGAGGACTACGTAGGATGGAAGGAGATCTTCCATCAACATGATCTTAAGTTCTCCATACTGCCTGATGGGAACTGCCGTAACCTTTAAACCATGCCCAGGTATTACCAGGAGAGTGTTTTGTTGCATAGACCACAACCAAATGCAAGAGTACAGTGGTAAGAACCAGTTTAGGAAATCATGGTTGAAAGATTGAGCTTAATCCTTGGCTTTGTGTTATTTAACATTATGGATGTACTACATGCAATGACACTTAAGGAGGGCAGCAAACACTCCAACAGGGTATAGAAGCGGCAAGACAGTGCAGCTGTCTTTTCTTGCCCAAGACTTCTCATACTAAAATGTTTCTTACATCTTTTAACTGTGACTGCATCAAGTTTCAACTTCATTTTGTGGCATTGTTTCAGGGAAGAGACCTTCAGCTGATGCAACAACAGAACTCATTCCTTGAACAGTCTGCTGTCTTTCGAAGTTTCTTCAGGCACTCCTCAGCCACATCTAACACATGGGATCACATTCCCAGGGTCTTTGAAAGCATTGTTCCTGTTTCCTCAGTTTAATCTCAGTCATTTCAGCTGCAGTGTAAGGATGTTGCTTTTCTAAAACCAAGGTGTGATGTATATAATGAGTGGCATAAGGAAGATAAAAAAAGGTGAAAATTATTCACTGTCACAACTGAAAAACTTAAGGGCTACTGAGGGAATTTATTAGACAACAGGATTAAAACAGAGAAGATAATATTTCATATCATATATAATTGCATTGGGCAGCTCATTGCTGCAAAACATTACTGAGGCCACACATAGGAACAAGTTATAAAAGAATTAGCAAAACCACGGAGGACAGTCCTCTTGCAGCTTTTAAATAAGATTATCTAGATGTAACCATCTTCTCAGGGATTCCTGATCTGATTATGACTCAGAGGGTATATTAGGGATCACACTACCTATGCTCGGTTTTTGATTCCATAAGCATTCACTAGTGACTAGGTGATGCCAGGATACTGGACTGTAAAGACTTTTTTCTCTAGAGCAGTTAAATTAAGAGAAAAACTGCAGTTACTACTGCATCTGCCCAATTTCACATCCATTACCTTATTTTTATTCAAGTTTCTTCCTCTTCAGGTTTTATGGTATTCTATTTCTTTCACACTGGGTTTCTTCTGACCTAGTAAAGCCCATGGTCTCCTTTGTTTGTATGACTATAAAGGAAAGGAACATGGAAGAAATCTTTACATATTTTCTCCCCCTAGGAATGAAAAAAATATTCCTTCATAAATAACTCGGTCCTTATGGGGCAGGTACCTGCTCCACACCAATCAAGTCCATCACGTAAAGTCAAAACAGTTCTAGGCTTAGTTCAAGGTGAAAACTTTACAGTTAGAATTTTTTCATTTACTGTAATACAAATATCCAAAAAAGCTGTTTCACTTCCTGGAGTCACTCCAGGTAAACAAGGTTGTAAGTGAGGAAAGAAATCCTAACCCTGTGTGTAGGAAGTGGAGAGGAAAAGGGGTGGGTGGGTGTGTGCATGTGCGCGCCCGTGTATGTGTGTGTGTGTGTGTGTGTAGAAAGAAAAAGAGAAATAAATTACAAACTAAGGCACCCAAGTCTTTACAAAGTAGAGGAAGCCAAAAGTTAATGATCTAGCAGAGCTGACAAGTGATGTGCTTAGTCAGCCTGATCTCCCTTTTTCAAATGAAAGATGTGGCAGCACAGTCGGTGGTGATTTCCCCTTCAGCCAAATGCTTCCAACTCAAGCCAGCTCTGTACTGCAAGCTTTCCTTGATGGTGGCTCATGTCATCCCACACAGTGACATGCCACACTGTGAGGGTGCCGAGTCACTGGAACAGGTTGCTCAGAGCAGCTGTGGATGGTCCATCCCTGGAAGTGTTCAAGCCAGGCTGGATGGGGCTTGGAGCAACCTGGTCTGGTGGCAGGTGTCCCTGCCCGTGGCAGGGGAGTAGAACTGGATGATCTTTGAGGTCCTTTCCAACCCAAACCATTCTGTGATTCTATAATTACCCTCCCTGATTCTTTACATCCCGAGTCAGATGGAAGACGGAAACCACTCACTGTTCAGTCTCTTACGGCTTCTGAAACAAAGTGTTTCTGTGCAAATCAGTGCCAAGAACTTTCTGGAACAGGGAGTTTGTTTCTACTTTTCTGAGACTCTTCCTTCTGCAGTACACATGTACTATCTCCCATCGAAGCTGGGACCAACACACCAGTCAAAACAATTCAGTGACTAATTTTAAACAAAAAGCCTGTTTACATGAATAATCATTACTGAATATGCCTAAATATGAAAAGACTTCTCACAATAGCCTCCTATTGTTAGAAGGCAATGCATTATGCATTGTTTGAATTAAATCAGGATCTATAATGCAGTGTATTAATCTAGCTGGTGTCTTGTAGATTTTTTTCCCTTCATTTTTTTGCAACCCATCTGCCAACTACAATAGGTTGTAATTTTGTTGAGCTTTTTATGCTGAAAAGTTATTAATACCAGATGTTCATTTCTTGGAGTACTCTAAGCACAAAACATTCCATAATGAAAAACAAAATGTTAACAATTACATGTCCAAATGTGGTGGATTAAAGATCCTATTAAAATTCTGGGGTATGTCCTATGTTTAATGCATTAACTCTTTTTTTTCATCAAGGGAGGCCTGAGGCAGGCTAGGTTTTGTTCTGCTTGAGGGAAAAAGGAAATGTATTCACATCTCTAGCGTTGTTCTTACACAGTTTGGTCAAAAATATCATTAATACAATAGACTTCTGGGGAGGACAATGAAAATACACAGGTCAGGTGTTTTTAACTGGGATTTTGGAGATAAGGATTGATTTGCAGGGACATTCAATGAATTTTCAGCTGAGGTCAGCTCTGCATTCCAATGAACAAATAGCTCATTGATGGAAAAATAGAAATGATAATAAAAAAGAAGAAAACTTTCTGTTCCTAAAAAGAGAGACAGCTTTATCAGGGAAGAAGACAGAAAAAACCCTGGATCTTCAGCTGCTATAAATTAGTGCAGCTGTATTATTAATTTGAGAGAGATGTCTCTTTTCATAGCTTATCTATGTACATTAGTTTTGCTGAAAGCCATTGTTAATTTTCTGTGGCCTGGCTTTGGGGGAGTATAACCTGGCTTGTTAACCTCCAGTGAGCTGCTCCTCTCCACACCATTTAATATGATGTAGATATTCCCAATGGATTTATGAGACCAAGAACAGGAAGGGAAGTAATCGTTGCAGATCGGGCAAGACAGAAATGCTCCCCAATTTGCAACTCATGCCAATAAACTTTTTGGTTTTTTGTTTGTTTGTTTTTTTGTTTTTTGTTTTTTTCTTGGGTTGTTTTGTTTTTTGGTTTTTTTTATATTCCCTTTTCTCTGTTATACAAGTCCCTGCATTACAGCTCTCTACCTTGAAGTGCTCTCAGTGTCCAGCTCTGCTCCACAAGTCAAGAAGTGAGAGGACAGAGCAAGAAGTAATGGAGCTTTGAGAGAGCCAAGAGAGGGGGCTGTGTTTGCTCTTCTTACCTGGAGCTTCTCAGGGTTGCAAGGCCCAGGAGTGGCAGAGCATCCAGTCAATTTTCCTGGCAGGGGTATTTCAAACATACAAGTTTTCATGTTGTTTTCTAAATGTGTGCTGGTGGGAAATCCATTTTGGTATTGTATAAACAAGAAATGGACCGATTACATGCTAGAATACACTGCTTGAATATATAGTGTTATTCTGGCTTGCTAAGAGTGAAATGAAATCAAGAGGGAAAAGTAGTTTTAACTTCTGTACTTCAAGGAAGTGTAAATCATGCAAAATATTTTTGGTGATTAAAAATTCTTTCTGTCTTTTAGATCTTGCAAGCATATGTCCATGGAATCGTCTTGGAAACTGAACTCTATGCTGAAAGCAAAAGGTTATTTTCGGTTTGTAATTTAACCAATTTATATTTATGTGGTAATGTTGCTATTTTAAAAAGCAAACTACCTGACATATCACAAGAACAAATCTTCCGGCACTCTTGTGTCTTCCAGTTCATATGCTGTTAACTTTTCTTTTGTGTGGATGTCTGTTGGATAATCTCCTCTCAGGCAGTGCAGAGAGCTCCCATTAACATCAGTGAAAATTGCCTGCTTGGAACAAGTGCAGAATTAGTGATAGGTGCACTTCAATAGCTTCCCTTCACTTTGGATAAATCCTGTAAAGGTCAGATGTTTATCTCAAGCTTATCTGACTCACCCAAGCCTCTGGAGGTTACTAAACATAAGAAACTAAATGTTTCTTTAAAAACTGATGGAGCTTCCTAATCTGAACCTGACCAGAAATACAACAGGTAAAGGTTTTCCAGCAGGATATTTTCTTTTTTCCCCAGGTTCAAAAGCACATGATAATGAAGCTTGCAGTTACTTCATACCCACAGAAAATTGTTTATGAATTTTGGTTGCAAAGCATGGGTAAAGAAATTGAAGGGGCAAAGGGAAATATAAGAGTTTTCTCTACCTAAACTAATTTAGCTGTCTTTATACCAGGCATGAACAGAAATACCTAACAAGACTGGAGTGCTTTTCCCAGTGTGATATCAGTTAGTTCTCTGTCTGATTAATACAAGTTCTCTTCCTTAAATGATGTATTCCTGCTCTTTACCCTCTGTTTCCTTCGGTCTATGCATGTGTATCTATACACATACACACATATATGTATAATCATTGTTCTGAATAAACTGTTTTTTTCCACTGTCAGATAGGCAGCAGTTCACTAGGTCTTGCAAATTTGCAGGCAGGTTGTGGGAAAATATTTGCCTCAAGCAAGATTATGTCTTATAGTTCATAATTCTGTCTCCTACTGAAACAGCATTCTTTCTTTTCCAACAAATGAAAAAGAATAAAATAAAGATTAAGATTGGAATGATGCAACTTGCAAAATTAAATAAACAGGAGTGGTAATTCGGTGTGTATTTGCAGAGCTGCTTTTCCAAGGTGAAAGGAAAAAATCAGAAAAATCCTCTCTTTGCATTTTTTTTTCATCCGCAATTCTATCAAGCTGCTGTTTTCTCTGTATCTAATCAATTTATGTGTCTCACACACCTACTTATGCATCCTTTCCCTCCCATGTTCTTTTTCCATCTTAAATTCTTCACTCTTGTATCAGAGTACCATGCAATGCAGAAGGCTAATCAAATTCCTTTCAGTAGAGGGTTTTTTTGTCAGTTTTTGTTTTGTTCAATTTTTTTACAGTTGTTTGACTTCTTATTATGTATCAGTTTTGGGTAAACAAAATGACTGTCATACTGCACCCATATGGCAAGAGGAGTAAAGGCCACCTGGCTTAACAGGTCCAGCCATTGCCAGCCCTTTTCTTTGCCCTTTAAGCCTGATGGTGATTCTCCACCCGGTGTCACAAATTTCAGAGAACACTCAACACCCACATTAACTTTCCTAGACTGAAGGCTAGGATCTTCATGTCATCCAGGAACTGGTTTGGCTAAAATCTGGAGATACCTTAGAAGCACCTTCACAAAGGATGGATGGAAAGAAAACCAAAGCTAGGTAACACTTGAATGTTCATATATACGTATGTTCCTGCAGCCTTTTGGAAGCTGAAGTAAGTGGTGGCCCATCCTGCAGCTGTGAATGGCTGTCTTGCTTCTGCCTAATTCACACAACGCGGGTGCTTGGTCCCCATGACGCTGGATTTGCAGTTCTGGCTGTAAGGCTTCTTCATTCCGAAATATTTCAGTTTGGTCTTTTCTCTGAGGTGAGCTGACAGCCCTCAGGGTCTGCAGATGGTTTGGCAGAGCTGTCTCAGACCCATGTGTGAATATTTTGGACTTTATTTTAGCATGACAAAGTACCTATGCTATACAGTTTGCTGTGAATATATGTAGCCTACTGGCCTAATGAGTACTTCATGGCAGACAAAGGTGATCTTTCATAACTTTGCAGAGAAAGTATAAAAGCAATTCCTTAGATTTTTTTGTTTGTTTGTTTGTCCTGGTTTGTAGAGACCTTAAATGCCCAGTTGTAATTTGCAACCATCTAAAATGTATTAATGCATACCATTTTCTCTCAAGATTTTAATGTCTATTTTTAAAGTATTGTAACCAAGAAATCTTGTAAAACAGGCACAGAAGTCAGATTTGATAGTGATAATGCATAGCTGGAATTTTGCTTTAGGAAGAGATTATTTGAAAAACATATTTGTTTAGGAAGAGATTATTTGAAAAACATATTTGTTACCAATACGATTTAACAATTTATTGACCAGCTTATCCAAACTGAGGTGGAAGAACAATTTTATAGTTTATTTTTATAGGACTGTAGCTAAGACTTCAGAGATATTTAAGATGTAGCCATGTAAATAAATGTTCTGGCTTCCTCCTGCTCACCCCCCTCCTCCCCCCCCCCCCCCCCCCCCCCCCCAATAAAATATTATAAAATGTATCTGAGAAGCTGATACTGGGAAAGTGTTCGGAGAACCCAGATTTCTTGGAGTGTTGTTTTGCCATGATACCTTTTTATGAAATGTTATGGCAAATCTCTGGTATTTTTCAGAAGGTTCTTTTTCTGTTCTTTTTTTGCTACTACAATGATGTTCCTGCGGCATACTTTGGTCATCTACAGTTCTTTTAATGGAAAATCTTTAGTCATATTTCTTGCCTGTAATACTGCTATGCAAAAGTCAGAAGGAAAATTTTTAAAGACATCAGTATTTCTTATATTAAGACTGTCCATTACTTTCCAGGCCAAGATCCTTACCCTACATGGCTGTGACAAAAGTATGTTTACGATGTAGGACTGGCCATTCAGGATTAGCTAAATAAGTTTTGCTTCAGAGTTTTTTAACTAAACAATCTTTGCAGGATTAGCATTGTAGAAGACATGTGGTCATGATGCACTCAGTAGTGAGGCAGACACTGTAAACTGAATTATTACCTCATATTATACCAAACTGCATTTAGTTGAGTAAACTCAAACATAAAAAGGCAGTACCCAACAGGCAGAAGTCAGGCCAGGTGACCCAGAATGAATACAGAGAGAACTATACAAATCTCCCTGCAAACATAAACCACACACACACACACAGCATCCTTACTGAGAGGGTTCAAATAAGTTGCCTACCTAGACTGTAGAGTCTCTGTTCTTGGAGATATTAAAAATCCAACTGGACACACACCTGAACAACCTGCCACAGCTAACCCTGATGTGAGCAGGGTGTTGGACAAGACAATCTACAGAGGTCCTGCTCAACTCACTGATTTTTTGATTCTATATCATTAACAAAACAAATGTATGGGCTCAGACATTTGAAAGGACTAAAAAAGATCTCCAGTGCCTGAAAAACTGGCTTTTTTCCAAGTAGGTGATCTAATAAAAAGATGTTCTTTGTCCAGAGTTGCAGCTCAGATCTGAATAATTCTACTTCAGCAGGTCTTTCACTTATTACTGATGACTGTGGTCTTTCTTGTTCAGACTAATACAGTGAAAGCACCAGTTCCTAGTAGCTTTCTTTGAGCGTGCCACCAAAAAGGCTTAATAGGAGCTACTTGAGTGTGATGTGAAGAATTGTCTCCAGCATTTCCTTCTTCAGCATAGCTACCAATGAAGTAGAAAGCACGGTTTAGTCCCTGCAGTATACAAAGGACATCGATAAGCTATTGAAAAAACTCTGAAGCACAACTGAAATGATAAAGGGATTACAGAATAGTATGTGTGAGGAGCTATTACAGAATCTGAAAATAAAGACTTTTAAGAAGAGAGAAAAAATGAGGAGAGAGCACTTTCTGGTCTCTGTGTTAATGCATGATAAATAGAAAGTGTGTGTACAATGATATCACATCATAAGAATTTTTCATTCTCTCTGCACAAGATGTCAGGCACTGAAAAATCTAGCTTGTGTTAATTGTTTCTACTCTGGTGGGCAAGTGCTTTAGGATTTAATTGTGACTTAATCAATGAGGTTCCTAGAAATTACTCTAAAAATCTAAGAATAGAGAAAAAGTTTGTTCTTTGTAGAAGGCCTGAGTCATCCTATGGAATTTCATAGCAGGGGTCTAACTCTGTATTAAACGCCAGATGATTGTTTCAGGTAAATGACAAACTACTGAATACTTGAAATTTTCTGTTAAGTTCTGCACAGTTTTCCCTCAAGCAAATGTTTTAAAGCACGAAGCAGGAAGGCAGAATGATTTTAAATTAGTTTAAAATATGTTATCAATATATTTTAACTAATATTTTCTAAAACTATAATGTAGACAAGACAGTGTTGTTTCGCAAAAAGTTAAATTGGTTAAATTAAAGTTTTTAGTTACCTCAGTAAAATTGTGATAATCTAAAATCTATTGTTATTTGTTTTCATAATCTAGAAAAAAATGAAGGACTGGAAGGTTAATTTTGTCTATTCTATTTTTTATTTTTGGTGCTTTTGAGGAGGGTTTGATTTTGCTTTTCTGCTTTTGGGTTTTTTTTACACAATATCAAGTACTGAGTTCTCCTCTTCTTCTATAATCCTAATCCTATAATTGTTTTTTAAAAGTAGTTCTATACTTTTTTTTTAACTTCTTTTAATTCTTTCTGCTGCTTCATTTCCATCTTTATTTGCAAATTGGCTAGCCACAGGAATGGTAACCAGTCCAAGCATAAGAACAGCATGTGGATGTGATTATTTAACACAAATCTTTCTCTGAAATGGTCTTCTACTTAAACAAAACTGTATTCTACCCTTCTACAAGCAAAAATATTTAGAGCTGTGATTTCAGGCTCCCTTACTGCAGATGTGTTGTTCGGAGATGCATCCAGATACTGTCTGTTTGGATGAGGGACAAGGCACTATCCCCACAATTAACAATATCAATAAATTAATTTTTAACATGTTCCCAGCAGTTTTGTCCTGTATTCCGCAGCATTCTCCCAAATCGTTCCTAGACATTTCCAGGCATTAGGGATTGGACAGGACAGGGATTGTTCACAAAATCAGTTTGGATGGAACCAACCTGTTCTGGAAGGCAAGAGATAATAACATATAGATGCAAACTAAGCTCTAGGGGTTGCACGTGGGATCAGTTAACAATACCTGGCACTGTTTTTTTCTGTTTCCCTTTTTCTCTTTCTTCCTTTTTTTTTTTTTTTTTTTTTTTAATGTAACCTGGTTGTAAAGGTGTTTATTTGTATGCCAAAGCCACCAACACTAACTAGAAAAAAAGAAGATGGTTGCCTAGAGGTGTATCTACAGCTGCGCTCTTCCTACAACCACAGAGCGCGTGTGCTCGAAAGGGAAGGGCAGTACCTTGGATCAAAGCAAATGAAGGAATGAAACAACCGAACAAGGCCGTCTCTTCCACACTTGTCTTCTCCTTCTTGACTTCCAGAAAAGCTGCCGCTTGCATTTCCTAACCTACTGGCAAAGAGCCAAGACAAAATCTGGGGACACATTGTTCATACAGGATCAGTTTGAACCTTTGTGTAAGGACCAAATAAAGTACCTAGGTCCCAGCCTGGATTCTGGAATAAAGGACCCCATATTGCAGATGGGGAAAAGGGAAAGGGTCCTAGAGGGATAGGGGTCACATTATCACACTGCTGGGGGATATCCCACAGCCTATGTTCATGCTGCACGGCAAAGCCCCTGAGCCACTTCTTCCACACCATTGAGCCAGGCCTGTACAGCACATACCATGCTACCGAGTAATTTTACCATGGAACTGATACCACCTCTGGCAAAAATTAGATCACCCTTTGAGGAGATTGCAGGGATCAGGAAAGAGGAAGGAAGAAAGAAAGCACAACTCAATTCTCTTCATAGTTCCCAAATTCCTCCCAGACCCCAATTTCCACCAAAAGAGCGGAACCAGGATGAGGTTCTGCCGTACTACTGAGCTACTGTCACACCGAGCTGTATAAACCGATGGGAAGTGCAGGGTCAGGCCCAAACTTCAGTACAACTGTATTGAACCTATTCCGCGTGATTTGTGCCAAAATACAGTGCTTCATATTTGTTAGTGTTACACCTGTAGAAACAGATGCCTCCTCTCTGTGTCTTTCTCATGGCAGGCAGGATGAGTTGCTACTGAATTACACTAAGTGACAACAGTTTGCTTTGGGATCTTCTCTAGTGAACCTCTTTCTTTCTCATGCAGTGAGACACTTTTGCAGCCAACGTTTGACTTCCAGAAGTATACTTAAGCCTGTAACAATGAAACACAACCATTCCCTGCCTGATTATTTTTTAATTTTTGAACAATTTAAATTCTTAGACCAAATCACATTACAGTCATTGTGAATGGCTTTTAGAGTATTTTCACTCCTCTTCTTGATCTCACACTCTTCTCTCTCCTCAAGATATGTCCCGTTGAGTAGAGGTTTGCAACCATATAGTGAGGTGTACACTCTAACTTAATTTACTGTACTGAACACCTCAGAGCCATGGCTGCAGTAAAATAAACAACATCAATTAAATTCTTTCCTCTTATGTCACACTGTAAACTTCATAAACATGTGAATTCAAAAATCTCCATAAACACTTTAGTATTATGAATCACTGCAGGGTATCACAGCTGGTTACCTGCAGAAATTGTGTCTGGAGCCCAGTTCATCATTTACAGGCAGGCAGCAGATGTTAAAGGGAAAGCGTTTCATATAATCATCCCAAATACAAAATAAAGCAAAAGAAACAGCAAGGTACATAGCCACACTAGACCTTTTTTGCATCTATTTGATACAATATCAGGTATGTGAATTTTGTTAGCAGATCTATACACATGGCTGGGGAGAGTTCATTCTGAAATGTTTTTGTTCAGAGCAGTATTGCTCTTAGGCTGGCTTCAGACTGTGACACAGAAATGAGACTTTCACATGTACCACAATGACGAAAAAGCTGCTACCTACACTCTTGCCTAGAACTAGCACTGAGTTAAATTAATATTCTATGGTCACGGCTACCATGGGTGTCCATGGGATTATCACAGGAGCCTAATGTCAGCTGGGTGCCTAAATCCTACCGTGAAGCAGTTGTATTTGCCAGTTTCCTAGGCTTTGTTTAGCATCCAGCTCTTATGCTTAAAAGAACCCCTGTATAAGATGATTTATAGTGTTATTTGACAAACACCTGAATCTTTTGACCCAGCAATGGCGAGACTTGCATCCTGCTATGATAGATTGCAATCCAGCTATTTGCTCGCTCAGCATTTTGTATAACAGTCCTGTTACCCAGGGCTCAGCCTGTGGAAACTGTGACCTGTCAAACAGTGCCTCACGTGCAATTTATATTTACTCAGACAGAGGTGGTGTAAGGGCTTCTTTAACTGTGTGGCTGAACTACAGTGCTCCCTCTAAAAGGAAAACCCTTGGAGACTGTCTCAAGACCTTCATAGTCTTCAGCAGTGAGGTACCATTGACTCTAGGGTAACAAGGGAATTCACTTACTTGGTTCAGGGACTTGCTTCTATTTGCTATTTCCGTCTCCATTTCCCTTGCTCCCACAAGTTCCTAGTAGGCAACAAATCCATTTCTTAATGAGATGCTTTTTAACAACTGAAGTGATGGTTTTTCTTCAGTAAGAAAAATCCTGGAAAATGAAGTTATTAATAAAGATGTTTCATGGAACATTTGTAAAAACATACATGAGACAATTGTAGAGTTCATGTACTAAATCTTATTCTGGGGATTAATTTTATTGCACAGTGCTTAGGCACACACACACACGCACGCACACACATGCACACACACACACACACACACACACACACATTGAATAACATGAAAATATAGTTGTCCAGTCATTTTAAAAGAGAGATTTTACCAAAAGACCATATGACCATATCTAGCAGAAGCAAATGCATACCAATGGCATACCAATGGCAACAACGGACTCATGAAAGCTTCATGTAACTGCTCTGTATCAGTAAAAATGTCAGATGGAGCAATTGCATTTCAACCTGACCTACTTTTTACTACTATTAGCCAGAGGGGAATAATAATAATAATATTTTAAAAAAGTAGGTCATGTATTTATTGCATTAAACAATAAGCTATGTATAAGCGGGAAATATCCACTCATGCAAAAATAAAAACTTTTGATTATATTCTTCATTAAAAAAACATTATATATAATGATAAATAAACCATACTTAGAGACTCTGATGGATAGCAGGGCATTTATTGATTCTAATATTCGCTGATTTTGGCTGATGAAGTCCCAGGCCAAATGTTTACAGAGTGAAATTTTCCACTTATCAGCTAGCATTTTACCTTGGCATTTCTCCAATGTGCCAGCAGCGGACATTTTCGTCCACTCTGTTGACATGTTAAGATTTGCCCACAAGAGAGACTCTTCTCGCTTGCTGATTCCCATGACTCGGAAATTTGCAATTCCAAGACCAAGTAACAGCAGCAGTACCATGCAAACAATGCTGAGGGCTGCAACTTCAGCTCTGGCACAATGGAAAATCTCCATTAAGGACCACGGTGCACGATGCTCAAATGAATCTTTGGAGACTAATTTGCAGAACTGGAGGCTGAATGCCAACTCCTCCGTAGGTAGGGAAGGCTGAAAAAATCCGAGTGTAGCCCTGAAAACCACATTACCCACAGATTATAGGCAGGCCTTCAGGATCCGTAAATCCCACCTGTTCCACTGAAGGCGGACTATGTTGATTATGCCTGCCTGTAGCTTTTTTTCCTGATCTTATCTAAACCATACGTTTCTGATGTACCTGCCTCACACACCTGTCTGTGTATATATATGTAAAATAGGTATAAAATGAAGATGATTTTTTGCCATTTATATCTGTTATGTTGTTCTAGGTGTCTCTTTTTTGTTGGGTTCTTTTTTCCTCCATTACTATTTACAGAATGAAAAGACGAAAAGGAAAGGAGGGGAAGGAAGGGAAGGGAAGGGAAGGGAAGGGAAGGGAAGGGAAGGGAAGGGAGAGGAAGGGAAGGAAGGGAAGGGAAGGGAAGGGAAGGGAAGGGAAGGGAAGGGAAGGGAAGGGAAGGGAAGGGAAGGGAAGGGAAGGGAAGGGAAGGGAAGGGAAGGGAAGGGAAGGGAAGGGAAGGGAAGGGAAGGGAAGGGAAGGGAAGGGAAGGGAAGGGAAGGGAAGGGAAGGGAAGGGAAGGGAAGGGAAGGGAAGGGAAGGGAAGGGAAGGGAAGGGAAGGGAAGGGAAGGGAAGGGAAGGGAAGGGAAGGGAAGGGAAGGGAAGGGAAGGGAAGGAAAAAAAGGTATCTCATAGACTAATCATGTGAAGCCTGCTCTGATACCTTTTGACCTCTTCTTTTTTATTAGAGAGATTAGTTGTCTTTGTTTTTTAATCACCTAACAATTTCTGCCTTCAGAAAATGAAACCCATGATTTCTACTGAATATATCCACCATGATTACACCAAGGGACAAACAAGGCCTTCCTCTTTGACAAATGATAGAGGAAATCTCATTGAGACCATGAATATTACAGAAATTACTCCCATTTCTTTGAATCATAAGAAAAGAGGTTGAGAGAAGCATTATTTTCTTCCAAATTAAACACAAGTAAAATTCCCTATCCAGCATCTTCACAGCCCTGACCAGTGTTATCTTTTGATATCTCAAAGTCAGGTTTCCCTTAATCACCAAATGTCCTATGTTTTGTTTTAAAACAAAAAAAATTCATCTTTTCTGTGATGTATAGGAGGAACTCCCCACCAGGGTCTGCAGAACTTGCTTTCCTTCAGACCTCTTCTTAAAATCATTATTTCTCACAATGCCCGTAAAATAATTGGTATTCCTTAATCTTTTTACATTTTTTCCCAACATATGTAAGTTGACGTAATAGAATATATTAATTTTCCTTTGCTAGCCATGCCATATTTACAAAATTACAGTGCTTGACTTGCTGCTATGTGTCGCTACATTCTATCATGTTGCTTTGATCTAAGGAATTTTATATCATTTGTTGTACTTGCCCACTTTTGGATGTGCTACCTTCCTCTGTCTCTTGGCATGTCATTGCACAAATCTCTTTCTAAAGGGATCACCTTTTTGCTTTATGTATAAAGCCTAACTGGGGTCATAATTCATAAATGGGTATTATGTGTTACAAGGGGAATATTTTTTTTATTCTTTAAAAAAAGATACTGCACTCATTTCCTCTATCTTTTCTATCAATTCTTTTGTGAAATTCTAAGTTTCATGAACTAAGACCTGTTCCTTCCCCCCCAGTCATGATTATGTATCCTCCTTATGACCTTCATTGTTATCAAGAAGGAATGAAAACACTTAAACCTTTATATCTACATTAATTGAGAGAGCTTTCTGCCACTGAATTAAATACCTGCAAGGCACCTGAAACTATGGGCCACAGGATTTTGTCCCCAGAAAGGCAGGAACCTCACAGCTGCCTGTGGCTTTTATTCTAATTCTGATCTTTGGTTTGTCATGTTCTGTTCCCATTCTTCACCCTTCATTCTCTTCCCCTTCCATTAGGATTTCCTTTTTCTTGCTGACATTTTTTCTGGGAGCCCATTACACTTAGCAGCCCACTCCACTTTGCCACAGAGCTCCCTTACATATGACTATTTCACATGTGAAGTTGGCATCTCAATAAATAAATAAAACGGCTTTACATTTGTGATTTCCCCTTTTTCTTGAATATTTTCTTGCCTTCTTTTCTGTAGAAAGAGCACCTTTCTGTTGACCTTTTTTTTGTAACATTTTTTTCTTTTTCCACATCATTACCTTACTGGCTCGCTACACTGTCTAGAGCAATCCATACAATGGCAAAGCATCAAGCCTCTTCCCACTGTAACTGCCTTTGACATCTGGTGTGTTCACTGTGCATCATCTTTCCTTTCTGGCCACAGGTATTAGACAGCAGAATGATCCTAGCCTAAAAAACCTTTCCAAAAATTTTTGTTGTGAATCGTTAGCCAACTCCAATGTAATGACTGAGATATAAGTTCTGTACTTTGCCTTTAAAACCAGAATTTCATTTGATGGAAAAAAAAAAAAAAAAAAACCACCAACAACCAAACCAAACAGATTTTGATGCAAATTTCTATTTTTGGGTGTACAATATAGACATATAAATTGTACATACATGTATATATAAAATATATACATACATATAAATATATACTCAATCTCCAAGGTGAGCAGCTCTGGTGCTGGCACGATCAGCAGCAGAGCGCTCCTGATCTGTGGCAACCTCAGGGTTGCTGAGACACCCACCAGGAGTCTGCAGCTCGTGCCATGGTGGCCAAAGAGACCTGTATGAGGACAGGAGCAACGGCAGCCAAACCCCAATGTGTGTAAAAGAAGCAATCTGTGGTGTGCTAGCGACCAGAATTGTCATGGTCTCTCTAAGCTTTGCATCCACCACAACTGACACAGGCGCCCAAACAGCCCCAGTGGGAACATACTGCTGCCCTAGTGCCAGGCTGCAGGCTGTGCCCTGCATTGACGGACTACTGGACAGCAGCGGTGAGCAATCCTGTGGGAGGTGCACCCAGCTGGAGGAACTCCTACGCTCAGTGGCAGAGCTCTGGGAGGAGATTAGTAGGTTAATGAGTATCATAGAGGGAGGGACATTGCTCAGATCATACCCCGCCTTCCCTGGGACAAGCCTGGCATGCAGACAGGACACATGACAGGGAGGATTCCCTATCCTCTATCCAGCCAGCAGAACGTGGTGACTTAAGGGACAGGGGGCAATGGTGACAAGTGCCTGCCCAGTGCAGCAGGTGCATCACCTCTGTGACTATCCCACCTTCCCAGGTGCCCTGGTGTAATAGCTACAAGGCTCTGCAAGTGGATCCAAACAATGATGAGGATGATGGTTCATCTAGGTTAGAGTTGTTGCTAAGGTTAAATTTGCCCATGCCCTCTGTCAAAACTGCTTCAATAAAGAAAAAAAAAAAAAAAAACAAACCAAAACCCAAAAACCAACCAGGTCATTGTCATAGGAGACTGTCTTCTGAAGGGAACAGAAGGCCCGGTATGCTGACCAGAGCCACTTCTTAGGGAAGTCTGCTGTGTCCCTGGGGCCTGGGAAGACATGAATAGAAAGCTTTGTACCCTGGTATGGCCCTCAGATTATTATCCGTTACTGTTTTTTCAGGTAGGCAGTAAGAAAGTTGCAACAAGAAATCCGAAGGCAATTAAGAGACTTGATGGCTTTGGGACAATTGATTAAGGGACCAGGAACACAGGCAGTGTTCTCTGTCCTTCCAGTTACAGGGAAAGATGAGGGAAGAAATAGGAAGACCTAGCAGATCAACACCTGGCTCTGTGAATGGTGTCACTGGCAGAATTTTGGGGGTTTTTGATCATGAGTTGGTTTATATAACACCAAGCCTACCGCCAAAAACCAGCATATACCTGTCTTAAAGTGGGGAAAGGATCTTTGCACAGGAGTTAACAAGGCTCATTGAAAGAGTTTTTCATTTGAGGGGGGAAAGGGATAATCCTGGGGGCAGCATGCCAGTATTTGAGGGATGATGTGCTAATGAAGTCCTTCAGTCTGCTGTCTCAGTAGAAGGAATAGAAATCCGCACAGCAGCAAGGACACAAGGGTTATTGATGTGTTAGAAACCACTGAGATGCTTGAGTATGGTCACAGAGGAATTAGGGTTTCTCCACACAAAAAAGGTGGCAGAATCAATAGCCCAACTGAAGTGCATCTACACCGATGCATGCAGCACGTGCAACAAACAGGAGCTTGAAGCAATTGTGCAGCAGCAAAACTACGATACAGTTGCCATCATGGAAAGATGGTGGGATGACTTGCACAACTGGAGCGCTGCAATCAATGGCTACAAACTCTTCAGAAAGGGTAATCAAGGAAGGAGGGGCAGTAGGTATGTTTGTATATTAGGGAGGGTGTTGATTGTCTAGAGCTTAATGATGGTGATGATAAGTGAGTGTTTAGCAATAAGAGTCAGGCAGAAGGTCAACAAGGCAGATACCATGGCGGAATTTTTTTATACACCACCTAACCAGGATGAAGAGGCAGAGAAAATTAAGCAGCTGGGAGAAATCTCACAATCGTTAACTTTGTTCTCATAGGGGACTTCAATGACCAACTGTCTGCTGGAAATAAAATACAGCAGAGAGGAATCAGGCTAGGAGGCTCCTGGAGTGTGTGGAAGGTAACTTCCTGACACAGCTGGGGAGGGAGCCAACTAGGGAAGGCTCCCCACTGGACCTGTCATTCCTGAACAGAGAAGGACTTGTGGGTGATGTGATGGTCAGAGTTCATCTTCAGCATAACAGTGATGAAATGATAGTTTTCGATTCTCAGGGAAGTCAGGAGAAGAGTCAGCAGAATTTCTACCTTGGACTTCCAGAGAGCAGACTTTGGCCTGTATAGGGGCCTGGTTGACAGAATCCCTTGGGAGGCAGTCCTGAAGGGAAAAGGAGTCCAGGAAGGGTGGACATTCTTCAAGAAGAACATATTAAAGGCGTGGGAGCGTGCTGTCCCCGTGTGCCAGAAGGAGAGCTGGCAGGGGAGGAGATCAGCTCCTGGCTGAACAGAGAGTTTTGGCTAGAACTCAGGGAAAAAAGGAGTTTATTACCTTTGGAAGAAGGAGCAGGCAACTCAGGAGGACTAAAATGCCTCGTTCGCTTTGGTCTTTAATATTAAGATGAGTTGTTCTCAGGGTATTGAGCCCCCTGAGCTGGAAGACAGGGGTGTGGAACAGAATGAAACTCCTTTAATCCAAGGGGAAATGGTCAGCCATCTGCTACATCACTTAAACAAGATTATGGGGCAGGATGGGATCCACCCAAGGGTACTGCAGAGCTGGCTTCAGTGCTCACCGAGCAACTTTCCATCATTTACGGAAAGTCCTGGCTAACCAGGGAGGTCCCAGTTGACTGGAAGTTAGCAAATGTGACACCCATCTTCAAGAAGGGCTGGAAGGAGGAGCCAGGGAACTACGAGCCTGTCAGCCTGACCTCAGTGCCAGAAAAGGTTATGGAGCAGGTCATCCTGAGTCCCATCATTTGGCACATACAGGATAACCAGGTGATCAGGCCTAGTCAGCATGTGTTTATGAAAGCCACATCCTGCTTGACTAACTTGATCTTCTAGGACAAGGTGACCCACCTAGTAGATGAGGCAAAGCCTGTGGATGTTGTCTACCTCGACTTTAGTAAAGCCTTTGACACTGCAGCCCACAGCATTCTCCTGGAGAAACTGGCTGTTTATGGTTTTGACAGGTGTACTCTTTGCTGGGTTAAAAACTGTCTGTAAGGACAAGCCCAAAAGATGGGTGGTGAGCTGAGTTACATCCAGCTGGTGGCCAGTCACAAGTGGTGTGCCCCAGGGCTCAGTATTGGGAACCACCCTGTTTAATAACTTTATCAACGGTCTGGATGAGGGGATTGAGTGCACCCTCAATAAGTTTGCAGATGACACCAGGTTGGGGGGGAATGATGATCTGCTTGAGGGTAGGAAGGCTCTACAGCATGATCTGGGCAGGCTAGATCAATGGACCAGGGCCAATTGTATGAAGTTCAACAAGAAGTGCCAGGTGCTGTACTTGGGCCACAACAACCCCCCACAAAGCTACAGGCTTGGGGAAGAGTGACTGGAACGTTGCCTGGTGGAAAAGGATCTGGTGGTGCTAGTTGACATAAGCTGAACATAAGCCAGCAGTGTGCCCAGGTAGCCAAGGTGACCAATAGCGTCCTGGCTTCTACAATAAACAGTGTGGCCAGCAGGACTAGGGAAGAGATTGTTCCCCTGTTCTTGGCACTGGTGAGGCTGTATCTCAAATCCTGTGTTCAATTTTAGGCCCCTCACTACAAAAAAGTGGAGCGTGTCCAGAGGAGGGCAACAGAGCTGATGAAGGGTCTGAAGCACAAGTCTTATGAGGAGCGGCTGAAGGAACAGGGGTTGTGCAGCCTGGCAAAAAGAAGACTCGGGGGAAACCTTATCGCTCTCTACAACTACCTGAAAGGAGGTGTAGTGAGGTGGGTGTTGCTCTTCTATAGAAACATAAAATGGTTTGGGTTGGCAGGGACCTTCAAAGTCATCTAGTTTCACCCCTGCTGCCATGAGCAGGGACACCTTCCACCAGACCAGGTTGCTCAAAGACCCACCCCACCTGGCCTTGAACACTTCCATGGATGGAACATCCACAACTTCTCTGGGCAACTTGGTCCGGTGTCTCACCACCCTCATAGTGAAGAATTTCTTCCTAATATCTAGTCTAAGTCTACCTTCTTCCAGTTTAAAGCCATTCACCCCTTGTTCTATCACTACATGCCCTTGTAGAAAGTCCCTCCCCAGCTTTCTTGTAGGCCCCCTTTAAGTACTGGAAGGCTGCTGTAAGGTCTTCCTGGACCCTTCCTCCAGGCTGAACAACACCAACTCTCTCAACCTGTTGTCACAGGAGAGGTGCTCCAGCCTTCTGAACATCTTTGTAGCCCTCCTTTGGACTCACTCCAACAGGCCCATGTCCTTCTTATACTGGGGGCTCCAGAGATGAACGCAGTACTCCAGGTGGGGTCTCACAAGAGCAGTGTAGAGGGGGTAGAATCCCCTCCCTTGACGTGCTGGCCACACTTGTTTTGATGCAGCCCAGGGTATGGCTGGCTTTCTGGGCTGTAAGTGCACATTGCTGGGCCATGTTGAGCTTCTCATCCACCAGCACTCCCAATCCTTCTCCTTGAGGCTGCTCCCCATCCTTTCTGCCCAGCCTGTATTTTTGCTTGGGATTGCCCTGACTTATGTGCAGGACCTTCCACTTGGCCCTGTTGAACTTCATGAGCTTAACAGGGTGATCTCTCAAACCTGTCAAGGCATCCCTTCCCTCCAGGGTCTCAACCACACTACACACCTTGGTGTTGTTGGCAAACCTGCTGAGTGTGCACTCAATCCCACTGCCCATGTTGCTGACAAAGATGTTGAACAGCATCAAACCTAATACAGACCCCTGAGGAATGCCTCTCATCATCAGTCCCCACTTGGACATTGAGCCATTGACCACAACTACTTGAGAGTGGCCATCTAGCCAATTCCTTATCTACTGAGTAGTCGAACCATCAAATCTATGTCTTTCCAGTTTAGAGACAAGGATGTCATTCACGACAGCGTCAAATGCTTTGCAGAAGTCCAAGTAGATGACATCAGTTGCTCTTCCCTCATCCATCAATGCTGTAACCCCATCACAGGAGGCCACCAGATTGGTCAAGCATGATTTGCCCTTAGTGAACCCATGCTGTCTGTCACAAATCACCTCCTTATTCTCCATGTGCCATAGTGTAGTTTCCAGGAGGATCTGCTCTGTGATCTTGCCAGGCACAGAGGTAAGACTGACCAGCCTGTAGTTTCCTGTGTCTTCCTTATTTCCTGTTTTAAAAGTGGTGTTACATTTCCCTTTTTCCAGTCTGTAGGAACTTCACTAGACTGCCATTATGATGGATAGTGGTTTAGCCACTTCATCAGCCACTTCCCTCAGGAGCCGCAAATGCATCTCATCAGGTCCCATGGTCCTGTGTACCTTCCAGTTCCTTAGACGGTCTGAACCTGGTTTTTTTTCCTATAATGAGTGGCTTCTCTCCCAAGTAACAAGTGATAGAACAAAAGGAAATAGCCTCAGGTTGCACCAGCAGATGTTTAGATTGCATAGTAGGATTATTTTTTTTTTTCTCTGGATGGGTTGTCCATCACTGGAACAGGCTGCCCAGGGAAGTGGTGGATCACAGCCCCTGGAGATATTTAAAAGATGTGTAGTTATAGCACTTAGGGACATGGTTGAGTGGTGGACTTGGCAGTGCTAGCTTAACCGTTGGCCTTGATAGTCTTAAAGGTCTTCACCAACCTAAATGATTCTATGATTCTATATATGCATGCAAATATGTATGTAAGGACAATATGTCTGTGTATGTGGTTTTGTGTTTGTATTTGTGTGTGCTCCTGTGGTTGTAGTAAGGACATGTAAACTGGTGACCACTGATCTTCATAGACCACAAAAATATTTAAAATAGCAGTAGAAATTTAAAAGACTTGAAAAACAGTAAAACCTGACATAATATCAGATTTTTGTATTGCATGCATACAAATGATGGAAAGGCATGTGGCATAGATTCTACTATTCTCTCCAGAAGGTAGCATCCCTGGTTTGTAATACTGCTAGTTTTCTGAAATGCTTCTTCAAGAAGACAGCAGTAAGTCAAGGGCTGACAAGCCATTGCTCATGAGTCGTTAGAGAATGGTACAAAACACAGGGAGTTTATACCACTTTCTGAATAGCTTCCTCTTCTATTCTTAGTTTTTAATGGGGAGAGGTTGTATTTGGTTTCTTGATCATGCTTGCAGTCGGTGCCCTCCCTCTAACTCCATTGCATTGTAAATGGTACTTTGAAAAAATTAATTCCTAAATTCCTGAGCCACTACCTAGAGTTAATGGAGATTACATAATTTTGTATGTACTACACGTGTATATGTGTATATACTTATACATACATGTAAATATATTTATATCTAAATTTAGATATATAAATATATGAAGTTATCCTGAAATCAGTAACCATCTAAGTGAAAATTTGAAGTCCATCCCAGTTACCACAGAAAAGCTGTACAGTACAAGCAGCAAATCCACATGTCTGTCTGTCATGAGTTGTTTGTCCAAGTAAGGTAAATGCAAACCATGTTTTTGTAGAAACAAGAAATTGTTTGCTTGGACTACCACTGGTTGCTGTGTTTTATGTGGTTGAGTTGCAATCTTTTTTCATCCATCAAAGGCTTGGGCCCGACATATAGAAGAATTTTATAAAGGGTAGGCAAGTCAGTCGGGATTTCTTTTTTTGCCATGTTTGCAGTCTCTGTCCTTTCCTGAGCTTCCCATCCCTGATCACCTTTGCTGGTGGCAGAGTGTGTAGCTACACTGGGAACCAGCGGGCTGCAGTGGCTGGACAGAAATGCAGCTTAGTCCAAAACAAGCATTTGTGTGTGGCTGGTTGAACTGAGGTCCTGCTGTCTGAGTTGGCTAGATTCGCATGGGCTGTAATGGTAGTTTAGACACTGACTGAAATTTTGAACATCTGTATACTCTGAAGTTGAGGTTTGTTGCTTATGGAACTCATTTTGACTTCCAGTATAAACCAAGGATTCAGTCACCTGCTTTCAGACACATAGCTAGGATGTATATTTTTATTATTATTTATATAAGCGTTATTTTAATCTTAAGAAATTGCAGAGAACAATTTTCTCCAATATTGCCTTATTATAGAAAGTCAGAGACAGATAAACACCTTTCACATTTGCAAGCACATGACAAGTGCTACCCATCATTATTAAAAATGGTATAGTAATTAAAAGAAGAATGATAGCATTACCTACAAGATGAAAGTGCTAAATATTTATTTATTTTACACAGTGCAGGTAATCTTATAGAAGCAAGAAGATTTAGCATAATTACATGGACCCAATCAGCATCAAAATGAATGAGAGTCTCCTTCTGCCTTCGTGTCTGGGCTCTTAAAGGCCTTTTTCATCCTGCCATAACCTTCCAGTTATTGACTTTATATTCACTTTGGTGACAGTGACTGATTCTAAACACACAGCATTCAGGAGTCTGAGCCACCTGCAAAGGGAAACTTTGCTTAACAAATGCAGGTACATAAATGATGATACCGAGTGCCTTTATCTTGGCAAGATACTGGTTTAGCACTTATCTTTTGCTTCAGACTGCTTAGAAACAGGAAAGCAGGAGACACACAGACCTTCATCCCCAAAGATGTTCCATTTGCTAGATTAATTATTACTATGCCTAATCTTCTTATCCTGTTCTGAAGGAATCTCCCCTTTACATGATACGGTAAAGACCCACATAAAATTTCATCTGTAGGTCCTTCCTGATCTCACCAACACCTTTTCCTGGTGCCTAGCCAGTTGGTTTGAAGTACTTTCCTCCTGTCTTGGTAAAGCTGTTCTCTAGATATTCAAAAGGACAAAATCTGGGGGTTAAGAAAGAAGGCAAACAGAATGAATAGTGAATTTACCACATGTTGGTGAGGCCATTCACCTAAGAAGGAAAAGAACTAGATGTTGCTTAATTAGATAATAACTGGATAAACAGTACAGAAGTAATTTGGAGAAAAACAACAACATTTCTAGTGGACTCCTAACTATGGCACAAAGGTCTGCACTCTGAAAGGCAAATCTGGATGTGATTTCCTAGAGGTATATGAGCTCACAGTGAGGACAGATGTCTTTGGAACTTTTTCTGTTGGAGAACTGATGGGTTTTTGGGCTCGCATGAATGACAAAGCAGGAGCCGTAACTATTCCCTCCACATGGGGTTAACACATTCGCTTAACCCATCATTATGAATTCCTGTCCACCTTGGCACTTCCATCTCACATTATGCATCACTAAGTACCACAATGCCTAAGTCCTTTTGGTGAAGGCTTGCCATCAGTCATTTTCATCTCCTGATGATGATGATGAGAAAGAGAATCTGGCAGACAAACAGCTGTGTGCCTAAATTGCTTTGTGTATCTCCATCCTTGTCCTATGTCCCTACATTCTTATTTGAGTGAGAACCTAACTTGGAATTTCAGATTTTTTAACTATAATATCTTGATGGCCTAGACTAATTTTCCCTAATTTTAGAAATCTAACTCAAAAGCTAGAAGTTAGTTAGAATTTAGAAAATCAATTTTATAGGTTTGTGACAAAACCATGGAGACAGACTGTAGAGACAGACATTAGTACTTAGGTTGGTTGACAACTAATTGTCAGCCATTCCAATGAGAAATAGGCTAGGTTTTTAAGAAAATACCATTGGAATGGATGGATTTTTCACTGCCAGAAAAGTACACTCTCTTAAGTTCTAGTATTAGGAAAGAATCCCAGCTACCAATGATTTTTTTTCTGTAAGACAAGTTTGGTTCTGTTAGTATATTACCTTACATTCACATAATCTGTTACTTTAATTGTGCAGCACCCCCTGAGTCTCACCAAGAGTAGGCACTTTATCAATAAAATGATAATTATAGAAACTTAATGAGGCCAGCCAGAAAACACAAAGAAGCCTGATCCACTCATCAGAAAAGCACAGATAATTTAGTGCAGCTCGGTCTGTTTCTAGACTGCAATCTGATAACCCCACATTCCATAAATCACCTTATGGCAGCTCAGACACTTCACTTCTAACCACTGACATCCTGACTTCCACTTCAGAGTCTTCTTCACTGCACACTTCATCTGCAGGGTGAAAAAGAATTCCATCACTCCTCACATCATTCCTTGTCTTTCCCTTCTCTTCCCTTGAAAGTAAAAATCTAACTTTCTGCCACTAGAGCATTCCCACTCGTATCTGAACGCTGTCAGATGTTAAGAACCTTTTTCATTTGAAATGCAAAGCCACAGTGACAAAGGTACATGCTTCCATCTCTGTATAGGCTGCTCAGTGAACAATCTGAGCTCTTAGAGTGTCTCATGTATTACCCTCACTGCAGCATTGCATGACAGTAATGCACCTAAATCCCAATATTATAAGGTATGCTTGTGACTAGGGACTCACCTCTGGAGCCAGATGTGGAATCTGTGAGAAATGGAGGTCCTCTATGGTTCACACTAATACTGCAGTCTCTAATCTTAGTATGAATCTCACAAAGCACATGGATAAAGCACTGAGGACAGCAGATGCTGCATTGCTCTATGGCCACCTTCAATTCCTACCTAACAGCCAGAGAAAGCTGTGGCTCAGAATTCAGTCCATCTTCTCAGACATATCACTTCTGCAGCCAGACATGGCCTCTTCTTTTAGTACACACTCAACAGCAATGACACAGGCCTGATCCCTCTCACTGGTACAAAGGACAATGCTTGGAGGTTCACCTGACAGAGGTTTTTTTGAACATACATGCTCCCTTCACCTCACTGCGTGGTAACAGAAACCTCAAGCTCTTTGTTGTATCATACATGATGCTTCAGGAGTGAAAGTGAGCATCAGAAAGTAGCAGGGCTGATGAAGGGGTTCAGAGCACAAGAAGGAGTATAAAGGGCACTGCAAAACACCCTTGATGAAGGACTCTGTCAAATTCATTGCAAAGATATCAGCTTCAGCAGCTCTTCATCACAGAGAGGCAACTTGTGAGAAAAGCGCACAAGATGTTCTGTTCTCTTGCTTCTGCCCTTCCTAGGTATCACACCACTGCTATTAAAGGGAGAGAAAAACAAAACAAAACAAAACAAACAAACAACAATTTAGGCAGCCTTAACACATTTTTTCAGACACCTCTTAATGGCATCTTCAGCAATTACATTTTACTGAAAGCAATAGATAAGCTGACACAGTTTCCAATATGCCCCTTCATTTTCTTTTTCCCTTGTGCTGGCAAGTTTTGACAAGTCACAGCTGTTGGTCGAGGATACTGAAAAGGGAGAAGGAGATAATATGCAAATTTACACAGTGAAATGAAGCACATTTCATTTACATTTTAAAACAAAGTATGTTTTTAGGAGCCGGTTACGTTTATGTAGGTTTGTTTGTTTCCCTTCTCTGGTCTTGAGCTTTTCTAATACAAGGTATTTTGTCGTGGTTACTGTTTAGTATTTTCATCCCATACCTCTTAAGGTATAAAACAATTAAATCTTGACTTCTGGATCTCTCCCCCTAAATACAAAGTATATTTTAGCATGTAAAACTTGCCATTTGGAAATTTACAATTATAATTGTGAGCTCACTGCAGACCTCCAGGGAAGGATTTATACTGAATATGAAATAGCTGTGATGGTTTTTTTTTTTCTAAATAGTTTGAATATGGAAGCACATTTCTGAAATAACTCGGACTTAAAGAGACATTGTTCCACCAAGTCTGGTACCCCTAGGCCAGAACAACTGCCTCCAAAATCAATATTTTTTTTTTCCTTATATAATTTTAACATTTTTACTTCATAAATTAAAGAAATACTTATTAATACTCCAGCTCCCACTTAAAGGAAGGCAAGAAGGTCACTGTCCTGATTACATATTCATTACATAATTTTGTTGACTTCTGTAAAATAAGCCAGCAAAGTTCACATCTCTGATCCCAGCTCTGAGAATCAACTTATCAATGACTTAACATTAAAAATATCCATAAAAATTACTTCTTTTAAAATACTATTAAGGTCGTCATTCATTCTGCGTGGTTTCCTCAGGAGACCCATGTGGAAAAAGAAATAGTGATAGTCAACCAGTGACTGATGATTTTCTGAAATGCAAGAAGTGTGCCAAATTTCATGGAATGTATATCACTTATTCTAAAGTTTACCTGAATAACATTTGAGGAAGATAATCAACTTTGTCTTCCCTTATCATGGTTACAGCAGATATTTGTTGTTTGACTATCTGCAATATTTTTAAAGTCTTAAATTAAAGTCTATTGTTTAATACATAAAAAGTTCATAACTTTTGAAGTGTGTAACTATTTTAAATAAATGGACAGAAAACTAGAAATAGTGGCCAATAAGTTCAAAGGCATTTGAACTTGCACTATTGAGTGATCTCAGTTACCTGCTGATATTTCTTACTAAAAAAAAGATTTTATACCATGGCATAGAAAAGCACACAAAGAAGTAGACCATATTTTGAATCTGTCACATTTTGGGCTTTTATCTTGGGGTTTTTTTGCTTGTTTGTTTGTTTGTTTGTTTTATTATATTATTTATGCTTTGTTTCAAAGGTAACAAGTATAAGCTTTGAAAAATAGTTTAATGCAACCCATGGTTTCAAGAGTGACAGCACTCAAGAAACAGAAAAAGAAAAAAGTATGTGAGTCATAGAGCTGAGAACTCCAACATCCATTTAACTTTGGAAAAAATAACTATTTCTTAATAACAAATGGTATCTTGTGGGAAATGGATTTCTAACTTATAGGACAAAAGGCTGAAATTGTGAAGCAAAATCCAAAACACTTAGAGAAATGCTTTTTTCTTCCAATATCTCTCTACGTACTTATTTAGTTATAGTTATATATATAAAAATATATAATTTCTGTTTCTACCTTTGTAGTCCAGGCTAGTATGTGACTAAATTGAATATAACTGATCTTCTGAACTTCTTAATTCCTTTTCACATATACGTTTGTGTATCTTTTCTTTTTCTTTGTTTAATATTTGACTTCTTTATTTTTTAAATAAACCCTTCTGTTTCTGATAATATAACATTTAATATATTTTCCTTCACCAGTAAGCAGATTGTTTGTATTACAATTAAGCTGTAACAGAATCTAGGAACTGGATACTAATGAATAGACATACTCTTCATTAGTGGGAGACAAAAATCCTTTCTGTGTTATAGAGTATTAAAATCAGAGCACATTTCTCAAGAGACAACAACCAAGGTCCTTCCCATCCTTTTTTATATGCATCAAAATATTATTGTTGCAAATCACCACCTTACCTCCACGCATGTCCTTTATAGCACTTCTCATAGCAGGAAAAGGTAAGCAACAAGTTCTTAGCCTGAAAAAAACCCATATTTTGAAAATACTTTCCTGAAGCTGTTCTGATATTTCTAAAAATATTTTAGGTCTAAAAAAAAAGAGTAAAGACAATTCACAGAGCTGCACAGAAGAGGTATTTGAAAAACAAACAAACAAACAAAAACCCAATAAACAACCAAACCCCACAGAATTGAGAGATGCGTGTTTAAACCTTATTTCTGAAAGACTTTGAACCCATATTAACCAATTCCCCTGAGTGTGCTATAATCTTATGAGATATTCTCAGTATCTCGTTCTGATTTTATTCCATATTCAACTCTATTAAATGTTCACTAGATCAAGTACTGCAACACAGATATGCCCTTTGGGTGTACTGTTGGCCAGGGTACAGGGTCATTCTGTCTGTTACTGACTTTTGACTACCTGTCTCATATGTTGGCTACACACTAACCACTACACATCAATGAAGATATTTTGGCATCCACCATTTCAGGATTAGAGTTGGAATTTTCTGGCATGTATCTATTTCAAGACTGTCAATATCCCTCAAAAATTTCTAACAATTGTTTTCAATATTTCCAAAATATTGTCTTTTCTACATACCAGAATTATTCAGTGAGTTTAAATTCGAGAATCTGTCAAATTACATTCTTTACTATGTACTAAATTAATCCAAGCCACTGATTTTCCCTTCACTGTTTTCACTTCACGTATGAGTTAGCTATTAGTGCGTTTTGGTTACACATTTTAAAAAAAGTTAGAAATCAAACCGAATAGCTTTAACTGCTAAAAAAGGTTAAAAAAAAGTAAAGTAAACTTGAAGTAGTTTACAGTTAGTAGTAACCAAACTGGTTAACAGAGAAAATGATGTAATAAAATCCAAAAAGGAGATTAAGCTTTTATAGACCAAATCCTTAGATAATTTTCCTCATTCCATCACAAGCAACAAATAAATTCAGCTCGTTTTTAGCATACTGCTTACTGTCAACCTGTAGGAGAATAAATGTCATTCTATAAACAAGAAATAGCTCAGTGAGTGATAATTTATTTCTTTTTAAAAAAAAAAATATATGATGTTATTTTATCTTATATACACGACCATGGAGAGTAGAACAGATGAGAAATCCTAATTTTTGCAATTGGTAACTCTAAGTGAGAAAAATAAAGCATTAAAATGGTTTAATCAGAGTCAAACAATTTATAAGTAAACAGCTGACAAGTTCCTCATTTGTCTGTAACTCATTTGCTATGTTTCCCTCTGTCAGGTTCTATCAATGGACTTTAGCCTCTCCTTCTTCTGCATCAGTTTCTGACCATAGTTCATGATGGGACATGTGCTCTGCTTGGAAACCAGCCAGCCAGCCTCACAGATCAATTAGATGCTTAAAGTATAACACTCGGTGATGCTACCTGCACAGTATAGGCCAAGTAGCAGCAATTTGAACTTTTTGATTATATATACATTATTTTAAAAGAGAAAAATCTAGAGAAAGCAGATTCTACCTGAACTTGTTTTAATCAAAAGTCAGACACTGTTCTAATGGCTTATCTGTGACAAACCTCCAGTAACAGTTTAAGAGATTTTCAGTGTCCTGTGATAAAGGAAGATGCTGGGCCACACCCTTATTAGTACAAACCTAACACAGCACCACACAGGGCTGCCCCAGGTGGTTAATTAACCTGACAAAACCTATCTCACCAGCTTTACAGCGATATCCCAACCAACTTTTGTAACGCAACTCTCCTGTCCTGCTCTGGGGGAAGAAGTTTCTGGAGCAAGGGGGAGAAAAGTGTTGCTTTAATGTTTGTCTTTGTTTCTCACTACCCAAATCTACTTTAATTGGCAATAAATTAAATTACTTTTCCGCAAGTCGAGCCTGGTTTGCCAGTGACAGTAACTGGTAAGTGATCCCCCTCTTTGTCCCAACCCTCAAACTTTTCCTACCTGTCCAGCTGAGTAAGAGGAATGAGAGAGCATCTGGGTGGGCATTTGGCCTTTAGCCAAGGTTAACCCACCACAACTCTTCTTCATGACCTATTAACACTGCTCCATCTGTATACCTAATCTCACTGCTGATGTCAATAACTATTCAGGCATCAGACCATATGTCAAACCACATACAAAAAGTTTTCTTGCTCCTGTGTAGGTGAAAACAAAAAAAGAAATGAAACTTCCTGTCTTCTGCATGACGGATTTTTTATGTGCCTAATTGCTATAGTAGGAAGTACCTAAAACCAATAAGTTTATTGGTTTACACCATAAAGCCATTTTAAGACCTCCTGCTGAAAGGTACTTTGGAAACCAACAATTTAAATTGTTTCTAACCTGGGGATCTTACTGTCATGGTACGCAAAGGTTCTGCTGAGATTTAGATCCTTTTAAAATCCTAACTGCCTCTTGCATTTGGAGTGGCTCATTCAGTACTTCAGAGAACTGTAGCACTGTACAAATGAGAACTTAGATCTGTATTTTTCAGTTGCAGAGCTAACCAGATTTGCCACAGCCCAAAAGTTACTTTCATTAGCTGTCTCCTGTTGGCATATATACTTAGTCTGAGAGTGCCAGCCCCGTAGAAAGACACACAAAAATTTTCACCGTACTTGGTAGTATTAAAACTCATCCTGAGCACCGTTGAACAAAGCTAAAACATTAACGTGACCAATGAATTTCTCTCTCTTAGCAGAGATGATACCCTGTTGAGATGAAGACACAAGTAGTATATCTTTGAGGATGCATCCAGATCTGTAAACTGGATAAACCATGTCTCTCAGAGGCACTGATGTAACATCAAATTGCGTAAAAATAAAGAAAATTAACTTTGAAAGGCTCCTATTTACTGCATGCAACACCAACAGAATGGCTAATGTCAACACAAAGAGAGCCTGAATGGCTGTTGTAAAGCTGCCTTTAGGCTGTTGAAATTGTATTAGTCAGGCAGCAGTCCAGGGGGGATCCATGCAAGTCAGACCACAGACCCTAAAATATGGTATGGAATGTGTCATAGCTCTGAAAAGGACTTTCTGAATTGCATGAAAGCTGTGGAAGTAGGAGACAAAGCGTGCTGACTACAGAACTAGAGTTATGGTGAGGAGCAGCTGTCAGTCTCAGTGGAAGATATAAAACTGCCTGAAGCTGTACAAAACAATGTGATGAGCAATAAGCCATGGCTGCATGCAGGTATGCACGGCACAGATGCCAGGAGTATTGTTTGGTGAGGGTAACTCACTTGAACAGCAGCTCTATTTTTCATCAAATATTACACAAATCCCTTATGAGCAGTACTTGCACTTCAGAGTGCCCCAGTATGGCCTCAGCAAAACATGATGGGTGGTTACTACCATCAGGTCTTGAAAAGAAAACCAAAGACCTGTCACAGAGGCAATCTGAGGGTTTCTATGTTCATAGAGGGATGTATCTGTGCAAAGCTGACTGCTGAGACAGCCAACTCTTCAGTGGCGAGAGGAGAAGGTGAAGTGATTTAGAGAATCACATCATTCTGGAAAGCACAATGAACTGGGAAGGACAGGTACACCTTGCTATAGAAGTACCAATTTACAAAACTTCTCGAAATTAAATGCTTGGGGAGTTTCACCCTTCATTTAGACTCAGCTTGTTGGAAAAAAATATCAGCTGAAAGTGTACCTTTTGAACACTTGTTTCCTATCCCAGATTCAAGGTTTTGGAACAATCACAGAGGCTGCATGTGATTCTATATAAGAAAAATTATCTTACTGGTGGTGTTTTGATTTTGAGACCAGAGTACAATACAGTTCTGCCTTATATTTTCCTTCATTTCTAACTTCTTTCTCCTTCGTTTTCAGGGTAAACACAGTCACAGTAGCTTAGCTCTGGCACAAGCTGTTGCAGTAGACGTTTTCAACATACAGTTCCTAATTTATTCCATCTCTGGGATAAAGAAAACCCCCAAGGGACCATTAGGTCAGCCCAGCAGTTTAGCTGAATTGTTAGTAGGGAGACAGTCTGACACCACAGGCCTTGATCACAGAGTGCTTGGCCTGGCAGGGTGGCCTGCTTTGCTTCTGAGCTGTGCACAGGGAGAGAAATACTGTCTTCATTAAAAGGTCCCTTTCCGCTCAGATTATGGAAGCACTGATCCAGTGCCACACAATCATATCCTGTGTGACTGAAGCTAGCTGGAAGAGCTAGCACCGGTTAATCTCCTCTGAAGAAAAGGAGGAAAAATACAAAAAGGTGGTAAACAGGTATTAGCTAATTAGCATGTATGAGTTGGAAAAAATCGGTTCGCTGGAAAAAATCTCCAGTGATAAACCTAATATTTGTGTAATTATTTGCATACCCAGCCTAAGAAATTTGCATGACAGACAGGTTATAGGTGATTCACATGTAAGAGGAAAATGGTCCAGCTATTATGTGGTGAGTTTGCAGAAGCTACATCCGTAACAAAACTAAGTCTACAAGGAAAGGTAGATTGGATTAACTCAGGATGTCCTGACTTCTTGGACTGGTTTAATTACTCCCTGGCTGCTTCTGAGGTATGGACAAGGCATAACGGGGCAGATAACAGTGTGCCTAATGAAGCATAACACAGTAGGAAACCTGTAAAGTTCAGCCTAGGTCAATGAAATATACTCGGCCTTCATTTCTAGGAAAATATAGCTCATACGTCCACGGTTTAATATCCCCAAATGTCCTGTACACTGTACAACCACACTCAAGGTCAAACAAACTGACTACATTGTTCACCCTCAGAGTTCTGCTCATAACCAATCCCACAGCCTTGGAGGAGGCACATTCAGGCTAGGAAGAATGTCTAGTAGTACCCAGTGCTCTAGGGCATGCAAGTGTGCACCTTTCTGCAGCATCAGTGAGCTACAGAATTTTTCCTCTGACATGCCTGCTGTCAGGTAACACACCCAGATTATTTGCTAATGGCATTCCAGTTGGCTCAGATATATTTCTGATATAACTAGAAATGCTTCCCTTAGACCTTTAAAATATGTATTTATATAATGTTGAATTTTAAGGTTTATTCTACCTTAAGTGGAATTTTCCTGGTTGTTTTTTTTTTTTTTTCTTTGTGTTTTGTTGTTGCTGCTGATGTTGTTGTTGCTTGCAACTTTTGTTTGTCTGGGATTTTTTTGTGGTTTTGTATGTTGGGTTTTTTCCCCAAAGCATTTTATTATTCTTGCCCTGCTTTCCTGAAAACATAGCTTATGAGATGAATTATCCATCTCTCTGCTTGTCAGTTCTATTTGACCTAACAACTTTGGGATTCACTCACTACTTTCAAGAACATTGGTGAGATGAGCATAAACCACAAAAATGCTAAGATATAGTTTTTGAAAATTAGTGGTTTAGCAAGGCAGAGATCTTATTGTAGACTCTGCTGAGGAAACTGGAGAGACAATTCAGCCCTTACTCAGTTCCTTATTCTGCCCAAGAGATAAGAGAGCTGCCAGGCAGTCACGTATAGTCACTAAATATATGGATAGCTCTGAATTGCTCACAGTCGTAGCAAGACAGCTGGCAGATCAAAAAGACATATATAATGAATGTGCAAGCAATTGACAGGCTTCCTCCAGACATCAAAATCTTTGGCTTTCAGCAAGCGATTTCCAGCAACCAGTTGGGATAATGAATTTGTGACACACTTGAGGAACTCCATTAATTTCATATGTGACTTTAGCAGAAATATTTCAGTCCTTAATGGTCTGGACCAGCTTTGAACTTGCAGAGAATAGCTTCATAAAGGCCCCATCCACCAGGCATTTAAACTCCCATGATTCACTGTTTTGAAATTTTTCACAATTATCTGGAAGAATATAGGCACCAAAACAATAACAAAGCAAGCATCAAAAAGTCTCAGGAGGCTGGAGAACATTAGATAACCCTTACACTATTTTCTTTGGTTTATTAAGATTTGCATGAACTGTGGATTTAATCAGCAGCCAGCATTAATGAGTCATTTGCACAGGTTCTGCCTCACTAGTGGATTTGCATGCAATCACACATATAATGAGGCAACACAACCAAAAGTGTTCTGAATGTTTCATGTGTTATCATTAAACCGATGTCACATCAAATTTAGTTCTACACATCTGTGGAGTAGCTGTATTCATAACATTTTATGAACAATAGACTCCCTTAAAATAAGGCATGCAGGCTGATGCCAGGCTGCCAACTGATCTTACATCTGTTTCCTAGGAAATGAAAGTGCAGGAGGAAAAAGTCATGTCTTTGCACAGTGCTTTTTATTATTCCCCAGCTTTTCAAAAGCTCTGTTGCTTGAGCCATCATTAGGTCTCACAGACAAGCTCAGGAGTAAAGCAACTTAGCCTTCCTACATAAAGTTTGTTATTTCACCACAAACACAACTGTGCACCAAGGAAAGCTCATCAAAGTGACATAAGACTTTGACACCTTCTTATTTTCTTCAGTTAATTGAAGGGAAATTGGTATTCTTTTTTTTTTTTTTTAATTATTTATTTTTCTTTTTAATGAGTAGTAGTGTTAAACATCATTTTAATGACACAACCAACCAAGGTCAGAGTCCTGTTGTGGTAGCCCAGGCCCACCTTGTGCAAGGTGATGAAACAAGAAATGAGAAGGAATAGTCTTCATCACAAAACACTTGCATCAACTTGACAAGACCGAAAGGAAACATCAGGAAAAATACATCCCCCGGTCTCTCTCCCAGTTGTTTGCTGGCGGAATGCAGGCTTAAATGCTAAGGCAAGAATGTCACCAAGAACTGGGTATCTATCATTGATACCAGATTTTTCAGAAAAGCTCACCTGTTGCAACAGAGGGCATATTTGAATTATCATAGCTGACTTTGTTAGAGAATTGTTACGGGGGCATCTTTTGAAAAATGAGTCTGACACATAGGTCATTTATGCATGGTCCAATAGCTCTTTCCTTAGTACCATGAGTACATAAGTGCTAAGCTGGTGTTCTGCCTAAGGTAAGTCAATGTGCTTCCCAAACACGCAGCATCGCCCAGACACAGACCTGCATTAATTTATCTACATTTGGCTAAGGGCATGAAAATCTGATTCCCTAAATTAAAGTAGCATTTTGTGAGGGATTCATCTCCCACAAGTCTGCAGGGTCACAATGTCAAAATCTAGTCTGAGAAAGCACCCCAAGCTCCTTCTGTACCTAATGGGGAGCTAATAAACAGAGTGAATGCAGCTCCATCTGATCTCTGGGTGCTTACATCAAACTTCATTGACTATATTGACCAGGTTTCCATGGACATTAAGGTGGAAAAAAGCCTATGACCATCCTAAATGTAGAGTTCTACACTATAGACCCATACATTCAGCCAGGAAGTTCTTAGCTGCATTTGATTCCTGAAGTTGTATTCACAGATGATGCTTTGTGCATTCAGTTACAGGTTACATACATATAATAAAGCCATTTTCATTACTGCAAATCATCTACAAATACCTGCAGCATCCACTTAGCATACTGTTGTGAAGTAACGGCTGTTTTCTAACCTCTGCTATCACCTCGCCAATGAAAGAACAAGTGTACACTGACTTTGACAAAGTTCAAAGGATCACTGTTTACAGAAGAAGCCTTCATTAAAGGAAGGGGTGACAGGAAGCAAAGACCTTACACAAATATTATTAGCTATCATTAAGTTTTTAAGCGTATTCTGGAATTGGCTCATTGTTATTTTTTCTTTTGGTCAATATTTAAGAACTTGTAAGGACTTTGGTTAAACGCTTTTTTTGTGTGTCTGTAGTCACTTGGCAATCCATGGAGTAATAAGTGAATACTAGAAAGATTAAAATGTTGCCCAAAAATAGATGTGGAGGAAATGGTAAAAATCTCAAAACACCTATTGTAATTGAAAATGAGAGTACTGGAAAAAGGACAGTTTAAGGTTAACCTATTGGTATTGTATGGGGTTGTTTTTTTTTCCAATCAGACTGATGCACTGCTAATCCTGCCAGAATGAAAGGAAGTTTTTGAACCAAGACTCAGAAAAGCAAAGGTCTGATTTCAATAGTTTATCTAAAAATGCCTTAGAGACAAAGAATTAAGTTCAAATTATATGATTGCTATGTAAACAGTTTTGACCCATACGTATAAGGGGATCCACAGCAGCTGTACTAGTACAAGGAAGAATGATGTGCACCAGCACATCAGCAGGATGGATCCAGGCTTCTTTTACTAGTTCTTTCTTCTTATTTGTAGAGTTTCAAATTTAAATGTGTATTCTGTATTCTCTTATTTTTCTTCTGCTGTTTTCCATAAAATATCTTGAAAGTGATTGAAAAGGTCTTAATGCTCTTCTGTGAGATGTAGAGTTACTATCTTGTTATATTCTGCCTGGTATTTAGGCAAAACACAACAGAATAATGTGTTCTCAACATCTTGTTCACCATCATTCAGCACCTGTTAAGAAGGGTAGGAACATCTCATGAATTGCTGGGAAAAACTCCCCATGTCTTTGAACCTGGGAGCCAGTTCACTTTGTCCCCCCAAGGTCCCCCAGAGGCACAACTTGCTCTGGAGAAGAGCTAAATGCGTTAACAGCATTGCTTTCTTTTAGGCAGAATGCCTTGAAAGCAGAATTGTCATTAATGTGAAATTGCTTCGGCCAGCACTTAAGCTCAACAGGGCAATATTTAAAACATTAACTACAGACTTCCAGCTGAGCTCTTCAGCTCTTCCTTTCTGTCACATTACACAATACAACTGCTTTATGCTGACTGTCTGCCCTTTCTTCTTCTTTCATAGGCTTATCTCAATAAGGCCTGTCTCAGAGTCACTGAAAGGAAGAAAGAGAATCTGAATATATCTGACAGCTATTTCTATCAGATAAACTAAAGTTCAAATGAGTGGAACTCTTTTGCCTTTCAAAGGCCTTCAGTCCCCTGATGTTTTCTCATGCAATGTAGCCCTTTCTGAAAACCAGGGATTGCTGTCACATTCTTTGTGCAGTGAGGTGGGACTGATCCACCTTTGATTTGCCAACTTTCCTGAAGCATAAACATTTCTGCTGTGGGCAAGGGGAGTATGGCATTACTCAGAGGAAAGGATAATGTTATTGACTTATTTTCTAACCACCCATCAAAAGAAGTTTTAAGGTTATTTAGAGATATCACCCTCCATTCCTTTCTAGGCCAGGTTATTCTCTGTTCTCACAGTGCCAAATAAATGACCGCACTGAAGGTTTTCTATTTGACAGGTTTCTCCTCAATGATCTTTCAGATCAAGGTGAGTATATTGATTGGAGCTGGTTTGGAAAAAAAAATTCCCTTCTCTAATAGAAATCTTTTCTAGGCTATTCAGCCAACAAGAAAGCATATGGAACAAGGTGATGTGGTATTTTCATCAATTGGCTCGGCTTTTGCAAACAGGGAAGGTCTTGGAACTGACCTCCAGGAGGTCCATGATGTCTCAGACCAAGAGATACATCCTGGATATGTTCAAACTTCTCCCTTTCCCTGGAGATGAAGTTTTTCTGTGCATATTGACCAGCAAGATCTTTTAGCCCTAGCTTCACTGCTTATGTTGTTTAAGAAGGGATGGTCCTGAGTCTTTTGCTGTTAAACTCCATTAAAACAGAGCTCTGCCCCGTTAAAGATTAATTGTACTTTGAGTACAATTTGATGCAACCCCAAGAACAAAAGTTATAGTTTTGTTAAATGACTCTGGCTACTAAAGTGAATAGTTCTAAACTTTATTAGTGTGATTATGACCTATTAAAGTCACATTAACTTTTTAATGTGCCAGGGGTTGCCACTATAATGTCTGATAGATCAAGCTGAAGGCTCATTCACTGCTCTTTATGCTTCACCAATAGATTTTTACAGAACAATTTATATCTGCTTTGTAATTAGTGAACTCCATAATGGAGGCATTATCAATATTGCCAGCAGGCAAGGCTATGCTTCTATTTTACAGCTTCTCTACCTGTCCTAAAAGATCCTGTCTTCCTTTTGTCTTTCAATTTGTAGCTCATGATCTGGGGTGTCATTTTGGGGTATGATGAAGGCTGCTTAGCAAGCTGACTTACTAGGTGAAGAGGCAAACCTTTCAAGAGATCAAAGCTCAAGTGCTAGTAGGCTCAGAATCAGAAAACTCCACACCGTAGTCATACGTTTACTTCATGGTCCAGTGATAACATTGTTTTCAGCAGCAAACTTGCACACCATTGGTGAGAACTCTTTGAAAACCCTATGTTTTTTAGAAAAAGGCATTTAGCTGTAGTTACAGTGGAGTCTCACCCACTGTGAAGAGGTACCTCAGGAGGTCCCTTACACAACCTGCAAATTACCACAAAGATCCTCTCTTCCATGGACACAATCACAACGCATCATTGATTTTTTTCTTTAGATAAAGGACTGGCCATCTTCTAGCCAGGTATTTACCAGCTCTTACTAAGCGACACCTGATCATTTTACATGTATTAGTGTTACTCTAAATTTTAAAAGTAAACAATAACATGTTTTTGAACACGTGCAAATTATCTGAACAGATCTGTTCAGAAACAAAGTGTTTAAACATCATACCTAGTTGAATCGCAGCCATCAATAGAAGCATTCATCTTTTTTTAATAAGATATTTTTAATTATATATTGCCAGTGTGATAAGTAACACAGTTCACATGAAATGGTCATTTTAAATGCTACCCCTACTAAAGACAATTTTAGAATGGTTGAACTGTAATTTTTAAAACAAAAAGTTCTGGTTTTCAGTGTGACTTTTTTGAAAAAATTAACTTTTATTTTGCTAGTAGGAAAAAATTAAACATGAAATAAAACTGCGAAGTTATAAGTATCGAATTATAAATTACCTCAATAGAAAGCCTCTGATTTTCATGTTTCAGACAGCAATATGGTTTGGGTTATTTTAGCTTTGGTATGCATAGGATTCTTTTATTTGTACTTTAGCCAAGCATTTTTCATAGGTCACAAAGCTATTTCTACAGTCCTTTTCATACACGTTCAAGAGGTAGAAAATGCCGCCATCTCCTAGCATGGATTTGACAAATTCTGTCAGTAGAAACGAAGTTGATTTCCTCTGAAAGTAAATAAGAAATGCTGGCCAGCTTGAAATCTGGCTTGTTCTTCATCAGAAAACTGTATTTTTATTTGTAGGCTTCTGCAATTTCATGAAATAGCAGTCATATTTTGAAGTCTGTCTACTACCTATTAACACTTTCTTTTTTTCTTTTCCTCTGAAAGATGTTTAGCAGGGAACGGATTAATTTTTAACTAGGTCAAGTTTATCAGTGAATGGTAGCCTTACTCTGAGAAATGGATTTTTTTAAAAGCTTTTGGTCAAGAACAAAAAGATACAAGTTTAAGGCCTGCACTACCCCAGTTGTTTAAAAACAAAACAGAAAATGTTATTTGTTTTTCTCTAAAATCTAATATGATTTTTGGTAAAAGCTATATTCCAGAATTCAATGATCAAATATGTTTTATTATGACTGCATTCATTATTCTGAATCTTCTTATTTTTAAACTCAAGTAGAATAAGGTGGTTGAAAGCAAAATAAAATCTCTAATTTACGGTCCCTGTCAGATTCAGCCATGGCATCTGAAGAGGTCATCTTCCAAGGTGTATGCCAAGCCATTCCTACTGTGTTTGCCACTCCAGAACAGTAAATGTGTAGATACCAGGTGTAGGGATTAAAATTTGCAAACTGGGAAAGAACAGTTCCGACTTTTGTTTACATTATTTTTTGGTGGAAAGGACAATCAGAAGTGCAAGAGATTTCATTTTATTTCCTTTCATTTCATTCTTCTTCATCTTCCTCATCTTCATTTTATTTCTCTTGTTCTCAGAGGAAATCGCAGATCCCATTAAAAAACAGATTTAGCTATGCAGAAAAATCCAGCATGTTTATTCTGGCAAATTGTGCCATTTCTCTGCTGTTCAGCTACTTTAGCTGCTGTTAGATTTCATTGTCCCACATCAGATCTTGCTACAGAATTACAGAAATATGTTAAATATATTGAAAGAACTAATTAGCATTTCAATTTTTGTGTGGTTTTTTTTATGGATCTTTCTTGGTTTAAATAATATAGGATCAAAAATCAACTATTTTCTGATTCAGCTGAATGTGTTTTGGGATTGCCAGACAATCAGATAAGGAGTTTATGGGGAAAAGGACCAATTCTGCATCTGCATATATATCAGAATCAGGAAGCCAGTTACAAAGCTATTAGCCTAGTGCAGGGTACCCAGTAGATCTTCTTCTGAGTAACCATTTCAAACAAATTTAGGAAAAAAGGAGAGGATGAAAATAAACATAAGTGCTAACATGTAACTGGTTCATTAAAATCAAAGGACTAATTATTTTAATACAATGAATGAAAGAAATCTGGAGGACTATCAATTTGAGGTAAAAATATTTTTTAATAAAATGTTTTTCAATGAAAAAAATATCATTATCATTGTGTAGTTTTACTTTTTACATTTTACAGGGGAAACTAGATGCCTCTAGTATCTATTTCCTTCTTTTTCTTCTAGTACCCAAAGTACCAACAGACAAACATTTCTTGGAAAAATGACATAACTTTTAAAAAAACAAAACCAATACCAAACGGAACCAAATGAACAATCAAAAAATAAAAGCTCTGAAGCACCCAGAACATTAACATGCTTATGTCTACCCGCGGTTCTTACACTTTGACAATACCTATGCTGTTTTAATTCCCATCATGTTTTCTCCCACTGTTATGATATTGGGTCAGGCATGGAGGATGCTCTGAAGAATGTCATATTGTGCAGCAGGAAAGAGGAGCCTTGCAATGCACACATCTAGGTGGAAGCCTTGTGCCATCACATTGCCTAGAACATCTCAGGAATTCAGTTGAGGGTGTCCACCCTGACTCTGCTGTGCTCCACCCCACTCACCTGATACAGCAGAAGCCATTATGGTGCCCAGAGCTTCTTCCTAAACCATGCATAGGTGGACTCAACAGGCCAACAAATACATCATACCCTTTTGCACAGGAACTTCCTCCAGGGCAAGAAGGAAAGAGAAGGATTAAAGGAAGAAAAGGAGATTTATACTGATGAGAACAACAGAAAGTCCTAATCACAGACCTCAAACAACCCCCTTTTTACTTAGTATATCTTGAATCTTAGTATTATGTGGTGAGCAGAAACAGCAGACAAGTATGCTGTAACCAGGTCAACTGCTACATCAACTGAGCCAGCAACAGCTTTTAATGCAAAATCTAAGTATACAATCTGGGTTTGAACTGCAACTTCTCTTAGGTGAGCAGATCTTCCCCCCACTCCCCCCCCCCTTCCCCCCCCCCCCCATCTTATATTGAAGATAATGTAGTTAACTTCTATTAGGATTCAGATCTCAGTAAAAGGTTTCATTTCAATCTATGTTTTTTATCATAATTATTATAATAATTATTTTTTATTATTTAAAAATAAATTAATAAATAAGGCTTGTGTTTTTTTAAATAACCTTATTTATCTTTTTTCCCATTTATTAGTTCTTACAGATCGGCATAGAGAATTTTTAAACCTTAATTGCTTAGATATGGTTAAGTAAAACCCTATTTGTTATTCTGAGATTTCTGAAAAATAATTTTAGTTGGTTTCTTTTTTGTTTCAGTTACTCTTCAGCATTCTGTAGGTGTGAGGTAGGCACTGCTGTTTGGCTGTTTTTTTCTTTCGAACTCCTGCATCTCTCCTCCAAAATTAATTTCTGTTTGCTTCCTTGAATATTTAAGAGGAGGCTGGTATTTTCCATTCCTAAAGCGTACCTCTGGCTTGGTTCAGAGACAAATCCCAAATGGGTTGCATAATGTACGTGGCCATTTTGAGCAGACCGGGCTGTTGCTGAACCTAGCACCAGAGAGCAAGCAGATCAAGGCAGGAAACAGGAGCTGTTTAGCAAAGACATGCTGAAATTAGTCTGGGAAAAGACAGCCTAATGCAATAGCATGGGCCTTCCTGATGACACATGAGAGGGTTGTTACACTAATCTTGCTCTCATTAGTTCATTCTCTGTGGTTTGACACTTTACAACTTAAGGCCTCACGAGTTAAACAGGCTAAAGAAATGGTGGAGTCCTGCCATGTACAGTTATTTCCCTCTGCATGGAACAATTAGAAAACACTAATGAGCATCCCATGAGGATCCCCTAAAGAGCTTCACTGCTGAGTATCATATGAAGACCAGCAAAGAACAGTGGGAAATAATGCTTGGAAATATTTATAAACTTGGTCATGCCTTGCTGCCAGTTTAACCTATAACTGGAGTGCAGTAAGCACTGCCAGCTTCTGATTTCCCTGAAGAAGCAAGACCCAGCATAAATCTGGATAAAAAAAGAAAGCTCGAACAAACTATTAAGCCTCATCCTGCTTGTGGTAGTAACAATAAAGCAAAAGGAATTGCGATCAGGGATTTAGACTGTAATCTATTCAATTTTGTACACATTAGTAAAATCAAGGCTGAGATCCAAGCCTTGTAACCTGAGAGATACGAAAAATTGAAGTTGATGGACAGATAGTTGAGGGTAGGGCAGCGTGGGATTGGTGGGCAGTGGAAGAAAAGACACAGTGGAGGTTAATTATGCTGCCTGACTTTAGACTTTTAGTTTGCGTCCTAAGTAAAGAACCTCTCAGGGGTGATTCAGAGCTTGGTTTTCTACACTGGCTGTATTAAAAGCTTAGCATCCAAACTTAGATACAAAAACTATCTGCATAAAATAAGAATACCCACTTCCTTCATGCTGTTCTGTCTTCATGATTAGAATAACTAGCAATTGAAATGACCATAAAGCTTTTTCTTCTATCATATATATGTCTAAGGTGCAATTATCCCCCCCTTTATTTTTTCAACTGATGGACTCTATGACTAAAAGATATTTTCATTTCTGCAAAGCGGATTTCTTTGAGATACTATGTATGCATAGATAAAAAATATGCTTTGCATCTCTATGCATAAATCTAGGTATTTACATTGAATAACACTCTCTCACCACAAAATACTGAACCACCATTAGCATGAAGATAATGTGTATTGTAACATAATTTTAGGACAAATTTTACTCACCTGACAATTTTTAAAATGTTAACATTGCTTTGGTTAAAGAATATATGAAATGATAAGCAACAGCTTGTGACTGTGATTTGTGCAGTGTGGTGAAAAAGAGCTACAAAATCTAACAATTCTTTGTAAGGACCTAGAAAATAACAAGGATTAACAGCTAGTCAAGATTTATCACAAAGAATGCATGACAAACCAATGTTTTTCTTCTCCTTCTTCCTCTATAAAATGATTTTTGGATTGAGCAGAAGATGGTAACATTGTATTTTGACTTTGGTAAGACTTCTGACACAGACTGAGAGGTTATTTTCCCAAATAAGCCTCAGAAATCCGGCCTGAATGAAATTACCACGGAGTAGTTGCAAAGACAACTAGAAAGCTGTACTTGGATTATTTGTCAGTGGTTCATAGTCAAAACAGACGGAAGTGCTGGGCAGGATCCAACAGACGTCTGCCTTCATTTTAGAGCTATTCAATACTTTTGTTAATGATCCAGATGATGGAATGGGAAGTGTACTTATTAAATCTGCAGGTGACAACAAGCTTCAAGAAGCTCAACAACAAGTCTGGAATTCAAAATTATGCTAAGACACAGGAGATACATTTGGAAAAATATGATGAAATTCATTAGGGACTCATGCAAAGTATAACACTTCACAAGCATAATCAGCTGTAAAAATTCAGAATGGGGACCAGCTGCTTGAACAGCCGTTATACAGAAAAGTATTCAGAAGTTATCGTGGGTCACAAGTGAACACTATTATCCTCCTCCAACCCCCTCCCTCCATCATGACTGTAAAACCAGTAGTATAACCTTCAAAACCATATGCCATTTTCCTTACAATTTATTCAGCATTGAAGAAGCCTCTCCTAGAACAACATATCCAAGAGCCATGGACAAAAGCCAGAGGACAGGAGTGAGATGGATCGCATATCTGAAAAGTGGGATATTTTAGGAAAGATTGAAAAAAATTAAGCCATTCAGCCAAAAAAGGAAAAGACTGGTAGCATGTCTGGTAATATTCTTCAAGTAGATAATGTGCTGCTTAAAACAGGAAAGAGGTATCCATGAAAGAAGGGATAAGAAATACCAACATATTTTTTTAAAAAATATGTGGTTATATTTCAGGCCAGAACTTCTGGAAGCAGTGGAATGGATTCCATAGTCATAGGAATATTGACTTGAAAGGATCTCTGGAAAGTCATTTAGTATAACCTCCAGCTCACTAAGTGTTGCCACCATTAACTTCTCTGGAGTAGGTTTGGAGTCTTTTTAACATAAGGAGCTTCAGAGGAGGAAGAAACCACAGAGATGTACTTAGCCAAGGAACAGACATCTTAGTATTTCAGTTAGCTAAAACTGTATAATGAACTGAAGGTTATCAGTGAAATATATGAGATCAGCAGGAAGTTCTGGATAGAATTAATGTGATAATGAACCATCTTATGAAAGAGAACATTTAGATGGTTAATCATTCATGCAAAAGTTAGGGGCCTCCGTGGGCACAAGGTCCATGAAAAACATCACTGATGAACTCTACACACTGAGGTAAAAATGAATATACTTGGGAATTACTGGTTCCAAGGTCCTAATGAAGGCCACAGGTATAACTGGGCTGGAAATACTTTTATTCTTACTACAAAAAGAAGAGACATTTAGATATAATTTCAGTAGCAAGTTCCGTAAGTGGAGGCAATGGAAATATCCTTCTTCTCCCAAGATTTATCTGGAAGTGTTCTTTATACTTCCTGAATCAGAAGAGTTGAAGTTGGAAGGTACTGCTGGAAATTGTATCGTCCAGACCCCTGCTCAAAGTAGAGTCAGCTGGAACAGGTTGTCCAGAGCCACATACCATTGGGTTTTGAATATAGAGACTCCATAAGCTGTCTCGGCAACTTGTAGCAGTGTTTGACCATCCTTTCAGAAATTTGTATCCTCCCTTGGGATCTCAGTCAAGGTCTCTGATATACCAGTATAGCTGTTCCAGTGGATGCCAGAGACCATGGCCCATTGCATACCGCCATCATTGCTGAGTGCACAGAGTGACCAAAACAGATGTTTTGTTTTTTTCTGTGCCCCCTTCTGTACCAGCTGCTGCATCTGAAAGCTTTACTTTAAGGCCAGAAGCTATACAGATCTTTTCTAGTACTTGTTGAAAAGGTGTTTGACACACCCTAACCAAACATCAGCTGTGGAAAAAACGTTCAAAGCACCCTCAGATCAAGAATAATTGCCAGAGATCATTAGAAGTTACTAGCGCTTATTGGAAATCTGGTCCTCCTGTACCTATCCTTTTCCAGCTTCAGCTGGCACCCTGGATTTCAAAGAGCTCCCAGGACTCCTCAGACAACCCCAGACGTTCTTAGGAGATCTCAGAGCAAAGCACAGAATTTTTTGTGCAAACTGTTGTGTCTGCCAGCTGCCTTTGTTAACTGCTTGGAAAGGGAAATGCTAAATTTCACAGTAAATGTTAATTTCGAGAACATACTTTTAAAGGAGTCTTCTTTACAATTTAAAAGTCACAACTTGCTTTTTTATTATTGTTATTATTTTGTAGCTGCTGATGTTTTTTATTTGGAACTCTTGGTAATCTAGCTCCTTCAGTAGGTTTGGGAATCTGGTTACTACTTGGTCACTTTCAGGTGTGTGGTAGATCAGACATAGCTTTGTGGTTTGAGTAAAGTACAGAACCAGCTCCTTCACTAGTGGAAACCAAAAAAAGTTGTGTGAGCAAAAGCGGTTTTAACAACTACCAGAATCTATTGCTACGAACCGTTATGTTAGAGCCTATTCCTGTTAAATCATCTGTATACATGGCCATTGTCTGCTCAGAATACCATTTCTGTGAAAGGAGATCACACTTGGATATTTTGCATCAGAGTGAAAAAGAAGTGAATATTCTGTGATTTATCTTGTAACAGTTTTTACATGCAATAGTATTGTTGGAGGAGTAAATTAGGTCTCCAGGGGGTCCTAATCACTAGGCTACAGACTTATGCTCCCACTTGTGCTCTGCTGAGTTTCATGAATCTCAAATTATTTTGCTATCTAGTAGATTACTTTCCTCAGGAGGGAGTATAGAATCACAAATATGCACAAATTCCCTCATTCTCCCACCCTGCTCTACATCTAGACAGTTAATGGTGCTTACTCAGAAAATGAGAAAAGTAGGACTGAATCTCTACAGGTAGAGGCGGCTATCAACCTGCACTCTCCCACCTCATGGAAGAGTCATTATGGAAGAAAAACTTATGGCAAAGAGAAGAAATTGGTGATGTCCTAAAATTTTGTGTTGTGTGTGGTTTTCTGTGGGAATCTTTAATGAACCACACTCTTCCAGGAAGAATCCTGATGAAGCAGAATGAGCTGAGAATCAAATATCACAAGGCATACCAGGACAGAAATACTTTGTGGTGTTGAAGAGGAACTCAAAGGAGCTAGAGAAATTTTGGGTAAATGGGTAAATAAAGTTCCTGTGGCATTTAGATGCCTCTGGATTTAGACTAAAACCTCTTGAGGTAAAATTCAACTTTACATTGTGTGAAGAATCACCATCTCTTGTTAACTCTGAATGTGAAATTGTTACCCTTGGTGATGTGTAGGTTTTTTGTTGAGGAGAAAGGGAGGATTAGCATTCCCTATTCATCTTCCCCAGTCTACCCATGACTTTGCAGACCTATGTTACTCGCACAGTACTTATCCACATCACCAAAGCCAGGCACAGCTTTGTGTGTGAGCACTGCAGGTGTTAGACACTGGCGCCAACATTCATTTCACTGAAATCTTATTACTTGACAAGACTAAATTAGTGGTATGATTACTGCCCACTTTCTCTGCAATCAATGCAGTGAATAAGGCTTTACAGAGGTCAGTTTAGATCGTCTGTGTTCTGAATGCCTTTCTGAGATTTCATCATCCTCCTTTCTTGATGACTGGATGTATCATGGCCAGAGAAGCAGAGAAACTTGACCTTGTGTGTCTTGGATGTATGTGTCGAGCGCCAGTACTCCACCTACTACACTCAATCACACAGCATCCAAAGGCTCACAAAGCTTTAAAGATTGTTACAGTGTTTGTTTTGTCATTCAGTGCTGAGAGTGATTATTTCTAAACTCAAACAGATGTGAAACTCTATCTGATTAACATGAAGAGGCAATTAATTTGTCTACTAATGGAACCAAATATCCTGCTATTTTTGTGTACGTAGTTTAACTTTGCTCAAAAGAAAGCAAACCATTTCTATTGATGTTGTCCACTTCTTCATGTCTAGAAACTTTAACTTGTTTTTAGATCACAACTCATAATGTAGTTTTATCAACCTGTCCTCCAACTAGGAAAATTTATTCTACTAACTTATTCTCCTTTTTTTTTTCATGCCAGTGGGTGATTTTATAGTTATTGGCACTTGTAAAAAAGAAAAAAGCAAACCCCAAAACATTTTACCTGGTAAAACTAACCATTCCTATGATTGCTATTAATTAAGGACAATAATTACAATTGTTGATCAGCTTAGCTTTGCAAGATATTTCATTACAGCCAGTATAAATGCTTCAATAAAATAGGATACTGGAGCACTGCACAGAAAGTCCAGGAAATCCAAGCTATCCCTATCCCACAGCAGAAAGATTGTCCCTTCTTACATCCTTAGTATTTCCAAGGTACACCTCATAAGCCGAACATAAAGCCCTAAGTTATATGTGATAGTACAGGGGACTCTAGCCAAATAAATAACTTTTTAACTTCAAGTGTTAGCATCATGAACTGGTGACCTTATTATTTTAGAGACCAAACTCACAAGCCTTCATCATGCCAGTCTTCCTTATGAGATGTTAGTTCTACTCCATTCATATCATCTAACGAGCATATCAGCTTAGGCTTTCTAAGAATTATTGAAAGAAGAAAAGTGGGCAATTTCTGTATTTTCTTTGGAGGATCAGAAAGAAACATGCAAGTAAGACTGTGTACTGCTTTGGGAAATTGATCCCCATTGCAAATCAAACGCAGGGAAAAAATGGCATCACAAACTGAACATCAGTAATTTGAACCGGTACCACTAATAAATCTAAGCTAAAACTTTCACAGCAATAATAGTTATGCTATGTTGCCCATTGTGACAACACAAAAATAGAAGTAGTTATAATAAAATAATTTTGATAAATTAAAGTAGGTTTAATAAATTAAAATCACTATGCCCATATTGTGTCAATCTTGTCACTATATTTTTTGTTGCTTTTGTGGATTTAAAAAAAAACAAATATGGAATTAAAGCTTTACAGTTTTCTTATATGGATTAATTTGATTGAGGAATCCCAATTAGCATTAAAAATGAACTCTTCAGGAAGGGAAGACTCCCCTGTTGTTCTGTGCCGACACAGCAGCTACAGTAGTGGGGACATAGTCTGTAATCCAGACTCTGAACCACTAATGAAGCATATAAAGTAAAAGATAAATGCCAACTCATTCCTTCTGGATTTACCAACTGAACTGTTCTTTGAACACATACTAATCAATTTCCATGTAATGTGCATTCACTCACCATTCCAATATTCAATTCTCATACAATTAGGAGCAAGTATTTTTTAAAGGATTTGAAGCAGCGTATTTCTCAGTGAATATAGATAACTTGGTGCAACTGATCCCTTTAGGAGATGTGAGTCTACAGCTGAAACTGAAGTCTAGACAACAGCTACATCACTGACATTTTAGAAATTCTGTATTACAGCCTCAGCTGGCATAAAATGGTATGCACAGTAGAGCTGGAGTGATTTACACCTGCAGAAAATCTGGCTAGCTTTAAAGATTTGTTTATGAAGGTAAAAAACAAGTGAAAACAAAAATCACTTTTCCGTCTGTTTTCCTTTTTCTTTTCTTTTTTTTTTTTTTCTTTACTTGTTTTTATGATCTGTCAAAAGCCAAGGAAGAAAAGTGAGAGCAAACTGCTGTGACTGAAACAAAGCCTGGGATAGCAAACAATTACTAGAAAACAGCATAAGCAGATTAAAATGGAAAGGAAATGCCACAGAATACTATCATGCTGCATTCTTTGGAGAATCAACTTGCAACGGATTAGTGCAAATGTGCCTTGATCCATCATCATGTTCTCCAGTTCAGCAAGTGCAAACTGATACTTTGGAATGGAGGTAGCATGAAGTAAATGCTGTAATTTGTGACTGTGTGACAGCAAATGAAACTCGGCAAGTGGGCCAAGCTATCTGAAGCAAAACAGGAAGAGCCTGGTGAGCATATTAGGCAACCCCGGAAGAGAGGAGGTGAAAGATTCAGGCAATATGGAGAATGTATGTATTTTAGATGTTAGGCAACCCTATTCTCAAGACATTACAAGCAATAAGAACATCTGAAAAGTGCATCTGGGTTGGGCAGAAACATATTCACTCCTGGTAAACACATTTTCCAATAATACCTTAGTGAGAAGAAATTAAAAATATTTAAAAAAAAGAAAACCTCCAGGATTATGACCCTGGATCACCCTGGCTAGTAGATTCTTTTCACATGGCATCTGGCTAGAGGTAAATTTCATTATGAGACCTTTGTCTAGTTTTTATGATTCATGGGTTCAGTTTCATCAGATCTAGGCTATGGTGTTTATTGGGTACTACACTCTCTGAGAATTTATGCTGCATAGCTAAACATTCATGTCTGTATATCTTTTCTCAGTAATCTCTGATAATACCCAAATGGGCTTTTTATTTTAAACATCTGGACAGCCGTATGGTTCGTGAGAATTAAGGTGCTAAGTGAAGAAAACAGCACAACCATAAAACCTTCCAAATAAACAAAGCTTTCTTTGGAACATTAACTTCTTTACGGAGAAATCTTCTCTGTTCCTAAAAATGCACTTAGTACTTTATGTCTTAATCTCAAGGTAATACTTTTCTCTTACAAATAATCTCAAGGCATTTAATGGTACCATTACTGTAGAAAACTATGAGATATTTGCATAAAAGGCACATCACCAAATGAGAAATACAAAAAAGCTCTATTTTTTTTCTGCTAGCTTTTCCCTTTGTTTCATACTAAAAGCAGAAAAATACTGTTCAGCAGGGTGTTCTCTTCTATTCAGTAATAACACTGTCAGCATTGTCATAAAAATGGCTAAAGGTGTAATTTAGGGAAATTTGTCTGCATAATAATGAGTTTCTATTTGTTGACATTGAAATCCAAAAGAGAGGGAGAGATAATAAACTTTATTCAATTCTTTGGTGGAGTCTGTCTTTATGTGTGTGCATGTCTATGGCAGTGCATGTCTGCATGTGTATAGCTCAAAATCATATGTAAAACTATTCTCCCATGTGTAAATAATAAAAACCCACTGAGAATCACTACTCACAAGTCATAAAAGAAATAAAAATCTTTGCACATTACTTTCCTTCCAAAGTATTTTAAAGAGTTACCAAGATACTTCCATTTTATATTTTATAAATATAATAGATATATATATACACACACACATATATGAGACAACCTCTTTCAGCAACATGAGAAACCAAAATACCAAAACCCGAACATTCTGGTAGCCTTTCTTTTTCTTTTTTTTTTTTTTTTTTTTTTTTTTTTTTCAAGGCACTTGTCTTCGTGATTGATTTTATTTCTATATAGAAAATAATGTTTGATTTTACCGAGGAATTATTTCCAATCTTAACTGAAGCTTGAGTATCACAACCTGTAGTCCAGTTCATTCTCATGCATTTGAGTCTATTAAATGCAGTGGAACAGGATAGATAAGTAAAGCTTGTTTGGATAACTAAGATTTTCAGGACTAGAGCCTGGGTGGAAAAGTTAGCTAGGTCACACTTGACCTGTCTCGCATCATCTCTTGTGAGGGGGTTCCTTTGCATTTCTATAGAGGCAATTAGAAAATTCTTGTGCAGATGTTGAGATTTTTCCTAATTATTCATCCTTTACATTCTGAATACTGACTGTTTGGTTGTACAGCTATACATATGGTAAAAATTAGATTAGATATGCATAGGAGATTTATGCAAGTCAGTGCTTAGCATTAGCTCAGTTGCATTTTCAAGACCTTGTTAAAGCAGGTTCTCTAGGTTTTGGTTGGATTTGATTTTGTTTTTAGCAAGAATCATTTGGGAAATTTTAAGACATCACTTTGCTGGAGGATAAATTAGATGGTCTTGGCAAAGTTGACCTAGTGTGAGTCTGTAAAGCAGTGATTTTTACAGAATTTGATCAGTTCTGAGCCATGGCTTAGAAATGGAAGAATTTGTGCAGTGGCAAATCCTAGCTTCCCTGTGTACCACTGGGAATATATATATGGGAGTTGCTGAATAGTGCCGATAGCTTTGGAGCAATCTCACGATTATCATTACTTTTGTGAACAAGCCAGTGACTGTCCAGTGGAGGGCCACTAAGATGATCAGGGTCTACAGGTCATAATGTATAAAGACTGAAGGAAATTGAATTATTCAATCTAGATAATTGAGTTATTCAACCATTACAGTTGTAAAAGTGGCTGTAAGGGCTCCCATCATTACATAAAAGAAGCTTTTAAAAGAAGACAGATCCAAGTTCTCAGAAGTATTAGGGAGGATTAGAGTCAGGGGTCACAAACTTCAAGAAAGGAAATTCTTATTGGAAATTAGGAAAACATTTGCCCCCAGGAGAACGATGAAGTACGGAAAAGGTTGCCCTGAGAGGCTGTGATATCTCTATCTTTGGAGATTTCTGGAACCAGACTGGACAAATTTTTTGCAACCGAACTTAACTTCAAAGTTAGCCTTGCTTTGATGGAGAAGTTGGGCTAGAGACCTTCAGAGGCTCCTTCCAATCTATCTTTTATTAATTTTTACTTAACTGAAGAACATAAGTGGAAAGTCTAGTCACTCCGGGCTCCTTTCACAGTCAAAGGAAAATACCTTTCTGGTGGAACCAGTCCTTCAGTGGTTACAGAAGGAGCTAAGGTCAGCTCATCTTCTAACTCAGGTCCTATTAGACATTCAAAGCTTTGTTGAAACAAGACGCCAGTTTGCTGGTGTGGACAAATATTCATTATAAGGTTTAGAGGAAACCATGTGTAATGACTCAATCTTAATTTGGCACAGCATGTTTTGCCACCCTGCTCATCTTCTGTGCAGCTCTTTTGCTTTGTGGCCCAGCTACTGAGAGAAGAGGGAAAGGTGTGACTAGAAGAAGTAGAAAACAAAGCAGCCAGGCACACAACGCCAGCAGTGCACTGTACTGACATGCAGTCTGTGACCCAATTTGAGCCCTGATAGTAATGAAGTAAATGCAAAGTAGCATCAGCAAGCAGCCCAAATCCAGTCTTTAAGGCAAAGGCTCTTTTTTTTCTCAAACTCACACTCCATGTTTGCTTCTACAAATGCAAGAGCTGTATTTGTCCAGAGATTAAAAACTGTTGCAATATATATTGACAGACAATAAGTTTCTTTGTGTTTGAGGTTTTGAGACTGTCTCATTCCACGTATCTATTAATGAAAAGCTAATGAAAATTAAATGTCTGGATCACTGAATTTTCTATACATATTATATATTTTTATGAGAAAGAGACAGAGGGGCTTCAAACTTTGATTTTACTCAGCTTCTCACAGCAATCTAAATCTCCAGTCTGAAGAAGTGGTGCCAAGGAAAGCAACAGACTACCTGTCTATATACACATTTTCAGCCCTGACCTTTAAAGACTGAGTACAGCCTCCCGCATTTTCCCCAAGGAAGTGGTTAAGGCCATAACAAGCAAAAGAAATCTGGAAGCATTTTCCTGTGTTTTCTGCCACCCATTACAGGTTTGTGCTGTCCTCCATACATGCTCATAAGACATGGCCTGTCTGAGCCCAGCACCTCTTTCACTCCAAATAGCTCCACAATTAACTAAACTGATTGATGTTGCTGAGGTTTACCTCATCAGATGATCCACAGCCTGAGGTGGAGTACGGGGGAAAGCACTGGATTGCTTGTCTGGAAAGCTAAGTGGAAAATAAACCAGGCTATACAGTATGAACTGCAAAAGTCCTTACAGTACCAGGTGAATGATGTCATATAGATACAGACACACCCTGAAGAGCTTTGAAGGATAAAGGTAGATGACTTAATGTGTGGTGACACCAAAAGTGGCAGCCGGTGGAAGGGGTACACGGATGTTAGACCTGTTGGAAGCAAGGGGCACAGGTTTTCAGCACCAGTTTTCAAAACTGTGTGGGGTGTCCGTGCCCAGTGCCTGTGCCCAGGCGCTGGCAGCAGGAGCTGCAGCGCAGCCTCTGTGAGGCGAGGCCGGGGCTGCCCCGGTCCGGCCCCAGCCGGTCCCAGCCGGCCCCAGCGCCCCCCCGCAGGGCACAGCTGAGCCCCTCAGCCAAGCCGGGGGCGCCGGGGAGGGGGGCAACAGGTTTCCGCAAGGGCCACAGGCGGCCCAGGCAGAGGAGGAGGCAGCCGAGGGGGGAGCAGCAGCAGAGGCAGCCCCAGGCCGCAGCAGGAGGAGGGAACTGGGACTGTTTCTGTAACTTCTAGCACAAATGAGAGACCTTTCTTACAATGACCGCTGGCTGTTGCCTGTCAGACCTTGGCTTTTTCAGAAAGACTAGGAAAACATGGTCCCAAACACCCAGGTTTTGCACCCAGAAAATAGACACATACTGTTAATGGGGGTGACTAACATTGGCCATGGCAGAATTTCTCTCTTTTGCTCTTCTTCTACTTTCTATTGCAAATGACAAACATAAAATCTGGAATGGGGTGAAAATCCCCTGTTTATTTTGGGGGGAGATTGTTTTGTTTAGTTTGGGGGGTTTTGTGTGTGTTTTTGAGGGTTTTTTTTTTCTCCTCGGGGTAATTTTGATAAGGGTTCAGTATGAAAGCTGTAATGTTTGTTGAAGTGTAGCACAGAACTGCCTCTATTTATCAAAGTTGTGGCTTTCATGGCATGAATGTAATATGACAGGAAGGATGCACCCTTTCCCTTTTGGGGCTTGGATTTTATTTATAATAGCATGGTATCAGCAGTGTTATACCAAGAACCTCTTGTCTCAGAAACAAAAAAGTGTTGTCGAGTCAAGATTTGGAGAGAAGAAACCAGTGCAGGGTTATCTCTGCTCCACCTCAAGTGTCTTCATAGCAGATGAGGCAGCTACAACCTTATTGTCAACTTTATAAAAGAAGGAGGAAAGCAGAGAAGAATTATCCCCCTACTTCCTCTTCTATAGGTCTTGTATCCTAATAAATTAGCTGCTTCTCATTTTGAATGGCTCCAGGTCTCGTTGTTGTTTACACCCGGTATGTTGATAGCTAAAGGGAGTATTACAGTAATTAGATTGGCATGTTGTAGCTTTTCACTTTCTTTTTGGTTTGGATCTTTTGGGTCACGTACACTCTGGAGATTCCTGTCAGTGTCTGAAGAATATTCTCTGGCTGCTTTTTAATGTTTTTAGAAGAACATTTTTTAATGAGAAATGTTATGAAATTGGTAACATTATATGTAGTCGCTATTTACATGCAAAGCAGACACTTAATCTAATAGGAGGAGGAAATGGGTATATACAGATAAGGGATGTAAGGAGAGAAGGAGTTTATCAGACTTAAAGTCTTCCTTGATCTGTGAAGTTAATTTTCACAGAATCACAGAACCACAGAATGGTTGAGGTTGGAAGGAACATTTGGAGGTCACCTGGTCCAACTCCCTTGCTCAAGCACAGCCACCTAGAGTCAGATGCCCAGGACTGTTTCCAGATGACTTCTGAATATTTCCAAAGAAGTCTACTCCACAACCTCTCTGAGAAACTATGCCAGCACTCAGTCTCCTTCACAGTAAAAAAACCCAGTGTTTCCTGATGTTCAGAGGGAACCTCCTGTGTTTCAATTTGCATTCATTGCCTCTGGTCTGTCACTGGGTACCAGTGAAAAAAGCCTGGCTCTGTCCTCTTTAAACCCTTCCTTCAAGTATTTATGCACATTTACAAGATCCCCCCTGAGCCTTCTCTTCTCCAGGCTGAACAGTCCCAGCTCTCTCAGCCTTTCCTCATGTGTCAGGTGCTCCAGACTCTGAATCATCACTGGATGGTCCTTTGTTGGACTCTCCCCACTATGCCCATATGTCTCTTGTACTAAAGAGCCCAGAACTGGACACAGTACTTCTCAGCAGCTAAAGGAAAAGGGTCATCTCTCTTGTCCTGCTGGCCACACTCATACTAATACAGCCCTGGGTACTATTCACATTTTTTGCAGCAAGGGCACATTACTGGTTCATGTTCAACCTGGTGTCCACCACAACCTCCAGGTCCTTCTCTGCCAAGCTGCTTTCCAGCTGGGTGGAACGCAGCACTATAGTGGTGCATGGAGCTGACCTTCCCCAGGTACAGGACTTTGCACTTGTTGAACTGTGTAAGGTTCCTGTCAGACCATTTCTCAAACCTGTCAAAGTTCCTCTGGATTGCATTTCAACCCTCTGGCCTATCAGCCACTCCTCCCAGTTTGGTGACATCTGCAAACTTGCTGAGGGTACATTCGGCCTCATCATCCATATCATTAATTAAGAGGTACTCAAACACAGTATAACCAGCTGGTTAAAAGTGATGATTACCCTGCTGTATTCAGCCTTGGTGCAGCCTCCTTGAATACTACGTGCAGTTCTGGGCCCCACAATTTAAGACAGAAGTGAATGTCCTTGAATGCATCCAGAGGAAGGGAACAAAGCTGGTGAAAGGGGTGGAAGGTATGTCTTATGAGGAGCAGCTAAGAACTTTGTGTAGAGGAATGAAGGCGGCGGGTTGATCAGCATTGATAACATGCAGCTGTGGCCTTGCCCCAGGGCAGTGGCTTGATGTGCAGGTGTAGCTCGTTCCTGCTAAGTGGTTAAATAGCCCTGAGGATTCGGGGGGGTGGTGGTTTAGATGGAGGAGGAGCACTGTGGTTTGACCTCTGGAGGAAGGTGATACAGCACAGACAGTAGAATCTGACCAATGGTAAAGCCTTGCTGCAGCCTGAGAGCTTGCTTGTGCTGCAACACTTTGGACTTGTCTGTTTTAGAGAAAAGGAGGCTGAGGGGTGCCTTAATTGCTCTTTACGACTTCCTGAGGAGGTGAAGTGGAAAAGGAGTTGTTGATCTCTTCTCCCCAAAATCCAGTGACAGGACACGGGAATGGTTCAAAGCTATGCCAGAAGAAGTTTAAGTTAGATATTAGGAGGTATTTTTTTACTGAGAGGGTGGACAAGCATTGGAACAGGCTTTCTAGAGAAGTGGTCAATGCCCCAAGCCTGTCAATGTTTAAGAGCCATTTGGAAAATGCTCTTAATAACATGCTTTAACTTGGCCAGCTATGAGGTAGTCAGGCAGTTAGACTAGATGATTGTTGTAGGTTCTTTCCAACTGAAATAGTATTTTCTGTTCTATACTATAAAAATGCTTGCTGATTCCACTTTATTTTTGAATGGTGAAAGAATTCACACTCAATAAATAGATAAATAAATATGTAGTGAAATAAATAAATAATTCTCTGTGCAATGTGATGTGTACACACAGGAGGAAGTTGCTTTCTGTGGAAGAAATTACCAGATGAAAGACATTGCTGTCCCACTACTCATATTTGTGCGGAAGGCAGGACTCACCTGACCAAATGAAGATCTCTGCAATGCAGGTTTCTACATCTGAGTTGATTGCTTACATTTCTTCAAAGTTTTATTAGCAAAAACAGAGAATAAAACTGAACTAACATTAACTCCTGAATGAATCTCTAAATAAGGCCTCCTTTCTTCCTGCTGTTGATAAAGGCAACTGGGATGGCATTTAAGATGTGATGGTGCTCACAAAAACAGTTTGAGTTATTCCACAGTAAACTTAAGAGGGCATATATGCACCTAGGACAAGAATGAGCTTCTGAAAAAAGAACTACAGTGTCATTTTGTGATGGATTGCACGATAGACAAAATATCCAGTTAAATTTCTCCATAACTCCACTTTCTGTGACAAAATGAAATGACTAAACCTGTGATGTCTAAAGTTACACAATGAAAACCACACTTAAACACCTAAACACATTATCTGAAATTCAGTAAATGCTGATTTCTTTCTGGACCTCTGGTGGTATATACAGTGGCTCAATTCGATAACTTAAACACAGATATTCAGTGTTTTTTAAGATAGTGTCATTTGTGAGTCTTCAATACCCCATGGCATCTCCAATGGCACTAATATATTTAGACAACTAAACTTATTTCAAGTGCTTGGGGATTAAAAATGTTCTCCACAAGTACTCCAATCTTAATGTGTTTGGGTTGGTGGTTTTTTTTTTTAAAATTATTATTATTAATTATCCAAAATATATTATGTTGAAGCCTAGATGTTACAAGCTTAAGGTTTAAAATATTTCGGCTGTATATATAACCGATTGGCTCTTCCCATTTCAATATGCTGTAGAAAGTGGATTACTCCCTGTGGATAGGGATTAGAAAAGGAAAAACCCCTGTTTATTCCAGGGTATTTTGAAGTGCTCTGTAGGAAGCGCTTTGCAGGGAGCTGCCCCAGTGTCCTTGTCCCAGAGTTCCCTCTCCAATCTCATGCTGTTGCTGCCTGTTGCCTGTCAATCTCCATCCCAGAGGTGGCTGCATTAAATGGATGAGTGAAGCGATTCCTTCACAGGCAGAGTTGACAATTGCCACGGGAATCCTCAGGAAAAAAAATGCTACACATGGAGAATATATTTTGGTTTGAGGTATTTAAAGAAAAGAAAAAATCACCACTGTTTTCAGGGAACATTTTCTTTTAGCTCCTTTGCATGACACAAAACATCATGCTTTGTCTGTCCTGCCGCAATACAGTGAGTGACATTGCTAATACAAAGTGACTGGACTAAAGCAAACCAATGGGATGCAGCCAGTGCAGTTGTGTTGATGGCTCCAAAGTTGCTCCTGGGACTGTCAAGCAGTTAAGCTGCAAATGGGCTATTTGCTATGCTGTGCTCCTTGACATATAATGTTCTTTGCATTACTAGACAAAGAAGGGGGGCAGGGGTAACACTATTTGCCTTTTTACTGACATGTCTTCCCTGCACAAAGGCATATGATTTAGGCTCTGTTTTTGTTTTGGTTCAAATTATTTTCCAAATAACACCATGACTCAAGAAACACAATAAATGGTGAGAATAATGTAAACCTCCAGAATGCTGTGCATGAGAACACATTATTTTGCATCCAACGCATTAGCTTTACACTGGCCTTTGTTTTCCACTACATCATTCATGGTACAAGTTAATTACATACTTTCAGTGCGCTGCTTTCTTTCTTACCACACAAGATAATACAATTCTGAACTCATTTAAGCAAACTAAGTGCTTTTCTCCTTATTATGTATTGTGCCAAACGGTAAATAATTGTAATTAATAAGAAAGCAGAGCAGAGTTCGGCAAAGTCACTTCTTTTTATTAATAAAGAAAACCAAGATTCTGTCGAGCACAGTGCAGGATGTTCCTTTGCTGCTCCCAAAATACCACATTGGTCATAGCCAATTGCTTCTTGAGACAGGCAGACGATGACAATGAAGACTTTAATTTGTTTTCCTCAGCATACCCCAGAATTAGCTTTTCTACGGCATAACAAGTAAACTGCAAACACCTTCCTGGTACTTACTGAAACAAAACAGGTGCAATCAAAGTTTCATCCTGTGTATGAATATGCCAACAAAGTTGTTTTTATGTTCATCCTCTTCTGTCAATTTAGTCTGATTAACCAAATTGTGGTAGTCTTCAGGGCTTCCCTTTTTTACCACAGTACTTATTCAAACATTTCTCCATCAGTTCCAGGCTCCATACACCAAGGTCCCTTTGCCTACATACTTATCTCCATTTATCTACACCCCAGAAGATGATGTATATCTTAGCACCTGGGCATTCCCAGACTGGGGTTTTGCTGCCTTCTGGAACACATCGTTGCCAGTGGGGTTGTTAACATTCAAAGGAACATAACAACCAAGAAATGTTTGGATTTTACTTCATTGCTTGGTCAGCAATGTCTGCTTCTTCTCAGTAGACTGTGCCATCAAATAGGATGGGTTTATTTTGTTTGCTTTTGTAAGGAAGGTTGTAGGTAGTACCTAGGTACTTGAAAAAGGTGGTAACTGTCAAATAGCATGTCATTTAGAAAAGAGAGCAGGCTGCAATTCCAAAATCTTATTAGCAAATAGATGCTCCTAAGGCTTATGACCTGAGAGGAATCAAGAAGCGAGGGTAGGGAGAGGGAGCTGTGAGTGGAGAAACTTGTCACACAGGTGTGCTAGAGAAGAATAGGGTTTACTACCTCTAGTTTGCTGTAAAGTTACCCCTACATTAGATGTACATATTACAGACAAGTGGAGCACTGTTGTAATGAAGTTCACCACCACCAATGCCAAAAAACCACATTTCACTAACTCGTATTATACAGAAGACAGCGGGTCATACAATAATTCTAAAATCAGGAAAACAGCTAAAATAAAGATCTCTCCCAACACTTTGTGATGGTAGCAATTAATTACTTAGTCATTAGTGCTAATGTACTATACTTTGGGTTCTGTTTGTAAATAAGAGGTTTGTAGTCTGGGAAAGTAATTGTTTCATCATTCATTTTCAGTCACAAAAGCCAAAGGTGCCTTTTATACAAACAAATTGACTCTAGTCTGCTAGCATTTAAATGGTCAAGCTAGGCTTTAAAATTGGAAACATTTAGATGAATGACCAGGAATTTTCTCTTTGACTAGCACTAATTCTTTTTTTCTTTAGCCTGATTTCCACTAAGGAAATTAAGCAGGTTAATGAGCAGCTGTGTTTTGATTCTTAATGGAAGTTCTGGTTTGGCAGAGGATAGGGAGGGGGGTGGGGGGGAGATAAAAAGAAGAAAGACAGAAAAAAAACCCCAACACTAAATCTGTAAAAGTCTGCAAAATCCTTAGGTTTTACATGCTCAGAGATTTCTATTACTTATTAGAAACAAAAGACTGATGTCTAGGGCTGATTTTTTAAAGTATTTTGTGTACATGTTCCATGTGATATTAATTATCTATCAGATCAACACCTCACTAGGACCTAAGATCGCTAGACTTACATCAATATCACTTTTATTGTTGTACAGGTATAGATACTAACAGAGCTCACTGAGTTGAAAAGCCTAAGAAAAAAGTATAGATTCAGTGGTAGTCAGGATTCATTAATGATTTCAATATGGTAGGTGGAGGGGTGGAGGAGGAGAGGGAGTGGTGATGGATGTATTTTATGTATTCACATTCTTTTAGTTCTGTAACCTCCACATTTAACCTACCCCCCCCCATCCCCAATATTCAGAGACATTATCACACCTAACAGTAGCTTTAAAACTAATAAATGCTGCATTACACATTGATATGCACCCTTTCAAATGCAAGTACATCTTGAATTAAATGCTAGCATTGATCTAGGCAAGGTAGTTTAAATCTGGATTATATAAATGAATTGCAGGACATGAATTCAGGCTGGGTAGGGAGACTGTATATTATGCACTAGAAACCTATAAGAAGAATAGTTCTGCTCATTTCAGAGAGAAGCACCAGAAGTAAATTGTGGAGCTGAAACAGAAAAGAATTATCTTGAACTTCCTTCTAACCAAATCTCAGTGAAAATGCTGAGAAAAATTGCATATACACAACTTTCATTTTGCATGGATTAGTTTACCTCTTTATGATACCTAGAGTACAGTGTATCAACTTTAAGTTGGTATAAAGAATTTATCTCAAATTTTTTTATCTCTTTATGACAAATGTTGTGTCTCCTTGAAACCATGATTATAAAGCCAAGTACCCTCTCGGGAAGAAAAGGGCAGTTCAGGAAATCCTAGATATAGAGATGTAAGACACCACCTTTATGTGTGAGTGATTTGAATACCACCTCTGTTTTCTGCGAAGGTATACCAGAAATATTTTTTGCTCTAAGAAATAAGGTCAGAGAACAAGGAGTAGCGGTATTACTACTAGTAGTCTTAATAAGGAGTAGTAGTTAGCACATTTCAATTGAGACAAAATTTAAAACAATAAAGCTCCATTGCTGGCATTCAAATTTAGCATCTTCATAGCAAAAGCAGGCTTCTTCTCTCCACTTGGTGTGTGGTATTATGTACTCTCACGGAAAGCGTACTGGATCCCTGCTCCATGGGTGTTTTTTGTTCTAAGCCACATGTTCTAGTTATATTGTTTATTGCTCATGTTATGCTGAAGTGGAAACATGTTATGTTTGAAAAAGAAGTCTCTCATGGAAGCAGTTCAAAGACCCACACAGTGGCTTCAGTGATTTCTGAGAGAAATTTGTTCATGTTGGAAGAACTACAGCTTGTGCTTTTCTCTGGTTTCTCTTTCTATCACCTTGTGCCATTCATGTGACAAGAGGCAAACTGCTCTAATACAACACTAGTTTGGTTTCGCCACACAGATATACAACACCCTACCCAATTCTGCATTCAGCACTTCATGCATTCATATTTGTATTATTGTAATTCAGGTCTTTATTTTTTTCTCTCTCTCCTTTCATGAACTTAGTAGACTTAACCATGATTACAGCAGTAATATTTTCATACTGGTTTTCAGTTTGCAATATCAAAAAAAAAAAAAAAAGAAACAACCAACAAACACAGAAAATGGATATGGAGTTGTATGAAGAAGCATTAATACCTGCTGCATAATTTCCCTAAGTAGAACATTGATTTCTGCAGGACAACTGCCAGACAAACATGAACAAAAATATTAAAGTTCATATTTCAGTAAACAGGGAAGAGTGAGTTGAAAAGAAGAAAAGAAAGGGGGAAAAAACAACAAAACCCCCTGTATTCATCTCATGTTTTTAAGACACTCAACACTCAACTGAATTTTATACAATTTTTCCTACAGAAACAAAGCTTTAAGTTTTGACTCAATTTTCCAAATGTAGATGTTAGTGCCATTTGAGATGCCTGCAAGTTACCATTCCAGGAGGTCCTGTGCTTCCTGTAGGTATCTTTGTCACATCTTCAGGAGCCCTGTGGTCTTCTGAAATAGCAACTGAGGCACAGCCTGTTTATTTGAGGGCATTTCAAGTGGTAGTAAGAGCTCACCTGTAGCAAGCTTTATATTTGCCTCTGGTAGCACTGTACAAGTGTGATTTCAGGCACATCATCGGAAAGTGCAGCAGAATTACAGCAAGGATGACATGAAAAGGAATTTAAATGTTGAATTGGTATATACAAAATGATAGGTGATTTCTGACGATACACAAAGAAAAACTGGCTCTAGGGGAACAACAGAAAGCTTTTAGAGACATTTAATCTGTTTTAGCTGATTACTGTCTTTCTGCACTGTGAATTACATAGATTGCCATCCTTACTGTGCACAGCAGAATAGTGTTCAGGTTTCCATCTCGTTGTATTTTTCTGTGTATGAAAGAGTGAAGGGAGAGTGTAGAACTTACTCTCCAATGTTATCTGTGTACTCACTAATGGAAGCAATACATGCCATTACAAATAATGTAATAACCTGTTTCCCAGCTGGTTCTAAACAAAATGGAATGGATGGCTTGTGGTTCAGAGAGCATACTAATTAGTAGCAACATCCTGCTCAAAATCAAAGAGTTAGGACTAGTCCAATTCCAACTATTCTGCAGGAAAGGCAGAGAGACAGGAACCACAACTTACCAGAAATATAGACATTTCTTCAACAGAGAAAGCAACAACACAGAAAGAGCACTCACTTATAGAAATATCCAACCTGTGTTGGGTAGGCAAAGAAGTAGGTGGACTCAAGAAGTAGAGTCAATTAAAAATGCGTAGCAGGTTCTGAGAAACAAATCAGAGGTGGAGTTAGGCATTGATAATTAAGTGCTGTAGTACAATAATCAGTTTTGGGGGATCTTTTTGATTTTTGGATTTTGGTTCTTTGTTTGTTGGGGTTTTTTTAATCATCATTTAGAATACATACAATTTTGCAAATAATAACTCTGCAGTTCAATATTCTAGACTGTGGCTCAGCAAGAGCTATCATTGAAGCACCTTTGAAAAATCAAGCCATTCTCCTGAAAGGCTAGAAATATATATCAAACTGAATCTGCTAAAATTAATGAGATTGCTTGCATATTTCTTTCCTTTAACCTATATAACTCCCAGCATCTCAGATCACTTGCTGACTTGCTTTTCTTCCTTCTTTTTTTCTTCCCAAGAACTTGGGTTCACCAATCTGAATACACAAATGTTCTCTTGTTGTTGCTGTAAACACAGCCCTTCACTTGTTAATAGATTCAAATGCTTGTGCTCCTGATGGTTTTTGTTTGCTTGTGATTCAGTCACAGAAATCCCTGTGTAGTAAGGAGTCTGAAACAAGCATGCAGCTGCTTGCCAGGCAGACAGATAAACTGACACAGCATAATTTTGTGCTTTTGGCATCCTCCTTTGATTCAACCGTCATGTGGATGCCATGGCTTTATTAACAAGTACTTTAAGGCCTCTAAGTCCATTTCACTATTAACTTCCCTCCCCCACCCAGCCCCACCCCCTTTTCTTTTTGCCTCTAGACATATTTGTGAACTTTGGAACAACCTAGTGCTGTAGCAATCATATCACTTTCAATTTGCACAGTTTTTTTTTTACTGTAAGACTTGGTAGTGGTTCTTCTTTGTACCATGGCTGAAATGTGCTAGAACCTTTATGAGCAAATAAACAAAATCTAGCCATGGCTGTTAAACTGGAATCAGTCCCATACATAATGACTCTACCTGAGCACATAATAATAGCCCATAATTGCACTGTCTTGTTGGTAGGGGTTTACATGACAGCAGACTGAATCCTGATTTGGTTATTCTGAGCCATGGTAGTATAACTAAGAGTAGAATTCGGCTTTTGAGCCTAAGAGTTTAGAAATATGCCAATCCCCTGGGTTTTTTTCAGTAATTCCTATGGATTTATTTATCTTAACAGAAAATACAGTTTACAAATTGATTTTGTTGCAGCTGTGTGGCAAATATTTATATATATAAGAAAATAGTCTAAATGCTAGCAGACAACAAAGAGAAGTCACAAAGCTGTATTCGGCTGTATCAAAATTGTTCCCAAAAGAAGCCCATTTACACTCAGAGCTTGGATGAAAGAGGGCCCCGTGCAAAACAGTCTTCACATTGTACATCAGTACTAAGCAAAGAAACAAACTTTATATGAAATTGTAAGTGCATCAGCATCACTTGGTCTTTGTGACCACAACTATATTCCTCTATTTGGTGATCCAAGGCTTATCAGTAAGGATTGGGTCATGGCATCTCTCTTTTTTGCAATGCCCCTTTCACTTCGTAGGTAATATCTCCCATACATATGATTCTGTGAGATTCTCAAGATATGACCAAATTCCAGCATATAGGAGATCTGAATTTAGCAGACCAAAGATCTATTGATTTCTTGAGTGAGATAACCTTGTACTATGCTGGCATACCATCACTGAACTCAATAGGATGCAAATTTGAGTAAAAATCTAAAGACATGCACACTCCCATGGTTAAACTCATAACATGTAGGAGTTAATTCCAATGCCATGTTATTTCTAGAAGTGCTGGCAAGGGATACAATTAAAAAACGTAAGAAGCAACACGTGCTGGCTTTTGTTGAGCTTCCCTTTGTGTCTTTTAGATTTATCCAAAGACGAAACCAGCATGAAGTCATGTTTCCTAACCAAATCAACAAAAGGTTTTATCTTGAAGGAGTCTGTCTGTTGATCCGTCTCTGACTGTAACCACATCCTCAAATGGTAAGCTCAAGAGGTAGCAATTTGTTCTCTCAGCTTCCTTTCATGCAAATTTTCAGCATCAATAGGGGAGTAAATATTGTCTGTTAGTGTATAGTGTATCAGCCCCTCTATCTCCACTCAAGCACAATGAGAATAAATAATTACTGAGGCAGTATGGTAACAGAGCTGTGCTGTGCCTCACACCGAGTAATTGTTTAAATATCTCCAAACAGTAAGAACTCTCTCCGGAAAGCATCAGCAAATTGTAGTCTCACTGTGAAAACTGAGCACACAATTTTCTGTAATTTTATCAGCTTGTCAGTCTCAACAGTAAATGAACATGGGCACCAAGTCTTCCCCAGTCCTTTAGGGTCATATTCTATCTCTAGATATTTCAGGTCCCCATTCCTTCTCACTTAGAGTTGTATGCCTGAATACTACAGAAATCACAGTGACTAAAAGTAAGGCATCTGTGCTACATGGCTAGAGAGGAAAAATGAAGACAGAGCTTTGAGGGTACTGTATCTTTGCTCATTTGGAAGTATATGGTTGCTATTAGTTTGAAGGCACAGGCATGGTGTCATTGCTTTGTCTGAAATGGCTGCCCAACTTTTCAAGGAAATACATGATTTCAAAGAAATGCAGAAATACAAGTTCAATCTGATGTAGATTAAATTAATGCCTTAGAAATGTTGGAGCTTAAAATCCTTATATAATTGATGGAAAGAGTTGGACACCTCTACTGTATGACTCAGAGCACTCAGTTTAGGAAAAGCCACACACACATTCAGGGCTCTCATGGCTCAGACAACTTTAAGGCTAAGACAACTTTGTTAAGTCCCCGAAGCTAAGCAAAGTGAATATCTCATCTATCTCCTAAGCTCAAAACCTTCTTACATCAGCTAAGCAATCACAGAAAGTTACTCCTGCAAGTAAGGATTTACCTGACCTCTTCCAAAGCAAGGATATCTACCTATTCTGATCATGGTCATCCAACAATTTGTCACATGACTGAGAAGATATAAGTGCAATTCCAAAAGCTGGACTTCCTTGAAATACTAGTAAGCACCAAAAAGATGATGATTTATTCAGGACTGGATCTGCCTCAGTCAAGCAAACAATTTAAACACACATTTAATGTCAGTAAGATACTGTTGCAGAGAAAGGAACTGTACAGCCTCGAGTTAAAATGTTATAACTGCTGGGTCTAGCTTAGAGCTCAACGTGACTCTAGATTCATCTAGTAACTGACTTTCTAGAGTAAAACCTGCATCAATTCATGCCACTGAAATACCATTTGGGCTTGGGTGGAGTCTTGTATAAATGACCTCCTACACAGCAACACAGGGCCATGAGGAGTGCTCTAGCCACTGGCTTGGTTCCTTCAGGAATGCACATTGATACATTTGGGAAAAAGGGAGATATCAAGTGATTATAGGATCAAATTCAGTTGATGAGCAAAATTTAAACTTTAAAAGTCCATTTCAGTCTTCATGCAAGTGGGAGAAAAGCACCTAAATATCATACATATGTCTGAGGAGTTGTGCACCAGGGCTGGGGATGACCATGCCATGATTAAAAAGACTTGTGGGAATTATTTCGAGAATTCGTTGTTCCCATTGGGAACAGGAGAAAGGCCAAACTAAAGGGAAAGCTCCCCAGTCATTGAGCTGTAACTGTCTGATTTTCCCAGGGAGTATACAGGGCGTGGGACATGACATTGCCCTGGCTCTGCACACTGCATGCAATGGCACCACACAGTAACAACCTTGAGCCTATGCTGCTCATTTGCTTTGTGCAACTTTATAACATTAGTTCATTTTTCTGTGTTTCTCTCAAGTATCTATACTGGTTCATGAATGCCTATACTTCAAGCAATAGCCATGAATAACTAAATTTGCACAACAATGAACAGTTTATGGAGTGAATTCACTCCCTGGGAATTATTCACATACACCATGAAAGGAGACAATGAGCTAGTTGGTTTTAAGCCCATTATATGAAGGATAGCAGCAAATGTTTAGCTTTAAACATGCAGTTTCCAAAATTAAAGTTCACTCTGTCTGTTATCAAGATGACATTAAAAGTGGCCATGTGTATTTGAAAGCTTTACCTTCAGATCAGTTTAGATTACTTACTGTTGTTGAAGAAGTGTAAGAATTTCTGAGATGGCTATACATTTTGTGTATCTGTCTTTGCATACCATATACACATCTGCCTGCATGAAATAAAGTTTGAAACAGCAGCTACACAACTTCCTCCAAACCTGCATTTTCAGCACCAGAGTAAGGAACACTGAAGTATCCTGCTTCTTGCTGATAATGACTATTTTCTTTGTCTTTAAAGAGAATATAGCTTTTTTTTTTTTTCTCCTGGAGCAGTGTCATGTATCTACTAAACATAGATCCTATGTGCTTATTCCACAGAATATTAAAAATGAACCATAGGATTGTTCTGATAGTTTTTACTGTATTTGCCATATTCAGTAAATAAATAAATAAATACACAAAAGACAGAAAGTGTCATGATGAGACAGCTACTTGTATTACAAAATTAGCTCTTTTACTCCCAGTGAATAGCCTCTTTAGAAGAGTAGCTTATTTCAGTCTCCTCGTCTTCCTGAAATGAATCTGTAGTGAAAAGCAATTATAGTGAATATTTCCCTGTTCCCAGTGCCTCTAAAGGTACCTATATCAATTTGATTAATTTATATTAGTTCATATATTTGGTTTGTTCATATATTTTGTTGTATATACATTTGTGTGTCTGCGAGTGTGCGTTTGTCTGTGAAAATTCCCCAGGCACGGCCAGATTTGACTGCCAGGGTGGTTGCCATTGACAGCAATTGGGAAAGCAGCTGCAAAGACATCTAGTCCTGTCTCTGGGGCTGCAGTGACTGCTTTCCCTGGAATTAGACTGGGAATACTGACATTTCCACTCCGGCCATCACAGAGCTATTCAGGAGATCAAGATAATATCCTTTAAATCAACCTCATGGATCTGAGGATGCTGTTGTCTCAAGGTGTCCCTGAAGAGGGTCTGTTACTACAGCAGCTGCTGAAGAAAGATATTTTACACGATGGATGCAGATTGAGTTAAATTTAAGAATCCTCTAAGGATTTACCGAAAGCAGTTTGATTGAAACTGCATGGAGGGAGAATTATGCATAAGTGCTTAAATTCTAACTCTCATCAGGAAGACCACAGAGTAAGATGTGGCATTAGAAAAGGAAAGATTTCACTCACAGGTGCTAAATGAGTATCAAGGTAGTGAAAATTTCCCCAACTTTCCTGAACATTTCATTTCAAATCTATGTGTGGTTTAAATGGAGGTTTTTAGGTGTACTACCAAAGCACCCAGGCTCATAGGGCCCACTGTAAAAGGTATGTTTTCTGAAGGGGTAGAGGATTCATGTACGACTGTAGTCCTACAGATCTTATAGGCAGCTGTGTATAAAATGCAAAAATTTCTAAATGTCCCTATGGAAGGAAAAGGCTTGGTCAGAGCTCATACCTCCTTGGTCAACAGAAAATGCAGGTGTGTAGGGGAAGCAATGTGTTAGATGATGTTGTATGAGGAAGCATTACTTTTGCATGAGCAAGGCTCATGTTGAGTGAAAAGGATGATGAAAAATACAGGGGATGTGACCTCTCCTATCATTTACCTCATCAACATTTACAAAATATACTAGAACGGGGTTTCCTAAGCCCTATTAGAGTTCTAGAGTTCAAACAGCAGTGTTACCCCAGAAATAGCACTTAGAAGGATTTGCTTAGATTAGGAAATGCTGCCAGGGCTCAGTCACTTGAGCAGTGTATGTCCCCGCTCTCACCTTCAGAGCTTTTTTTGCTCAATAGTGTAAGAGTATCTCACTCCTCTTCTTCACTTTCTCACCGGATTTGGGAAGTCCCTTCTCTGGAGGTGGGTTGGCTCATTCTCAGGGCATCCTCACCTCACTGTGTTCTGCAGATCAAGAGCAAAACTTTTCTTGTCTGCAGTCAGGCAAATCAAACAAAGAAGCAGAGATCACAAACATAATTTCTTTCCTACAAGTTTCACAAAACCAGCAATCAGAGAAGGCAGTTCAAATCTTCATTACTTGGTTTTTAAAAACTTTCATGTGCTAACTTCTGTTATCAAACATGGCAGCCTGTATTTCATCATCAAACTCTACATTAAGAGATTGAGATATATGAGAAGAAACACTATAGTTAAAGGGATGATCAGTTGAGAAACACAAGTCCATAGAAACCAGGCTTCATTAACTCTGCATCTCACAAACTACTGGAGTTCAGTTTGCCTGATTTTTCTTTGAAAGTGGAATTGCTAGAGCATGATGTTTCTTCATTTTCTTCTTCCTTTTTTTTTTTTTTTTTCTGGTGAATGTGGTTAAAAAAAAAAAAGGAAAAGGAAAGAAAAAAGATGCTAAAAAATATAAGGGGAAGATATTTCTTTTGTCCTATGAGAAAAGCTGAGAACTGATGGCCATTTATTTCTGATCATTTTGATTTTTGTTGTTAAATATAGTGCTTTTTAAATCAGCTGTCATGAAGTGCACTCTACCTCCATACAGCTGCCAAAAATATTCCTGTTTTATCTGCTTTTGTGTATTTTGGACGTTTGCTCTAATCCACCGATTTTCCATCACGGAGCTATGCATTGGCAGTATTCTGCAAAAACTCCTGAGGAAAAGGGAGGCATTTGAGGCTGGATTTTTGTTGTTTATTTGTTTGAGGGTGGGTGTTGGGTGTTCGGGGCTAGAGCGGGGATTTCTTCTTAAGTACACTCTCTGTAATGACTGTCCTTTTTATATAAGGCAGCCACACATAGGGGGAAGTGATAGAAAGTGCAGAATTAATCCCACTGGAGTCCAGCCAAGAACTGGCTGTATAGTAGGTTCTGTACCTGTGAAATGCCAGATGTCTATACATTTAGGAGTGCAGAAATTACCATTGAAATTACATGTTTTTCCAGCTAAACAGTTCAGAGGCAGAAGTGACAATCACGGGAGGTTATTATTAAATGCATGGAGTGGTCCCAGCTCCAGCCAGGGGAACCCAAAGCATCTGTGCAAATCGGCTGTGTACAGACTGGTCCCTTTGTCCCTGACTCCAAAGGACTTGCACACAGCCCAAATCTGTTGCAATTTAGCTATTTAGCTCTCCCTTTTTTTTTTTTTTTTTTTTTTTTTGTCCCACTTCTTTCTAAAAACTCAGCAGGTGTGGTGAAGGGAACTGCTGAAACTAACAGCACCATCTACTGGGTATAAGACATTTTCACCTAATAGAGCTAATTTTGAGCACTGATGAATAGAGAAAACAAACAAGAGAAATGGATCCTCAGGGGTATAGAATATTCAAAGTCTCTTTCCCACAGGCTGGGATTTTTTTCAAGGGAATCTGAAATATGAAAGGAAATTAATTTATCTCTGTTATTTCTCTGTGAATAACCTGGACTGCTCACTATTGCTGCATTCCAGACAATTATTCTCATTGGCGATAGTAAAACAGCTCAACATGACTTTTGAAAATGGGGAACGAACATCTGGGTCAGGTTCCTTCAAAGCTTTGCTTTCAAACTGTATTGGGTCTGGCGGAGCCCCGTAGCAGCCCTCCTAGTGCTGTGCTGATGTTGGGAGCTAGAAAGGTGGTGATAACACACCAGGGGTTTGGCTACTGCCGAGCAGTGCTCACACAGCATCCAGGCTGGCTCTCCAACATCCTCACCACCAGGTTCAGGGTGGGCAAGATCTTGGGCAGGGACACAGCCAGGACAACTGGCCCAAAGTGCCCAATGGGATGTCCTATACCATATGATGTCTGCTCAGGTATAAAAGCAAGAAAGATGGAGAAAGGAGGGGCATTCATTATTTACAATGTTTGTCCTCCAGAGCAACCACTATGCATACTGAAGCCCGGCTTCCTGGGAAATGGCCGAACATCACCTGCTGATGGGAAGTAAAGAATAACATCTTTTGTTTACCTTTGCTTCTGTGCATGTGACTTTTTCTATTGCTTCATTAAACTGCCTTTATATTGACCCACAAATGCTTTTTTCACCTTATTTTCTTCCCCCTGCCCTGTTCTGCTGAGGAGAGGAGTGATAGATCAGCTTGTGGTGCACCTGGTGTTCAGCCAAGGTCAACCTACCACACAAACCTAGGTTGCTTCCGAAATAAAGTGAACAAAATAACTAAAAAACAGCAAAACCAGTCAGAAGTTGCTTCTATCATATGGTCCTGATCTATTTCCATTAGAAAGATAAGGAAGCTGAGGAAAAAAGTAAGTTATTATAATGGAAAAAAAACTTGGAAGCACTGGACTTCATGCTCCTCTTACCTGGATTTGCAACATGAGCTTGGGACGTTTCTTGACTGGGAAGCACAGACAGCTATTTTCAAGAGACCTTTTTGTCTGCATTTTTTAGTCTTAAATGATAAGTATCTCTTATCTGGAAGACCATGAGTAGGCATAAATGGAAGTAGTGGAGAAGAAGTGTTGATGGATTTTAAATACTCGTCATCAGTTAGTTGACTGTCTCAAAAATGCGGTTTTGTGAACCTCTGTACAAGAGGCTTTGCAGATACCAGAATATTTTTCTCAGTGCAGATTCATACATGTAAGAGTTGCTGCTCCACTAAGCTTTGTTTTCAGCAGTCTGCTTGTGTGGTAAAAGCCTGTCAACATCAAAGCATTTTATTCCCCGTTGGTGCCATCTGAGATGCAGACCTGGTAACGCAGATTGACTTCTGCCATCTCAAACCATTTCACTGAAAGGCGTGATTCTTCCCATCACAGCCACCAAACTTAGTATACCAGCAGCTTGCTATATTTGTACCCCTACCACAATGAGATGAAACCAAATCTATTTTATAAGCCATTTCTAAATGTTAATGGTACTATGATACTTGAGATATACTGGTGTAGCTGCAGAAAACAGCAAAAACCTGTAATGTGCATAACATGAAATTGCACAATCCAAATTAAACTCACATCTGCCTTTGGCTAGAGGCAAAACACTAGAGCAGAAAAATGAGATCTGAGGAAGCTATGATGCTCCACCAGCAGAGAAGAGCTTCCTCTGGAGGAGATGAGGCATCTTCTGAACATACAGAAAAGCACTGCTTTTCTGACAGAGTGAATGAGGATGAAGATCAGTTTGGTCTTGTTCAGGCTTCTGGAAAAATATATTTTATACCGGCTCATTTAGCTCTCCTTACCGCTGAAATGAAAACAATCATCTGTTACGTCTTTAGTACCAAAAAATCTCTCACTCTGGCTTCCTTTAGCAAGTTCTCTATAAGAACACCCAGCCCTCTCTTGTTTGTGCCCCACAGCACTTGCTATTTAAAGAACAATCAGGTTGCCTTCCTCATTCCTAATTCAAAACCAGATAGCTGTCTCGATTACAACAAAGCGTATTGTAGTTTAGGGAGGTTGCACTTTACCATTGCCCACCTGCCTGTGGATGCAGCCCTCCACGATATGGATGGCTGCACGATTATAATTTTTTTTTCCCTTCAGGGCTTTCTGATGACCCTTCTGAAGAGTCTCCCACCTGCACAGGGCCAGAGCCTGAGGCGAGTATAGAGGACACTGGACACCAGCTATAGGAATCTTGAAATGGGACCCTAAGGTCAGTCAATCATATCCTAATAAGAACACTGACTTCCAAATTAAAAGCAGGGTGGAAGAACCAGGCTCACAGAAAAAGCGATCATTCATGCAGTATCATGCTTGGCTTTTCTGTTTTGTTTTTGTTTTGCTGTTTCCATGGAAGTTACTGTCATTTGTAGTAATCTGTTTAACTTTCCTCTTTCCTAGATTTCAAGGCAAGAAATTATACTAATGTCCCTTGGAGAGGGTGATGTGATTTTCACTCCACAGTCCTCACTCTTTCTCCTAGATTCAGCTTCTTTCATGAGGGAAATTGATACTGAAGTGATGTTTTAGTGAGTTAAACAGTATCAGATGGGTTTTTGCTGGAGAAAAAGAAACACAAGGAGCAATTTACCCTCTACAAGAACAAATCTGTTCTGTGTAAACAACAGCTTATTTCGGGATTTTATATAAACTGATGCCTGGTTAAAAGGATTTCCCAGGTGGTCATAGTGAATGTAGCTCCTTCCGTTAGCACTCCTGGTGTGGTGGGAGAGCTTTTTCTAACGTGAGAGCAACATGTATTTTGTTGGATCATCTCTTTTCCATCCAGACCTCCCCTGACTTAGCTAACAAGTGTTAAAAGGAATTCATGTTTTTGAATGTTGGTTGGAGTAGGTGTCTATAGCAAAATCTGTTACTGCGCAGAAGCATGGAGCTTTCCCGAACACCAAAACCTCAGTGACAAGAAAAAATCAAGCTTCTACTTTGGAAAAGCTTTAAAAATCCTTTTGAGAAATGTTCTCCTTCACAAAGCTCTAACTGAAAGCTTCCCGTCCTGCAGAGACTGTAAGGGCAACATGAAGCAGCCATGCAGGTTGCTGACACATGTTGGTTTGCAGCTCCTGAAGAATGACCCTGCACTTCTCCCAGTCCTCCCGCAATACATGCCGATTTTGTATTTTCCAAGGAGCTGCTTGCTGTCAATCCATTCATGAATCCGACACAGAATGTTTGGGCCAGAATTATAAAGCCAGAGTGACATTTCAGATCTTTGTTGATGGGCTTGATCCCACCTAAAACCATTTCTATTCATTGGAAAGGATGAAACAACTCTAATGTCCAAAGTCTGTGGTCCTGGAAAGCCCAATTGGTGTACTGAGCAGAGCACTCATGAAGAAATCATTTAATAGGAATTATCACACTGTAAAAATGCCTGAGTTATATCCTTAACTATTGGATTTTGAGGGGGATTAACTGGTCTCTGAACTGGATCTGTAGTTATGGCAGATGAGTCCTAACACTCAGCCACACCTGATTGTCCTTACGACCGTGAAGTCACAATAAGACCCTGAAATTTAGACATAGTTAACATCTCTGTTACAGCAATGGAGAGGGGAGTGACTGTATTGTAGTGTGTGAGAAAACTGTGCTTGTCTAGGTCTGCCAGCAGCACATACCATGCCTGAGGCCAGAAATTAAACCCAAGAAGAGTGGGATTCTCCTTATCCTTCTTCCTTTTCCAGCTTCAGAATCAATCCTCATTCAGAAATGATCCCAGAACAAGGAAAGGGGGAGAAGGATGAGGAGAAAGACTTCAGACAAGCCAGGGTCTTGTGCCTGCCTCCAAAAACTCCTCAGCAATGCTGGGTGGGAAGAGTAGGCAACTTCACTGGGACCTCAAGGATTCAGACCTGACCTTAAAATCCTCTGTGAGCAGTACAGTTAGAGCAATGCTTCACTGAGCACCTCACAGCTTCTTTTGGTGCTTATGTGACTCTGTAGGTCAGGTTCTTTGTTAATGCCATTGCCTTAATTCATCTATCAAACATGTTGGACTTCCAGCCATCTGCTGGCCATGTGAATGTTTTCTGTGCCTCTGACATGGGCACCATCCTTTAAAATGGTGCCTTTAAAAAAGGTATTCCGTTTTTAATTCTACTGTTAACCCGATTGGATTGATCATTTACTTGATCTAGTCCTCTTCTGGCCTTTGAAGTCTCTTTGCCTTTCATAGTGCTATTGGTGTTGCTGATTTGAATGTATGATTTAGAAGCATTGCTCGAAGGGCTGCTGGCACCTGCCCTCAATGATCCTACCACACTGTCTCATTAAATCTGCCATCACTTTCATTCTGCTGTTTTCAGGTGTTCATTTTCTTTCAGCTTTGTCCAAGTATTAGATTCCCCTTGACAGGGAGTTAGGCCATAGGATACACATCAGCATCTTTCAGTCCTGATCTAGATCATGGCTCAGAGATGCCTCCAAATCAAGGGAGTTCTGTACATATTCAGTGATGTGCTGCAGCTCCATTCCCATATTCCTGTACGTTGTATTCATTATTCTGATGGGTGAGTGAAAAATAATCATCAGTGACAGGTTTGGTGGCAAAGGATGAGCAGTGTTATCTGAGAGCCATTACAGGACATCTGAATCACAGCTACACTCTTTTGTGAGTCTCTGTTTGTCTGGTGTACATAAACCCAGGAGCTCACTGTTTTTCCCAGTATGCATCAAAGGCAAAGTATCTGGAAACCTGCTCCCTTTTCCAACACTGTTATAGTCTTAATAAGGTCTTGAAGCAGGAAATCAGAAAAGAAGGGTTAAGAATCAAGTTGCACAGGGCTTACAAGCATGTTAGGGAAGTAGGGACAACATAAAGAAATCTGCAATTTCAGTTAGGAAAATCTGGAATGTATGAGTTGTCCAGTAAACCAAGTGCTGCAAGTACATTTTGGATTGGTCCCAGTGGACTGGTGGAATTCAGGACATTTCTGGCAAGCACAGAGAAGGGATTGCACTCTTTTCCCAGATGAATCATGGCAATACAGGATTGAGGTGATTGACAAGACAATCTGGGACATTCCTGGTTGGTGAATAAAACCACTACATCTGTTTCCTGCAATAATAATCCCCTAATCTCGCATTAGATATTTTATGTTGTATAAAACAAACAAACAAACAAAAAACCACCAAACCCAAACCTTGCCCCCACAACTCTCAAAATATAAGCAGTCATTTCATTTAGAAATAGAAAGAAATCTGTTTTGTAATTTCTGTTCATAAATACCCAGTAGCCAACTGAAGAAAAAAAAAAAATCTGATACAATTTAAATCATTTACACGCAAAGGTTTTTCAAGGTAATTCTGGATGTTGCCTATCCTGAAGGTAAAAACTACACTTTGCATTGTAGCTTCATTCCACCTTCCTTCTCTTTCGTTATCCTTACCTTTCCCCGTCCTCATCCTCTGTCCACCATACTATGGAAGTGGACTCTGATTTATCCTGCCAAAAGAGCCACTGGAATATAAGCATAATGCTGGGCCTTCTTTTCCTGTTAATCAATAATAACATCAGATAATGTGAAAATATGACTAAAGGCAGGTTAGCTTGGCTTTGGGTCTTCTCTCTTTCACACCGACCAGGATTTAGCTAGGAGGTTTCCAAAACCTGGTCTGAAGTACAGTCTGTACCATGGCTCCCTCTGAGGAAATGCAGGAGCAATGGCGCCTTGCAGTGGCAGAGTTTTATGTGTGTATGACTTGCATATCGTAGAACCATGGAATGGGTTGGCTTGGAAGGGACCTTAAAGATCATCTAGTTCCCACCCCCCTGCCACGGGCAGGGACACCTTCCACCAGACCAGGTTGCTCCCAGCCCCGTCCAGCCTGGCCTTGAGCACTGCCAGGGATGAGGCATCCACAGCTTCTCCAGGCAGCCTGTGCCAGTGCTTCACCACCCTCACATCGCTAATCTGCACTAACAGGTCTAACAAACAGCCGTAACACCTCCAGAAGACTTCACATCATACCTGTAGTATGCCTGCTCCAAAGGAGTGTTAGATACCAGATGTCCACCTGGAGTGGGAGTCCAGGCCAGCGTTCAAGACTGATCCCATCCCAACCACTTTTTGCCTGGCCCCGCTTTGTCATGCTTGTCCCAGAACTGCCAGCGTTTTGTCTGAGCTGAGCAACCCTGAGCTGTTCTCAGCCCTGGAACTTGGATTAGTAATCTGGGTATCCCTGGCCAGATCCCCCCACAAGGAATTTCTAGTTAATTTTAGGTCAAGGGTACCTTATCTACCAAGGGATGGCTTTCATGCATGCTCTCGTCAGTACTTCCTATGTGCTGATTTAGTTCTTCCCTCACTGTAGAGCAATTTTAGGCCTCTGATGCCTAGTTTGTGGATTCCCCTATATGGCGAGAAAGGTAAAAGTTGAGCATTTACATGGCTCAGTGAACCTCACTCCTAGAACATTAAGCTTAGTGACTCTGAAAAGGTGGCTCTGATGCCTTTTTTTAATATAAAAACCAGAGCACATTAAACTCTTCCTTATTGCTCCAGCGGACATTAAACTCTTCCTTATTGCTCCAGCGGATTTTAGTGTTGTGGGTGGAAATAAAAGCTTTGCTAGTAGCTGAAGCATGGTGAGAAACCTCCAGTGTTGTTGCACTGTATCCTCTGGGCTCACTTTCTCTAGGGCTATTCCCTTTCCCTTTTCCACAGAGCTTGTGCCAGCCCCATCACCATAGCATCTGGATGCTTTCCAGTAGAGGATTAACAGCTGTCACACGGCTGCTTTCTTTCTTGTTCTTATGCCTGAGGAAAACCAGGGTGTCACCCTTGCACAAGTACCAGCTGTGACTTAAATCATCACTTCCCCAAATAAGATCACCACTCTTGTATTTAAATTAGTGTACAGAAAATTATACTCTACTAAATAAATCAGTCTGTCTTTCTTCCTTTCTCTCTCCCCCTGCTCCCTCCCTTCTTCCCTCCCTCCTTCTCTCCCTCCCTCCCTCCCTTCACTCCTTCCATCCTAGGTGTACAGGTATGAACTGCGTTGTCTATTCTACCTACAAAACCTGTTGTAAGCTACCAGCTGAGTTTCTATAGAAAGAAACGGCCACATAGTTATTGTATATTTAGTGGCATCTGTGGCAAAGTAATTACACACAAGCCTAAACACAGAGATTGCTGAACGGACGTCTGCTAAAAGATGCTGCAGAACTGGGATGGGAATCTGGACATGTAACTGATTTCTTTCCTTCTTTTCCTACCCCCCCCCACCCCCCCCACCCCCCCCATCCTGCCCCTAGTCTTTCTTCGAAGACTGTGAGAAAATAAACTGGTCCATTCACAGATGTAACTGCTTTATTAAATCGATCTTCAATCAACCACAAAAGTGAAATGTAATTCACCTTCCTAAGATAGAATTGACAGTTCAAGAAAATGTTCAGGGCTGACGACTGACCCAGGGCATTAATGCATTCTGCCTTCTGCAGGGCACTTTTTCTTCTTGGAAGTCGCCACCCCTGACCTGACCCAATTTGAAGAAAAACATACCCCAAAGTCAGCCTAATCTTGAAAGCAGGCATCGAGGATGTGATGAGGGTGATGACTTCTCAGGCACAAAGGTAAAACTGGCTGATTTGTCCTGCCACATGAACAGCAGCTGCACACTCCTAAAGCAACTGCCATTAGATGTGTGGAAAGGAAAAGCAGGATTTGTTCCACCTCCTCCATCCTGGCAGGTGTCATGGCAATACAAACATGTCAGAAGACTTTGGCCACAACAACAGCAGAAAAAGAAGTGGGGGAAATCTGTCAAGCAATTCAAAATGGGAGGATAACATATAATACTATTTATTTTTTCACCACAGCTTTGTGTCTCTGCATGCGTACAAGGGACAGAGAAAAAAACCCAAACAAACCAAAACCAAAACCCAAAAACCAGAAAGAGACATTTTCTTCTGCTTAAAGCTTTTCTTAAACATGTCCCTTGAAAACCCACTGCTCCATCCACCTGGCATTTTGTATGTTATTTTCCATCACAGTGAGATCTCAGAATTAGTGCTTACCAACACAGTGCTCATCATCAATCACATATTGTCCATTGTTTATTGAGCTAGTGCCTTTGCCATGCCAATATCTTCACATTTTATTAAACCCTCTTGATTTTTTATTATTCATTCACTTACACACTCACTTCCTCATGGTTTGCTGTGGTTGTGGTCTGCAGCGTTCAACAGAAATAGCACAAAACCTCCAGCACATCAGAATCAAAGAGCTACCTTTGAAGGGGGAAAAAAACCCACACCCAAAACACTGCAAATAAAGGCCTTCGTATAATACCTTTTATAATCCCCTCATAAGAAATTCACTGTCACACATTCACTCAGACATTATTGCAGTTTGGATGAAGAAGGACCAAGTATACTTCAATATGCCATCCCTAATCTCCTAAGATTAAGACTTAATCATCAGGCAACGAAGTATCCTGAATGGAAGGGAGGGGGAGAGGGGAGGAGGACACAGGCAACTCAGTTGTTTCATTGAAATTCTTTCATTTTGTATTGAAATATTTACATAGTATTTGAATTTCCATTCCTTCTTTCACAAGGTGAGTCTTAACTACATTGTAAAAGTCTTTCTCTCCATGAGAAGGCATAGCAGGAACTTTGGTATTACTGGTGTCCTGTATCTGCTAGACATGGAAAGGGGGGAAACCGAGCCTTCCTTGCAGTTTGGTAGAGGGTTTTGGACACTGAATTGCCAAAATAAGTAAATCTTGAGAAAAGATGGAAGTCTCTGCAAAGCCTGGAGCTAAATTTCCCAATCTTTGAAAGAATTTCAGCTGCCTTCTCAGCACTTGGCTTTTCTTACACTCTTTTCAGGATAACGTTTTTTGCAGGTCCCATTTCTATGTTTCTACATCTTCATCCTCACTGTGCAAGAATCCAGGCATCTCACTCAGGGTCGGGAATTAATTTAGGAGCTGGGGAACCTGAATCTCTTAGGTTCCCAATTCATTTCCTCATGCTGAATCCTGGAAGAGTGGTTTCATTTTTGTTTTGCCCTCACCAGGAATACACACCGATTTAATGATCTCTAAGACTTCATAGGGTACCAGAAGTATTTAATGCAGTACAATACACTAGCTCATCCATAATTTCTGACAGAGTTTTACTGTTTTGTGGCAGTGACAGGAAAAAACAAGACATGTCTGATATTGGTGTCTGTCTAGAAGAGGGCAGTGAGCACTGGGCTTAACCCAAAGCCTCTCAGAAATACAGATCAAACCTATGTTACCACCACCACCACAATTATAAAGCAGTACCAGCATCCAGCCTGACGTTTCTAGGTTCTCCCAGGACAGCAATGCTGTCTGTCGCTCCGAGCAGTCTGCTGATGACTTTATATGTGCACGGAGCTGGTCGTCTTCGCCCTGCACTCGTCAGTGCTGAGAAACTGCCACCCCAGGGGCTAGGAGAGGACTCTCATACCTGTTTCACAGCTACACTGACCCCAGCGCCGGTCCGACACTACAGAGCAGTCATGGAGAGACTGAATGTGCCCATAGATTTGGCTTATGAAGGCAGAGGGAGAGCAGAGTCAACCAGAGGGAGAGCAGCAGCGCACAGAATTACATGCAAAAATTGATGCATCCCCTTGCTTTTTGACCCAAACTGGCAAGGATCCTGCAACAACCAGCACATAATTTCTCCCACTAACTGACCATAAGAGGCAGATAAAATTAGCTCACTAGACAGGATACTGCTGCTTCTTTCAGCTCATAATTTAATTAACTGTGATTTCCCTAACAAGCACTTTTCTTTTTCATTACTCTAAAGAAAAGGACTGAGGGATGATCCCCACAGGCTTTCGGGCTTTAAGGACAATAACAGTTTAATGAGACAACTTATGCTGTGTTTATCCTCCTGCCGCAGGCACAAACACCCTGCGGGCAGGGGCCGAGGATGGAGCCAGCCCCCCTAGGGCTCAGGATGCCACTCAGACCTGTTCTGCGAGCAGCACCCAAACTGGAACCGAACCAGCCTCGGGCTTCTTCTGTTGAGGTTTTAACAGTTCTTTTTCAGACTTGTAGCTGTTTCGATACCTGGCAAAATTATAAAAGTAGGTTATTTTGCGAACGGCCTCCGCTCTGCCCCCCTTTCGCCTCCCCAGAGACCCACCGCGATTTTTCCTGCGTCTGAGGCTCGGGGGGAGGCGCTGGGGAAAGCGCTGTGATTGTAACTTAACAGCGCCATCTAGTGGTGTAAGGGAGATGTGCCTCGGCCACCAGGCAGAGCTGCAGTGCTAAGGGACTTCCCCTTACTGAGTTTCTGTATTTATTTAATTAATTTCTGTACGATATTTAACGATGCCCCTGTGGCATCAGGGTGACCTGTCCCAGAGGCAGGCAGAGTCCACACGCACTCCTGCTGGCTGCCCTGGAGGCGGGAGCAAAGATGAGAGGAGACAGTATCCAGCGTTTGGGAAAAGGGGAAACCCACTGAGGTCTGTGCGTGAGGTTTTAGGGTGCTCTGCTTAGCAGCTACAGGAGTGGGGAAAATAATTAATCTGGTTCTGTGATGTCCTTGAATATTCTTGGTAATATATACACCTATATTCCACATACATATATGGCTGTTTTTGAATATGTGCATCTATATCTCCCCAGCAGCATATGTAAAGTATCTGTTGAATCCTCCAAATCCTGATTCCCAGAAGCTGTATTTCATTAAACTATTTACAAATAGAGCCAAAAGGCATGTGGAGACACACACACTGAGTAATCAGTCCCAAATGGCAGCCATATATATATATATATATATATATATATATATATATATATGCAAGATCATTTGAAGCATTTCACTATGGCAACAAAACCAAACGCATGTAAAATCTCAGGGATTCTTTCATACATCCCAGAATTTGAATTTTCAAGAGTAGGTACAATGAAAGTTTATTCTTACTTGCATTGTGAAGCTGCTTTATACTCTCTCCGTGTGCCGTTCAGAGTCTGCCTTCGTGCCTGTCCCTTAAGATATGAATAACTACCTGAGGACTTCTTTTTAAGCCTGGAGCATGCAACGACAACACTTTCTGTGATTTATTTTAATGAGAAGGCAAAGCAGTATTATAAAGCCTGATTCCAAGCAAATCATTCATTCCAGCTGCTAAAGGGGTATACTGGGTGACACATTTCTGTGCTGCCTTAGAGCGTGGGGATTGAAATGGGGTACAAAGGTGTTCTCATTTTCCTGAATAAAAGATAGGAAAAGTGGGCCTTGAAAGAAGGTCTGCAGGGATTTGTATGAGTATGCTTGTGTCAAAGGTCTGAAAAAGAGACCTGGCTGCTCTTCACTTGGCTTGTATTTATTCTGTGCCTCCTGTTTTTCAGTTTCCTCTAATGACTTCCAACAGGTGAGGCAACAATATTGGGCTCTTTTCATTTCCCTGCTCACCATTTCTGTGTTTTTAATTACTGGTGGGGTTTGTTTGTTTGTTTGTTTCCCTCTGACACTTCAGAGTTTACTCAGGGGTGCAAGGTGGGATGTGCTGCTGACACGAGTGATATGGAATTTCCTCCAGAACTTGGATGGCATTTCCTCAACACAGACTCAGGCTTGAAATGATTTTCAGGCTGCAGGCAGTAAAGGAATTTGTGGGACAAAGCTCTGAAGAACTGCAAAGTATGGTTCGCTTCCAGAATCACACGTGAATTTTTCCTAAATCATTACTTGCTTTTGCAGTAGGTGGGTTTAATGGCAAAGTCCAACATCCCTTGTATTTTCTTCTTTTGACACATCATATTTGGAGATTTTGGTCTTTCACTGTAAAATTTAAATTTTTTTGTAGGGTGTTTGAAAGTATTTTCTGCCACAGGGTTTGAAGTATATATTCTGTGGACCAACCATGAATTACACTGTTTCTTGTGAGTTTGAGGGCTGGACTTTATAACCCCAAAAGTCGCCTTTTAATCCTAATACTATTTTACTTTCCTATTATTTTTTGCAGCATTGGGTGGTTTTTTTTAAATCTTAAAATAGCTACAACATCTAGCTTGAAATCAAGTTGAAAAACTAGGATACAATCAAAGAAAGCCTGGAGATATATATCCAGGGACTTGATTTCTGTCTCTCTCCTCTCACCATTTGTTGCCCAGGACTGCAGAAAGAAACGCACTCCTGGAAGACTCTGTCTGAAAGGCTCATCTAAGGAATAGCACGTGGCTACAGGGAGAAACTGCAGGGGCCAACTGTTCTGTGCATGATTCAGGCAGGGAAATGATGTATACATGTGACACACAAAGGCTAACCACAGTCCTGCAGCCTCTAAAGATCCTGTGGAAGAACGTTCGTGCACCCTGATGGGCATAATTTATTACACAATAGGCTGGGGTTTTAATGCTTATGTGTATCTAAAAAAAAAAAAAAATGCCTCTCAATTATCCTGATCAGTGGGTCTTTTGGATGTAAAGATCAGTTTGAAAGCTCTGAGTTTTTTTCAGAAGCGGGAGAGAATTTCATACCATTCTGAGTGCCATTTGCCTGCAGGTAAAGTACGTCACTGTACCAATTAGAGCCAATTATGAACTGACTGACCTGCCGTGACATGGAGACGTCAGGCAGGATTTAGTTTGCCTTTGCGGAACAGAGAGGGTAGAACTCACACTGGTGTTAAGGTAACTTGCATTTGCATATCTGGATTTTCTACAGCCTTTGCATGTAGGGTGCCTGACTCTCTCTTGACAGAGTCATTTGGGCCAGGTGAAAATGCACTGGTGTGAGATCCTGGAGGGGATCATAAGGTGTTGTGGCCAAGGTCATGCAGCCACAGAACGATTACCTTCTCTTTTTCCTTCCAGGCAAATGCCTGTAAGCGTGTCAGCTCTGTGACTGTGACACTTGTTCATGTCCCTGAGTGCACATGTGTGTTCAGTAGCGGTTCTCTGCCTTTCTCAGAGGACTCATGTAAAGGTTCAAAAGAGGAATGTGCTGTCATGGAACTGAGCAAGAAAACACTTGTGTTTGGAGCAGTGGGTGTGAAACATGTCGACAGAGATGAAGTCACTTTAAAATACAGAGCTCTTGATTCTTCTATGCCTGTGATTTGGTTTGTTGCTTTCTGCATTAACCAAAAGACAAGGGGCTGAACGTAGTCTCTGCACACTGCTGTGCATACAGAAATCCTCCATGGGCTCTAGGTGAGGGGGCACTAAAACTGTGCAGTCAGAGCAAGCCACTGGTAGAGCAGCCTGAGAGCCAAAACTCAGACCCAGACATTCCCACTCCTATCTCAGACGGCGATCTGCCACCGCTGCTCTGCACGCTGCAGGTCTCTGAGCGTAGAGCAGGCAGTGCCACGTCACAGGTTACCTTCTTCTCTTTTGGGAGAATCACACTTATCAGCATTCACAGCTCTCAACAAGGATTCTTTCTCATCCTCACAGTTGACTAGTGGCCATGGTAGCTTGCAAGTCAAGCTAACATGCCCTGATAAGAAGGAAAAATGTCTTTTTCACAGGTCTGTTGGGTTTGGAGGGGTGACATCTTAGCTACTGCCTCCACCAGCATGGATTAGAGTTAGATATCCATCTAAGATAGTAATTTAAGATGGTTGTTCACCTGACGTGTTTTCAATATCAGTCTTAGGATGAGATGATTCACCCACTGGGGAGCATCTCTCTGTCTCTCACAGACTTGAGAAATCCTAGGCAGCTGGTTGGCATCTGCTGAATGAATGCTTGCATCTGCTATACTGGTATCTCCATATGATCAAGTCACGTTATGCTCCCTGTATGGTGAAAAGACTCAATAAAGTTTGGGGACCTCCTAAACATCACTGATCTTATTAAATTATCTTTATTAGCTATAATAACAATGCAGATTCCTTGTGCAGATGGAGACATCTGCACTGTGAACATACAGCACTGGATGGGATGAACGCTGCAGTAGTTTATGCTAAACCTGGCACCTTTTAATGGATAATGCTAGGTGAGAAGAATCCCACTTTTCATGGTCATACAGCAACCATATCTAAGACCCCACATATTTAAAGCAGAAGGCACTAGGCAGGACCATGGTCATGCACTTCACATTTCTATTGCTCTGTGCAACTTCCTCATATGCATTATGGAGAGGATGAGGTACATATAACACATGTACAGAGATGTCAGAGTGCTATGACTCATATCCCTTCCCACTGACTTCACTGGAAACATGAATTACCTAAATAAATAAAAGTGAAACTGTAAATAGGTAAAAACGAGTAAACACAGATTCTGTTTCTATGACAGGAACAATAATGGTCCTTTCAATAATAATGCAGTATCTTTGGATCATCAAATCTGTTTTTTGAAAAGAAATCCTCTTTGGAGCCATTTCAGATGAATGTTGTTAGTCTAATTAACAACGGATTTATCACATTCCCAGCTTATTCACAGGAGAATACATGCTAAAACATTGCTGCCTTTGTTTGAGCTCATTAAGATTGTATGTGCCATTACAGTTACAAAACTTACACATTTGCTTATTCTTGGGAGGGGGGAAGACAATTACTTGGAATAATCTCTGACACATTCAGACTGCATAAATAAGTTCTTCTATATATTCATGCCATCAGTACTTTGTCTCATTTATTCTACTCCTTCCTACATTTATAGGAAATACCTTCAACCCAGAACTAACAAATACTATGAATATTACAGTTTCTTTACACTTTGATAGCTCACGGAAGAGAGCATTTACTAGCATAAGTCTTGATTTTCATATGATTCTTATCCTCATTTTCAGCTATGACGCCAGATGAATTGCAGCTGAGCATGGTTACGACTCTCCCTAACTCAAACTGTTTCCCAGCTGCTTGGAAGCAGTTATACAGAACTTAATGGGAGGCAGCAGCATGAACTGGTTGATATGGATCAAGAATGCAGCAGAAGACCTTAGGTTTTAGTCTCATTGCATTTTATACACCAAAGTAACTTCAAAATACCCATGTAAACCCAAATCAGCCATTTATGATTTTCATCTTCTTATCTTTATATTTCCCCAATCTTTCCTTCAAGAACAGTGCAGTATGTACAGTACAGTGTATACACATATATGCATTTACAGTGACAGCATATAATTCAAACCTACCCATCTCTTCTAGAACGCTGTGTTGGGATGGAAAAGAACACTATATTCCTCGAGTCCTAAGATAGTACAAAATGAAAAATGAAGAGGAAGCTAAGGAAAATGTGAGAAAAAGAGATCATTGAAAGCAAATGATTTCCTTAAAGAAAGTTGTTGGTAAAGGGAAATTGAAACCAAAGCACATGTAAGGGGCGGCGGCGGGGGGCGGGAATCACAAGCATGGCATGCTGCCTGTATTTATTTTCCATTTCTTCGAGTGGAATTGGCATTTCAGAGCATAGTCTGCAGCCACTGAAATGACCAAGAAATATAATAGCAAATGGGAATATTATTAAACAAGGTAAGGCATCATGAGTTAACTAGGACCATATCAGAGGACTCTACAAGGATGGACTTGCAAGCTCCTTTCAGAAGGAAGAGATAGTAAGGTGACTGTGATGGACAGCTAAAACAAAGACAGAAAGGGTAGAAACCTGCATCTACAAAAAGGTGTGAGCAGTACTGAGGTGATGGTAATACCCATCAACACATCCCTTGCTGAGCTAAAATTCTGTAGATGGACTGGAAGCTTTTCAGAATTAGCACACCACTGTCAGAGAAGGGAGGAATTACAATTATTTAGGGGAGAAAGAGAGAGAGAGAACTTAACACATAAAGTTCAAGAAGAAAGGCATTCCAGAGAGCATATTTTATTTAAAACTAAGGAAAAAGCGTATTGTGAACAAAGAAAAGGACAACCATTAATGCAATTACAGATTTAGATTCATGTTGTAGACAGAATTGGGCCAGTTGTTACCAGAAGACCCAGCATTCATTATAATTCATTTAGAAAGGAAAAATCAAGCTGCTGAAAACTCAGCAAGACTGTGGAAAGGAATTAGGACCCAATGAAGAATAGGAAAGGAAAGATAATCAAAGACCCAGCCAGGGTTTCATGTCTCTTCTTTCCTTCCATGTCTTCACACTCAGATCCCCAGGAAGAGATACCTTGTCTGATTAGTACCCTTGTTCCCATCTTGCACCCTGGGCAATATCCTTAGGTAAAAAATGCATTGCCAGTGGGAGAGAGAAAAGAAAGCAGGCATAATATCTGACATTTCAAAGGAAAATAATTAAAGATATCCATGGTAAACAAATACTTATTAACATTAAAGTGTCCACCCATTTCATCCACCACACGAGGATGTACTCAAAGACTCTTCTTCACAACAAGCATAATGATGGTTTTAAAGTCAAGAGCATTTTATCCAGTGGGAACTGGATAAAACTAGTCATGTGTCATTTAGTCCATGGAATAACAGGTCCCTACTACTGTTTTTTGGTCTGTGCTTAGTATGAATAAATGGGAAGAATGGTGAATGTGTCATGAAAAAGAAAGGTTGGACAGATACTTTAGGGGGAAACTTGTTAATTTTTGCTTTCAGTTGCTTGAAACATGACTTTCTTTTTAAAAGTTTGTGTTATTTACTACTCATTCATGCTACCACACTGAAATCAGATCAAATAGGAATTTCTCTGCATATAATTATAACTCTTTTGCCAGGTGTTAGTGGCAGCAAAGACAACAAATATTGGTGTCTCAGTCAGGGTGGGTATTTTATTTTCAGAATAAATGAGAGATCAGGCCATTATATAGGCCGATTCCCTTTTCTTTCCCAGGGAAACTGAAATTCCATTTTCTTGACAACGTCTATGAGTCTCCTTCTTCAGAGTCACTCATGACCTTTGAAAACATGAAAAATAGTAATCTTTTTCACTTTTTTTGTTGGGGGGGGAAAAGGAGAAAAACAGACAGGAAAAACAGAGAATCCATGCAAATGGATTCAGGGGTGATTTCAGGCATGAACCCATCTCTTCTGTATTGATCAAAAAGCTTAACTTCCATAAGCAGAGGGAATTATGGGACATTATTTATGATACAATCATCAGAAATTATTGGAATTTAACATAATTCAATCATTCATGCTCAGATGAGCATGATAGTTATCTCTTTTTTCACAGGTAAATGCTAATTTAGGTGAGTAAATTATTTTCCTTAAATTCTCCAGCCTATGTGTTTTCAGACAGCAACTGAAATCTGCTTACTTTCAGATTTCTGTGTGCCATGGGATCCTGTTTGGCTAGAAAGCAACTGCTGTCATCTGAAAAATGGCTGAAAATGTTCCAGAAAAAGACAATGAGCCCAAATTTTGTGGGAGCCTCCTTGTCTGTGACTATGGTCATGCCCCTTCTAAAAATGACCAGAGGCTCCATGCAGCCTGACAGGTTTCAGCACTAAGCAGCCCACTTTTCTCTTAACCTCTTCCTTTCTTGCGTGTGCCTTGTACTCCACATTGCTCACATGAGCGCGTATGTGCGTATGAGTGTGTGGGTTTGTGCCTGTATGAATGGCTTGGCTAAACTTTGGCTCCATCATTAGGTCACAGAGCGCTGGTAGTACTTCCACTCACAGCTCCTCAAAGCCCTTCAGAAGGGTTTATTCCTCCTTCATTACTTTGCACAGTGTGCAACCTCATGCCAGCAGTATTGGCACCTTAGGGTGCTGATATGGTCTAAATCCTAAACACTAAATACCTAGGGAGGTCATAGCTTAACTTACCTGAAGCAACATGAGAAAGAACTCCAGTTTTTTCATCCGTATTAACCCAACATGTGGACCCTTGTGTAGTAGATGCTGGATATAGTTGGATGCAGTTATCTACGTTGGCACACTCAGAGAGGCCTCCTTTTGTGCAAAGTGTCTCATTAAGTAAATTTTTGTTGCTATGAGAACACAATACCTAGCACATGAATTGTGTTGGCAAGGGAAACAAAACGTGCATTCCTTTAAAGTTCCGCGGGGCTGACCATTCCCTTTGGGAGGATTTGCTGCAGCAACAGCTCTGACTCATTTATTTATATCATTGATATCCCTACAGGAATCACAGGACTGGATGCTCTCCTTCGGAGCCTGCCTTGCCCCCAACCGAACGTACATCCTTTCCCTGTTTTAGACTAACAGTTGGTTCTGAGAACTGGATCTTCTTGCTAGACTCTTAGGATATCAAAGTAATTGACTACAGCCATTGTACCCTAAGGCATATATCTTTTTATAAATTTAACAAGTCCACAGCAACGCTTCTTTTCAAAGAAAATTGAGGCAAACACTTCCAAATTATTTTTTTTTTTTCCTCACAGTTATCAGACGCAGTGCGGATGGAGTGAAAACACAGAACTTGCAGGTACCACTCCTTCATTATCATAGCCACATCTCCGAAGACACCCCTGCTTTTTTCCGGCAAAAAAAAAAGCTTACCGTACCTTCAGTCACCCCTGCAGTACACAAAATATGTGTTATGAGAGAGCACTTATCAAATCTGAACAGCAGTTGATGTAAAATTCTGGAGAAAGAGCAACTGACTTCTCTCAGTGTAGCACAGAAATACTACAGGCAGCACAGTGCCAGCCTGGAGCCCAGAACGCTGCTGAGACACTGATGTAGAGGCACCGGCAACAAAAGGACTGCGCCGAAGCCTTCAAAACATTAGAAATTTACCTGAACACTTACACATTAGTAACGGATTAGAAACTGAACTCCTTCATTCTTCATTGCGATAATGGCACTCATCGTGTTTTATCAGCTGAGAGCAGACACTGAAATAACTTGTTTTAAGAACTTGTTTATGCAACAAACCAGTGGCACAGCCAAGAGTGCAATTTGGTAACAATACTACGCTACCGGACACTCAAGCCTGGGCTAGCAGCCGTGTAGAAACATAAGACGGTGCTTTCTTCAAAGAGTTTGCACTGATATTGTTATCTGACTAAGGGCTAAGCAAATGAAACATAAGAACCTGGCAAGGATCAAAGGAACAATGACAAGTAAAGGGACACTAGTAGCCTCATCAGTGAAAACCTAATCAGTGAAAGCCAGAGCATGGAACCAGCTGCTCCTCAGACTGCCAAAAGAGGACTGGACCATTGTCCTTGTGTGGAACCTACCATAAGGAGCCAGTCAAAGACAGTCCCTCCCCAGAAAGCCATGAAGACTAAAGGGGCTATTTCATAAAGGGGTTATCACCTTGGGGAAATTCTCCTTTATCTGAGGTTTCCTGATAAAAGTGCTGAAAACCTGTTATTTCCAAAATTTCTCATTGGCTTCATCAAATGGTTTCAGGTGTCTGTAATGCCATGAATGTAATGTGTGATTGGATCATTCTCCACAGCGGGCAGGCAATACTGAAAATTTTTTATACCTGGCTTGGAGCTCAGTCAAATTATTTTTATCTCTTGAGATTATCCATGGCAAATTTTGGGAATGGCTGGTGATTCTGAGTTTCCTGGGTTTTTTGGAGAGCTTGCCTTGCATCAGCAGACCCTCTTCGGTCTAGCAAACTGGACACCTACATTTCAAGCATTGAGTTAGCCACATCTTAGGAAACTCTACTTCAGAGTTGTGCCTACACAATCACAAATGTACCCACACACAACTCAGGAAGACACTAAGTTCATTTTATATCAGCTGGGACTTCTGCACCCCTGTACCACAGTGAACACGTCTATTTTAGATTGACATTGACTATGAAAACATACATTTATGTACACTGAGCAAAATATTCATACTTTAAACCACAATGGACATTCAGCATCTTCACCATCCCTTGTAGCTACACTTGGCTCTCAGGGGATTGCCTCAGCTGCAAAGATGAGCATCTATTTTCATCTCTGTTCTGGAGGCAGAAGTTAATGGGTTAGAGCCTGGATTTGCATAGATGGTTTAGAGGAAAACCTAGGTTCCTGAGTCTTGTCCTTTATTTATTAACATACCCTATCTTTTGGCATACATATACTCTCAAAAATAGAAGCAAAAGCAATTATTTTCTTCATTATATATATAAAAAATTATTTTAAAAATAAGATTTTCAGATATTGAACTCAGGACTGCCTCTTCAAATAGTTCCTCAACAACTTCTTCCACAAAAGTTTATTTTTAAGAATTTAATTTCAGATTCTGAGAAGTAGCACAGTGTCATAATCACCTTTTAATTGATCTTTTAATCCTTCTATTTGTCTGAGTGACACTAAAGGGAATGTCAATTAAACTGCAGTTTTGATGTGGTAATATTTAAAAGCTTTGTAAAAGAAAGAAAAAGTCTTCGACATTTCACAGCACTGACACCTGAAAATACAATATTTTATATTTTAGTGCAACATGGAGTGAAAATGCATTTTTACGCTGTATACAATTCTCAGTTGAGTTGCATGTTTTCTCGTCCTTTGAAAAGAAGATGCCAGGACCTAGTTGAAGAGAGCAGGGTTTAGGTCATAGGCTTAGTGCATGTTTTTTGTCAGATGCATGGGTCTATTTTGTTGTATAACTCCGAGAAAACTTCTTCATTACCTCTTTCTGCATGCTTTCCATGTGTAAAATGGAGAAAACATTGACCTGATGATGTAATTTAATGATACACATTACAGAAAAGATAAATAATTTTTGGATGAGAGGCTGGAAAGCAGCCCTTGCAGAAAGAGAAACCTGGGTTTGGGTTGATAAAAGTTGTGTGCCCTGGTAGCCAAAAGGGCCAACTGTGTCCTGGGGTACATCAAGCACAGCACTGCGAGCTGGTGGAGGAGGTGATGGTCTCACTCTGCACTGAACTGGTGCGGCCCCACCTCAACTACTGTGTGCAGTGTTGAACACCTCAATAGACAAAGACGGTGACTGACAACACGCTTTGAACAGTAGGACACACAGGGGCAAAGAAGGACGAAAGACAGAAAGCAAAAGTGGAGAAAAGGAAGTGAAAAAAGATAGCTCCTAATTTTCCTTGAATATGTGCATCCCAACAGATTACTCTGACCTATCTTTGAAGGTTCAGCTTGAGTTTCCCTAATTATTCTAATTTACCATTGTTATTTCATTCTGCCCTTCACACATCAAAATTTCTTGTGACAGATCTTCACTTGAAGGTAAGAATTAAGGACAGAGAGAGCTTTCTAGGCTGCATAAAAGGAAGGATGTCCATCAGGTCATGGGAGGTGATTCTCCCCCACTACTCCACTCTTGTGAGACCCCACTTGGAGTGCTGTGTCTACCCCTGGAGTCCCCGCAACAAGAATATTAATCCGTTGGAGTTTGTCCAGAGGAGGCCTACAAAAATGATCAGAGGACTGGAGCCCCTCTCCTATGAAGACAGGCTGTGAGAGTTGGGGCTGTTCAGTCTGGAGGAGAGAAGGCTCCGGGGAGACCTTAGAGCAGCCTGCCAGTGCCTAAAGGGGGCCGACAAGACAACTGGGGAGGGACTTTTTACAAGGGCATGTAGTGATAGGACAAGGGGGAATGATTTTAAACTGAATGAGAGGTAGATTTAGACTGGACATAACAAAGAAATTTTTTGCAATGAGGGTGGTGAGACAGTAGAACAGGTCACCCAGAGAAGTTGTGGATGCCACATTATTGGAAGTGTACAAGAGCAGGTCAGACGGGGGCTTTGACTAACCCGGCATGGTGGAAGGTGTACCTGCCCATGGCAAGGGGGTTGAAACTAGATGACCTTTAAAGGTCCCTTGCAAACCAAGACATTCTGTGATTCTATAAAATCTGATTTCCAGAGCTGCTTCTTTTAAGTTTTTCAATAGCAAATTTCTCTCTGCAATATTCACTCATTTATTTTAATTAGTGAGAGCTCTGTAGCCCTCCACAACAAACAAGCAAGCAAGCAAAATTAAAAACAAAACAAAACAACAACCTGGTCAACATCTTTCTTGCAACTATTTGTTTTTTAACAGATCTCCCCCAGTAACTCAGGAAATACAACTTCCACAACACCAGCCCACCTACTGTATTGACATACATCAAGTCTTCATCTCAGCTTTTTGACTGACTCGCCAAAAAAAGTTCATCAGCGAGCTAAATCTCCAACATAAGCACACACACACACTATTGTCATGTCACGTATAAATTTACTACTAGTCTCTGTCAAAAGGAAGAAATTACCATCTAGTAGCCTTTTGTTTTGCTTTCTTTTTGTTTTCTTTTTCTTAAGGTATGTTCCAATATGCGTAACTCAACTTCCAGGTACATCTCACGTAATTACTTCTCATGTGCCTAGACAACAGACTTTCAGACACAGTGCACACTTCATTCAGTATAACTAAGCTCTCATCCTAAAGTAGGTTATTTAGTAAATCTGTCAAGGTAATAAAAATAATAATGACAGATCATTGTCAAGGTGACTCCCATTCCTAAGACAAAACAGAAATCCAGGATGCCTCTTGCTGGTCTTTACAAATGACAAATCAAATTCAGTGGTGATGCATCACTATGGTTTTCACCATCCTTGTAGGGGGAATTTTCAGGAAAATAATAATTAATATCCTTTGCTATATTTACAGTCTCTGAGAGTCCTGCTGTTAATTTTCTGAAGTTACTTATGATGGCATAAGTGCTTCTTACAGAGTTGCAAATTATGATTTCTCTTTAGATGTGACTTAGCAAATAGTACAGAACAGTTGCCTCAAAGCAGCACGTAGAAAAGCAAGTCCCCATCTTAAGACAGACTTCCATGACAGGAGCAGTGTTAGGAGAAGGACATATAGGACTGAGGAAGTAAGAAAGAAAAGTTCATTGTTCGGCTGCCTGCCACGGTGATGAGCAGTGACCTGTTGCCTCTACTTCGCAAACCAAAATGGTTGTCTTGGGTATAAGGGAAGGGTATAAGGATAAGAGTGGTGAAAGGGTGTGCTCTGAGCTACAGCTCTCTGGGCTGTGAGATGCTCTGCACTACCTTTTTGGTTCCCTGACATCCACATACAGCTAGAGACGAGGTGCAAGGGGGAGGGGGGCGGGGCAGGTATTTAGGAGTGTATTGATAAGGTGACATCAAGGATGGAAACTGATAGGGGATTTATAAAAGGCTATTGAATTGATATTTGCAATATCATAAACCTATAAAGAGACTGGACTACAGTTTCCTAAGAGCAATAAACATGAACATGTGAAGCTGTGTAAAAAGTTAATGTTTCACTTAATTTTGGGATGTTTAGTGACTCCAGAAATGGCATAATACATTGAGATGGGTTACTGGTTGCTTTGAAAATTTGGAAATTTGAAATGCTTTTCTTCCTGCTTATGAAAGAAATCTTGATCCAAGGTCCTTGCAAATTATAAAATGAAAACAAGCAGATAACAATGTTCTTTTTTTTTTCTTTTTTCTAAATAAAGATCATTGGCCAAAATGTGAAAATGAATGTTGTTTATATTTATGGTTTATATCTCAACCTTTCATTTTCTTTCTGAATGTAGACTGCTTTCAGACAGTTAAAATGCTGTGTATTTAATTCTTCCCTTTTCAATTTTTTTTTTTTTTAATGTTGATAGATATTACTAACAAAGGTGGTATTATTTAACCAATACAAACTTATTTTTTAGTTAGCCATCTGGACTAACCCTCTCTCTGGAATGAATGCTAAGTCTATTGCCATCAGTAGGACTACAGATTTATGAGTGGACTGACCATGGGATGAATCAAATCTAGTGGTTTTTCCTTTCACATTTGGTGCAAGCTACTTTTTCCTGTGTCTAAGCCTCCAGTGTCAAGATGGATCAGTAAAAGCTTCCTGATTTAAAAGATCAATTATTGTTAATGGTGTTTATACACAATTTTAATTGGTTTATAGCTATTCTTTTTCAGTTAGCTTTTTTCATTGGGCTAGACCTTGAAATGCACTGGCATGATGCTTTGAAGATCTTCTGTGGGCTCAGCAGCCGTGCGGAAAATAAGTAGATGGGCTTTTATAGCAGTATGGGACATATGTAATTAAGATTACATCATTCATACTGGACAGGATGAGAACAGCAGGTTTGTTGTTGTTGTGTTTTAGTTTTGGGGATTTGTTTTGGTTTTTTTTTTGTTGTTGTTGTTGTTGTTGTTTAAAGAAATGTTCAGGTAATAGGAAGTAAAAAAATGCACCCGTTGAATTGACTTCCGGGATGTCTTGGTAAAAATGAACAGGACGGTTTTCCTTTCTATTTCTTCTTCCTTTTCTATTGCCCACTCCTTGAATCATACAGCAAATAAATAGTAACCATGCCAATAATGAAATAAAAAAAGGCAGCGCTCTACGACTATCATCCAAACTTCTCCCTAGCTCTTCACACTACTGCCTACTCCTCCCCTCCCCTCGACCCAATAAACCATGTCGATCTCTTTATATAAGCAAAGCCTTGTATCTCAGGAGATAGCCTGGCTTCTAAAAATCAGCTGAGCTACTTAGAGCAAAGTGGATTTGACTTTATCACTAAATCGTAAAAAAAGCAGGATTAAGGATTGTTTCCTTTTCAATTTCTCAGGCTTGTGCTTCAAAGCATGTAAAAGCCTACCATAAAGCATGGCTTCAGTGCTGAAAGCTAATCCCTTTCCTTCCTTCGGTGGTAGGGAATGGTTTTTTGCACCGCTCTGAGATACTGCCCTGTATTTACCCATGTCCACTGCTGTCACTAAACAAATTTTCTTCTGCCTTTCATCCTTCACCACGTTGATAGGAATCTTGCCCCTCTGCTTGCTTCATTAGGCATTAGATAGCCCCACTTGGGGTGGTTTCTTTCAGGGTAAAATAAAAGAGACCATCCTAGTGAAAGAAGCGAGGAAGCCACCATTCTCCAGTTCTGTTCCTGAGCATGGGTTTGAGGGGTGCAGGGGCAAACAGGGGAAGAGCAGCCATTAGGGCCATTCAGAGCATGTAGACATCAAAGTCTTCCTATGCACTCTGGAGCTCTCCCAGCCAGAGCATGCTGTTAGCTATCTCAGCTTCATGCATTATGCACGCTATGGAGACTGCTCTTTGATCAGGGGGAAACTGAGAAGAAAAAGCACAGGAAACAGCCCAAGAGGGTTGCTTGCAAGTGAATAGCTGCCTGCTCTTCTGCAGTTACCTTTGCTTTCAAGGCTCTCCCTTTTTGTTTTATCAAGTTTCAAAGGATGAAGGAGAGCAGCTTTGTGTTTGATTCCCAGGTAAGGCCTCCTGGGGACACAAAAACCCCCAAACCACAGGGAATAATCAGGAGGCTGAGGGTCTAATTCTGTGAGAAGGTTTGAGTTAGCTTCTTTGTTTATATGGAGTGTCCTAGTTTTAACAGCACGTGAAAACCTGCACAATACAGACCAGAGGGGAGCAAAGCAGGGTTTCCTGCAAGAATTATTGTCACCTTACCTTGTCGCCTTGCCTGGGCAAACAGCAGAGTGTACATGGGCAGGGAACAAGATTTCTTTTGAAGGATGAATCCCTCCCTGTCCTCCTGTCGTTCCAGCTCTGCATTTTCTACAGCACAGCTATTGCAAGGGGAAGACTCCATCTGCAAAGGAACTTTCCTGTCTTTTGCTCAACGCTGGACTGATAAACCATTTGAGTTTTAAGGAGTGCTGAAGTTAGGTCCATTTAATAGCCACCACCACTGAGGTGGGTGCATTTAGGGCAGGATAACTTCTGGTTGCCCCAAATACTTAGCAATCCTAAAGAGCTACAGCAGATAATCTGACCACCGGTGGGAAAATATGCGTCTGCTGTTGAGCCACTGGACTATGTCTGTAGTCTGCCTAGGCAGTGACGGCAACTTGCTGTATTATACTGTTGATTTGTTAAAATAGTGTCTGGCACAGATTTGGTCAGAACCAGCCAGCACTCCTCAGACAATTCCCAGGCACTTAACCTGCCAATGAGGGCCACAAACCATTCCTGAGAAGCGTACTAGATGCAGCCATCCTGTTTTGGAAGGCAAAAGAGTTTAATGGTATAGATATTGACCACTCCATGCCAGTAGTATCAGTGCCAGAGGAAACTCCCAGAACATTTAATTTATTAGTGTACATGTAGCTTTCACTTGTATCTGCTGAACAAGCATTGGCTACTAGTCTAAAATAATCCAAGAGTGGGGATAAAAGCTGGATGCTCCCGTCCCAGTTGATTATCCTCGCTATGGTCTTGCATGGCTGTTTTCCTCCTGCAGCCATACACTGCATTGCCATATCTGCAGTAGCCCAGATTCCTCCACGGGAAGAATGGTAGCATCTCTACCCGGGCTCTGAGCAGACTGTGGGATAGCTTTGGGATTCTCCCTTGGGATATGGGTGATCTCCAGTGAAAGAGGGACTGGGACTCAGGTCTTGCCCCTCTGAGCTCTGCTTTCTGAATGTATTTGTGCAGAGTCTGGTTGGGTGGAGTTTATTTTCTTCCGAACAGCTCATATGGTGCTCTGATTTACATCTGTGACCAAAACAACACTGACAACACATTCCTGTTCTATCTGTTGCTGAACAGTGTTTGCACAGCATCAAGGCCTTCCCTCTTTCTCCCTCCACCCTCACAGCCAGGGGGTGTGCAAAAGGGTGGAAGGGGGACAACCAAGCAGATGACGTGAACTAACCATAGATATATCCCATGCCATGTAACGTCAGCTCAGCAATAAAAAGGCAGGTTCAGGGAGGTTAGCCTTCTCTTGCTCAGAAGACGGTTGGGTGACTGTCTGCCCATGGAAGGTGATGAATGATTGCCTTTGTGTGTCTTGTTTCATTTTCTTTTCTTTTTCTCTTCTTCCACTTCTCTTTCACTTATTAAACAATTTTTATCTTGACCCACAGGTTTTCTTGCTCTTAATCTCCCCTTGTCCCATTGTGGGTTAGAGAGGGGAAGTGAGCAAGCAGCTGTGTGGTGCTTAGCTGCCCACCAGGAATACCCCACAACAATTTTACACAACACAGGTGAAGTCAGCACCTGAAACCCTGCTGCAGGCTCAGTACTGCGAACACCGCACCTGGAGCTGGGCACCTAATTTCTACCTGTTGGAACAGAGAATGACTATTTCTTTAAATCCATCCGTTCTGTTCCAGATCCAATCCCTTTTGTCTCTATTTCCTCTTCTTTTCATAAGAGTAACCCAGCAGAACTGTGGCAGAAGTAAAGCAAATAGGAGTTAGAAAATTCTTAATTAATTAAATCAAGAAAGCGAGGAGTCTAGATATTCAACTTCTATCAACTTATAGCTTTCTTGGATTGTGTGGAAAATTCACCCTAATCAGATGTTCAGCTATTATAACTTTTAAAATGAGTAGCATAAATACTATCCAGCTCACCTGGAAAGCACTCATTACAGCAAATAGTTTATGCTAACCTACCCCAATAATAATACTCAAGTTTAGGGAAAAAATAAAATAAAATCTCCATAATGTTATTGGTGAGGCACATCTACAGGAAAAAAACATGATGTGTGCTCACCACTTATTTATATTTTTTAAAGGACCTGTCGGCTTCTTTACTTGCCCAGAATAGTCCCACAGCAGATGTCTAATGGCACTTACTGACGTCCTGGAGACCAAGTTGATAATAACTAAAAAGTGAAATTACAATAATTTTCTCAGAGTGCACTGGGTAAAATACTACCCGATACTGTGCACAGGCTTTTAAGCAATTTTCAATCTGTGCCTCATTAGACAGTTAGCAACATGTTCTTTCTCAGCCCCAGCCATTTGGAAGGATAAGCAGGAGCGGAAGGGCTTTTACCTCAGCACTATTTTCAGGGTTATTTTCCCATTTCATTGTGCTGATGAGGCTTTTCTCTCAATGACTACAGATTGCACCCTGTTTTGGTCCCAGTGAAGTGAAATCAAAGTCAAGGAGGTAATTCAATTGCATGTCTAGCACATGAAAGCTGAGTTTTCTCCTGTGTAGATTGTTCCATCTCTGAAAGTTCCCAGTTACCTTTTGGCCATGCTTTGAAATTGCAGGGACTCAAGGGCAGAAATTACCAGTTATTCTTTGTAACTTTGTTAAGTTGCAGTGTTTAAAACAATATGGTCCAAGGGTGGATGAAATTAGGACAAAATGCATTTCAGCAGCAGGTGAAATTCTACTACTGTTGGTAGAATATTCACTGTAGAGTCTCAGGGGTTCCTTCCAGGCATAAATATTTGTTGAGTCCAAAACTCCACTCTTTGAGACTGACTTTAATGGTATTGCATGCATGACTCGGCAGTAAATTACTCATGCTCATTGATGATTGATTCAAAAAGGAACCTAGACTTTCAGATTATGAGATAAAAATTGAAACTTGAAAGTCCAGGGTGTCCACATTAAGTGACAGATCAATATCCAGAGTACCATGCAGACACGTGCATGTTCTTAGCAAGCACAGTAATTTTCTTCTTTGTATACTGTACTGCACCAGTATGGGTTGAAATGACTGTAAATAGAAAATTTTCATTGTGGCAAAGGATTAGGAATATTTCAAGTTAGCATCTCATATTAGCAGCTTTTCTGCCCTGATACAAGGTGCTCTGAAAGACAGCAGCATAAATGAGAAATTATTTCTTTTTAAGGTATTTGCATGCTGTAGGTTTCTGGATATTTTTGAAGGCAAGTGGAACTTTGATTTTCAAATAATTGCTTGAAGACAGGACTTGAGATAAATCATTGATATATTTCGCAAAATTGTCATGAATGCATTTCCAGAAAAAAAATCCTACTTTTCGCATGAAGAAAATATCACATTTTAACTTACTTGTGAAATTTATTGCTTTCCAGCTGTGAATGTTTCTATTCTGTCTCCTTCACTCATAGCTGACCATGGCCATTTTTGTAAATAGTCGAATACTAGCTTCCACTCTCACACTTTTTCCTTATTCTTGACCTTTCTTTTAACACCTGAAAAAGATTTGCTGAATGGAGAAAAGTTCATTGCTCTGAGACATGACGAAAATCAAATTATGATTTGGAGACACAGGTCTATATAGGAGCATGATATTTGATTGAAAGGGATTTCTTAGCTTGCAGAGCTCAGTTCACTGTTATTGCAGAAAAGGGTCCTGGAACCTCAGTTATAAAACCACTGACCAACACTTTGAGGCACTTGAGCTTCCACTTCCCTTTGCCCTCATGGGAAGTGTGTCTCAGACCTGAGTGCTTGGTAGCTGGAAGCCTTTTATATTCAGCCACATTACATTCATAGTTGGTTTATCAACGTTTCTTCTTTGTGTTCTATCAAATTTCCTTCAACAAAAATAGCTCTTCTTCTCCCTAATTGTTACCTCCTTAATGTCTACAGGTAGTAAGTATTCCTCCCCTTTTGCCATGATTTTTTTCTTTTTTTTTTTTTTTTTTAGGCTAAAGAAAAGCTTTTTAGGTCTTGAAAGGTTTTCCTTTGCCTCTATTTTCATATTAGTCTATTTATGTATTCCTCCATCTCCTTACTTGAATAATTTTTGAACATTGATTGGGCAGAAGTGGCCAGCACTGTACATTCGGTTTCAGATGAGATTTCACTAGTACCTAGTATGACCTTTTCTCTGTCTTTGAAATTAATTGTTGTACTATTTTGTCTTGATTTTTGTTGACTTCTGCTGAATTTTATCTCGGTTCCTCTAACTTTATTTTTAACCCTTCAAACTTTGCATGCTAATCAAATGCAACAAATGGATCTGTATCTGTTCAGAGTTAATTCTTTGCCTCCATACTCCCTTCTGTCCTGTGATGACATGCATTGAGGATGTACAGTATAGCGCTCTGTGAGCAGCTCATACCTGCTCCTCTGGAGCATGCCAGAAAATGATACAGGGGAAAAGGGCCAGGTGCTTCCCAACCACTGCCTTTCTGTTCCCACAAGACAAGGAGAACATAATGCTACTACAAAACCTGCTTTTCTTCCTCCAGCCTGAGTATTCAAAAAAGAATATTTCATCCATCCATCCTCCTGGACTTTTTAATATGGTGATCCCCACAGAGTGGAAGCTATCTTCCTTGGTTATCTGCTGTCGTCCTTTATCTGTTCATATTTCCTCCTTGCCTTCCTCTCTTCCTCTCCCTCCCTTTCTTCTTTCCTTCTTTATGTGATCCCTTTTTCTCCTGCCAGAATCATTGCAACAGTTCTTTTAACCACGCACGAACCATGAGAAACCATGAGCTTTTGATCAGCTGCCTGTAATATATGAATACTCACAATGACAGGAGCTGCAGAATCAGCCAGGTGTTTGGGGTCTGGTTGGCTTCCCAGTCACATCTTATGTGTCCTCAGACACTGACTGACTTATAAACTTCCCATTGTATCCAAAGGTAAGTCTGCTGGAAGGCTGACAGCATGAGGACCAGGGCCAGCTGGGACTGTTGAACAGACTACACGCTATAATTATTACATGGCCATTGCAACAGCAGGGACAGGACAAAATAACTGCTTCCTGGCCAGGGGAACAGGCACAGACCAGGCAGAGTCGTATTCTGCTCTGCTGGAACAAGCGTGCTGTGTAATCTAGATCTAGCACGGCACAACTTACAATCATCCCCCAGATAACATTTCATTTGAGAGAAGTCCCAGCTAGCTCTGTCAGAAAACAGTTCTTGCTACTCATAAAAGAGCCTCAGAAGAGAAAAGGTAACATGGACAATTTGCTACTCATCACGCCACAGGATGGTAGAAAGTAAGGGCCAGGGAAGCTGAACAGACTGCCCATTACACAAATGCCGCAGCGCCCATGCTACGAGCTTATCGTGAGTCTTCTGCAGCCAAAAACTTTGACAGACACAAGCACTTTGTCCAAAGCCATCAGTTACAGCTTGTCAGCAACCAAATATCAAAGCAAGAGTGGATTTTGTCACTTAGCTCTGGTTTGGCTCCAGGACAAAGTATTCTCAACACAGTGGGAAGGGGCTGTAGGTCAGGCTAAGAAACATAAATATACAGCTGTTAGTACTGACCTGGCTGTGGTGACTGCAGGAGAAGTGAGATGAGGTTTTGGTTTCCATCAGCCTTTCCAACGTAAAGTAAACATTTTTATTCAAAACCACACAGCTACTCCAATGAAGAGATCAGGTGCTCTGAAGGGACAGGTACCTTGGGAATCATTTTTCTCCTGTTTGCATTTGCTGTAGTTGTTTATAACCCTACGAAGTGCATTTGACACACTGCTCAGTGAGGAAATTATCCACATCTCCCACCGGTGAAGATGGAGTGGATGAACAAGAACTTTGGTGATTTTTGTAGCCTTTTTCTTTACTGCAGAGTGAGAACTGGCTTCTTGTGAGCCCAGACTGAATGCAGCAATACAAGACATCAATCTGAGAGAAATTTTGGAGCTTGTCTTTTGCCTATACCTTTTACCTCTTCTATCTTTCCTCATGACATAAAAAATTTAACTTAGTCACATCATGCAATTTTAATCCCCTCAATATATGTAGTGTAGGTTAATTGTTGGTTTAGCGTTCAGATGAGCACAATGGCAACTCAGTTATAACGCTTCCTCCTTTCAGAGGAAAAAAATAATTGTCTGGTTACTAGCAAAACAGGGTAAATGTGTTTTGAAAATTTAAGGCAGAAAATGAGAGAAAGAGGAAAGGTCATAGTCCACTTCATCACTTAAGAAACCCAGGAACTACTCAGGAAGTTTAGATATCTTAATGATAGGCATTAATTTCAAAAGCAATAAATAATCATTCTAAACATAAGTCTATACTAGCGCTGAGTCAGTCTGCTACTAAAAAGACAATGAGCAGAGTAACATCTCTAATAAAGACCAGGCTTGGACTTCAGTTTTTGGGGGTTTTGTTTTTGTGGTTTGGTTTTGTTTTGTTTTGTTTTAATGTGTTCTCCTCCTTACAGAAGGAGTGAGAACGCAATACCTTAGTGAATTCTATCCCCCCATCAAATTTAGATGAAATGGGACTCCAGCTGAAATGCTTAGCAGAACTGTATGAGCTTAATTTCCTCAAGAAAATAGTCTACAGAATAGCTGAAGGAATATGGAAACACTTTTAGACTGAGAGAACAAGTGGAGCATTGATACTTCTTCACCACCGCACTACTTTAAGACTGATTGCAAACCTCTTCTGCGTACATTGGCAATCAGAGGATGTGTTCAATTGATTCCACTTCTCCATTTTGTCTTGTTCAAAGGAGGGGTCAACTTTTGCACTGATTGGGGAACCATCAAAGAATTTCTGTTGAAATCTTTTAAACTACAACACCTATAAGCACTCTGGTCTAATACGAATATTGCTTCTAAATTGCCCTAGCGAAGATTAATCAGATGGTCAAAACATTGTGACTTATATGAGTGTTTTCAGGGTCTCTCAACTAGTTTTTTGTTCCTGCTTGGGGTTTTTTTGCACTTCAGCCTGACAATGTGTTTCTTTATTGTCAGAAGGGTGAGCACTGCAGAGATATCTGAAATAGTTTTGATTAATGTGTCTGAATCTTTAAAAACTTCTGACAGAATTGTGACTGAGTGCTTTCTAAACAAAGATTTTTTTTCTTTTTCTTATTCTTTTCTATTTATTTTTTTTTAACATGAGTAGTCCATATTTATTTCCCCTACTGTGGGATTTCATTCCACATTAGGACTGTACTTGGTCTGGCCCATGATATCTTATTTTAGCCATTTGCCATCTGAGTTGGAACAAGGAGAATGGTGCGCCCAGCACTTGAGGCCATTACACTTTGTTGGACCTACAGGGATATCCTATCAAATAAATATTAAGGGAAGCAAAGCTTTCTCAGTGCAGATCTAAATTTGTGCCATAAACTCTTCCAAGAGCCAAGGACCACCGTGCAGCCCTTGTACTTCTGGGATCTGCTTCTTCCAGTAACCTGTGGTGGAGGTTGGGAATAAAACTGATAATCCCTCTTGACAGTAAAGAATGTTCTATTCAACATACTCAGTTCCCCTCTGGAGAATTAAGATTAATGAGTAATTTTCACTCCTGTGGGCAGTACACTAGACAGGACGGCATTCAGCACATGCTGCTGGTGAGTGAAGTCCTAAGGAGGGAGAGAGAGTCAGATGTATGCTTTGGTGTTGGAGTCTGCATAATGGGACCTTTATTATGTGGTGGACACTTTCTTCCAAGACGAACTGAGAGGCATTACAGTATGTCTTAAAGGAAGTTAGAAGAATTGTATGCTTGGCAGTATTTTTCATGGCTTCAATTTTCCTTTTCCTTTCATTTGTTTATGAAAAAAAAAGCAAACAAACAAACAAAAAAAAAGAAACCCAAACCCCACATGTGAAAGCCTTTCATTGAAAGGCTGTGGCGTTCTCTGTTTTAGGTTGGTTGAAAGCAGGAAAGATACTTTTCACTTGTCCCTCATAGAAGTATTTCCATTCTGGCTGTTATATCCCAGGGTAATGCACAAAGTAGTATCTGTGCTCTGAATCCTCCCTCCCTTTGCAGTAAGAGGGAATGGAAGAGGAAGAACAGTGGCATAATGTGATCCTGTCATTCACCGAGGAAGCTGGAATGAATGAACTTCCACCTTAGCTCTGACATGTTTTCACCTTGGATTTCATTTCTGGAGCAGAGCTGTTTACTGTGATGCTTGAATCTGACCTGAGCTAAGGAAATTTGGCAATGGGATTTGTTCCATCTCAAGCAAAAGGGTTAGTAATATCAAGGTTTTTTCAGCATGCTTCAAAAGAATTCTAGCTTGGAAAGACAATCATTTAATTAACAATCATTAATTTCCACCCATTTTAACAAAAAGAGAAGGAGACGCATAGATAGCTATTGTGATATCCCTAGAGAACAGTCAAGGTGGTGGCTGATGGCAGCAGAAGAACAATGAAAAGTTGGCCCAATTGCTGCATCTGTATTTCCAGAGGGGACCACACTGGAAGGTTTTTAATCAAGTATCAAGCAAAAAAATCTGCTTTAGAAACTTGTTGCCTAACTATAACAATTTCAACAGCTGGCTGCCTATTAAAGCGGTTTAAGAGGATTTCAGTATTTAACTATTACTTGGTTTTTGGTTGTTGTTTGTGTTTATAGCATCAAAAAATATGGCAACAGAGAAAACATGAAGTTGTATAACATTAACAGAGTTGTTCTAATACAGTGGTAATCTTCCTCTGTATACGAATCATCTTCTAGAAAAGGAAGTATAGAACACCAGAAATCCAGAAACCTAAGAAGGTTTATAGAATGTATCTAGCATATGCTTTCAGCTGAGCTTTGACATGTTACCGGTAGACTGAATTAAACTTTTCAATACAGTTTGTCCAGCATCATTCATTAAAAAGGTTAAGAATGTTCAGCCCTGAAGGAGAAATCCAGGAATGGAGCAGCCAAGTAACAGATCTGCTCCATTTCCAGTTCAATATTTGCATGTTCTCCAGTGGAAAACTATATCCAAGCTTCCATATAAACTCCATGTCAGACAAGCATCCCCTTCTGCCGGAGGACGTGTCCACATCAGAAATTCACTGGCCATTTTAAAAAGCCTGTAAGAAGCCCAAAGATGGTATTTACCTAATGCCTCATGGCAATTCCTGCGTTCAGAGCTTGATCCGTTGAAATCTTTCTGTTAAATTCCATCAGGCTCTGTGCCCTCATGCTTTCTGATAGTACAATAGCCTAATCTGAGCTCACAGTTTTGTTGATAAGAAGCAGTGAGTCATGAACAGCCTGTAAAAGAAATCAGATTTGTAAGAACTGGGTGGACAACTTCTAAGAAAGTTGTGAGGTAAAACATAAAATAAGCTTATGGGCACTAAGCCAGGTGCTGGGTCTGAATCACGAATTTGTGTCATTTGCAATTGGAAAAACATAAGGAAACAGTGATTCATACACCCTTAGGATACGTGCTGTAATCTAGAAAAGAGAAATTATTTACCAGAGGCAAAATTGCACAGCAGAACACACAGCTTTGCCTTGATGACCATTTGGTTGGGTGCCTGGCTCTGTGGTTGGTCATGCTGTGCCACCTACCTGGGGTTGCTTCTAACATCTTATCCTTGGCCTGTCATAGTCCTGCTGGGGTGCACAATGACAGTCAAGGAAATGCACAGCCCCTTGTATTTGTATGAACTGATACCGATATCATATGGCTGCCTGGGCCTTCAAGGGCTTCTCTTCTGACTCTTCACTGACTGCAGGACTAACAACCCTTGTGATTTTTAAAAACATCCGTTAGTGATTTGCAGCTTGAGAAGCCAACATATAAGTGATAAAATCTGAGTATTCCTTCCTGGTTTCCTTCCGGAAATTTCCAATGGCAAGAGCCACCCTTCACGTTATGTACAAAATGATTGTAGAGGTCATTTGGGGCTGATAACGGCACCCCACTGATTGGCCTGTGTAGTCAGTTGCATTTCAGGTGTGGAGGAAATGACATGGCCATGGACGTGCTAGGTTGGATTCAAAGTTTACTGTTGAGAATAAAAGCAAAGATTTGCTGCCTTTTTAACCCTGCCAAAGACATTGCTTGCCAAAAACATTTGCAAGGAGACTAGGCAGCATGCTAATTTCACAATCACAACTCCATGGAGCACAATATGCTCTTGGGGAAGTTCAGATCTGCCACAGGCTGAACCAGACACAGAGAGTCTCCAGTTACTGTTACTGGAGATTTAAAATAGCTTTCATTTTGACTAGCTGTGTCTTCCTGCTACGTAGAGATTGCTTTTATGATTTATCAAAGCTTCTTAAGGATGTTCTTTCTGAGCTGCCTGCTGCTTCTTTACAGTTAGCACAGTAGTGTGCAGCACTAGAGAGATATTGCTGTATATGTTCCACATTAAAGATCAGACAGGGTAATCCGTAAATAACTCTGCAGCTAAAAAGCTTGTGGCATCTTTGGATTATGCAAGCAGGCAAGATGCAGGCTCGTGGCAAGAGGATGTACCATTTAAAGTGAGATGATGCTATGATTTTTATGTCAAAGTCCACCAAAACAATTTGAAATTTGGTATAGAAATCACGCGATCTGTCTAAACAAATCCATGGAGCACGGCCAGTGTTTCCTGAGCAGATCTATCCCTATTCCACGGTTCCATATCTCTACAGAGTAACACCATCAGTCTCTGCAGCCCCTGCAACAAACATCCTTTTGAAACCCCACCTCACACTGCTTATGGGACGAGCTTATTCTAGATGCAGGAGCAACAATTGCTATTAATGATTAATTAATGGTTAAATTTGAATACAAAATGCAGTAGACATGCAATGAGAGGGAAAAAAGGCAAGGAATAATGAAAAATAGCATTTTCAGTTTGGGTGTTGATTCTTATTTGCAGTTTCATGGCTCAGGGAAATAAAGCACAGCCCAAGTTTCATTTGTCTTTCCAAATGTGTGCAGTTTTGTATGAATATGAAACTATTAGTTGCCTGTCTGGACAAAAGCCTACAGTAGAATTATCTGTAAGTAAAGCAGATGCTAATGTTATCTGCGCAGGTGTGTGAGAGAGAGCACCGGCGTGTGTGAATGTGTCTCACTCTCTGACTGAAATTACAGAGGAAACCTCTTTGGGGCATGATAATGGACATCTGATCAGGCCAGCGTGAGCTCTCAGGAACCAGCCAAGCCGAAGAACAGGTTGCTGGTACCACCACTCTGTACATAGCACTGCCTGATCATTGGCACCTGGAAGGAGGAAAGGCAGAAAGCCCACACTGACTCTTCTTCAGTAATTAGGACTCTATTGCAGCACAGTAATGAACTCCAAGTCCCGCAGACCAGTTTTGGCTTACTTGCTTGCCAATTACATCACTAGGTGCTTGGATCTGCACGAATTCAGTCTCTAATTATAAATTTGCCTTCTGACTTCTACAGCCAGTTGTCCCTCATGCTATGTACTATCTTTGGCAATGGGCAAGGAAGAAGGATGTGTTTGTGTTTGGGGTACAGGTAAGAGAAAAAAAGAGAAAAATTGGGATATAAAGATTATGGGAAGGGGCACAGGTTGCAGCTAACAGATATAAGTCACGTCTGGGAGAACAGGAGCAAAGCCCAGCCGTATGCAGGCCAGTGCCATGCAGAATGCACTGTGCTTCCAGGTGTTTAAGAGGCTTTAGACCAGATTCATTTTGGGCTGTATAGAGTAACATTTTATCAGCCTGCCTACTTGCTTTTAGCTCTCCAACCATAAAGGGAAAAAAAAAAACCCAACAAAACAAACCACTGACTAGCTTTAAGTCTTGAAAAGACAAGAAAAGCTTGTGCGACCTGTTGTCTGCTTCACACAGCTAGTGGTGTTATTTGTGATTCACCCCATGTCTCAAAGGCAAAAATACTCCCTTAAGGAGGTATCCAAAGGGCCAAACAGAGCCTCTGCCCCTTATAGGCATCTGCTTTATAGCCTCTTAGAAAACAGACACCTGCCTTTCAAAGTATCGCTCTCATCTTACTGTATTAGTCTAGGAAACCCATGTGTCTCTGAAATGTAGGCTAAAATATAACCAGTGTGTGAACTGTACCATAGATCTTTTTTGAAAATACCTACTTCATTTTAGACAATCATGACAATGAATCATGGCATTTCTTCACTAGAAGCCCACAGCACAACACTAGAATCTGATGAGGATATAGTTTACCATATGGTACCACAGTCTGACTTACAAGAATAGTAAGTTATATCTATCATATTTTAAAAATAATGGACTGAAAATACCAGTGTGGGTCAGACGTCATAAAAGTGGCATTGGTTTGGCTTTCCAGGGTAGTTGTGCCAACGAGTCTCTCCTGACATTGACCAGAGGACCTACTTATCTGCTTACCCTGATTGCTTTGACGTGTATTCTGCCAAATCCCAGAAAATATGCCAACTCCTGTAATGTTTTGAGGATGGACAAATGATTTGTTTGGATTAAGGTGAGGCCAATTCATTTTCTGTCTGTGAGAGTCAAAAGTAATTATAATCAAAAGTAAAAGGGAAATGTATTCAACCAATGTACTAATTATCCCCTCCCTGCTGCTGGTCCCTTCACATTTGATATGATTGAGAAGTGAGTCATAAAACACCTGTCTACACAGACACAGGCACAACAGCACAGCCCTTTGTTAGTTACTAATCACTTTATAACATGGAGGCAGCGATCCCCTAAATTTTGCACTCCCTCCCTGTTTGTGACTGGGCTTCCACCAGCTTCTCCATGTATTTGCTGTCTTTTGGCGTCTCTGTGGAAGACACCTTTGAACATCTCTTTTTCCAGAAGAATTGTCTGAAATAGCATAAAGATACACTAGTTAGGGCCAGGACGTTTCTTCTGGGACTGTACTCTGCTTCAGTTCCATCCTTTCCTTTTCCCAAGATGGATCCTATCATACCACACTATACCACCGGTGCCATCAGCATTCCCGAAATATCTCTGAGGTAAAATTAAACAAACAGAGAGGGACATATCCTTGCTAGTAGGTAAGGATAAACAGATCCTTGTGTTGCTGACGTACAGCTGTGACGAATTTTAAGTACAGATGTATTTTTATGGAAATTTGTGGGGTAAGACCAGAATTTATGGCTATAGTCCCTGTTCGTTTGACTGGACAAAAAGCAGAAACGTCCTTTCCTTGTTCTATTAACTGGTATAGACATTGCCACAGAGGCATGAAAAACCAACAGAACACTCCAACAACACCCAAAGAATTTCTGTAACCTCCTGATGACAGCATGCGGTTGGGTGTAAGGAAGTTCACAGTCTCAATACATAGGGCCAGAGGAACTCAAATCTACTTATGAGTTACATTCCTGAATGAGTTCTTAAACACTGAGCACAGAAAGACCTAAAAAAATCAAAATATTCAAGTATTTACTAATTTGCTACCATCAAGGTTTTGCTGCTTCAAGGTCTCAACTTAATTGGTCAAAAAGAGGTCCATATTAAAGGGCTTTTAGGCCATGATTATTTTATGTAATAGTTACTGAGTCAGTAAGTCAGAGCTGGTTTGCATTCTTAAACAGAACGACAGTCTGAATCACAGAATCATAGAATGGTTTGGGTTGGAAGGGACCTTAAAGATCACCTGGTTGCAACCTCCCTGCCATGGGCAGGGACACCTGCCACTAGGCCAGGCTGCTCAAAACTCCATCCAATCTGACCTTGAATGCTTCCAGGGATGGGGCATCAGCCACAGCACTTCATATAGCTCATCTATTCTCTTGCTTCATATTTGAGGATATTTTATTCTGCTTTTCTTTGTCACTGTCAGCATGTTTCCCCCATGCTACATGGAGAAAGGGAGCGGGGGAATTTCCTGTCCAAGTAACAAGAAGCACACAAAGTACAGACAAAAGGAAGCAAAGATTTTATTGACATTTCTTTACACAGAACACAAGCTACACAAAATGCCACAATAAAGCATATGTAGAAAAATAGTAGAATCATATTGGCACTGATGACTATTCATTATTATTATTATTATTATTATCATCATCATCTCATTATACAGGTTTCATCATAACCATAATAAATGAGCATTAAAATTTCACAGTGGCATTATAAGCTTTACATTCATGATCTTGTTTATACAAGGGACCATGTCAGATTTCTTCAGTTTGTATGATCATGATTCAGAGTAGTAGATTTAAAAATTAAAAGCCCTTTCCCTTAACCTATAAGGATCTGTCCACATTAATCCACTGACTTGATCCCTTGGAGAGGTCTGCATTTGTCTAAAAAGACATTACTTCTAAAACACAATTGACCAATTGGAAAATTGGCCTTAAAAAGAACCCAGGACATTTGCTATCTTCTGGTGGTCTGACTGTGAGATGCTGTGAATGCTACTGGCTGCCACTCGGCAAGATCCTTAGGCGGTATAAACTGCTTTGCCAGGCTGATCCACTTGGGGATCTGGCTTGTTCTATCAAGAGTGCATTTGAGCAGCATTTCTCAGGATCAGACCTTTAGTCAAGACTTTGTGAATGCTGTTGAGTCAAAAGCTACAAGTGAAGAAAATTGATTTGCAACTCCGTTTTCCCTAAAATGTCACAGAATTGACTCAACTTCATTGGTTTCCACTTTGTGCAATCAGTTTTGTTTTTCGATGTAAGTCTCACTTAAGTCTTGACAGACATAGCTAGAGAAAATTGAAATGTATGGCAGTTGACAAATGTTCATTAGGGAAAGGGAAGTAAATTAGAGAGAGGCAGACAGAGCATGTGTTGTAAATCTTGGTGTCTTAAAAATAAATAAATGGCACAGATTTTCCAAGCTCACAGCCTCTAATTATTGCCTCTTCTGTCTGATTTGAAATATAATTTGCTAGAAATGTAACTGCCTCAATCAAATGTAATAATGTCTCATTTAAATATACAACTTCTAGTGTCACATGACAAAATCAGTTGTACTCATATTCAGACCACAAAAATGGTTATAATTAAAAATACCATAGACTACTCGTCTGCAAAGTTCAGCCTTGGTATCAAGTTACTGTCTTTAAATCCAAATTTGCAGAAGGTTACACTTACTGTTACATGCACCAGTTATATCATGCATATTGCTTGCCCTGAACAATCAGCCTTAAAGGAAGTACTTGGAGAACAATATATCTCTGATGCATTGCTTTGCAGCCTGTGTGCACAAACATGGGCATGTATACCAATGCTAGTATCTTACATCCACTATGCATGGGTACAAATGGTTAGTAAGTCTAGGGGTCAGTCTCTTGGCTTTTTATATTTTTTACAAAACTAAAAATTGACCTGCCTAAAGCTGCAATTAATCACTTGATACTAAGCCCAGTAGTATTTGTCATTTGCTTATTGGAAAAAAAAACACACGATTTTTCTAAAAATTTTCTAGCCTTGCCCTTCTTAACTAAAAACTGTAAAAGTGTGCTTAAAGAAAACCACTTTCAGAGATAATTACTTACTAGAAATAGTAGCTTTTAATTCCAAGGGGTAATTTCTTATCATTTAATAAAATAAGTAAAACGTAATTCTTTGAAACGTAAGATAAGGATCTTCACAGAATTATGCTTCTGCCCACTGAATTCTATTCCACATCAGCTGAGGAACAGTGAAGGTCCAATTTTAGGTGTTACCATTGAGCTGAAAATCAATCCCGCAGTGTAAGGTGTTCCATTTGAATAGATACTGTACAACTGAGAAGTTACTTGTGATGGCATTGCTCACTTTACCTATTAAAAAGTTATAGCCTGATTTTGAGGGTTACAATTTTAATATACTTTAAAGAGAGTTTCATCACGGTTTCCAAGACTCTCAAACCAAGATAATGGTTCCAGTGTCAAAAAAAGAGTAATTGTGTTTGTACATTGCATACAGGGAAAGATATGACATCAATCAAGACCTGCCTCACAGATGTGTTTTGTTTGGAATGCAAACCAAAATTTTCTAAATTCAAGTGCCCGAGTGTGAATTTGCAGCATGGAAACAGAAGGATAAGAGAGAATAGGATTCACCTATTTTCTTGATTTGCCTAGATTACAGATTCATTACCATAAGCTCCCTCTCAACAAGAAAGATGGTCCTACAGCAGTCAAGTCCTCCCAGTTAAGGCCTGAACTGTTCACTGAAGGTAATTCTGTATATAGAAAAAGTTTAATTTTCTGATATCTCAGATGAGGTGGCTAATTGTCTACACATAAATGGAAAGACAGAGATTTAAGGTCAGAGCGTATATATATATATATATGTCTCTAATGAACTTGAGTATATATTAAGGGATTTATGAAATTATTCAGGTCTTAGCCTAATGCTGTGGTTAAAAAAATCCTCAATAACCAAGGGATTCACTGCTCAAGTAAAGGAAACCCAGTCCTGGGTTAAACTGTTCAGCATTTAAGAAATCTTACCATTAGAGACAAAATCAAGTAACAAAAAATAGATATAAATTTTAATTTATTTCTGAACTTTGTGTTTTGGAATATACTGAACTGTGTTTTGATTTTGACCCAATACATTTCCCAAACATACAGCAATATTTTGGCATTATTTATTTTGGTGAGTGGGTAGGTTTGGAAAATTGTTCTTTTTGCTTTGGGACAAAATACCAGTGTATCTTCTTTCTCGGCAAAACAAACATAAATAAATATGGAAAATAAACCTAGAAAACACTACAAATTACTAGCTGCTTTTTGGTACCTTTTTCCCCCAGACATGCAGTCACAAAGGAGTACCACGGCTTTTGTCTAGACTGATCTCCCTCATACTTTATAAGAAGATTTAATGGCAGAAAAAGGAAATAGCTAGCTTCTGTAACTGGATGCATAGTCAAATATACATGACTAAAATGAGTAAGAAAGGTGGCAAAGCTGAGAAATCATTTGTCTACCAGCTTAAAAATGAATGCTTGGTTGAAGAGGATGGATGTCAAGGGAAGTTAAAGGATAGTGAGAAGCTTCCTGTGTCAGGAGATAAGGCAGCTCAGTTTGAAATGTTACATTGACCATGGAAACCATGGAGGTGGTAGATAACACCCATCAAATTCCAGACTGCTTTGGTAAGATTAGTTGACTAAAGGTGTGTCAAGAGGTTGAGAAATCATGGTACAAAGCAACTTCTCTCCTCCAATGAGGTGGATGAAGCCAGCAAACTGTTCCTTCACAGTTTGAGCACAGGAGGATAACTGAAGTTAGCTCCCCCCAAAGTAACAGAAACCTGTTAAAAGTCAACAATCACCACCCACTTGTAAGTATGGCATGGCATACATACACTGAATATAGGAAGATACAGTCATTACATATGGGAACATAACATTACATAAGGGAAAAGACATTTTCTTTATACATATGTATGTAGGGTGTACCACACATACAGTATATAGGGCATGCAAGAACTGCATTTTGTATTATTTTTACTGAAAGTGATGATGCCCCTTATATCAAAAAGGTTCCCACAGTCTTTTCCTCAACCTTTCTTGTGCATGTAGCTGCATATATGATAGTGTATCAGAAACGTCTTGACATCTCTTCACCTTTCTGGGAATGATGCAGGTAGTCTTATCCATATAAAACCAGAAAGAGTAAATGATCTTTTCTTCTGGATCGGGACAGGCAGATTTCTTCTAGCACTTATGCTTTCAGGAACAAACGAAAAACTTCTTAAACTAATTGTCAGAAATTTACATGAAAATTGCAATATTGAGGCTTTCAGCATCAGAAGCTGTTATACCTATTAGCGCAACCTCACTTATGGGAAGCACAGAATCAGCAAGGTCATCGTAGTACTCAAACCACCTACTCCCAAAAAAAAGTTGTTTGAGACTGGACTTTTGTGTGGAGGAGGGGTTTTTTTGTTCCTTTGGATAAGGTGTTTGTGTTTGTAGCCGATAGCTTTCAAAGACTGCAAGGCATGCTGGATTGCAATAAGAGTTGCCCTGCTGACTGTGTCACAGTTTTGTATTTTCAGAGGCAGAAGCTACTTGAAGACCTGCAGCTCCATGCATATAGCCAATGAACTTCTGGCACATACATGTCAGTGTGCAAATCCATTTCAGACAGATGCGGTTAGTTTGCTACACAGATAATAGGATCTTGCAGCACTTTGGGTGAAAGCAGAGGCTGAATTTTCAAAAGCAGAGAAATCAAGTTTCATGGTTATAACAGAAGTTAATTTAGTCTGACCTTTTGCATAAGAAGACTTTATACATATTTATGCTTTATGCTTCTGTTCTATGCAGGGAAGGCCTGACTCATCTGCATTTAAAGCAGCTCTACACTGATTAAACTGTTTTCATAAGCATTTCTATTCAGTGCGTGGATGCCTCTTAGGGAAGTGCATATGTAGTATATAGTCTTATTAAAATAGAGAATAAACAGCAGCAGCAGCTCTTTCAGACCACAGATTGTCAGGAAGCAGCATGCCATGATGATGATAACAAGGTAAATGATCACCCTTGTCTGTCATGCAAGGGTGGAGCAGACTCACAGGAGGTTTCCTTACTATCTGTGCCTAAAGCTTACCAATGACTAAGATCACCTCAAATAAGACTTGTTAAAAAAAGTGATGGAAACAATTAGCATGGCAGTGAGCACGTTAAGGGTGCAATGGGGGGCCAGATGTACTGTGTGCTGAAAAAGAGGCCCATAAATGGTGGCAATAAGCCACAGGTCACAAGTCTTTGCCCTTGCTAGTGCTGTTACCTTAGCCAAGATAACACAGGAAAATGAAGTAAAGATGAACTCGCAAGGGGATGCGAGCTGGAAGCTTACAAATCATGGCAACCAGAGAACAGTTCCAGCTCTTCAGATGAGAACCTGTTAGGAAGAGCATGTGATGAGACCCAACAGCCAGTGAACCCCTCCTGAGCAGGGAAAAGACACCAGTCTGCACCAGAACTCTCATCCAAGGAAGTCTGCCAGTACTTCCTCCTAAACCCAGTCCAAGGTTGAGAAACTAGAAAGAGCCCAGTAAAGGGCTAGCAAGATGGGGAGGGGTCTAAACTCATGGCTTCTGAGGAGAGGTTGAGTCAGGCTTGTTTAGTCTAGCAAAGAGGAGATCAAGTGACAATCTAAGAGCCTGTCTGCAGGTATTGAAAAGGGAGTTACAAGTACGTCAGAAACAAAGCCTTCCCCATGGAATAAAAAGGTGGTATAATAAAAGGTGACAACAAGAAGTTGCAGTCTGGGAAGTTCAAAATGCATTTTTTAAATTTTATTTTACTTTTTTTTTTTCCTTAGAAGTGTTGTACAGAAGTTGAAAAGGTGATCCAGAGTAGCTGTAGTATATCCACCACCAGATGTTTTGAAGACTTAGCAAGAAAAAGACATGGCTGACCTCACCAAGATGCTCGTGATAATACTGCTCTGAAGAGGAACTAGACTGGGAGAATTCCAGCTGTTCCTTCTGAAACCAAATATTCTGTCATCTGTAACATGTTTGGATAGGTGGATAAAGGTCCTCATGAAAAGCTGAGAAAATTGACTGGCATGAACGTGTGAACACGATGTACCACTCCTGGAGAAATGGAATGGCAGTGCTGGCTATATTTGTGAATGCACGTCTGCACTGACTTCACAGTCTCAAAGAAATGTTACCAGCTGAATATTCACTGTGGCAAGAAGCTCTGTGTGTGGCTATATGCGGCACTTTCAAAGGTAGTGAGAGTTGCTAGTCTATTTCAGAATGAGCTGGACCAGGCCTCTAGAGCATTTTAAGTACAAATAATTATCTTTTTTTTTTTTTCTTTAAATATCCCTCACTTAGTTTTTTCATTTTAAAGAGGCAGTAATCGCCTGCCGGACACTTTTTTCCTTTACTTTCTAGAGTTCTGTTCTAAGCAACCATGAATGGGAAAGAAGGAAGGAAGGGGGGGAGGGAGGAAGGGAGGATGGGAGGATGGGAGGAAGGAAAGGAGGGAGGGAGGGAGGAAAAAGACGTATAGATGTGGCAGTTAGGGACATGGTTTATTGGTTTAGGTGGCACTTTTAAGTTCATGGTTGGACTTGATGATCCAAAGGGTCTTTTCCAACCTAAATGATTCTACAATTCTGTGATCCTAGGGAAGGAAGGAAGGAAGGAAGTCACAAGGGCAGCATAAGACAATGACAAAGAGAAAGCATGTGGAAGACTGTAAAGCAGACCGGAGTGTGCTTTTGGAGTGTGAATTGGGTGAGTACACCACCTATCCAGAACCAGCAAAATACATTCTGTCCATGACAAAGTCCAAATTAACCAGGGGATCTGTATTTCAGCTTCCCACTGATTCATGAAGGATAAGTTTGAATTCTGGGAAAAAGTTCTGTTGGGTCACTTAATCAAAACCTCACATCACACACATAAAATGTAACTTGAAGGCCTGGATTTGTACAAATCTGTCATGGTTTAACCTGGCTAGGCAGCAAAGCATCACACAGCTGCTTGCTCACACCACTTCTCAGTGCGATAGGACACAGAACAGGAAAAGTAAAAATGTGAAAACTCATGTGTTGAGACAAAGACAGTTTAATAACTAAAAAAAAAAAAAGGGGGGGGGAAACAAGAACAACAAGAGAAAAATAAAAAATTAAAAACAAGAATAACAAGTGATGCAAAAAACTCCAATTGCTCATCACCCAGCCAGTCCCTGAGCAGTGGCAGCTCTGGCCAAACTCCCCCCACCCCACCCCAGTTTTATTGCTGAGCTTGATGTCATATGGTGTGGAATATCCCTTGGATCACCTGGGGTCAGCTGTCCCAGCTGTGTCCCCTCCCAACAACTTGTTGCACCCCCAGCCTGCTCGCTGTTGTGGCCGTGTGAGAAGCAGCAAAGCCCTGGGCTCTGTATCAGCGCTGCTCAGCGATAACAAAAACATTCCTGTGTTACCAACACTGGTTTCAGCACAAATCCAAAACACAGCCGCATACCCGCTACTAGGAAGAAATTTAACTGCATAGCAGTCAAAATCAGTACAAAAGCTAAAACCACTGACAATATTTCAGAGGATGGTAGAAATTAACTGCCTTGTTTGGATAGTTACACAATTTTGTAGCTTTGCATGACAGCAAGGACAGGGGGGTAAAAAGAAGAGGAATGGACAATATATGCAAAAGAAAAGCCGGAGAGGTAGTCAGATCATGGAGAGGTGTCCAAGAAAATTTGCAAATCAAAGCAGAACAGTAACAGGGCAATTTAGGCTACTCAAAGGATAGCAAATTAGGGGACCCATGAACAAACAGAGGTAGAGACACAATCTTGGTGTAGTTACATTTGATCCAAAAGGCAAAACCAAACCAGGAAAGAGTAAGATGCAGCTAAACAAGTCCCAGGCTGTGTATTTTCTGACTCCAAACATGAATGGACTAATTTTTACTTCAGTGGTTATCTGTGTACACAGTCGTACTTATTTCATGAAGTTCCTGAGACTGATACTATAGCTTGCCATAAAGCAAATGCATTGAAGAGTGAGAATGGGTGGGCTGAACTCTGACTCCAACAGACCTGGATTTATACCTGAAAAATCCATTGATTAAATACATACTGGAAAACTGGGGGAGGTGCTAAATAAATAGTAAAGATGGAGCTAGAAATTGTCAATTACTTAACATTCAACATCAAAATTGTTGAGCATATGTATTGAAATAAAAAAAAAAAATGCTCCTTAACAGTTCTCCATGGACGTGACCTGTAGCATCTAAATGACCAGTGGGAGTGAAATATGTTAGGCTGTTCTGATGATAATTTTTAAATGGAAATTTAAGTCCACAAAGAAAATAATCATTCAGCTAGACTGACACATACAGGCGTGCTGAGAATGCTATGGAAGTGTCCCATGACTATTCATTATATTTTGAATTTCATGGGATATCTGCATAAACCTTCACAAGGGTCTAACCCAGTTATTAGAAGTTCTCACCTATTTCCTACACCACCACTTAGCAATTTCAAATGCAGAGGCAGAAAGGAAGAGATCTTTTTTTAACATGCAGAAGGCATCAGAGGAACCTACAAATTCTAGCCAAAGCTTTGGCTTGAATTCCCAGTTTTCACATTGTCTTGTGATAACTTTCTCTCTCGAGCGCGGCTCTTTTCTGGCAAGGGAACAGTGAAAAGGATTGGTCTGTGGATATTTATGAAGTGCTTTGAAGTAAAACAGTGCTCTTTATTCCTGATAGTAATTTCCAAAGCTCTGTGCTAAGGTTTCAAGGCTTTGGAATGCAATCCTTTCAAGTTAAGCAATTTCAACTTCCTCTATTGTCAGTGGACAGACCTGATTTTGAAAACAAGTTACCGATTTCATAAAGAGAAAATGGGCATCCATTGGAAGCTGGGAAAAGACACATTTCATGCCAAATTGTAAAGGAGCGTGATTGGTCTCTTCAGGGTTTGCTTTTGATCAAGGTGCACAGTCAAAACTTACACCTAAGTATGAAAAAACGGAAGAGCTAATAATTAGGAATGCCATCCAGTCCATGAATATTTGACCTCAACTTTTTGTCTACATCTTAGATACCCAAAAAGTGAGTTTTGTTGTAAGTTCCCTGGTCAGAGAAGAGAGGTAAGTAACCCTGAATGCCACCAGAGCAGCAAACAGGGTCACTTCTGCAGATTTTCTGTAGTAGCTACCTCTGTCATAGACTATATAGAGAAATTAAGACTTCTTTTAGTATAACAAATTCATTTTGCAACTAATTTTTAGGCACAAATTAGGTGAGGAAACTAGACAGGCTAAACCCTATCCTCAAAGGAGGAACTATCTCCAGAGGTTTCTCCATGTTTTAGGCAGGTAAGCATGCAACTATTATCAGGAGATTGAAAACCACTCCCTTGAAAATCCTCAGCCCAGCTGCAGAAAGGACTAGCTCTTCTGTCCCTTATCTAGTCACACTTAGTCACAGCAGCAATTTCTTTCCATCCATATTCAAGAAACAAATCTTCCATTTTAGATGAGATTAAAATCTTTTGAGAGTGGAGCTCAATGGGCTGTAGTAGCCCCAAAATAGTGGAAAAATTTCATCCAGCTATTAATAAAGCATGATCATAGAATCAGAATCATAGATATCCACCAAATTGTTACAACCACACTGTTTATAGGTGCTTCAAAATTTTAAAAATAGTTAATGCCAATGCTTTTAAGTGCTATAGATTCCTTTTATATAAGTTTTTATTTGAAGGTGAAATAGAAATTGAAAAAAAAAGTCTGGGCATCTTTGTGTCTTTTCACTGTGTCCTTCTACGAACTTGTCAATAAAACTAGGTAAGGTTTTTATCTTCTTTCTTCCAGAATCACTGTGCTGTTCCTAGGCAGGTAACTGGCACTGAAAGAGAAATGGCTTCAAGGGCCAGGTGCTATTTCAAAGCACAATATCCCTGCTTTGGACGTTTGGGATGGGAATGGAGTTCCATAAGAGTTCCAGCACTGTGTGGGATTCATCTGACCAAGTGTAGGTGTCAAGTCATTAGACAGCTAAATATGATACCCCGCAGTCAGTGGAAAGAACAGGCCCAGAGCAAATTAGACCAGAAAAGTAAAATACGTCTGATAAATCTGATGAAGTGTGTCTTTCCTTCCACTGATCATACCAGGAGTTAAAATCCCCCATTACACCACAAACAGATATCCACACCACAACTGCACAAAGTCAAGTAAGATAATATTACTCTGCGTTGAATTTTTTCAGTTCTTTATAAGGAATGTGTTGGGTTTTTTTTACAGTGAGGGTGGTGAGACAGCGGAACAGTTGCCCAGAGATGTGGATGCCCCATCACTGGAAGTACTCAGAGTCAGGTTGAAAGGGGCTTTGATCAACCTGATGGTTGATTGTGGCAGGAGGTTTGTACCAGATGATCTTCAAAGGTCCCTTCCAACCCAACAGAATGGTTTCTATGAAATCCAGCTCTATTGATGCCCCTTCCTGTCTTTCTTTCTTCCACTAGCCTTTGCTCCTGTCTTTCAGAGTTCAGAGATCCTCTGCCTTTGCTGCTCTTTTCCTGCATTTGGGCTACCACCTTTCCTTCAGAGAACTCACTCATCAGACCATAGTACATCCTTCATCTTTAACACTGGAAAACCTCAATAGCCAAATGCACTTTACCTGTTGGAGCCAGGAGATCCTCCATGCTGGTTGTAAGACTTCTAGATGCTAAAGAAACAACCCTGCACTGCTGGCTTTGTTTTTTTCTTAACATTAAGCTGGGCATTGACAAGGTACAAAAATTTTGTAGCTGTTTCTCCTCTGTCCAAGTTCTTGAAAAACTGTCTTATCCTCTGTGAATGTGAGAGCTTCACTTAAGAATTTAAGCATTACCCTCATCGATACAGCAAGACAAGAGGACCTTGTGCAGTTTGAAGGGAAATACTTGTAGCAGTACTGCTAATGTAGTTAATTGTCTTTAAAAAGGCTTTATGTGAAAGGACAATACATTAAAATTCCAAAAGTCAAGACAGAAACAAAAATGCTAACTGTGCAGTTATTTTGCTATTTGTTATGAAAGTAATAATTAATACATATTTCTATATATAAAAATATAAAAAAATTCTGAAAATAAGCCCATGTTGATTTGTATAGTCTGATGAAGTCCAACCGCTTAGATGTTATTTATATTATAATGATAATGATTTCTTTGCAATATAGGCTACACAAATAGAGTGGATTTACAATATTGGGAGTCATTATCAAAGCAGCATCCTATTGAAAAGAATAAAAGAAGAAAAAGAGGGGGAGGCTATTCTGAGAACCTCAAAAGGAATTCTCAGCTAGACTGTTACTGCCAGTATTTCCCACAATGTTCTGCCAGCACACGGAAGATAAAATCTGTGGCTCATCAGTTCACAGGAATGACATCTCCCAGGTTTTTCTGAGGCTCCATAGAAGCTGTCTGCCATACCCCACAAGGAGCAAGTTGTATGGACCTAATCCAAATCCACGTACAATCAAACTCCAATTTTGATATCAGACTCCAAGCCATGAAAGAATATTACATGTATAGGAACATGGAAATTTTTAGGCATATTTATCCATCAGTCATAGCACTGGTAGCAGTACAGAATGTGAAAGTGAACATTCTAAAAGGCCAACCAGCTTCTGCAGCAACACAAAAGAGCCCTTTTCACATTTCTCTTCTCTCAAAGTCATGCAAACAGAAGGCTGGGAGTGCTGTTTAATGTACAAGGCAAAGCAAGAAACCACCAATCTGACTGTAAGAAGAACTGCACTGGTATATTGTCACTCAGTATATTAAGGATTTAAATAGTTGGTGTGTGAGACCTTGAAATAAGCATATTTCTTTGTACAGACTGTACACATACACACACACATACATTAGGCATGGTGTAAACTAACCTCTTCCTTAATGTTTTTCAAAATTTTCTTTTAGCAGATGCCTGAACATTCTCTGAAAGAGAAGCAGGCCCTTATACAGCATGCTGAAGCATGCTGATGGTTGGAGATCGCTTTTTTTCCTTGTTTTTCACACACTCCTTAGAAGTCCCTGGCTGTGGCTCAGAACCACTGCACTGTGTAACAGCTTAACCTACGTGTCCCATTATGTTAAAATTCTGTAAACAGTTTACCAAGGAAGAAGGAAGCTGTGATATGTAAGTGTAGCTGGCACTAAAATGCTGAGGCTGAAAAGTGATAAAGACTTCCCAAATCAGAAGTGGGAATCACAAGTTCTTGATTCCTGACAGAATTTATTTGTTAACTGGGTAAATCCATCTTTTAGCTTTAAACTGTCAATTTATAAAAGGGGGGGGGGGGGGGGGGGGGGAAGACAAAATAGTATTTATGTATTTTATTCAAGTCCTGAGGTAATGTTTAATGTTTAAAAACACTTGTCAATGTTGAAACACACCATGTAACTGTATATAATTTCTGCCCTTTGGAGACCAGATGATTTTTAGGTGCAATATACCTTCCTATTTCAAGATGATCTTAATCTCAGCCTTTTGTATATTCTTTCTAATTTCTATTTTAGAAATGTGCCTACATTATCAAACCAGCTTGGTTCTTTAACAGCCTTTACCAGTTTCATTGCAACTCTTCCCTTGAACTCATTCTGTGTAAGGTTTCCAATTTTCTTCATTTGAAAAAAACCAGGTTTACTTTTTGCATGTAGAAATATTTGCCTGTGGTTGCAAGGTTTTTTGTTTTCATTTTTAAACTCTCATTTCAGAAACGCCTACTATCTTGATCTTAACTTACTAATACGAGTATTGACACCTGAAACCACCTTTTTCATTTTTTTATAGTTTTTATCACAAGATATACAGGACTGATCGCTTATGGTTTTGAACAAATTATATTTGCATTAAAAAATTGCCTGCCTTCTGAACAAAAATAATTGTGAAGAATTATTCACCTTCTCTTTTTTGAAAAAAACTGCTGTGACATTGAAAATTTATCAAAATGTTATGAAAATGCATAGAAAGTTATTGAAATTTGACTTTTTATCTTTGATAACTTTTTGATTAAAAAATGAATGAAAAATTGGGGAAAAAAAACCTAAAAAAGTGAAAAATGGGTTCTTTTCCAAACCCTTAAAAACAACTTGGATATATTTGTATGAATAAAGTTTTAAATGTTTCAACCAGCTGTAACCATATAATAATTAGGATTGTATATAGCAACGCGAATGGACATTAGTAAAGCACTGATAAAGCATTGCAGAGGAGCTTAAGAAGACATCATTATATTTTTTAAGCTTTCCACAATCCTTATCACTCTATATCCCTGGCCCATTTTCATCTGATGGGGTTTTTTTAGGGGTATTACTGGCTAGATTTTGAATTTCATATCAGCATAATAGATTTTAAAAAAATTAAAATTTGTTGGGGTAAATGTACTTAGATACAAATGTAAAAGTAAAAATTGTATCTCTAAGGTTATAACAAGCACAATAATGATCCTCTATAAATGTAAACAGAAGAAATCTTCACAGTTGCCACTGTTACAAGTAATCCAATAGGCTCCTCTTGGTTTGGCAGCTTCTAACTTGAACAAAATTCTTCCCAACTTAAATTCTGGGCTTTTTAAAAGACAAATATCAAGATTTCTTCATTCTAATTTAAATATTTCACTCTTTTCTATTATTTGAATGTATGTGTGTTACAAATTATTACCAGTAATGGAACCATCCAAATATTTTCTTTCAACAAATGGAAACATTGAAACTTTCATAAATGTTTTTCAGACTTCCCAGTTTATCACAAAGGAGGTTTTAACCTGAGTTCATATATGCTTGTTTCCTCATGTGTTAACTACCCCAAAAGTGCTACAAATGCATAACTTTGTTAATACGTAAATAAGCATTAAATCAAGGACAGCCAAGTTCCCGGGTTAATATTCAGGAGAAACGGGAATCATATTGGTCCAATCATATTTAGAGAATTAGCCTTCTTATTCTGATTCAGTATTTCAGAAGTGTCTCATGTCTTTATGTGGACAAAGAACATAGAAACTGGAGAGGAATATCTATTTCTTCCAAAAGCACCAATATTTGGAAGCTTGAATGCCTTAAAGCCATAGCACTTTACTCTCTGAAACAGAAATGGAAATGGAGAGTCTGAAAGTCCCACCTGATCTCATTTTTAACACTTTGCTCTTTTGGCTAAGGGATTCTCCTCCACTCAATGAAAAGTTTTGCCTCTGTTACCCCATACTTCAGGCACTATTTGAAGTAGTTGAGTCCTGCCACGAGGAAAAACTTCTCCAGGAAAAGTTCAGAGTCCAGCACAGCAATGTGGGCAGCCCGGCCTATCAACGTGTTGGCGGTGTTTGGCAGAGCATGGAACACATTGTGTCTGATCAAAGTGCAGTCCTTCGCCCCAATCAAAGGCTGAAGCAGGTTGTTAATCATTTCTGCATAAACAGGACCTGCAAAAGAGTTTAGATGTCACACCTAGATGCCAAAGCTGCCACATCCCCTCTTTCCTTCCAGTATAGTTTAAATACGGTCGCGATGAGAAGGAAAATGGAAGCAAGGCCACAATGCAAGAGAGAGCGGTCCGTTTCAAAGATTCGCCAAGTGCCGGGCTGTTGTTAACCTAATGAGGCACTGGCCACGTGAGGATATCTGCTGAAGGTGCTAGCATGGTGAGTGGGTGGGACACTTCTTGGCATTTAGTCTTATTTCCTCTGAGGTGGAAGGAAACATCTTGCTCCCTTTTGGGGGAAGAGGGTTGGACTCGTGCTGCCTGTGAATTCAAATGCAAAAGGGTCTGGCAAGAGGTCGAGGTCCATTTGGGTTTCTCTGGGGAATCTAGCCCAGGAAAGACATCATGCAGACAGTTAAGGAGTTTACAGGGCAAGAACAATGGCTCAGAAAATTTGTACTCATAAATGGTCTACACTGAATGTAGATCTGGCTCCTGCTAGGTCACACATCATGCCCAAAAAGCAGCCATGGGAAGACAGTGTTAGAAAATTACCTTTTAATTCATATCTGAGGTAGGATATAAGGAGCTGCAGTTTAGGTAAGATGTGTGAAGGCTGTGATGTTGATTATTGGGCCTGCGTTTCTCTTTCTACTTCCAAAGAGTACCTCCATTTCTAGGTAATCACGTATGTGAAATGGGTATGAAATTACACCGAACATTATTTCTGGAAGTGGTATGAAACTGAAGCCATGAAACATTTTATAAATGAGGGAGACTGCTAATAATAAAGGCAATACTTGAGACAGTACACAGCCTGAGCTCACAGGGGGGCTAACCCTTTGACAGCATGAGTCCTGCTGTGCTTTATAGATCTTATTACAAACAAATATGATTTAGATCTGTCCCTTCAATTAGTTGGCAATCGTCCCAACACTATTGTAAACAAAGGGAAAAAACCCTGACTTGGGATGTGAGCAAGATTTCATTATGTGAAACAAAGGTGAGACAATTCTAGTAAATCAGTAGACTACAGAAAAGCATTGTCAATATCTAGTTCTATTATAATCACTTTTAAAATAAATAAATTAGAGGGAAGAGGGAGAAGCAGTAAGAAACCTTTAATTATGACCTGATTGAAATTTATTTTCATCAGACAAAGACCTTCTTAAAAAGGTTCTTTACTGATTTCAGTAATTTCCTGTGGGAAGAGAACACTTTCTTCCTCATCAAATAAACATTTGCGTTTTCATCATGCTGATGAAAACCCCTTCTAATGCAATGACCTCAGTTACACAAAAACAGAATGTCTCACCAGCTTTGTAAATAAAGAAAGGATCTTAAACATACCTGTGTGTCTGTCCTTAAGTGCATTTTTGCACATTTCTATTCTTGCTGAATGGAAGGGTACATATCTGTCTTGGGGTGAGGCCACTAACACAACATTTTTAAAGTACTGAAGACCTGTGGCAAATGCATTAAATAAATCTATCACAATGATGCACAACAATGAAAATACATACAGTGTCAACATGACTACTTCATGCTTTTTGAAAGTAGATTTGAAAATCTACAGTGCAGAATAGATTATAATAATTAAAATGTGCAACACAAGCATAGAAAGATTCATAATAGCTTAAACCCATTTCTGCTGCTTCTGTGAACTATTTGTTACTTACCAACACTCATACAGGTTATTTCTATGTCAACAAAAAAAGTAAGAACTGTCTCTGTTTTAAAAAAAATATGTTTCATTAAACCGTTAATCTTGCAAATATTAATGCCTTTAAACACTGGAAACACATGTACAGCCCCACTATGGTTATTGAGTGGTTTTGGATAAGTAAGTGCTCATAGGAATGGGGATCACATTCAAAAAAAACAAATCAGTACAATTTTCAAGCAAAACAGAGAGATGAGAGAGATGGAGGAGTAGAGGAACCAAATTCAGTGCTATGATGTCATACTATTACATCAGTGTTGAGGGAGCCTTGGGATCCAGTCCCTGCCTTCAGCAGTCCCCTGATAAATGCACACTGTTGGTACATGGACTGGAAACCAGGAATCCTCCCTCTTCCCCGGAGGCAATGGGGCCACTGATGGTCTGTGGGAACAGAATCCTACTGTTTGCCCTGTCCGTGGCCTCTTGAGCCCTCCATCACCCACATTCAACAGGAAAGTAGGAAAACGGACACAGATGATCTAGTCTACTAGACAAGAGAGTATCCTGAACACAGAAGAGCTTTGGGTTTGACCTTCATCTTTCCCTCCCCTTATGGGAAAAGGGCCCAAAACCAAGTCCTTTAATTTCTAGATTTTCATAGAAAAGTTGACCATCAATACCACAAAGAACAGTCCTGCTGGCTGACTTTACTAAGCCTGGCTGAAGCTGTCTATAATTTTCTTCTTGTGCAATCAAACCAACTGAGTTCGACTTCAGTATGAGGTAAAAGGTAGGAAAAGCAACAGTGGGAGTTACCGTATCTAAAATCTTATGTGAAGAGCTTCAAAAGGGAATAATGTTTATTTGTTGCTTTCAAGAGAAGCACAAGGAACATTTAAAGAGATTGAAAAGCAGAAGGGACTTGTACTTTAAGAAGAAAATCAGAAATTACTGGAGGCTTAAAGAGTTATCTGGGAAAGCAGGCACAGCACTGCTGCTGTTATCGCTCCCTCTGCACCTTCTCTCAACTGCTTCTGGGAGCAGGGTGCTAGAGTAGGGGTACCTCTGTTTTGACTCAGTATGCCAACTCAGGTGTTCTTATCTGGACCTACCTACTTCAGATTTTTCACCTAAGCATCTACCTGGATGATTCTGACTTTACAGACAACCCTCTTCACATTTAAATTTCTGCTTGCTGCTTTTGCAGGGACAAGATCTTAATTTATAGCCTGTTAGACCTCCAGTCCACCAAAAAAACAATGGAACACTTTGATACACAACAAATACTTGGCAATTCTTTGCTTGGGAAGTTACAATGTGAGCTTCCTGTGTAGTCCCAATTTTATTTGAACATGACAGTAGTAAAGCAGACATCAACTGTACTCCACAGAAATAAGAGCCAGGGAATCAAAGGGAAAATTCAAATAAGGAAATGCAAATAATGCCAAGATACAGCAGCTTCCCATCATTGATTGTTATGTAGTGTGTTCATAAAATTATGCAACAGCTCTACGTCTGTCAGACTAAAACTAAGAAGTTATATTCACCTTAACATAGTCTTTGTTTCCTAGTAGCAATGTTCCAAAGTATGAGGAAAATTAAATATCAAGTAGTGACCTTGTGACTACCAGTTTGCTCACACGCAATATTGAAAATAACTCTTAAAACATCTGCTTGAACAGAAGGATCATGCTTGTTTTCTTTTCTTAAGAAAAGCCTGATTTGTTTCATTTATTCACGACAGACCAAGGAAGGGGTAAAAAGATCTCTATTTGGACATTGTTTTTCCAGTGTGAGGCTACACATCTCTCTCTGTAGTACATAGATGCCAATATAGACGTGAATAAAATTTGTTCTTTGTCTCACAAAGTTGTATTTCCTAGAGACAAGAGATGTTACACTTAGAAAAAATAATAAAAACGGAAAATGGGTTTCATCTAGTAGCAATGGTGGGCCTGTCGAGCATGATATTTCTTGCTTACAGGATATGAACTCAGGTGTGTATTTTCTATGGCATGGAGGTCTCATTTGGTGCGAACAGTCTGGCAAATATATTCACTGATAACTGGCACAGAAAAAACCACACAGATAAAATAGACATTAGATTTTAGACAGAGCAGCCCTTCTTGAAAGCAAGGGTGTTTAAAGAAAGATCATTAACAAAATGCAGATTTGCTTTACTCCCTGGAGGCCATGGCAGTCCAGCACAATCCTTTGGAATAGCCCGTGATATTTGCACAGCACACCAAGCCCTACTCACCCGTTTTTTGGCTGAGTTGATAGAGGAAACACTTGCGCAGATCTGCATTGTCCCTGAAGGTCAGTTGCAAAAGTGACCCTGACTTTTTCAGCTTCTGCATGAGCCATAGACCTGAAATGAAAGTCAGTGCATATTTACATCCTGTTTGCTAATTATTAACCAAGGGGATTAAAGACATGTGTCTACAGGAAGGGTAGCACTGTAACCCGATGTAAGTCTTTGGTTTCCCTTGTATTGCTAATCAATAGGGAGAAAAGCCTAAGGGTCTCATTGGATAGGGGTAATGGTTTTAAACTAAAAGAGGGTAGATTTAGACTATTATATATAAATATAAGGAAGAAATTTTTTTACGATGAGGGTGGTAAAAGTCTGGCACAGGTTGCCCAGAGGGGTGGTAGACACCCCATCCCTGGAAACATTCAAAGTCAGGTTGGATGGGGCTCTGGGCAACCTGATCTCTTTGAAGATGCTTCTGCTTGTTGCAGGGGAGGTCGGACTAGACGGCCTTTAAGACCTGGGACTCTTCCAACCCAAACTATTCGGTGATTCTATAATTATGTATGTCATGGTAACAGCAACACTCAGGAAGGCTGAACTGTGGGATATTCCACTCCCATAGCACTGTAAGTGTCTTTTTCAGCTGTGCAGTATACAGAGAAGTGGAAGAATACAGTAGAAGCAAGGTCATCTCTCACTGCTGCATACCCTTGGGTTTTCCAAGGAGCACTGTGCTGGACCTTGTAGGAGATGCTGAAAGCCCCCCTCATGCAAAAAAATGCACAAACAAAATGCAACTTTTTCTGTGTGGGTTTGAATTCTTCAGTGAGTATTTTCCACAGCTTCAGCGTATAAGTCATGTTGTTACGATTTATTGTTACATCCACATGTTGCGCTCTCATGCACTCTGCCATGGACTGCAGCTAGTCATACCTTTCCTGTCAACTCTTACCTGTACTAACCAAAGTACTGTTGTTGTAAAGGGTTCCCAGGTGAGGCCCAGAGAGGGACAGGAAGGTGTGTAACTTGTTGAGGTAATAGCGAAACCTGGGGCGAGTTAATACAGATCGAATGATGACGTTACCAAGTGAATGTCCAATAAAACTGTTGGAGAAGAAAGAATTACATTAACACAAAAAACATCTGCATTATCTTCAAATTAAACAGAAATGTGGCATAAATTCTTCTTGAGGGGACTCTGTAAGGGCTTTTAATAACACCCTTCAGTTATCATTTCACATTTTTTCAGCCTAGTAGATACTCTTCCCTTCAGTTATCATTTCACATTTTTTCAGCCTAGTAGATACTCTTCCATCTATAAAAAATGTAAAAAAATTAATCTCATTGATTCAATGGCTTTTGACACAGGGCATTTTTGGAAAAGCTAATTTCACTGCATGTTGCTCATGTAACTCCGTTACAGACTATTAACTATCAGAATGCTTACCTTATTCGGGATATGGAGAGGTTGTACAACTGGATATGCTGTATAATTTCATCCAATAATCGGTCAGTCATTGTATCAAAATCAGCAAAAGTATCAGTCTGGTGAAAAATTGAATGAATCAGTAAATTAAAATATTGCACTTATTGCAGACTGATGCTATTTTGCAGGTAAAATGCAAGCAGAAACATAATAATTAATCCAAATTTTCTTCATACATGCTCAAGGGGGGAGTGATTTTTCTTAGTCCCCAGGTCCTCTAAAAATTGAAGTTCTCCTTTAAAAACAGAGTTATGAAGTTTCACTTTCAGTTTATTAGCAAATAGCTTCCAACTAATATTGCAAACTTACCCAAGACAAGTATGTTCTTTCTCACATAGCATCAGCAGCAAAAACAGCACATTGAGTCAGTGTGGGTCACACAGCTATCATTCAAGCCCATGTGGAAATTCGTCATCCTCAGTGAGCTTGTAGGTAAGGTAAGGCAAAATTTTCTGTCATGGAGTCTCTTTGACTGTGTATTGCACCTTTTAGCTTCAAGAACACAACCTGAGAAATCAAGGTAGGACTAGAGCAACCCTACACTTTGTAGGGCATGGAAATAGGTCCCTCTAGAACACAATTCATATTTTAAGAGGATTAAATTGCCTCCTGTGGTTGTTTCACTTACTGTACCAACTGTGCCTGTAACTTTGGCACATGTCATGATAGGATAAACCCAGACCTACAGTTTATTAATAGTAAGATTAAAAATATTAGGCTGAGTGATTCCAGACTCATGAGTATGATCTTAAAGCAGCCTGGCTTGACATGGTGACAACTGCTAATGCTTTGCTGCTCTAGATACCATATGCTGCACATGGAAGAAAAGCTTGTGGCATTTCGATTTTAACAGATTACTATGATAAAATAGATCACAGCATTATACACTGACACATAGGTTAGGCTGATGCTAAAGATGTAATCACAAATTATTTGGCCATGTTAATGAAATGCTATGTGTTTCTTATTCAACAGTTATCAGTAAGAGAATGAGTGCTAGAGTGAGACTATTTGTTGCTTGCAACAGTATTGCCAGTTGTGACACAATAAAACAAATAATATATTGTCCAGTCTATATGATTGCAAGCATATCTTATTCAGAACGGTGTCATTTGGCAATCCAACAGAACTCTAAATCAAATTCATAACTAGCTAGAAAAACAATCATCAAATGCTGGAACAGCTATTCAGAGCAAACATATCAGTAATTAATACTTTTGTGACACAACTCATCTTGCTAATTGCAGCTCTTGCAAGGGAAAACAGAAGCCTATTCACTTTGCAATTTATGAGAACATTCGGTTTAAGTCCTTATTGCAAACAGTCCACTAACCTTCTGCCTGTTTGCTTTGTCTGCACTGATAATTAATGATTTCCTCCTAGGCTCATTATCCAAAATCTTTCAGGTTGTTTAAAAGTGGAACGGTATCAGCCTGAACATTAATCATAAACAAAACACATCAAGCATCATAATTCATCTGGTTATATCTCCATCCTTTAGTATCATCTCAGTCTGATTGAGCTTGTCATACGTATCACAAATTAATGCCTAAAAAAAGTGATTTGCATTTTCCTCTATAAAACAAACTTCAGCTAAACGACTGATTTCTTGGGTCATTTGCAGTCTGGTTCTCAGAGCAGGGAAAAAAGGGTGACAGGATGCTTTACAGCATCCAAATAGTCATCAAACCATGCCGGTTCTATTCCAGAGCAACAGGAACTTCCTCACCTTCCCAGAATATAGGAGTATTAAAAGTTCAGATTATAAGCTCTGGATAATGTTAAACAGACATGTTGTAAGATGCTTCATTCTCTGAAAACAAAGATGCTTTGATGCAAGTCTGAACTGGTCTCCTCATTATTTTCATCTTGCTTACATTCACTGTGCTGGTCTGCTGCTGACAGACGTGCACCAGAAGGTGGCAAGTTCACAGACTAACACTAACTGGCCACTTCAAAATAGAAAAGCTGTCAAACAAAGAAGGAAGGCAAGTTTTTACTCAAGTTTCTCAAGTTGTTCATAAATCTGAATAGTATTTCTGACTGGGCAATGGAAATCCTTAACTTGTGCACAAAGTTAGGCCTGCACCATAAATACAGGTTTGTTGCAGAACAAAGCGTGGGATTCATTACTGTTTCTCTGCCTAGACTAGCAATTAATTTTTCTGGAAGATGTTTCTTTACCATTCAAGGAAATAAATCTCACAAACATTGCAACATGAGAAACAATGGCTGCTGCAGCAAAGGAACCTGACAACACCTGCTGGATATTCCACATCCTCCAGAGAATTTAGCATCACTAAACTTGATGCTTTCTGTCGATGCTGCATTGCCTGGCATCCAACAGGCAGAGAGACATCAGGCTGCTAAGTTTGCAAACCGACAGGATAAATCAATTTTCTTCTTCTAAGGTTTAGTCCTCTAAGTGCTAATGTCATTGCCTTGGATTTCAATGCTATGAATATTTTCTGATGGGTTTGAACACCCTATCAAATTAGACAGGAACAGGGCCAGGCCTTTGCAGTAAATACTACATGAAATTCCCTGAATTCCCCAGTGCTTTTGCTTCATTCAGCTGGTGAGAAGGCTTTGCTGAAGGCCCTGTTTCAGAAACGTCAACAGCTTTTAGCAGATCTAAAGGAAGACAGCGATTAGCTCTGCACTACCTGATTTCTTTCAGACATTAGGAAGTCCAGTTTTCCACCAGGGAGTCCCAGTTCTATAAAAGTCTTTACCAGCCGCAGATCTGCACTGTTGCCTAGAAATAAATGGTTCTTTATGAGATGTAATTCAACAGAAAAATAAGTAATACAGAGTCAATTAAATACATTTGTCTTCTTCTAAACCTCGACACCAGGGAGCTCTCGCTAGGCGCTGCTAGGACAGCTCACCACACCACAGGATCATGCATTGCAACAGCAGGAGGGCAAGAACACCCACAGCCCGCGCAAGGCAGGGCTGGAGCTCACCTCCTGCTGTTGGGGACTGCATACGTGGTGGGGACTAAAGGGCAAAGATCAGGCCCAGAGTAACTGTCCTTTGTTTGATGAACAGCAGAGGTAAGACAACAAGACAAAAAGCTGAGGTCTGTCCTTCTGCCTTCCCAGCTGCCTTGGCCCATGTGCTGGGGTAGACGGCTGTACCTTCAGATAGGGAGTAAGCTGCCGCTGTGTACTCACAGTTGGAGATGGTGCTGAAATGTCAGGCTCATAATATGGAATGGCCCGTTGGGAGATGCCTCATTCCATCCTAGGAAATTCCAAAGTCTTCTGCAAAGGAGGTACCTCCACCTCACTAGAAGGACATTACCGCCACTGAGATATTGAATGGCTAATGGTCCTTGATAGAGCCAGTGAGTGTTTGTTTTCCACTTTTCTGAGAATGCCTGAGATTTCAGTCTCTACCTCTCCTTCTCTGTGGTTTGAAAGTTAACGTCTACAACTTTCCCAAGTTTATTGGTACTTGATACCAATAATTTGTCAAGACAAGTTTCAAGTGTAACATACCAATTTTCTGCTTAGAAAGCACATATGTAAAAAATTCCAGGCCAAGCTTCCTCTGCACTGAATGATGATTTTTATTCTCTTACTTTCTAAAGCCAGCCACTATCTACCCTACAACAGTGTTGGGGGTGTTTAAATAATGATTTCATCCTGGTGACCTATTGCAAAACAACCAAGCATTTGTGGAAAGACAAGCAGCATTACTGTAATGCACACCTGTACGCATAAGGACTGTTGCGTTACGGTGTAGAATTCTGTTTAAACAAGAAAAAAGTTGCAGCATCCATTTCTTAGAGCAAATATTTAATATTCTCCTAGATCCTTTATTACAATGGACTGAATAACATAATAAAGAGCAAATACTAGTAAAGATAAATACTTTCCTTAGACTCTCCACTCTCCATTCTTTCATATTTGCTGAACATCTGCTCTTCTTTTTTGGGGGTTTTTGTTTTTGTTTACACCAAAATGACTTACAAACATCAATTCCTCCTGGGCTTACCATCCAATCCATGGACACAGACAACCAGATGAATTCCATCTTCCAAATTTTCTTCCTCTTCCTCTGGTGGAAAATATGGGATATCAGAAGCTAGTACAGATAAGTCACTGTACAGAAATCCTTCAATCTTCATTTCTTTTTTAAATTTTTCTTTGGCCTGATAAAAACTGGAGAATACATTAATTAATCACAATAGAACTGGGTGTTCAACAACAAACCTTCAAACTAGAAATGAGGAGACTGGTGTTTGCAAGAACTTATGTTTGCAATTTTCAAGTAGACACCCGGACATTATTACTTATCTATTCTGATTGACAGAAATCAGGATGCAGGGAAGAAAAGCTGTTTCTGAGTGATTTGGATACATACAGGGAATAGCTAAATCCCATTAGCACCTCACACCTGCCAGAGGAATGAAGGATTTACAAAAAATAATTTTCTGGTGGCACATAACAATGAGACTAAGATACGGAATTAGCTATTTTGCGTCTTAACAATGTCATCAGCCTTATAGATACTGAAATGCAAAATGTATCATTTTTTCTTCTTTGAGAAGCTGAAGCTGAGACCCTACTAGTCAGTCTGTGCTCTTGTTTCATAGTTTAGCTAATGAGTGCAATTATTTAAGCAGAAGAGAAAAACATGCTATGGCACTGCCATAGCGAACTGGCTCTCTGGGATCGATACTCAAGCCTGGGTAACCTTGTCTTCAAGAAGGAGGGCCAGATTTTAAAGATTATTTAAACACCTAAATCCCACAGTTTTTCAGGAGGATTAAGGACCTAATGTCTTTGACAATCTCATTCTCTCTCTGCTTTCGTCTTTCCTGTCTATTCAAATTATTTGTTCTATATAAAAACTTGTCTGTTTGGATTATTTATAGTGTAATTCCTTGGACAACAACTGTCTCTGAATGCAAGCTTACATTTATGCTTAGCCCATATTAGGGCCCTGAACTTTGTTAGGGTCTCTTGGCATTACAATAAGAAAGTAATTAGACATTCTTACTTCAGCATCCTTTCATTTGTCTCTTCATCCATCTCATTTGAATTAGAAGAGACAACTCCGAAGGAGCCCAGAGGCTGGCGAGTGATGGGGAAGGCAGCCTGCTTTGCAGAGAAGCCGACCATAGCAGGGGTCTCTTTGAGCACAGAAGAAAAGGGAAGACACGTGGCAGTGCAAGAGACGGACAGGTTAACCACATCAACAGCCTTCCTGCTTTCCAGGGCTACTCCCTCTGTCGTTGCCAAATGAAACCCCGTACCATTAGCTACAAGTTTATGCTCTTGGCCGTTGGGTTCCTGAGGATATTCAGCCTGGTAGGATCCTGTTGCAGGGTCTGCTGAGGCAGGTGAGTCGTTGAGCTCAATTTCTTGTAAGCCCTGCATTTCTGCATACACTGCTGGGCTCTCGTCACCTAGAGAGCTACCACACTCCCCTTGCATTGAGCCAAATTCGGTTGAGGTCTCCGAAGGAGCTGGAACAGGGTAGCAAAAATCTGGTACCAACTTTATGCTTTGGGAGAAACTCTCCGGTCCTGAAATTCTGCTATTGGAGTAAAAGCCTTGTATTTTTAAACTGTCCAGCTTAAATTTATCCTTGGGATCCTCAATGCATGTATCAAACTTCTCTATATCTTCATCCGAGTAATTACAAGCCCTTGGTGTTTTTAAGCTGCACTCACCATTGCTCTCCAGTGACTGGCATTCAGATACATTATCTTGGAGCTGTTTTGGACAAATGGGTGACCTTGTGTTTTCCAAATAAGTCTCTGGAAAACCTTCCTTCTCCTCCTCCCCTTGTAACTCAATGTTACTGCTACTGTGTTTGACAGAGGGTTTGGGATGTTCTCTTGGTTCTGGCTGTCCACTTTCATTGGTGATTTGACACGCAGAAAAGTCCACAGTTAACTTTCCATCTCCACTCTCTGTTTCTGGGCAACTTTTTAAGTTTCCTCCTGAATCTCCCAAGGTTGATTCACTGTGTTTGGATATATCTACTTCCTCCGCAGGCTCTTCTGGGCTACTGATCTGAGGAGCTGAGACAGATTTTGTCAGTTTGGTAAGCTCCACTTCCCTCTCCTCTTCTTCAAAGGGCAGAGAGCTGATGGATGTGAGTGACGCTTGGATCCCACTGGGCAAGCTGGTATTGCTTTCTGTGTGGCCACCCTCCAGGGAATTCCGGTGGATGGCATGCCTTCGTACCAAGTGCTGTAGAATCTCTCGATCGCTGGGCAGCTCCAGTGCCCGACTACGAGCATCAGACCATGCCACTGAACTTGGTTCACTTTCAATGCCTGAATCAGATATTATAGAGGAAGATCTTTTTATAACCCCTGACATCAGGGTAAATTCTTCACACTCCTCACCTCGTTGCTCCTTTGTGAACAATTTCACTTCAAAGCTGTGTGGGGGCAAAGCTTTCAAAACAGGGAGCAGAGCCTTGGTGTCTGGATCTCCTGTCTTTTCAAGACTGGTCAATTCATTCAGTGGAAGCTCAGATGATGGGAAATTATTCTCAGGATGACTAGATTCGTCTGTTTCATGTATTTCAGTCCTGTCTTCCAAACCATCAGCTCCACATGCTCCACACTCATACTGAGCACTGACAACTAACCTGGGCTCACTTTTGTGGGAATCCTTATTGCTAGATTTCGTATTTTCAAAGGTAACATCCACCGTAAGTCTATTGTCTTTTAATAAAACTTCCTCGGGTGTTTCAAAGTCTTCTGATGTGCATTTTATATTGCCTGGCTCTGAGTCAGAAGTAGTTTCCTTACGTGAAACAAAAATATTTTCAGTTTTCCTTTGGCTTTCTTTGTTCACTGTACATACCTGAGATGTGGAGTGCTGGTTTAATCCCTTAGCTGGATAAGCAGCACCTTCAGTACCACTGTATATGCAGGAGGGATTCCCATTTATCCTATCTGTGTGTATTACTAGAGTACCTTTCCTGAACTCTCCTTTCATTACTGCAGTGGCATCATTTGATACAAAATCATCATTGTCACGTATTACGTCCATTTGAGTATTTGCAGGAACCTCAAAATCTCGGAAAACTTCCAAATTCTGATCTGAAAGAAAGAAAAAAAGTAGTAGTACCTACAAGAACACAAAACATTACCCTAAGGTGATGTGGGACTTTGAAAAGTGATTGTAAGTCCTATAAAAGTTTACATATTTCTATTATGTAAGTTACACATACATTAGAGGCATATTACAAATGCAAACGCCAGAGTGCATTTAACTAGAATTATACTGACAGTAGTTAAGGCAATACCAATAATATGTACTTTCCTCAGTATAACTGTATCTAAACTGCTATTTACAGCATATGTAAGCGAAATAAAGCTGACACTTCTGTGTATTCCTGCTGTCATATGACACCGTTCATAGCATAACTCTTGCTTGTGAGTTAGTTTAATACTCAGATTAATAGTTTAAGTATCTGTAATAAGTATTGTCAAAAACTAGGCAGTTAGATAACTCTGGAAAAGTGGAAATTTTGGACCACAGGTCATATTTACTAGACTATGGTCACCTCTAATATTAATACATATTGCTTCCTTGATAATCATAACAGTTGAGTAAAAAGAAAAAGGAACTGAGGGCTACGAGGTTTTACTACAAATCTGCGGAGCTAAATGATTTCTTAATTAAAATTTTGATTTGGGTACTCAAAGGGAAATTATTGTTTTGGAAAGCAATCCTGCCTTTCAGGAACAGTCTTGGGCTTTATGCCGAAATCGCGGGGTTTTGTTGTGAGCTTTGTTACCACTAGATGTCACCCTGGGGATGAAAGTCATAGCGCTGGTTTTCCTTTACATTTTTGTCACAAAAATCTAAAAGGTTGTGTTTTCTTTCTGGATTTAGCCTCCAGCTCGTGTAACTAAACAGCTTGCTTTGAAGATGAAAAATATAAAGCTATAGAGAACACTCCTAGTTTGCTATTAGGGAAAATAGAAGAATTCAGCTATATTACACCACGGATCACACTCTGATCCAAGCCAGAGTCAGCCCAAGGGATGCGAGATGGTTTACCTTGGGCTGGGGAAGTGAACCTCCCTCAGCTCAAGCTGTCTCATGAAGCAGTGCCTTGTGGCCTTTCACTCACCTTTGCAAGGCATATCCATGTACCTATCTTCAAAGATAACTGGGAGCGTGTTCCAGTCCCCATCTATGTCAAGGCATTCTGCTGGGAGTGGGGGCATGCTGGTAAAGTACTCCGAATTACGAATTTCTGTAGAAATCTGTCCGTGACTTTGGATCCTGGCAGAAAAGTACAAAAGGAATTGAGTGTTTGAGTTGTTACAGTGCTGTTTCTCCAGCGCTCCTGCAAGCCCAGCAGCAAAGCTGAATGTGCAGGCAGGGGACAGAGGCAATGTGCTTAAAAGGTGGCAGTACTGCACGATGACGGGTACCCAGCCCTCCTAGGAGGTTACCCATGAGTTGATTCCTATCTTTCAGTTAGAGATACCCACAACTCGCATACTCCTTCATTGCAATACCTCTGTCTTTTTGAAATTGTTCCAGCTGCTGCTGCCACAGGCTACAGTTGCCTACCATTACTCATTGCTGTCCTCCTTCAGGGTCGCTGCAGCTGGTTGAGACTGGATCCCTCAGCCAGGAAAAAAGGTCTGTCCAGCTGTGGGCAAGGCTTTCAAAACCCATATGCAGGAAGCAATACTCAAAAATTTGGTTGAACAGTACAGAGAGGAATAAGGCCGAGAAGGATGCATGGCAGGCTCTCTATCTCACTTACATCCATCCTCAGAGCACTGCAACATCTCACATAGGTATGCATCTGGGAGAGCTAAAAGAGATCAGTTCAGCCACTGCCTTGCTGGCAGAAGTAGAACAAGTGTCTATTTCCATCTTTTGGGCCATGTAAAATGCTACCTGGCTTTCATCAGTGAATGTGACATTAAACTGGCACATTGATCTGGATTCAGCCTTAATAAAGTCAATAACTTTTAGTTCTGCTGAGCTTTCCTATGTAAGCAACTTCCTCAAAAAATGGGGAAAACATCAAATACAAGGTTTGTTTGTGTTGAATCTTTGATGAATTAGTCCATTTATCCTAAAGAATAAGGATGAAAACAACAAGTTCTTCATAGATGGTCAGTTGAAAGCAATTCTGCACCGATCCCATAGGACAGCACAATGGCAGTATTTCAGATTATCATTGGCAAAAGGCAGGTAATAATCACGTGGCAGTTAACTGCAAAAAGCACACTTTACACCTTATGAAGCAAAACTCAAACAGCAGGTTTGTAATTCATGCCAGCACGGAAGATTCCCCTGTCCAGACACAAATAATTTGTTCAGACCAGCATATCAGCTTCAACTTCAGAATGTAATTGTTGCTATCATTTCCTCTTACCTGTAGGCCAGTTATTTTTTCCTCAAAGATAAACAAGTCATTGCTTGCTAAAACGTGACTCAGATAGGAGTCACAAACAGTAACTGCTCACTTTTACTTGCAACAACACCTGAGTTTTAGAATTAACTCAGCACTGTTATAAAGTTCTCACTGACATATTAATTAATAGCATCAGCATTTTACTAAAGACCACATGGAAAAATAATAAACTAACCTTGCTTTGAGACCAATCTCTGGCACAAAATATGAATTACTGATATTGAAAGGTGTGAGAAAAAATATTTTTTCTTTAAAATGTGGGGAGGATATGTCACCTGCTAGAGGGTCCCACCTTGTGTGATACCTAACTTACTGAAAATGCTGTGTCCTCTTCTGCCTGAGCAGTCAAATGCCGCCAGGCATGTAGGTGTGTGGCCTCACACAGAACTCACAACAACAGGAGACCAAAAAAGTTCTTATCTGGTAAGTAAGAAAGAACTGGGGGAAAAGCTGTGAGTGTTTGAGGTGGCTGGACCGCACCTGGCACACTGAGAGCTGATCTCACCTGCAGCCTCTGTGAACCCAATGAACACTCCCCACTGCCACCCCCGACATTAATAATACTTCGGCAGCCAAGGCTCTGCTTTTCCAACTACATCATCTAACAAAATAAAAAGAAGACATGACTCTGCCATGAGACCTATATAGACCAAATTTACTACATAGACCAACTTTTACGTTTTTTAAACTATTTTATTTTTTTTTTACTCAGTCTTCTCGATAGCCACTGAAGAAAAATTATCATTTTTCTGTAGGAAACAGGCTAGTTCTGTGGCTGCATGGAGAAACAAAATTACTTTATGCAGTTAGGCTTCCTCCTGTGCAGGGTTATGTTTGCTTGAATGGGGCAATGAGTGTCTGTGTCCTTACCCCAGGATCTTGACGTGGGGTTTTCCTTGTATATAGCTCACTTAAAGCCTGACAGGGGAGGACTAAGTGAGCACAGCTGGGCCCCTGCAGCCATGGTGCTGCTCCAATTCCGCAGAGCAAGGTAGCCTTGTACAACCCATCTGCTAATGAAGTCATGACCCTTTCCATCAACACTGAATCAGCCCTAATGTCTCTAGTGACAGCTCTGAGAAAGTAATTTTCTTCTTTGCACTAGGTCAGAAGCAGATGCCTCACTTAAGCTTCATCATCGTGACAGGACCTGATGTCATGGCCTTTAAGCCTCTTCTGAAAGATGGGTTTCCACACTGGTAATGCTGTGGTTCCCCCATGGTGACAGGCTATTCAGCGAACAAATAGTCCAGACATCCTTCATTACTCAACAATTCAAATCTGAGCATCTTTCTTTGAACTCTACCTTCAGGAGTCAGGTCCTGAGTATTATCCATGTGCTCCACTTTGGATCATTGACTAAAACAGAAAGCAGGATTTGCCCTGGTATAGCTTTAAAACTGGCTCATCATACTGCCCAGCTTGGTTCCAAGCAAAAAGCGTCAAGCAGAAGGAAATAATTACCTTGCCAATGTTTTATAGCATATTTTTATGAATGCAATCCAGAGCAATGTTTGTTTTCCCAGACTGTTTTACACTGTTGATTCTCAGTCAATTAATTACCAACCCTGAGCTCACATCACTCCCACAGTTCCTCCAGCTAACTTGGTGGTATTCCCCGTTCCTGTCCTCCACTGCTGCGCCTAGTGAACATCCATAGCTTTGCACTGGCTGTTTAATACTCCTGTCTGCATTTAAAGATCCTTTCTGCTATAGAAAGTAGGGCTGGCCTAAACACCAAAAGAAATCCATGACTGCCTACCCTCAAAAATGTTTATTAGGGATGGTAAAAAGCAAACATTTAAATGTTAAGCTTTTGTTGCTTGCCAGCAGTTATTTCCCACTAAAAGTACCGGTACTGCATCTGGTGTAGTGGGTTTGGGAAATTAATTGAAGAAAGATGCAAAAAAATATTTCTGCCTGCCCTGAGGCTGGCGGTGTTGATGAAGAAATGCACCCAACTGCAACTGAGAAAAGAGGTGGGGAAGGGGGGAGGGAGGGGGTGTCCTGCATCAGAACCCCAGAATATAGGAATCTTGAAAATTATAATTTCTGAGGACTGAAGGGAGTCATCTACTTCTGACATTGATTTCAATGGTTTTAAAATATGGAGCTAGAACAGACCCGGTGACTTCTCTCAAACCAAACTCCTCCATATCCAGCAGCAAAAGACCTCAGTCTTGATTACAAAATGTTTTTAACTACATTTTCAGTTGTTCCAGTGACAGGGGAAGGTTAATGGGTTACTTACAGGCCTTCCTGGAATGTCAGCACAGCGAGTTTCTGGTGCTCGGTGTAGAAGAAGGCTTCTGAGAATCTCCTCACCTGAGGGAGAAACACACAAGTTAAATGTAAGATGTGATGAAAGCTGCAAAGTACAATCAGGCTAAGAACAGAGCAGCGACACTTAGGACCAGATTCCTTAGTACACTCTGTTTGTTAGACCATTCCGGTGACAGAAAAAAACCAAAGAGCTCAGTTCTGGCTTCACTTTCCCAGTCCAGCACAAAGCAACTGATGTTACATATTTTGCTGAGAGGTAAGTGTCTCTTGACAGTAAATCAAGATTTGCTTACTTGCAACTTCTTACTACTTTTCTAAAAGCTGTCAAATTTGCCATTTTCCCCTATATTCTTGAAGTGGGGAAGATTTCTTCCTTTCCCAGCAAGCAAACAGCAGTGGAGTGAGTTACTAAATTAGAACAATTCATAACTGATCATGTCTTCTATGAGAACATCCACAGTGACTCCCAAGAGAGTAAAGGAAGTCCTATACATCAGCCCAGAGGAGAAGCACTATCACGGTAGAAACACATCTGCCCATGTCACGATAGTTACAAGTGAGAGCTCCTCACATCTCTTCATGGACATTGTGTTGGATAATCAATTACAAAAGAGCCACAGATCTGAAGTGGCTGGCAGAGCACCCAGTGTGAAATAAGCTATAAAAAAACTCAGTGCTGCTATCTGCCCTGGATTAAGCTTTGAGTTTAAATGAGTCAAGCATAATATACAATCAAATGTACTAAGCTGTTAAACTGCAGCCCATACTTTACTAATAATATTTGTAAAAGTGACCTCTGTTACAGTGTCAGAAAATGGCAGCAAAAAGCATGTCATCGGACCTCTGCATCTCCCTAAATCCCAGCTGTGCTTTAACAAATAGCTTTTGTAAAAAAACAGGACTAGCAGACCATATCTTAATAGTATGTCTTTTCAGATGAGGTTCTGAAACTTTTTTTCCAGAGCTGGGAAAGTATCATTACACACAGTCTACATGGGGAGGGACTAAAGCACACAAAGGTATGTAATTTGGCAAAGGTCGAGCAGGCAATCAGCACCAGTTAAGGCTGGAACAAACCACAGGCTGGGATTCACCTTGCTGGAGTGCTGGAGCTGGGAGCATACAGAATCGGGCCCTTTGGCTGAAAGCCATCCAGGTCCTCTCAGAGTCAGGGGAGACCTAGTCAAACTAATCTGGGGAGTCTCAGCATCAGCCACCTCTTCTTGGAACTTTATGCCTCCTTTTTGCAAGCTCAGCCATGCTTTTGGGGAGCACAACCACAGAGTTGTTCTGGTCACTCTGGAGAGTAAGCAGACCTCCATTGACTTTGAAAGGATCCAGAAGATAAGCTGAGATGTAGATTCCTATGCCGTAGATTCCAAAAGCTGAGGGAGGTGAATCCTACCTTTTTCCCTGCTTCCCTACTCTAATGATTAGATCAGACTAAGACGAGTTCAGCCCAGGTGATGTGCTGAACTGATGCTTGGTCAATAACCAAAACCATCCTAATGGAAGACAGCACTTGCTTGAACCAATCAGATAAGCAGATCTGACAAAGTTAGCTCAAAAGATAAGTGCTTTTGTGCCTCCTTTATTGTCAGGTTCAAAAAGCAATTTCCACATGGACAATAGTAACATTTTGTTGTGTACCCCTCACTAGGAGAAAGGCAAGAACTAGCTATATATTTACATGTGACACAGTGAAGAGAACAAATCTATAATCCCTCATGGTAGTTTTGTGAAAGAAGCTGAGAGAAAATCATCTTTTTAGTTATTCGTCATTGTGATGCTTGTGCTTTAAAAAAAAAAAACAAAAAAACCCCCAACAACATTTATGATTTATGGATATCTAGCAGGCACAGGTGATATCTACCTCTTCCCACCCACCTCCTGTTCCATCTCCGATTCTGGTGTTCAGAGTGCACTCATTTTACACAGGATCCTGGGTCCCATAAAAGCAACAGCCTGCCTTCCAGAAATTGAAATCTGTAATTTCAAATCCTAGGCTTCACTTCGTCACCTCTTGCCATGCTCACCCCATTTCAAATAAATATTCATATGGGCAGAATTTTATTGGAAATATATGTCCAAATAAATCCTTAACATCTGTCAGGATGGTGCCATTACTGCATTTACTTTAAACTTCTTAACGTTACCCTTAGCATGTGATGTTCCTGAGTCAGGTAAGCTGTAACTTCTGGATGGAGCGTTGCCACTTCCAGGAATTGGGTCCACAGGGACAGGAGGTGGGAGCAAAGCCAGGCGAGGTCCTTACTTATCTGTTCTGCTATCTTCTCTGGATTGCTCAGCAGCTGGAGGAGAGAAAGGGAATTCTGAGTGCAAGACAGTGTCATGTAGGAAAATCAGTTCGTATGTTAGATTAAGTCCTTTCAGGAGCAACAACACCACAAAAAAAAAAAATCCTCTTGATTTAGAATTATTATTTGAACTACTATTTTCAGTTATTTTACCCCAAACAAAGCTGGTGAGACTTTCGCTGTTACTCGTTAAAAGCCACATATTTTCGCGCAAAGGCTCTCAGTTGCAGAACTGGAAAGTACGAAGTGGGAACAGCCTCAATTTTTGCAGACACTTTACTGCAGATGTAGCAATTGAGGGGAAAAACATTCGGTGAGAGTGTGTTCCAAATTACCCACCAGATGGTGCTGGATGCCATGAAATAAGAAAATAGGGGCCGGCATCTCCCTCCTGTTAGCAAAAGCAGCATTAGCCGTGTCACATAGGATACCAGATGGGTGATACAGTGGCGACTCGGGGCGGGGGGGAATGAACAACAAATCCCAAACTAAACCACTGTGTCCCTAACAGGTGATGAAAACAGCCATCCCAGAGTCTGCTGTTGCTTTTCTCCCATGTGAGGACATGCTGGAGCCCTCAGTGCCCTATTGTCTTTAGGCTGCAATTCTGGGCTAAAGCTCTGCAGCCCAGGAAGGCATGTCAGCAGCAAAGTCGCTGCGTATCCATCTCCCTGGTTTCACAATTTCTTGAACAGGAGACAGACATTGCATTTTACCTCCATATTTTGGCACAAAGAGTACAGAACTGAGCCTTCACCTGGTCCTCGGGTCCCTACCTGCTTCCATGAAACAGGTAATACTACCAGGAATACCCCAGAAATAATACCAGAGGACTTGCTTATCAGTTCCTAGTTCCTGGTTTGGGGGTTTTGGGGTTGTTTTTTTGTTGTTGTTGTTGTTGGTTTTGTTTTGGTTTGTTTTGGATTTTTTGGGGGGGGGGGGGATTTTTGGGGGTTTTTTTTGTTTGTTTGTGGTTTTTTGTTTTGGTTTGGTTTTTGTTTGTTAGGGCTGCAGTCTAGCTGAAAGCCTGTTTATTTTTCACATTCTATTATGCAGGTAGATGCTACAAACTAAGCTGTGATTAAAAGCAAATTTTCTGTGTGAGAGATGGAGAAACAAAGAAAATGCGTGTGTGGATAACACAGTCACTGAAGTTTGTCACGGATTTTACATTGTTTGGGTGCTGCTCTGTTTTAGCAATTTGTTCAGAATGGCACAGGCTCCAGTACCCATTCAGGTACTGGAAAAATCAGGGGGACACTGGTAGACAAAAGATCCTGCCCAAATATTTCCTGTGAGGGCACTACTTTATATACTGCACTCAAATATATATGCTGTATGACAAATTTTTTTAAATTATTATTTAGTAAGGTGCCTATTATATCATAAACTAAAAGCGCAGTCTTCAAAGAAGATGCATTATTCATTTAATGCAAGCCATATTAGAAATAGGTGATGGCTTATATTAGAAATTAATTATATTAGAAATATGATGGCTGTTTTTCTAGTCTATTACTTCTTAATCTTTTGAACATATTAGAGAGGAAGGAAAGGGAGGGAAGGGAGGGAAGGAAAATACAATGCCTACTTCTAATTGTGAGTCTTACTTCACTGCCACACACAGGACAAGAGCTTAGTAACACCAGTGATGCAGATCAGAACCCAGGGGCTCGGTTCCTCAGAGCAAAACCCAGCAATTAAACGATCACCGAATGTGATACTGGCTACTCCATTCACATACATGCTGCCGGGCTGTTCCCTGTGGCTGCACCTTTCAAGCCCCACTCAGCGTGGCCTGGCTTTAACAGTACTGTCACACAAAACAAATTAGGAGGTTTTTTTGAGGAGTTATTTTTGCATGTTTGTTTACAAATCAATCACACAAAAAATATTTCCCTTCCACCTTCTCCTGCATTGTGTATCTGCTGTGCGCTTTGGTTGAATGCAAAGCTATGGCAGGTTAAATTCACTTTTTTTCCTTCTTTTGTTTGTATTTGATTTTAAAAATGGACCTGGCTTTGGTAATACAGTGGTAATGGACACTAACACCACAGGCTTCTCTCTGTATGGTTTTTAATAGCATTTTCCTCCTTTATAAATGACTGGTTTTCACATGTTCAGCTGAAAAGGAATGGTTTCAGCTTACACACCTCTAGAGGCAAAATACTGGGAAAGCATTGCCAATACGAATCTGGACACCTTACAGAGGCACATATGGTTTCAGCATGCTTACACTTCAGTGATGGTCAATGCTGCACCTGTGTCCCACCAATGCTGTACAAGATCTCAACATCCATCACTTGAGAATCGCTGAAAATTCAGTGTCTTTATCATCGAATTACACATAGATGGATAAAAGCTATCATCCCAGGATGCTAAGGCAAAATGTTTTCATGGCATACAGGAAAACCAAAGGTTTTTATAACACCCCAGAGAAACAGCTGTTCTACCTGTTGTATGATCTATCTGTTGCTACACTGTTCCCAGTAGCTTTCAAACAATAGGCAAAGGAGTCAGGCTTTATTAATATTGCCCTGCAAAACAAGTCAGTAAGACTTTTGGAAGAATAAGAATTGGACAGAAATGAGAAAATACAGAGAAATTAATGCTGGCATTTTCTGGCGTATGCCAAACCAATCTGGACTTTCCCAGACTTGGAAAATAAGTCCAAAGGAGATTCTAGATTGTGTTGTCTGACCTCCTATACCCTTACAGCTTCTAAATCTAGTAAAGCTGAGCCCAATAACTTATATTTCTCTAAATCAAATTTATATGAAATCAGATTTCTTGCAAAGTATCCAAGTCATGACTTAAAATTAAGAAATTTGCTATTTCAACCGTTTTTCACCTATGGCTGACAAACATTAGCCCATCATTCATAACTGGACTGTGAAAGTACTTCCACTTTGGTTTGGCTTCAGCTCCCCTCCACTGCTATTTTGTCACTCTTCCCTATGCTGTCCCTCCTGCTAATAAACTGAGCAAATAAAATATATTAAATATCTGATTATAAAGCATTTTCCCCAGTGATTAACCAATGTCTGCGTTTCTTCCTGGCACCCCTGACAACTTGTCTGTGATACACTTGAAATAAACATGGCAGAAACAATTTCAGGAGAGTATTTCAGTTAGTTTTGTGCCAAACCCAGTTTTTTCCTTCCATGAGCCTTCCTACACATATAGGCATTTTTATTTGAAAAGGTATGGCTGTGCAACCTTCGAAAGTATCTTTTCTCCTGTCAGCATAAAAGCTGTAATTGCAACCTACCCCAAAAAAGAATTTTCTGCATACTGTGATACTCAGGGCTAGGCTCACTGAAGGATGCTAAAGCAATCCAGCTGGTGACTTGTTAAAAGTGACAGAAACATCTTGTGACTAATCAAAATTATATTAAATTGTTGGTGGAAAAGAAACATTCAACAAACTTTCTGATGGCACAAAAATCCCTTTCTCCCTGCTGTCATGGACTTGAAAAAAGTATGGGTAGATTCTCTTGAAGAAAATACCTGCAGCTCCGTACAAAGCTGAGATAACGTCTCTTCTACAGATAGCTCCTCTAGGAGAAAAAAAAAAAAAGAAACAACAAACAAACACAAAGAAAGAGATTAGGTTTCAGAACAGTAGATGTGAAATGTTAATGCTTTACTGTTTATTCACGTGATAAATAGGTCATTTGATATTCTTCCCTGACAGACAAGTTTCTGTTTGGATGTGGGCACTCCACCTTGTACTGGTCCAAGTGCAGGTACAACTTCTGCTCCTGTAACCTGGACCACTAAACCTACAGAAGTTCTGGAATGTTATTGCCAGGACAAAGCAACAGAATTTGTCTTTTTGTTGTCTACCCTCTCTTCAGTAGAAGTTTGTTATACTAGCCTTTGGTATTTTCAGCCAACTCCAGAACTGAATGCAAAGTCTCACCATTGCAAAGTCTGAGCAAATGATGTGCAAGAAATGGTTCTCCCTACGGTGCTACACAGAACTGTGTACATGATACCAGATGTCTGACTAGTAAAAGACTGGGCATCTCTGCACTGCCTTGTGGAGTGTGAAGTACCCCTCCACTCCTACAGCAAGCAGCAGTGCTTTAATGTAATCCTGAGAGAATCTAGCACAGGGACGCGCCGCTTTAAATGCACCACAGACTAAGGCAAAGGAGGACATAAATCAACTCTCCAACTTTTGGCAGCTTGGTTTTGCAATGCGGAACTTTCTAATAGTATTCGTAAAGAAAAAGCAGAACAACCAACAGGCAAATCCCCCAAATGAGCCTTCTTAAATAATACTAAGGAATGGGAAAGGACAGACTGAGGTGGGTAACGCCTTGAAAAGACCCACCCTCAGCTGGTAAAATTTGGGAAATAATAATTTTCACTTTTAATGTCGAAACTAGAGGGCTTTTTTTCTTTTTTTTTTTTTTTTGTAATACTACTGAAGAAAATAGAATTAAGAAAATCTGCAGAGATTTGTAGTCTTGGATTTATCTTACCTATCTTTAGAATCCTATGATGAGATTCATCTGACCAATATAGATGCTTTACAACTGAATGAGTAATTTACATTGTTCCCTTGGTCAGTGGAGAAAAATGAGTAAACACAAGGTCCGGTTCATGCCATGCCAAGGTGGAAAGCATTTCCTGTCAGGTAACATACTTTATTGTCCTAAATGGGCCTGTTTCTCATTAATGATTGTAAGAAGACAGACAGAAAAATTTGCTTCATATTCATCACACCGGGTGGATCTTACACCCCATGATTTTTCTTAGTTTTTCCACAGACATCAGAAGATTAGCCTTAAAACCAAATCTTCAGCAGATTTTCAGACTGTGAATAAAATGATGCAAATAGCACCCTGCTCAAGAGGCTAAAAAGGGTATTTGCATTTAGTAAATTTGCATGCATTACAACAAGTACATTTGCAAATTAAGTGCCTGCTTCAGTACCAGTAGTCATTTGAAAACCAAGCTAATCGTATTTAGAAAGCCAATATGTGCTCAGGGGTAGTTCTGGAGTTGTGGTCAACCAACCATGCACAACTCTGCCATCTCCCAACCTGTGAGCCTGTCCAGGTGAGACACAAATCATGTATTATATGTGTCTGATAACCAAGATGCCTGAAGCATGAATGTTGTTGCATGCTGGATTCTGTCTGAGAGCTCATAAGTTGCAAATAAAAATGTTACATTTTTTCTTTTCTCGTATCTGGATTGAATAACACAGTATGGATTCTTCCCACCCCATAAGTTTTAGGCTGTCTTGAAGGTAAATATATGTTAGGGAATAAGACGTGAAGTGGAAAACAGGAGCTATCAAACCCGTAAGTCTGTAAAGCATAATGGATTACATCTGCTAGTTCTTGTCTACAAGCACTATACAGTGAAACTGGAAAATGTTTTTTTGCTCCCTTTTTAAATCTGCTGGCCAATGCAGTTGACTCTCCTAATATAATTACCACTGTAACATAACAGACTGATAACTTTAAAACTTGTATACAGAAATACAAAGATACAAAACCACAGATGTGAAATCATGAGCTGCATTCCTTGAATTGAAAAAAAAACAGGTAGGGGAGCAGGAATTAGTCAGGGATGTGCCTCATTTTCAGAGGAGCTCATGCTGTCATTCAAACACAAATTACAGAGCTCTGTCCTGCAAATCCAGCCAACCAGCACTTGAGCATTGGACCTCACAGGCCTGACCAGCCAAAAAAAGCTTCTGCCAAACCCAGAAAAATCTATTAAACAATTCAATTAGGAAGAAAAGCAGAGTAATTTTAAAGAGTAAATTGTAATTATGTAACTGGAAGGGAAGAAATACATTGCAAATTATAAATGAGGGAGTATGTTTCAAAAACATTCATATCGCCTTTCAGATTTTTCTTTTCAGTTTTAAAAAATGTTTGCTCAAGAGAAAAAAATATGCTAGTCTTCCCCAGATTTCATGGCAATTCAGAACTGGAAGTTCACCTTCAAAAAGCAGTTGAGGCCAAAAGTCACTGAAAGGCAAGTATTTTAGAAATTTATCAAAATATTTTACCCCTCTACATGTCAGGCCACATCCTATAAAAGGATTTGCATAAGCTGAGATGGCAGTAATTTTTAACAGTGTGCCAAAATAAATGCTGATCAGAAAACAGGGAAAAAAAATCCTCTAAACTAATCTCTGACCAGCCCAAGAATTTTGGAACTAAAATGTGTATTGGTAATGCAGCACTGTAAAACATTCAGTGATTGTAAATGTCTTCACTCACCCAACTTCAACTGTGGTAAATCAGGAATCTCCTTCATTATGAGGGTGTAGTACACATGAAGTCCTCTTTGAGCATTCAAGAGCAGAAGACAGAGGTCCTTATGCCATTTATATGCATGCTGCATGCAGTTTTCAGATGGGACATAAAAACTGCCCTGTGCAACAGAAGTATCAAGAAAATAAAATACAGAGATTAAAAGTCATGGTCTCCATTTGCCCTAGAGGTTTCCACAAAAACCCAGTTGTGGGCAGCCTTTAATTTCTAATCAAGCAGTAGGCACCAAAGAGAGATTTTAACCACCCCTGCCTCCTAGCCACCTAACTAGCTAGATGTATAACCATAACAGGATCTCATTCTACATGCACATTCTGCCCAAACCACACCAAACTGCTGGGCTCCAACAACGCTGTCAGGTGTACAAAGACCCTCATTACAAACAGTCCAACAGAAGTCCATCTCTGTCCTTCACACATGTCCACTCTGGAGCCACTGTCTCCTCAAAACATAGATACTGCTGTGCAAAACACACCCTCTCTGCTATAGGGGGAGGGACTATAAAGATGGCTACATTCTCTTTCCTTACATCTTCTTATCCCCTTCTGCGAAGACTGTAGCTTCATGGTACCACAGTGTACTTTGTTACGCAGAGTAGTGAAAAAATAGCAGATGGCATTGCTATCCTATCAACAAATATGAGACACTCTAGGATCAATGTCTGGATTCGTACATCTCTTAGGGGAGGAGACTGGACAGATCACTTCAGGTTTTGCATGAATATTTCCCAAACAACATAGTTACACTTCGAACATAAGCTGAGTTTCCATTAGGCCACCATAAATTAAAAGTTTCCACTTTTGTACAAGTGGTGTTTTTTGACAGATTACTCATATTTGAAAATTGCACTTCTCAGATTTAAGATAAAGCTGATTATTAAACTGTGGGTTTGTGCCCAGGATTTCATGGACAGTTGCAAGGAGTAGTATGACAACTACCAGCAACAGTTCATATTTCTGAGGTCTCTGTATGCATTTTACAATTTTACCCAACAATAGAATAGAAAGCTGTGTGAGCACTTGCAATCAATGATTACATCTGGTTGCTGTTACCCCAGACAGGAGTAAATTATCTGTATCGCAGGAGGAGAAAGGGTTATGCAAACAGAGAATTGAGAAAGCCGCCTTGGTGCTCTGTCCTTGAACTTACCTGAAATATCAGGTAAATTGGGAATACATCTAGATCTGCTTTTTACAGCATATGGGCTGCACAAAGGCACCAGGATAGGACTCTCACTGTTGCATAGCTATGGAGAAACATGAAAAATTTGCAGCTTAGTCTACTGCTTACCATTAATGGGGTAAGACTACAATTCCTACAGTCCAGCTAGGTACTGATTGCCTTTCCAGACACTGACAGTCCCAATAGCTATGAATCTCCAGGAGCAACAGTGAAGGCTCACCAACCACATCCCAGTGCATCTCCTGTGGTTTTTTCCCCCCTGACCTCCCTAAAGCCTGTATTTCATGCCTCTTATCTTGAGCTGGGATGTTTCCGTCAGATTTCTCATGTAAATCTTCAAGATGTTAAATAGCATTTTGTGGTAGACACAAAGGGGACCGCTCATCTTGATGCACAGAGAAATGGCTGATGATAATTGATAGAGTTGGTTGCTCTTGGAAGGTGTCAAAACCTTCACCCACAGCATGAACCTATTTTACTTTCACCATATAATATAGAAAAAGGGATCATAAAGAAACGCTGATGGAAACGAGAGAAAATTGGAAGCAGATTGCTATACAATGTCATGAAGAAATGACCTCTTTTATAATCCATTGCTGATTTTTTTAGGCAAAACTTGCTGTGGCATTTAAATGTTACACTGATGAGCAGAAGAAAAATGTGAGATAATTTCATAGTTCATATTGATACTATAGCACAGTGTTGTGCCAGACCACTTTAATAGGTCTATTTTCAGCCTTTCTTGGCAGAGGTTATTGTTTAAAAATAAAAATAAAAAGTAATAGAAAAATGCAACTGCAGGTGGGCTTAAAAAAATGTGTGAATTAAAGATATTGAAAATCTTTATCAGTTAGTTCTGTTTTAAATTCTTCAGTGTTTGCCCACTTCTTTTAGAGTGCTTTTTCATATTTGAATTCAGCTGAATTAATAAAAAATATTAGAGACCAGATAGTTCAACTTCCTGAAGCACAGGGTTTAGGAAAGTATACTTTGTAAAGATTATAGACAGTGGCAAAATGTAGAAAGGGGAAAGAACAATTATAAAAAAAACCCCAACAAACAGTTCATTGAACATTGTATGTCAGCAGCATAACTTGGTCATTATTGTAGGAATTCAGAATAATTTAGGCTGAAAGGGACGTCTGAAGATCATCTAGCTCAACCACCTGCTTAAAATAGGTCTAACTAGATCAAGTTGCTCAGTGTTGTGTCCTGCTGAGCCTGGAACATCTCTGAAGAGGTTCTACCACCTTTGGAATCAGGAGAAAGAACAGAGCCTTTGCCGCTATTTTAGCCATACTCTATACAATTCAGACTGGATCGTCATGTTGGAAAAGATGTTTTAGGATAGAAGTATGGATAGCAAATGCTGTAGTTCTCCAAAGTAATGTTGGTTTTCTACATAAGTAGGATCATACTGAGTTCCTTCTGCTCTCTCTTGAAAGGAGTGCCATATTTTAATATTAAGCACTAAGACTAACTTGGTGTATTTCTCACAGAAAAAGGTTCTAGTTTTATGCCTTCCATTTTAAGACAAAATATGTATGGAGAAAGATTGTCAAATATCTTCATTAAAAGCAGACACTAAGAAAATTCTGGGGTCTGAGAGAACGGCTCACACACGCAACTTGAGATACCACTTCTGTTGAGAGACGGAGGACTGATAGAGAAAAACACATTGCTGGGGAGTGATGGTTTTCATCCTAAAGCTGACATCTGAAATCAAGGAACTGAACTGTGGCCACTTCCTCCCGTTAGTTATGCAGGAAGCACAGGACAACTGCCCACGTGCTCTACACTGTAGACACACAGAATCAGGAAGACCAAGTACAACCGCAACAGGCAAGTCAAATTCCCTCTAACGTTGCTGTCCGTCAAAATGTAAACTTTCTTCAAATACTGTAAGATATGTATTATAAACTCGTGTGCATAGAAGGCTGAAAATATTCCTCCCAGATCTCCTTTCTCTTCCTGTCCCAGCTCTCTGGGAGGAATATCTGGGCCAAAGAAAGGTGCTGTGTGTACAGAATACCATTGCATGTGAGGAACAGTACTACACAGGCACAATTCAAAGTAATGCCAAACAGGCACAGTCCAGGCTGTGCCACCCATGAGTAAGAGGCCATATAACGAAGCTGAAACATTTTGATGAAACTCTATTAAATGGCAACTGGCTTTGAAACCCTGTTGTTTAATGGGAACATCTATCCTAATTTGAAAAATCATCTTGTCAAGGTGATAGAGAGCGTGACAGAAAAAAGACGCCAAGCTCCAATTCTCTGGTCCCTCGGTGACAGAAAGATATTACCGCTCTCACAGGACTGTTTCTTCTGAAAGTTGTCACACACACACAGGATGCAGAGCAGGATATAACAGTGATTATTAAACCCACCTCAGGGACAGTTTAAGTTAATGTGAACTAAGGTCTGTGCATCCTCATCTCCAGGGATCCCAGCAGGGCAGGCATCTGTCAGATGATGCCATTATACACTGCTGCAGCTAAATCAGCTTATCTGTCACTGTTCAGTAAGCTGAGAAATGTCAAGAAATGTCTTCCTTTGGGGTGGCCCAAAGATTGCAAACCTTCCACATTTGCTATTTCAATAGCACCTTCTTCTGTGCACCTATTTAGGTGGTTCCCTGTTTCCTAGATTATAGACTCAAGCAGGGATCCAGGCTGCAATACTTGCAAACCAAGTTTTGTAACAAACATGGTACAGGCTATTGGAAGGGGAAACACCTCCATAATACTGGCAGTCTGGAAAACCAGTGGCTGTGACCCATTAAACAGCTACAAAGTGTTCAGCTCTCGGGGTTTCTTGAATCAGGGGGGATACAGTTTACTTCTGGTTCAGACAAAACCTCTATTTTTAGAACAAAAAAGTTCACACTGACAATCCCAGGTTGCACAAGGCATAACGGCTGCCCTGGGCTTGTCGTGTCCGTTGTAAAAGGACGTGTTAGTTTCCTCTGTAAAGATTCTCATGAACTTTTGAGGTAATTCTTTGGTCTACTGTTATTTTAATCACATTAGTTTGTAGGTAGACAGATTTCTTCTACGTTAGTTGTAAAATGCATCTGCACTGATTTCCTTTTCCAAGACCCCCTCTGTCTGTAACAGTAGATTGTACCTCTGGCTTTTGCTCTTTTCTACTTCTGAAAATTTTGGGAGCGAATGAATGCCTGACAAATCTTCACCTCAAGACTTTCAACCTCAAGAAACTCTGATAGCGAAGATGGATGACACCGCAGAAGCGAACAGTACTGACTCCAGAGAAAAGTATGACTTCTCTTGCACTGACATCATCAGAGGGAAAACTGGTCAAGAAAGAGGCAGTCAGGAAAACAATGCAAACAACTTCAAATAATGCTGATGACTGCAGACTCTGCAATGATTTAAGAATTGTCTTTTCCCTGTGGTATCTGAAAGAATATCGGCTGTATTGATCCCAGATATCAAAAAAAAAAAAAAAAAAAAAAATTGTTCCATCAGTTGCCAAATGAGATTATTTTCCAGCACCTATCTGATGAACTCAGCAAGGAGATTCTTTTTTATGTAGAGCAAGTTACCAGTAGACAGGTAGGCATATTACCAAAACCAACAACTAGTGATTTCAAGAAAAGGAAAAATATTACCAACTTTGGAGACTGAACTAGTCCTGTGAGTGCTACATTTGAAAAGCTGGAGACAGGGAGCTTGATAAGTTTGCACCTTCCCTAATCTTCTATAAAAATGTTCTTGTGTTACCCAAACTAGAAGCGAGGCATCAAACTGAATGTATTATACTGAAAGTAGAACCACAGAATAATAGAATCATAGAATCATTTAGGCTGGGAAAGAAAGACCCTTAACATCATAGAGTCAGACCGCAAACTTAACACTGCCAAGTCCATCATTAAACCATGTCCATAAGTGCCGCATGTACACATCTTTTGAATACCTCCAGGGATGGTGACTCAACCTCTTCCCGGAGCAGCCTGTTTCAGTGCTTGACAAACTTTTTGGTGAAGATGCAAACAAAACCTTCCCTGGCACAATTTGAAGACATTTCCTCACCCAATTACTTGCTACCTGGGAAAAGAGGCCAGCACTACCTCACTACAACCTTTCAGGTAGCTGTAGAGAGTGATAAGGTCCCCCCTGAGCCTCCTTTTCTCCAGGCTAAGCAACCCCTGTTCCCTCAGCTGCTCCTCACAAGACTTGTTCTCCAGACCCTTCACCAGCCTCACTGCCCTTCTCTGGACACGCTCCAGCACCTCAATGTCTGTCTTGCAGTGAGGGGCCCAAAACTGAACACAGGATTCGAGGTGCGGCCTCATCAGTTCCTAGTACAGGGGGACAATCGCTGCCCTGGTCCTGCTGGCCACACGGTTTCTGATACAGACCAGGATGCTTATGGCCTTCTTGGCCACCTGGGCACACCGCTGGCTCATGTTCAGCTGGCTGTCAACCAGCACCAACTTTCCCACCAGGCAGCTTTCCAGCCACCCTTCCCCAAGCCCGTAGCGTTGCTGTGATTCAGCTGCAGGACTCAGAACTGACTCTTGTTGAACTTCGTACAGTTGGCCTTGGCCTGTCGATCCAGCCTGCCCAGATCCCTCTGTAGCTTTCCACTGTCAAGCAAATCAACACTCCCATCTAACTTGGTGTCATCTGCAAACTTACTGAGGGCACACTCAATCCCCTCAAGACCATCGATAAAGATGGCCCCAATACTGAGCCCTGGGTCACACCACTTTTGATTGAATGCCAACTAGATGTAACTCCATTTGCTACCACTCTTTGGGCTCAGGCGTCCAGCCAACTTTTAACCCAGCACAGAGTACACCTCTCCAAGCCATGAGCAGCCAGTTTCTCCAGGAGAATGCTGTGGGAGATAGCGTCAAATGCTTTAATAGACTCCAGGTAGACAACATCCACAGCCTTTCCCTCGGCCACTAGGCAGGTCATCTTGTTGTAGAAGGAGATCAGGTTCATTCAAGCAGGACCTGCCTTTCATAACTTCATTCTGGCTGGGCCTGATCCCCTGATTGTCCTGTATGTGCTGCATGATGGTGCTCAGGATGCTCCATAACCTCCCCCAGCACCAAGGTCAGACTGACAGGCCTGTAGTTCCCTGGATCTTCCTTCCCACCCTTCTTGAAGATGGGCATCACATTTGCTAACTTCCAGTCAACTGAGACCTCCCTGGTTAGCCAGGACTGATGATCAATGATGGAAAGTGGCTTAGTAAGCACTTAAACCAGCTGCTGTAGTACCCTTGGGTAGATCCCATCCTGCCCCATAGACTTGTGTGTCTAAGTGATGCAGCAGGTGGCTGATTGTTTCCCCTTGGATTATGGGGGCTTCATTCTGCTCCCCACCTTCCAGCTCAGGGCTGGGTACCCAGAGAACAACTGGTCTTTCTATTAAAGCCTGAGGCAAAGGAGGCATTAAGTACCTCAGTGTTTTCCTCATCCTTCATCACTGTGTTTCCCTCTGCATTAATAAAGGATAGAGATTCTCTTTACGCCTCCTTCTGTTGTTAATGTATTTATAGAAACATTTTTAATTGTCTTTAATGGCAGTAGCCAGATTAAGTTCTAGTTGGGCTTTGCCCTTCCAAATTTCCCCCCCGCATAACCTCATGACAGCCTTTTAGTCCTCCTGAGTTGCCTGCCCCTTCTTCCAAAGGTCATAAACTCTCCTTTTTTCCACCAGAGTTTACACTAAAGCTCTCTTCAGCCTCTTCCTCTCTGGCTTGTCCTCTGGTACATGGAGATGGCCTGCTTCCACAGCTTTAAGATTTTCTTCTTGAAGAACGTCCAGCCTTCCTGGACTACTTTGCCCTTGAGGACTGCCTCTCAAGGGACTCTGTTAATGAGGCCCCTTACCTCTTTGCTGCCACGTGGATCTTCATCCCCTACCTCCACTAAGATAGCTAAGGTGCTGCAGGCATTAGTACAGGGACATTTCAGATGTGCTCGAGTGTGCTCAGCTCATCATGGAACAGACTGAAGGAGCTCACTAGCACACCGTTCCTCAAATATTGGCATGCTGCCCGCAGGCTTCTCTCTAGGGAGCTGGGTTTTATCCCTTTCCCCCTTCAAATCTAGTTTAAAGCTCTTTCAATGAGCCCTGCTAACTCCTGTGCAAAGACCCCTTTTGCCGCTTTGAGACAGCTGCACCCCATCTGTCACTAGCAGGCCTGGTGTCATGTAGACCAACGCATGAAACAAAAGCCCAAGACTCAAATTCTGCTGGTAACACCAGTCACAATGCAAGGTATTGATCAGCTGGGTCTTCTTGTTTCTTCCCTCACGGCTCCATGCAACTGGAAGGATAAATGAAAACACTGATCCTGATCCCTTAACCAGTCATCCGAAGGTCATTAAGTCTCTCTTGACTGCCCTGGGACTTTTTATTGCAACTTCATTGCTGCCTACATGAAAAAGCAATAATGGAAAATAATCTGAGGGCTGTGCCAGGGAAGGAAGTCTTCTCATCACATCTTTAACCAGGCCCCAGGTAGGCTGCAGACTTCCCTAAGAAGTGGGCCAGTCAGCATATTGGGCCTTCAGTTCCCTTCAGAAGGCTGTCTCCTATGACAACAACCCATCTTTTTTTCTTCATGGAAGCAGTTTTGATGCAGGGCATGGGCCAATGTAACCAGCAACAACTCCAACCTAGATGAACCATTGTCCTTGTTTGGTTTCACCTGCAGAGCCTTGTATTGTATCTATGATGCAAGGGCATCTGGGAAGGTGGGGTAGTCACAGAGGAGATGCGCCTGCTGCACCAGGCAGGAACTTGTCACCATTGCGCCCTATCCCTTAAGCTGCTATGCTCTCCTGGGTGGAGAGAGGACAGGGAATCCTCTGTATCACATATCTTCTCTGCCTGATGTGTATGCCTCAGAGAAGGTTGGGTGCAGCTCAAATAGCCTGTCTCCCTCGCATACTCCCTGATACTCTTCAGACTACTCCCCTCCTCCTGGAGTTCTGCCACTGAGCGTAGGAGTTCCTCCAGCCGGGTGCACCTCCCACAGGAGAGCTCACTGCTGCTGGCTGGTACCGCCATAAGAGCCAGGCACAGCCTGCAGCCTGGCACTGGGGTGGCTGCATGTTCCCACCAGAGCTCTGTCTGAGAAGTTCCATCAGTTATGGTGGGTGCAGAGCTTAGAGTGATCATGGACTTCTGTCGGGTAGATACCATTGCTCCCTGGTCAACGTGGCAGAGTTACAGTGCCCTTCCTGCATGCCCTTCTGTGCAAACTGGAGCTGCTTGCCTCCATGACAGGTCTCCTCTGCTGCTGTGGCACGAGCTGCAGGCTCCCGGTGGGTGTCTCAGCTCCTCTGAGGTTCCCCCAGTTCAGGAAACCCTTCTGTGCACTGCACTGGAGTGCTCCGCGGCCGACTGTGCCAGCACCAGAGCTGTTCACCTCAGCAGCAGAGTAAATGTAAAATACTTCATGGTTCCTTGCTTCTCAGTTTCAAAATGGAAAAACTAATTTCTCTAAGTGTCAGGTGAGCAACTAAGTATACACATTCTATCAAAAAGGATATATCACTTAATGTATGTTTGCAGGGTGTCATGAAGAATCATGTACACATAGCCTTCATTTCTCCATTTCTCAGTTTACTGAGGAGTGATGACAAAGAAAAACCTACTGAAACACTAGGTTAAAACAACTGCTTAGTGTTTTGGAAATGTAAAGTTCTAAGTTCAATCTGATCATGTTCTGCAAAGCCAGATCCCAACACTGGACTATCACTGTCCCTTGTCTATCTGTCCTCCAAGATGTTCTTCCATGAGATTTACCCAGCCAAGGAAAATAGCCTACAAAATCAACAACTCCAAACAAAATTAACATTCTTGACAATATTCCTCCTGAATACATTTAAATAAATCAGCCTTTTAAATTAATAGTTTTCCTGTGTAATGCTCTTTTCAGTCAACAGATTTCTCCTGTAATTAGAGTGTGATGTTTTATAAATGTACTTTTCCTTTATAACAAGAGAATGAAAATTACTTGAGAAAAGCAAACACTGCCATTAAATAAGGTTCATGCTAATTCATTATTCAAATGCAGAGAACAATTTGTGAATATCCACTTCCAGTGTACTAAATCCATCTAATATCAAAAGGCACAATTGGATTTTACGTTTTGTAATATACAGTAAGTTGCTTGTATTTGTTTTGTATTAAAGTAATTTCACAAGCAGTGTTAGCTATATGCAACGTTCCAACAATAGCACTAACAGTTGGCAAATTAGACCCTTTATGTTTATCTAATTCGAAACAGCATTTCACAATTCAGATTCAAATTCAAATTCCTTGTCAAGAATTTTAAGATGCTAAAAAGCCAATCCAGACTGAACAGACAAGTTTTGCAGTCTCCAGCAGTATTTCATTAGCAGACACAACTAGCCTACCTTGCTTACTTCTGGCAAAGATCTAGAGAAGAGCTTGAAGCAGAGGAATAAATCTCAGCATCCCAATGCGAATGCAGTTTCTGAGAGCACAGTACCTACCCATTTGTCTGCGTGTCACCTAATATATAAGTTTTATTCTAGCTTCAAACTCTCTGACCAAGGTGATTCTTCAACTCTACTTTAGAAACTGTTCACAAAGAAAGGAGATTTCCTCTTATTTGGTGGTTGGAAATTACAGTTACAGCTTGAGCTAATACATTAGTGTTTAGACCCCATTATAATTTTTTTTGAAAAAAGGATGAAGATTAAAAGATAACAATTTATAGTAATTAGGGATATGACTGAAGCATACAAGCAGATGAATACTTTTTCACATGTGTAGGAACACAAATGACAGAAATATTTGTATTTTATAATTAACGGCGGGGGGGGGGCAGTGCAAGCAAATCAGGACAGGAACTGGGACATACATCGTGCAGCTTATGTTATGCCAGTTATCTTATGCTTGCTAATTATTTCACAAATATCTATATCTGCAAAGTGTTTGTTAAAAACCCCAACCAACCAGACCCTAATCTATTGGGATCTTTGCATCAAGTCACACAAGTATGGGAATCTAATCTCCTGAACAGACAGTCTGTTGCTGTCCAGAGGATGATGCAAGTGTCCATTGCAAGGGTCCTTACAGTGATCTTCAGCTGGATCAGGTGAGACTCTCTGAACTGTTCTTCTGCTTACCAGCCAGGCTGCAGCCCTGTGTGACTACTCTAGCACATGCATCATCCATTGTTATTGAGTTTCTTAAACTACATCTGAAACATCTCCTCAATATCCCAACTGTTTATAAAGGACTGTTCTAGACAGACCTCTTCAGGAATACTTTCGATTGACCATCCACAAGAGTCTTATCTGCGTGTAGTTCGGTCACTTCTGCATCAAGTACCTCCCATCGGAATTGCTGGGACAGCCAGATTGACTACCTAGGACGTCAGCCACTACACCAAAGCACACAAGGTGTACTGGTCAGCTTTTCTTGGAGCTGCTTGGAGGAATCACTAGGCCTGATCAAAACTCTCACCCAGAAAGGTTCTACAGCAATGAGTTCAATGCTGCTTCTAACTGTTGCCACCTTCTCTCAGGTTCATCAATTATCTCATCCATACAGGCAACGAACTGAGGGGTTCCTGGACCTCCAGTGAAATAACGCCGAAGTGCACTGAGTGTCCATATAGTCACAACCCTACTATTCCATAACTATAGGATGAACTTGAACTTCATATTTATAACACACTAATCACTGACATTCATAGCTGTTGCCACCAATGATACTACACTTTATTTTACAGAAGCTTTCAGGAAAGTAATTTCCAAAAGATTCATATTACTTACATGACAGTTAAGGCAGAGACCCCAATAAAAACAGGTCTGCTATATCTGCCCCTCCACAGAGACAGAAAGTGAACACAGATTTACTAAATGGCTAAAATTATTTTAGTTTTTAATTTATTCTGATTTTCTTTCTCTCCCTCCTTTAACCCTGTTTTTTTATTTCTTTTTTAACCCTGTTTTTTTATTTCTTTTTTTTTTTTTTTTTATTTCTTGCTGAGAAACCAATAGTAGATGCATAGATACTCCCTTTTGACATGAAGGGACACACATGACTATGCATGTTGAGGGAGACATGATATATCCCTATTAATCAAACCAGTCTTGTGAATGTAAAATGTAAAATCTACAGCTTGAGCAGAGAAGTGGTGGGAGCAGGGCAAGTTCTTACCCCATTTACTAAAACTGGTTGTATGTCAGAAAGTATTTTTGTCTTAAAGACATTATTACATAAATATAACAAATTGAACTCAAAGAAGACTGAAGAGAGAAAGAACGTCTTCTGAGCTCCAGAGCAGTTCCTATTACAGAAATGACATGAAATCCAAAGCAAAAAGAGAAACCTGACGATTTAAAATTAAGTACTTGCAATGAGAATGCTTCATGAGAAAACAAAAAACCAGAAAAATCCTGCATTAGGGTTGACTAAGAATATTTTTATAAATATATATGGTGTGTATATAACGCTATGTATATGTATGTGTTTCTATATATGTAAATTTACATTTGCATTCAGCTATGGAAAAAACTCAAACCAAAACAACTCAAATTTATTCATCGATGGAAAAAAAAAAAAAAAACCAAACCCTTCTAGATCCCTGTGCCAGACAGTGAAAAATTATTGGCAAATCTGAAATCATACCATAGTTCAAAGACATGAAAGTCCACAGCGGCCAACTTGTGGATGCCATTCTGTGTTTACGTACTGTTTCTTCTTAGTCTGATTTTCTCAGCAAACGCTGCACATTCATCATGCTGTCTGTGTATGTGTCCCTCTGACAGTGCTCCCAGCAATTTTTCTACATGGTGGCTGAATCTAACTTCTTTGAGAGAGGAAAAAGACCCCAAAACATTAAATGCCTAAAGGTGTGGCAAAAATGGGCAGGCAAGAAAGAAAAGGGACTTTAATATTTGTCTAACAGAAAGACTGTAGACTAGATACAACAGACACAGTACACAAACCTTGATCCTATCTGGCAGAAAAACAATACATCTCTCTGTTCTCCATCTGTCAGCAGCAGATCTGTGAGCACAGAACTTTCTTGAGGGATGGGAGACAACCACATAAGTCAGCCCATATACACATCACTCCTCTAATATATCCACTAACAGGAAGACAACATGTTTGCAGGAGAGAGTGTTACGAAAAACTGGGAGAATTAAGTAGCTTACATCAAACAAAGTGAAACTTAGAAACATACGTGTAAGATAAACAGATATACTGGACTAGGATGCACTTGGATGTGCATATTCTGTCAACTTAATAAACGTCCTTGCTTGTACTGATTTATTGGTCTGCTATATGATACAATGGCTCATTACGCAAAGCTCTAAAATAAAAAAAAAAAAACCAGCATCACTGTATAATATCTACCTTTGATTTATATGACACTAGTAACACAAATCATAAGTGTCAACAAAGGACAATAGTTAGGAAGACATGGGCAATATATGGAACTATTTATGCTATGCCTCTCACTGAATCTATTATGTAAGAAAACATAGGTTGGTATTTCATAAATAAGAGATACAATTTGATATTTATATTAAGACTTAGAGTTACTCTGTCAGAACCACTGAGGTGATAAAAAAAAAGTTTGAGATTGGAGTCAGATTTTGTGCTAATTTACACTTTGTACAAAATAAGCAGGGAGAAAATATTTGACTTGAGATTGTTGGAAAACAGGAACCCTAAGGCCTGAAAATAGAGCCACTCTCTGAACAGGTAGAAGAGAATTATACTGCTTAGCATTAATGCTTATGTCTCAGGGATTCAATACTATAAAATATTGTTCAAAACAGAAGCTGTAGGTTACTTAATTACATGTGGTTGAGAAAGAGGAATTGGCCAAGAAAGTATTTGATAGGAAAATTTTCACTTAAAAATATCATTCTAATAAAACGAAAATGCTTCACAGGTCACACTGATTTCTCTTAAAGTTCTTCTATGAGAAAAATCTGGTAAAACATTGACAAAATTCCAAATATCTCAACCTGACACTCTTAGAACAATTTTGATTTTTCATTGCAAATAAAACTCCTGGCTCCCCACCCCCCCACCCCCCACCTTTCCTTTTTTGTCAAAACCTTTTTCATATAGCAATACATCATAGACTATAAAGGTCCAAAAGAAAACAAAAAGCTTTCTTCCATGCACAGGTGTTTTAGTTAGTTGTGGGTTTTTCCCAGAATTTTCTTTTAGGGGACATTTCACAGATTTTTCATTTCTATTCAATATAAATGAAGCCAAATTCTGAAATCTCCTCAGTTTGTCTGAAGTCTACCTCCCACATCACTCTGAAAAGTGAACCTAGTGTCTGGAGGTCAAGTTACATCCTATATATCATCACAAGTGTCTACAATCATGATGGCTCTTCACATAAAAACCCACACAGGGTATTCTACAGAAATCTTTAAACAATTCTGGTGATGATGAATAAGAAGGGGAAAAAATTCCACTTCTTCCACCTGATCTCTAGGGTTATACATCACCACAGAGAAAATTAAAGGCATAAAAACATTTCTTTAGCAGTAAATTGAGCACTGGGAAAGATATCTCATGAAAGTTAGAGCAGGTGTCTGACAGGAGGCATACTTCTTCCAAGATGAGCTCTGAATCATCTGGCACAGGAAAAGTCATATGCTTTCATTTCCCTCTGTTGGATGTATGTATGAAAATGGCACATATTAGTCCATATCTTCATCTTGTTATTAATAAGAGTCTGTGTAAGGAACATTCACAAAGCACACTAAAGTATCATTTGACTAAGAGATGACACAGCAATGCTGAATGTTTTATGGGGGGGAAAAAAGTGGTTGATTTTCAACCTGCTTGTAAATAATTGTTTATGCAAAAAAAGAGGCCAGCTTATCTGCGTAGAGAGACATATGTGTGTGTATATAAAGTTGGTCTTTATATCTAAATTTAATATTAATATTTATAAATATACACTCACACATATGGTGTAAATTCTGACCTCCTAAACAAAATTTCACAGTGGAGAAATCAGAAACGACCTTACTGTGTTGTCCTTTCTGATTAAAGAATCCATGCTGCTTATTCACAGATAAGGAAAGCAAATCTGCCCCTGTTACTGTGATCAAACAAGGACTGCCGAGCTAAAGAACTGTCTTGTTAGTACACATGACTGCAGGCAGCAGGCATAAACCCAGTTAAGTTTTAAAAGGACGCTTGTTAACATTTTTTTCCTCTCCCGCCTGTATGTACATACTCACACATATAGAAGGAGACCCTGTTCAGTGGCGTAATGCAATTGTGACATTAGAACTGGCATTCAGGACAACAGAAAATATCAAAAATGTTTTCATTCTATTTCTATACATAGCAACAGGGAAGGATACACTCAGCTGCTGCTCTGGCTGGGGTGTAGGTGGAGCTGGTGGAGAATTTTTTGCTTTTCATCAATGCTATGTACTGTCTGATACTGAATACATGAAAAATAAAATAAAAAAAAAATAAATACATGCCTCCCAGGATTTTATAGCATCCTAATAGTTTTGCTTTTAAAAGTTTGCAATTAATTACCTAGGTGGCAATGATCAAAGCTCTAACACATGTCCCAGCTTGCTCATACAAGAATGGTGAGATTAGAACCTAGCAAAACTTTTTTATTTGGACTGTAAACATGTTCAGCACAGCTTATCACCCTGGACTCCTTTCATAGCACATAGAGAGAAACAGGCATTTTTGGAGCACAGTTCATCCCCCCTACTACAAGTGTTGATGTTATAATGCATTATTCCCTAGAAATACTCTTTGCTTTCTAGAGAGTATGTATGAAGGAAAATTAAACTAGAAGCTTGGATGCAGACAATTCAGAGACAGGAAGAGAAGTTCCAACCCAGCGTTTACTAAAAAAAAATAAAAAAATAAAAAAAATAAATTACTTCATACAGTTTTGAATTGTCCTCTCCCGGTGAACTGTAATGTTTTAGGGCTTAAAGGTAACAGAGGTTCTAGTTGAATTTACTTTTTTAACTCTCTAGCCTTTGGAGCAATCAGGATTTAACTGGGGGGGTTATATTTATGTCAGCCTGGAAATACTGAAGTATCAATGACAAAAACAACACACAAAGATTAACAGGCTCTGCTTTTATATAGCAGTTGTCATTATAAAATCTGAAGTGCATCATATATAAGTCAGTACCGTTTTCCATGTTTTACATTTAATAATGCTCAGAAAGATCATCTGAGCAACTCTTTTCAGGTGCAGGCAGAGGGAGAGAACTGCAGGGAATCCTGAATTTGAATACTTATTCTCTTCCCTCAAACAGTACAAATGTTTCAGACATAATGATTTGTATTTTACAGCCAGCAGTAACTGCTGGCTTCAAGGAGCTGACAACCAGTCCCAGAGCATGTATTTACCTGGGTCTAGTATGAGCTTGGAAATCCTCTTAGAGAAAAAGCAGGAACTGGAGGGACCTGAGATGGAAGTGGAGAGGTGTGTAGGGAAGTGATGGTCTCATCCTGTGTTGCCCTCACAGTGTTCCATGCAGGACGGTGCAGCCACGGCTGACACAGGAGCCAGCTGAAGATACTTTGCCAGAGCATGTGGACTAGTTTGGACCTGACAAACAAATTACCTAAAACAGTTCTCTTGCAGATGCCAGTTTGCTCATAGTGTTTGGCACAATATGCTACTAAACACAATGAACTTCTATCATAGTGCATACACCAAACTGCTTGGCTCAGTGCTGCTTTATGATGCACAGACTCAGAGCAAATGGTCACTCTGAAATGCTCTTTATTTAATAAAAGCAGCAGTGAGGACCACAGCTTCCTATTTAGAAATGCCAGGCTCTATTAAATACTGCCAAAGGAAAAGTGACTTCAGGCTTGGATCTCTCTTCATGTATGACTAGAGCTACAGGAATAATTGATTTTACAGTTCAGTGCCCAAACTGAGAAAAAAAGAATGTGTTAGGTCAACTTAGAAAGAAAGTATTTCCTTGTTCAGAGTGAAACACCCTTTTTTTTTCCTTTTCTTTTTTGCCCCCAAAAACATTTTAATAGTGATTGCAAGTTATGTAGTTATTGTGGCTTCACATTTCAAGACTTGTCACAAGCAGCATAACAGACCTTGCACTCCCTTTTAATGTGCTACAGATATAAATTAAAACATACCTTATACTCATCTTTATGTTGTGAAGCTAGATAAATTGTCACGTGCTGAATCATGTAACAGGATGCCATAGCAATTTTTAAGCTGGGAAGCAGTGAAGAGTAGGACTCCGTGAAGATGTCTGTATGGAAAATATATTCCAACCTACTATAATACGTGCCTATTTCAGTTTCCCACAAAGGCTGTAGACTGAAGTCAGTGATCACATCACCCCTTCCTATCTCTGACCACAGTATTTGGGCTCTCCAGCCTGTCGGGAAAATGGCATACCAAGGGGCTACAACACAGAAGAGGAGAACTCGTCTGCCACTTCACCCTCTACACATCATTCAGTTTTTAAAAATAACCCAAGTCACACTGAATTTGTCCCACTGCTACTCCATTTGGGCTTTCTGAAATTTGGTTCCTTTTCTGTGAACATTTTGGAAGGGCAAAAATCACCTCAAAATTCGGCATCACAGTGAGCAAACATTTGATGAATCCTATTTTTAAAGTGGATTTATCAGTAGAATCAGAGGGAGAGGGTCCTGACTGACAATTCTGCCACTAAGCACAGGATCGACTCAGTCTCATTAAAGAAATCTACCTATAGCAACAAAGTCTGCTTTGTTTATGCAGCAGATCATGAAAATGAAAACTACACTTGGGTATAGGGAAACCTCCCAACTGCACTTCAGTTGTGTGAAGGCCTTGAGACAGCAGCACATTAGCTGCCATTTTAATCCTAGAAACCCCAACCACTTTGCATCCTGCTATTCTCCTAAAATAAAACCTAATTCAGCTACAAATGTGCCCGTACATGGAGGAAGAGTTAATTACTTCAAACACTGGAGCACCAACTTGTCATAAGATAAAGGATGGATTTTTAGTGTAACTGCAACCTGAAAAAATTGTTTATTTTCAAAAGCATGTTCCAAATCTAGAGGTTGAGTAAAAGATACCAGCCAGGAAGTACTCATACTTATGACCCTAGTGGTACACTAATCATGCCCGAGTTATACAGAACAGTCACTTCGGTTAGAGAAATGTACTTGAATTGAAGGGTGAGCTCATTGGTTCAGCCTATTGGCTATGTATCAGCATTAACTATGAACTGAGCAGAGGCAAAAAGAGCCCACAGCTAGCAAGTAGGGAATTTGGTGACAAAGTGGATATGGATCCTGATCTATGGGGAAGGAGAAATCAGACTGAGACATAAGACTGGAATCTTTCCTTGAGAGATACGTAATTATAAATGGGAAGAGATGGATTGCTGGTCACTCGAAGATGTAGCCATTGAGATGAGTGCATTTGACATTTGTGCAGAAGGAAAGATTCAAAGACAAAGACAGGGATCACCCTGTCCAAATAAAGGAATATATAAAGAACCAGGCAGGACAAAAGGATAAGAAAAGAAAGGATACTAAAAATATTATCAAAAAGCAAGTCCCACTTAAATGACGTGCTGAATTTTCACATTTTCCAGTTCACATTTTGCAGAAAAGACCTTTATGAGTTTGATGCTGTCACAAGCAAGATCTGAGGACCATTATTCAAGCATCATGCAATACAAAATAAGAGCTATATCCTTTTCTTGGGGAACCTAGAATTCAAAGAGGCTGGCCTAAACCAAACCAAAACCAAACAAACAAAACAGGATTTCTGTGCATTACAGCATTTGTCTATATTCCCTATCAATCTAACGGCCTGAGCCTTTGCTCTCAAGAAGACCCTCTGGTATGAGCTGTGGGGAACAGATATCTACTGTCTTGCAACACAGCTCTGTGACATCAAGAAACCAAGAAGGCTTGTGAATTAATTTAATAAAAAGGGTACAGGGACACGAGCATCTTGGGATTTGTGCAATGTTGTCATTCCTGCCTATGAACAGGATGTTTATGGATGGCACCATTTGCTTTTCAAATTACTTCTGCAGGTGCTCAAGATCACTTTGAATCCTGTTATTCTGCTCCCACTGCCTTGGTTTCTGAAGTGACTTTACAATAGGTATTATCTGAAATTAGCTTGCCGGTGGGTCATTTTAGTTCTTGATCACATAGTGCCTCATGGGAGATGAGAGATATGATGCCAGCCATGCCCACCCAAATCTATTTTTTTGAGAACTTTGCCCAGAACTCAGTATGGAAATCTCCATAATCAGAGCAGTTGCTGCATCCTGGGTAATTGTCTTCACAAATGGAGATAAAAATTAGAACAATCATAACACTATTTCTGATCTCTTCCTCAGCTTGCTGAATTTAAACTTTAGTAATACTGTCAAACAATGGCTAAAGAGGAAATATTTAGTTGTCTTTTGGCAGTGACAAATTACTTCAACCTTCATGAGTTCATTTTTTTAACCAGTTTGACATTTCGTTGCTAAGGCAGATTTTTTACTTTATTGTTTCTTTCAGTCAGTTACACAGCCACTGTGTTACCAAGTAGGTTCCTATGAGTCATATGCAGGTGAGAAGAAATCATGTCTCTATTGATAGCACTATTATTTTTTATTGTTATTTGCAAATGTTCTTGCATAGTTCCCTCTTTCTACCTGTTTCATGATTGACTTCTCATTTTTCCCCAAAGATGTGAGCATAATATGCTGATTTGTATAGGCTCTGTCAAACTGGATCGGAACAGAAATCCAACAAGGCTTGTGCTTTGCAACCGATCATAGTTCAGCATCAAATACGCACCAAGGAGACACAGGTAAACAAAGAAAAGAAAATTCAAACCTAAACCCTGACAGATTCAGAAATTGCATGCCTTCAGGCAAAGGCTTCCTTGAATTGCCCAAATATTGGGTTATGCCACAGCCCTCAGTTCTTATCCTTTCTGAACAAGGACTGTAGGAATTGTCAGTGCTGTCATTCTGCACAGTTGTGGCAAAGTTCACAGAAGCACCTACCAGCTATCTTATGGTCTATCAAAATGCAGGAAAAAATAATCCTTTTCCTGGTTCTAAATATGCCACTTTTCAGATTACCTGAATTTTGTCCATTATTGTATGGTGAAAAATAATCAACAGAAGATCTCTTCCAAGATCCTACTCCAAGGTTTGTCGTAAAACCAAGTAAAGCAAATCGATTTCCACTCCGTTCTCGGTTATTTTCCTGAAGATAATTCTGTGGCTCAGAGAGTTCCATCACTCAGATAATTCAAGTTTGCGAAGTGACCAAATGAGATCCATTGGATTTTTCTTTTAGCAAATGTTTGAAAACTGTTTTTTTCTGCAGTATTACTTTATGTCGATGAATCACACCCCAAAATAATAATTTACAGCCCTGGCTACAAGCACCTTCCTTCTTGCAAACAGTCAGTCTGCACGAGAAATGCTTTACTTTGGCCTAGGTGCTATAGTGCTGGTCTATTTTCTTTGATGGGGGAGGATGTGGTTTCTATGCCTTTTGCTGCCAGGAAACAGCTCAATGTCTAATGCTGTCATTATGCTGCATTCCTGAAGTCTTCCCTTCTGACACTCAAACAATGCATCATTTATAGCCCTTTGACATACATGTGTCGAATTGCAAAGCTGATTATAAAACAAAGTTCTTTGTGTCACTTCAGAAATCCACGATTTCTATTTTAACACCAAAACAGAAGTAATGGCTAATCAGAAACTTTCCTGGGTATGTTACTTTAAGGAAATTATATTTATTTGCTGTAATTTACTGCAACAAAATGGGGAACTTTTGAATAGCTTGAGCTGTAGTAATTTGCATAAGCATTACATTTTCACGGGTTCATTCCCCTAGCCCAGTAGATACCTCCTGTATTATGCATAGCACATATACCAGCCCTCAAGTAATTTACACTCAAAGACAATCAAATTTCATGAGCAATGAGTAGCTTACCATTTATTCTACAGACCATCATTTTATGGTTTTAAATAAAATACTTCTAGTGAGTTCAGTAAAGGAGAAAGAAGGTTTGACCGACAGCTCTGGCGAATCAAACTATATTTGTTTGCAAAAGAAACACAATACACAGAGCAGAAACAGTGCTTTACCACCCTCAGGAACAAGACTTAACACTGTTTTGGAGACACCCCTCTATCTTGTTCAGGCTTTCATACTTGCTTCTCATAAGCCAACTCTGTCTACCAATGCCAGGCAGCCTCAGTTCCAACAGAGATGTTGCAGATTGCTTCAAGACCTAAGAAAAACCTATGTGATGACAATAACTTTTTGGGTTGAGTCATCAAAGAGCAGACATGCAGCACCTTCAACTGATTTTATGGCTTTCTCTTGCACATGGAAAGGGGGAACATCTTGGGAGACCTTATAGCAGCCTTTCAATACTTAAAGGAGGCTCACAAGAAAGATGGGGACAGACTTTTTAACGAGGCCTGAGCAATAGGACAAGGGGTGATTGTTTTAAGCTGAAAGAAGGTAGATCAGACTAGAACTAGGAAGAAGTGTTTTACAGTGGGGGTGCTGAAACACTGGAACAGGCTGCCCAGAGAGGTGGTAGATGCCCCATCCCTAGAAACATTCAAGGTCAGGTTGGACGGGGCTCCGAGCAACCTGGTCTAGCTGAAGATGTCCCTGATCATTTCAAGGGGGTTGCACTAGATGACCTTTAAAGGTCCTTTCCAACACAAACCATTCTATGACTATGAACATGACTAGGAGGAAAAGTGATGGGAATAGGCTGCTGGCCTTATCTGACTTCCTAGAGAAACTGACCTACTTCAAAACCAGAGGCTACAGATGAAGGATACTGCAGCTCCTTCCCACTTCGTGACATACCCAGCTATCCTGAGATAATATAGTGCCAGAGTGCACAGACAGCATCAGCGCACCAGACCCTATTCAAATACCATACTATGAAGCTGTGAACAGCAGAAGTTAATACTGTTGTTAAAGCAGACTGACTGGAAGCTTGATTTCTCAAGGTTTACACCAGGCAAAGAAGTAGTGTAAGCTCGTATGCATCTGAATGTGTCTAGCTTACCCTAAATAAATCTTTAGATGCAGATTTTTTTACCCAAATACTCATACGACTAACCACCTGAACACTCACGCACCTTTCTTGATTATGTAAAGAGCTTCCTTGAGGCACTGCTAAGCCACTTTCCATCATCTCTGAAAGTTCATGGAGGACAGCAGCCTAAGGACTGGAGGAAAGCCAATGTCACTACGGTCTTCAAAAAGGGCAAGAAGGAAGTCCCAGGAAACCACAGCTGGTCAGCCGCACCTGCATCCCTGGAAAGGTGATGGAACAGCTCCTGCTAGAGGGCATCTCAAAGCATGTGGAGGAACAGAGGATTAGGAGAAGTAAACACGGATTCACCAAGGGGAAGTCATACCTGACTGTAGTGTACGATGGCACAGACCCCAAGTGAGCTCCCCCATTGCACCCATAGGTGCTGGTTATATACAATCACTTACCCACCCAGGCTCTGCTCTGGAACGCGCCTACACGCAGCAAAGCACCTCTGCAGCCAGGTCACACTCCACCAGGCTGTTTACTCCCTCCATGCTCATCTGAGGAGCTCTCTTCTTCCCCCACACTTAAGCTGTGGGAGGCTCTGGGCAGCCCCTCATTGCAGGCAGGTGGGCACAGAACTGATTTGCAGGTGAGCTCAGAGAGCCAGATTGAGTGCTAATTGCTTCCTCACTACATTTTGAGGCATAATTACTCTGCAGCCTGGCACCCAGACAGTGAACAAAGCCTTTCTCAGAAAGGGCCCTTACACCTGACCAACCTGATGGCCTTCTGTGATGGAATGACTGGCTGGGTAGATGAGAATGGTGGATGTTGTCTACCTTGGCCTCAGCAAGGCTTTTGACACTGCCTCCCACAGCATCCCATGGGCAAGCTCAGGAAGCTGGGTGAGGTGAGCGGACAGTGAGGGGCATTGAGAACTGGCTGAAGGGCAGAGCTCAGGGGGCTGTGACCAGCGGCACAGCCTGGCTGGGGGCCTGTAGCCAGCGGTGTTCCCCAGGGGCCACTGCTGGGTCCAGTCCTGTCCAACTCATCCATCAGTGACCTGGAGGAAGGGACAGAGGCACCCTCAGCAGCTTTGCTGGTGATACAGCCCTGGCAGGAGCGGCTGGTACCCCAGAGGCTGCGCTGCCGTTCAGCGAGACCTGGGCAGGCTGGAGAGCTGGGCAGAGAGGAGCCTGGTGAAGGTCAGCCAGTGTAAGGTCCTGCCCTGGGGAGGGACAGCCCCGCGCACCAGTACAGCCTGGGGGTGACCTGCTGGGGGGCACCTCTGCGGAGAGGGGCCTGGGGGTGCTGGTGGGCAGCAGGTTGCCCATGGGCCAGCAGTGTGTCCTCGTGGCCAAGAAAGCCAGTGGGACCCTGGGGGGCATGAGGAGGAGCGTGGCCAGCAGGTGGAGGGAGGTGATCCTGCCCCTCTGCTCTGCCCTGGTGAGGCTGCGCCTGGAGTGCTGTGCCCAGTGCTGGGCTCCCCAGTTCCAGAGACAGGGAACTGCTGGGGAGGGTCCGGCAGAGGCTACAGGGATGGTGAGGGGACTGGAGCATCTCCCGTCTGAGGGAGGGCTGACAGAGCTGGGCCTGTTTATGCTGGAGAAGAGAAGACTGAGAGGGGGCCTTATTGATGTCTACAAGTATCGTAAGGGTGAGTGTGAAGAGGATGGGGCCAGGCTCTTTTCAGTGGTGCCCAGCGACAGGAAAAAGGGGCAACAGGCACAAACTGCAGCACAGGAAGTTCTGTATGAGTATGAGGAAGAATTTTTTACCTTGAGGGTGACAGAGCCCTGGCACAGGCTGCCTGGAGAGGTGGTGGACTCCGCTTTTCTGGAGTTACTCAAAACCCGCCTGTATGCGATTCTGTGCAACCTGCTGTAGGTGAACCTGCTTTGTCAGAAGGGCTGTACTAGATGATCTCCAGAGGTCCTTTCCAACCCTCACCATTCTGTGGTTCTGTAATTTAGTGATTATCCAATTCTGCCCTGATTTTTTTTTTCCCCCCACTCATCAAAACGCTCCAATACAGACTCTGAACATGACTAAGTCAAATCAACTTCAGGAGAACTTACTCTTGTACTGAAGAGCTCCTAGAAATATTCTTATTTTGCCATGAAGCTTCAAAAAATGGTTTATGTTTATGTCTAATGTTATTCACCTTTGTCTGGCAATACTTTTGAGAATCATAACGCTTGACCCATCTCTATTCTCTTAGCTAGTTTTTTTTCTGTTTGTCAGACTGCTGGAAATTGTCTGATCCTTGGAGAACTTGTGAGATCATTAGAGCAGGGGCAGTCATTTATGCACGAGCTGACGTTGTGGGGACCAAGCTTCTATGTGTTCCTCCCAAGCACTGCAACAAACCCTGTAATTCATATCAGCTATGAAACTGATTCTTGGGTCATTATGACTGGTGTGATGGCTCTGAATAGAGGTATAGGCTCTTGCTGTCACTTGAAGATTTGTTTCCATAAAACAAGACAAAGTAGTTGGAAAAAAGAAGGAATCTCTTTTCTCATTTCTCAGTCCCCAAGCTGCTGTCTGGGACACTTGCCAATAACAAAGGGTTAGCTTCCAGATGATGGATCTTGACTGTGCTGTGGTTGGCATCTGTTGGAAAGGCCGTCAGCTCAGAAGCTATGAGACTTGATTAGGTCTCCTTTCAAGAACTCTCTGATCATCAGTCAGTGGGAATTATTGTAGTGTTCTTTAGGGTATATGAAGATAATTTTTCAACAAAGTACCACTGGGAAAAAAATACTGAGAAGAAAGAAAAACTGAATCATAGAGCACTCTGTCAAAAGGTAGAAAGCAGCCAAGTCCCCTTCCTAAAGTGAAGAGTAGAATGGCTGTTCCTGGTGCTCATGCACTGCATTTCAGAGAAAAAAACATCTGTCCCAAGTCCCCTCCTATAAACTTCCTTAACAATCAGTGCTGAAATCTGTAGAAAGGGAAAACTTTAATTGAAAGAATGTCTGTCAAGTGAATGACTCTATGAACCACATCAGTGGGTTTCAGCCCCAAAGTGAGAAATTATGGTGATGGGAGCCAAATAAGTTCTTCAGTATGTAACTGTAATAGTAGCTGAGAAAGAGAAATAAATTCTCTATGCTTGGCCTATCTTTTACTACTCTACCTGTGACTGCTCTAATTTAGCCATAAAAAACTTCTTTTCAGCTGTACAAGTCAAGGGGTAATCGACTTTTTCACAATGGAATGCAGAGAAACAGGGAAATTTCTAAGGAGAATGCAGCAGTCTGATTCTTTCCAATACATAATCATTGCAGAAAAAAAGCAAAAAAAAAAAAAAATCATATGAAAAGTGGACCTTCCTATGCAAATTCTATTAGTTTTCAAAAGGAACCAATTATCAGTCTAATGAGAGCGATTCCTGAGGATTTTCTCCGCAGGACACTCCATCACCACCATGTCTGGAGTCTCACAAGAATCTGCAGATGATTTCATGACATTCTTATTGAACAGCCACAGTGGAAAGATTGCAAACCTTTTTCAATATCATATTTTAAGCCTATCCCCAAATTAATCCGTTATTTTTTTGAACAGATTATATATATATATAAATTATGAACTCTATCACAATGCAGATCATTGCCTTGTTGTTGTATCTCCACATACCAGATCAAAAAGAGCCACAGAAAAGAAATATGCCAATGATTAAAGAAACCAGTTATTTTCACATTATTAGTTACCATGTTTTCTGCTACAGCTAGGAAATCATTTAGTTCTCGCTAAAGATCAGCCATTTATCTTCAGGCAACTGAAGATTAAAGACTTCATCAGTAATTATCACTAATGGTGCCCTGAACACACTGATTAAAGATACTTGTCATTATACCTTATAAAGAACAGTATATCAGCTGTCTTACTATTTCAGAATATTTATGAATAATTATGCACTGGACATCTGCTGGAGTCCCAATCACAACTAATCAACATTTCCTTAAGCAAGACACTTGAAGAATCCTGTTCCTTTAAAACCACCTATTACAAACACATGCTAACACAGGAAAGATTTGTTTTCCATACCATACTCACACCAAAGCAGAGACATTTTCATGTAAAATTAACAATTCCAAATTAAATTCTGATGTAAACTACACTTCTGCAGTATGGATTAGTTATATTGAGTAGTTGTAAGTCAAAGCTATTTTAAATATCAAAAAAACCCCAAACTGGATCTTTTTAAAAATGTTAAATAATATGTAAACCAGCTATCTTACTCAAGTTCTAAATTAGTAAAATCAGATTCCTAACTATGCCTTAAGTTTGTAAATAATCAGGTATTGTTTGAAAAACAAAAAGAAAAAAAATACCTTGGCAACTACACAGCCCTCTAGACACATCAGATCCCTTTTTGTCCAGCAGGAGACAGAGAACCTCTGCTAGTTTCAATGGGAAAAAAAAGAAAAATACACACTGCCCTTCCTTTAAAAGGAACCACACGAGTTTTAGTTTTTTGCAAAGTTTTGCAAAGCTAACACCTTTTTTTCCTTGCCTTCCCCTCCCTCACCCCATACCCCTCTCTCTTAGCCTTCCCCTTCCCACCCCTATCTCTCATACAATTTTGTCTGGGGTCAGGACACAGCAGATGCCGGGGGGGGGGGGGGTGGGTGGGGGGGGGGTGGAGGGGAAGGAACAATGGCATTAAACAATGGCATTAGAAAGATGGCTGCTGTACCAATAAATACCAAAAAAATAAAAAAAAAAAAATAAAAAAAAAAAAGAGGAATCTCTACATTAAGGTTCCTATGTCTGAAGAGGAATGAAGTCTGCAGCTATATATTCCTCTTCTCCCAGCTAAACTGGGATTTCAGGGCATACTACAGTTCCCAGAATGGGTCCTACATAAGCTGTTCTCTGATGCACATCCTTCCTTTTCAAGAGCTGAAAAAGTCAATTATTGTGGCCAAAGAGCAGTAACTATACAGAAGAAAAGAAGAATAAAACAGAGATGACTTCTATGTGACACAAAAATATCAGTCTGAATAATGTTTTGGTTTTAGGCTGAAATGGACCAGTTTTTTCATATGTCACTGAAAAAAATGAAAATTTTAGCAAACTGTCCGTAGAGAACTCATCATCAGCGCAATTTTATTTGAATGGCACTCCTAGTTCTTGTATTATGCCAGGCATAAGCATGTCTTTTGGGATAGCTACATCAATGCTAGATGGAAGGAGAACACTTCTTATCAAACACTAGCTCCTTATTAATGGGAAGTCATATGATTAATCAATCTGATTACTTAGAAGTCGATTTATCTGCAGTGCAACTGTTATCCAAATGAAAATAAGATTACTGTGAGTACAGTTTATTAATAACTCCCAGTATGCCATTGACACAACTTGATTATAACACAGCAGGCATGTGATGCACAATACTACAAAGACATTAAAACAGCCTGACAAGAGCGGATACAGAAGAGGTGTATGGTACAGGGTAAGGCATAAAAGTCTTAAAGTGTAAGTGACCATTCAATTATCAGTTCTGCAAAGAACATTTTCTTTTTATTTTATTGTAGATGTAGGATCTGTAGATATTTTTCAGTGTCCATTTCTTATGGCTGCTGAGATCACCTGAAAGCATGAGTTGGTGTTGATGTTCAGCTACAGACCTTGCAACATTCGAAACAACCCCTTGAACTTCCTCACAGGGAAAAGCAATTTAGCAGACCCAAAGGGGAATTCAGAAGCCCCTGAGGGAAGCTCATGAGTCTGTCTCATCCCACTAGATCTCCCAAGCCTGCAGTAGATATGATTCTATTTTGAATATATTGTTAATCTACTGTAATATATATTCCCTGTGAGTATAGGTTATGGGCTAAAGAGAGCTTGAGAAAGTAGTAGCACATTTTCTTATTCTGTAGACTGTTCTCTGCTATTTTTTTGACCACAAAAGCATCTTCCTTCATATTTATATTACAACGACAACAACAAAATCTTATTTCAGTAAGAAATATCTTTGTTTTCTTAATTGTACTTGAAAGGAAAAGTATAGTATAGATAAAGAGAAAACATTAGAGAGGGAGGGAAGGAGGAATAAAGAAAGGGAAGATCCTTGTTTTCTGGGTAGATGACTGGGAAGAAAGTAAAAGACTTAAAATCACTGAGGCTTAAATACGATTAATTATTATAACTACTCTGCTGAGCCAGGAGATAAGGAAACAAGCCAGTAGTGTTCGCAAGTCACTTGTGGACAGCTAGGGAAGACACACGCGTATAGTACAAAGCCCCTGGCATTTAATTAGTCTCTGCACTGAGAAGTCAGAAAAGCAGAACAAGGAGCCTTCAGGATCTATCATTAAGCAATGGCATCTCAGCAGCTCAAATGCAGAACATTAGCTCAGGAAGTGGCAAGAACAGCTGATGATTGATATGGACTTCCTTTAGAAATGAAGGCAGTCACTTGCATTTTCAGTAAGGAAAAAGCAAATCGACAACATAAACTAGATGTGAATTTCCACAGTCAGTCTATAGGCCTAAGAAGAAAATTAGCTGTCTGACGCACCCATGTTTTATGAGGAAGGAAGAAGTAAAAAGGGATGGATGACACACACAGAGAGATGATATGTCAAGATAAGAGTCCTCTACTTTGTATTCAAGAGGTGTCTGGAAAACATGGCTTAGTAGTATTAACATCAGATTTCATCACAACTCTGGCTTTCCTGAGGGCTTAGCACTACTGTAAAGCTAGCTACTCTACTGAAGCTATGTGTTCAAAGCTTGTCTGAACCATGTGTGGTGACTTGACCTTGGCTGGCCACCAGGTACTCACCAAGCTTCTCTGTCACTCCCCTTCCTCAACAGGACAGAGGGAGAAAATACAACAAAAAGCTTATGGGTCAAGATAAGGACAGGGACATCACTTACTCATTACCATCACGGACAAAACAGATTTTATGGGACCTTAATTTAACTTATTACCAACTAAACAGAGTAGAATGAGAAATAAGAAGAAATCTAGAATACGAAATAAGAAAAAAATCTAAAAAAGCCTTCCTTCAGGGTACAGCCACCTCCTCTGGCACGGAGTCTTCCATGGGCTGCAGTGGGACAACCTGCATCACCATGGTCTTCACCACAAGCTGCGTGGGAGTCTCTGCTCTGGCACCTGCAGCACCTCCCCTCTTTCTTCGGCCCTGACCTTGGTGGCTGCATAGCCGTTTCTCTTACATTTTCTCACCCCTTTCTCACAGCTGCTGCACAGTGGTTTTTATCCTTTCTTAAGCATGTTATCACAGAGATGCTACCAATGTTGCTGATGGGCTCAGCTTTGGCCAGTGGCAGGTCTGCCTTGGAGCTGGCTGGAACTTACTCTGACAGGGGGAAAGCTTCTGGTGTCTTCTCACAGAAGCGATCCCTGCTCCCACCCACCTTGGCTACCAAAACCTTGCCACATAAACCAAATACACCATGCCAATATTCCATCTACTGAGTATGATGACACTAGTGAGGGCAAAGTTTACTTTTGTGAGCCAGTCTGCTTCATGACTTTGTAGAATTTATGCCAAATCTATGAAAATTAGAATAAACTGTGGAGTTAGTAGGTGCCTCAGACACAGTGAACCACTGATTTGCTGGGGCTTTAAGCCATGCATCTCCTAGACTTGAAGAAGAGGGTGAAATAGGAATGATTGAGAGCTCCTACCCATTATCAGCTTCCACTCAAATGAAAGTATTCTGGAAAAATAATCTGGCTGCAGCTGTGGGGAAGAGAAGTTCCTTTTGGTTTACTCACAACAGGTAAACCTCAAATAAGGAAAGTCCCAACTGTTTGTAGTCTTACAGAGAACTGCATAATCAGATTCAGTTCCCTAGAGAAGACATCAGACAGAAGACACTTGCCCAGGAGATGCATCTTAAGAGCTTAAGCATAGAGGCTTCTTATATTAAGGAAAACACAGAAATACACATGAAAAGTAGATGGATCCAAACAGCTTTGCAAAGATAAAGATGGAGAGAGGAGAGAGGAGAGAGGAGGAGAGGAGGAGGAGGAGGAGGAGAGGAGGAGAGGAGAGGAGAGGGGAGGAGAGGGGAGGGGAGGGGAGGGGAGGGGAGGGGAGAAAATTAAAAACATAGGATAGACTAACATTAACTGTTTCATAGCATTTTACAACATAAAAAGGAACTAATTAAAGTATCTTTAAAATTCATTTTCCCATGTCCTACTGTCCAGGGAAGCTTTGTCTGCCTTGGAAGACAAAATATAGTTGCTCTAGCCTAGATTTAGCTAGTTGCATGAAATCAGAGTACCTTACAAGCAAAAAAAAAAAAGTGTGGCATATCTTGACTTAAGGTATTTAGCCATTACTAATTTGGACATGCAGTATACAAGGTCCATCCAAAAATATATATGTCAGTATAGAGCTCTGCAGTTTTCATGGAATGAAAAGGGTAGGATCCATTCTCATGCTCACTAATGGTGATCGCAAAATTCCCCAAACCCAGACATGTCTATAGTGCAGTTGAAGTTACATTTAATAAACATTCAAACAGCACGGAATGGAAGCTACAAGTTTGTAAAGGGAAGTAAACTTGACCCAGTGCAAAGCATTGCACCATTGTAAGATATAATATTACTCCTCTTCCTTTAATCCCTTACGGCTTGCTATAAACTCCTACATAAACCAGCAGTCACAAGGCCCTCATTTGAAGTTACATTTATCCCCACAGCAGTTTCTTTTTTAGTTCTGAATTTTTATTTTATATGTTAAAGCAAGAGAAACAGTCTTTGCTCATTATTGTACATCATGGATAGCATATGCAAAAAGGCCATCACAGTCTATTAAATTAAAATGCTCAGATCAAGAACAGATGTCATGACTTATAGAGGTTTCTGAAGCTAAGGAAATGCACATCTGACCATGTGGAGGTGGATTGTGTAGCATTATATTGATGATCATTTAATGTGTGACATTCTGATGACCTGCAGGGAAACAAAGTGCTAAAGCCAGTTCACGATAGAGTGCTTTCATTCTGGTGTTTAACAGGTCATCTGCTAGAATAATAATTATGGTATTGGGTCTGGCTGAGATGGAGTTAGTTTTCCCCATAGCAGCCCTCTTAGTGCTGTGCTTTGATTTGGTAGCTAGAAAGGTGGTGATAACACACCAGGGTTTGGCTACTGCTGAGCAGAGCTCACACAGCATCCAGGCTGGCTCTCCAGCATCCTCACCACCAGGTTCAGGGGTGGGCAGAATCTTGGGAGGGGACACAGCCAGGACAGATGACCCAAACTGACCATAGCAATATTCCATATCATATGATGTCTGCAGAGCAATACAACCTAAGAGAAAGGAGATGATTTGTCTTTCAAAGCAACTGCTATGCATACTGAAACCCTGCTTCCCAGGAAGAGGCCTGTCATCATCTGCTGATGGGAAGTAGAGAAAAGATCTTTTGTTTTCTTTTGCTTCCACAGGCAACCTTTGCTTTTGCTTTATTAAACTACCTTTATCTTGACCCACCATTTTTTTTCCATCTTATTTTCTCCCCTTTCTGTCCTGCTGAGGAGGGGAGTGATAGAGTGGCTTAGCGGGCACCTGGTGTCCAGCCAAGACCAAGCCACCACAATTATGCTGTCATTTAAAAATAAAATAGAAGAAGAAAAAGAAAAAAAGCCTATAATCAAAGAAGATTATTCAACAGAGAGGGGTAGAAAACAGAGTTTGCAGCTAAGAAAAACATTTGGGAAGGAAATAAGGCTTCCTAATCACAGCAGACTAGGATTTTTCCATGGAGAGAAAAAAGGAAAAATAGGAGTGGAGAGTTAGCCTAACAGGAGAGTTAGACAACAGAGATTTGTCCAGAGGATAACAAAAAGTAGGAAACACTCCCCAAAGAAGCCCCTCTCTTATGCAATGTACAGAGATTAATCTACAAACACTTGAATCAGTTATTTAAATTTATGTGATGTGACTGCCTACCAGAGAGGCAGAGGTTGAGGTCACTTTGTTTGCCAAAAGTATACAATGACCCAATGGTTCAGACAGCTGCCTCAGGCCAAACGTTCTCTCAGGCTGAGTTAATTCCCTGGTAGTTCTTCTGCACCAGCTGCTCTAGGCTAGCATATTTTTAATATAGATACAGAACAGAAAAGCTTTGACAGGAAAAGTTGAGGGAAGCTGAGGGCAGTATGTTAATCAGAACCCTTGAATCAGGGTTTCCTAACAAGTTAATGATTCCAGTATTCTGGGTTGAGTTTCTAGACCTGAGGAAACATTTCTGACAAAAAAAAGGCTTCAAAACTAACACTTCAAACCAAACCAAACCAAAAAGCTACTACTCATTATTTTTCAAACAAGAAACTTTGTACTAAAAATTGCGTAACAAGCTCTTGTCTTTCCTGTGGTAAGTAAAAAGATCAAAGACATACACTAACTGTGTGATCTGCCTTGAGTAAGGCAATGTGTAACATCCCATCACCAACACACACAATACTCAATAATCCAGACACAAACCTTTCCTTCACATCATTAATAATGAGTCACGTCCTCTGGCTGTCAAACATAAGACCTAAAAGCAAGTATTTTTTACTGAATAATTAATTTCACCTTATAGTAGACACTCGGTCAGGTGAATCGTGCCTGAAAAGTGTCATTGGCAACCAGGGGTATATCCATACATCTTGAACTTTCCTGAAATGGTTCATATATGTGGGGGCTGAACACCCAGGAACTCCAAGTGCCAGGTGTTTCATGCAGAACTGTTTGAAGGGTTCTTCTTCCAACAAAATCCCCCTACTAGCAATATAAACCAGGGCCCATTCTTCACAGATAATGTGGACACCCTATCTGATCAAATGGAAGTAAAACATCATTGTTCATCCTCCTTACCTCTGAAGAAGTGGGTCTGCAGTAGCCTGCTCCAAACACTAGATTTTCCAATGACATACTGGACTGGTCTGGTCCTGCCTCCAGGTTGCCTTTACCAAGCCATGAACCTTTCCCTGGGCGAGCAAAACTAAAAGAAGAAATATTGAGAAGAAAAATGATCAGAGCAGTATTGTTAAACAAGACTCAGTGTTGCACCAGTGCTATTTCCTGCCTTAGAAAATGTTTGCGGTTTTGGTTTTGGCTGTGATGGATTTTGCTTTTGCTTATTTCAAGCTGACACCATAAGTCCATGTTTCCCTTTCAAAATTAACATTGTCCAGCATGCACTAGCTCAAATGATGTGCATGGACTTTGATTTCTTGGCATTCAGTCCAGTGGCTTGAGAGTTATCTTTCAGTCTGTCCTTTCTCTCCTTTCTTGCAGATCTTCTTCCAGCAAAACATCTCAACAGTACAACTTTTCCATCTATCCACATAGATAATACTCTTATTCAACTTCTCATCAGCTTGTATCTTGGTTGATGCAACATCTTTCTCTCTGACTTTTAACTATATCCTCTTTCCTCTTTGAATTGCGCATGATGTCTCTTCACTATTAATATCCTTTACAGTTCACTCCAATTTTTATTACAGATTGGACATTTAGTTCCCACTTCTCACTGTCCATTGACATAAGCGTCCGGCACTATAATGACAAGACTTCAGCCCAAAACCTGCATTTCCTTTTGCTGGTGCAGTCCATTCATTTGGGATGTGTCCTCCCATACCCATGTGCAACATGAATTCACTGTTATCCAAATTCTCCCTCAAAAATCTGATAGAATTTAAGTTATTTTAGTGCTCAGCTCATTACCTGTCAGTGCTGACATGGTCACAGTACTCCCTCTGACTGTATCTGCATGACTCCTATCTTATAGCATGAACTCAGCAAGAGTGGAACATCTTGTTTGGAGTTTACTCAGCATTGAGCCCCACAGAGTCCTGATACATAGCTAGGGCTCTTACTCTGAATTAATCTGAGCAAATGTCTACATCCCAGTTAATGATGTAGGCTGCCTTTAGATTTGCTGGAGAGGAATTGACATTTCCAGGGTATGAGTCATCTCTTTCTGAAGCAGTGATATCAAATAGGTCAGATGAATTTCACCCTCAAAGTGCTTATTTCTTATTGTGGACTATAAAGACAGGCTAGGATGACTGCCTCATAAACAACTGAAGTGAGGTGAGAGAAACACCACTGTTAGTCCCTCTGATAACATGTGCTGTACATAAAATATACCAATATTTCAAGAGAGATATTAGGCTACTTGTGATGAATCCAGTAAGTCAAATTACTGAGTTTAAATGGTGATAGAAGCAAATATAACTGTTTTTAAAAAACATGGAGGCAAAGGTGGAACTGAAATACAAAAGTGCAGAGAAAAAAGAAAAGCACATTCGCAGTTCATACTTGGTGCAGAGGTAATGTCACTGCGTTTGTGCTATAGCTTCAGGCTGGGAGCACCGTTCACAGGCACCTGATGCCCATGCTGGCATCCCAAATTACATCATACCCAGGAGACCTGGTCTTCTTGGAAGAACAAAAGCTTCCAAGATGGGGAGAGCAAAAAAAAATTTAAACCATAATGTGCCAGAATTAAAAGCCACAGGGCAGTGCTGTTCATTCTGCCAAAACTTTCCAAACTGAGGTCATTCCTCTATGCAGATATGTATCCCGTGGCCACAGCAGCTCAGATTAGCCGCAATTCATGGCTGTCTAAACCCGATTCGGTTGTTAAGGACAGATGAAGAGTCCTGGCTGCTGAACAGAAACACACAACAAAAGAAAGGATGCTTATGCTAAGGATACAAGACAAAAGAGAGGGCCAGCAATACTTGCTATCACCCAAGTAACAGGTGGGGTTCTGACTTGCAGGGAAACTGAGTGATGTATGCAACATTAGAAGAACCTCAGGCAAAATTAGGAACTGGAAAAGTTTCAGAAGGTTAATCACGAACCCCTGCCTCACCTCTAAGCCAAAACTGCCGTTTGTTCTGTATCACCTAGCGTTCATTTACTGACAAAAAGTACATCCCCTAAGGGGGAGGATGGTGTAGAAAACCTTAGCATATATCTGGCCTTGTTTATGTCTGTATTAATTTATGTGATTCCAGAACTCTCCAGCTGGCTGCTTCTAAGCAGCATGAAGTCTTTCCATGTATTTCATACCTGCAACATTTAAGACAAAAATAAATAAATAAACTAAAGCAATTTCAACCAGCCAAGAGATAAACACTGCTCTCAATAATTTCAGTTGTTATTGGACGATGTTGTCTGTCCTGGTCTGCTGGAAAGTCTCAAGAAGCAGAAATAAAAAATGATTGCTGCTGTATCACAGAAAGAAGCTTAAACAAACGTTGCTTGCACATGAAAAACGCCTCATTTGAATATTAGCAAAGCTTTCAAAGTTTTTAAGGGAATGAAAAGCACTTTATAATGCCTTTTTTATTTATTTATCTTTTGCTTTTACAGCAGAAAAGGGATTTTAATCTGTTGGTTTTATGGAAATTGATGTAAAACAAAAACCTTTTTTGGGAAACCTGCCAAAATGTCATCTGTCTGTTGAGGGAATGTTTAAGTGGAAGGCTTACAAACTGCTGAGGTTCCCCTAATGCTTTCTGAAGTACAAAATACTTGAAGAGAATTTTTATTAGCAGTAACAAGTTGATTTGCTACTTCGAATTTTGGAATTTATATTTATTTTATCCAATTATTCCTGCAACCATGTTCATTTCTATGAATTTTGACCCTTGGTTATTTATATGTCTATTTGGACTATCTGTTTAATGGCATTGATTTAATATCAACATTTATATCCTCATCCTGTATGTTAACCTTAGCTTTTATCTGGAGTCAGGATAAAAAAGGTCAAAGAGGTAATGTGTGCATGTCTGGGAGAATGAACATGCGTGCAGAATAAATATTTTTGGTGAAAGAAACAATAGGGGCTTTTGCTTTTTTCCTGAGCTGTTCTTTTGATGACCTTATCCGTGAGATGTCTCTATCCTTCAGAGGAGTCTTGTAGTTCTTATAGCAGCCATCTATGGATACATATTGTAGTAACTTGCCTTAAAAAGCCAATTTTTTTCCTGTTGTATAGCCTGCGAGATACCAGCAATCAAAATATCAGAACTTTCTGACTCAGAGGTTATATTCAGGCAATTATTTCCAGCAGTCATGGTTATCTTCTACGAATTTGTGTCCATGCCTTTTTGATTTCTACTTTTGACTTCCGTAACATCTCTTGGAAGGAATTGCACGCTGTAATATATGCTGTACTTTCTGTTTGTTTTGAACCTGCTGTTGGAGAATTGAATGTGGCACCTCTTAGTTCTTGTGTGGTGCAAAATATTACATAATCATGTCCTGTTTTGTATCTTCTGTGGAGAATTCTCTAACACATAAATGAGATGACAGTCCGTAGCATAAGAAATGGATTGGCCTTGATAAATGTTAATTCAGATGTGTTATTGAAATAATTCGGAATAAATGCTTTAGGCCAGTTTAATAAAACATATTATTCCCTTTGAGTTTAAACTGCCCCAAAACGAAATAACCCTGTTTTATTTTTCACTCACTTTTTTCAAAATCAGGATCTTTTGCTTTTCGTGGTAAGCAAAACTTAATTTCTTCACAAATTGTAGTTTTTAGCAGAATGGGGCAAAAAAAATTTACAGATTGGGATCTCAGTCTTACTTGGGAAAAAAACTATCTACCATCATCATATGAAATAGCAAAACTATAAAACCCAAACAAACAAAACCCCACACGATCACTACACTTCTAATGACAAGAAATCATAATCTTGTGTCTGAAGCAGGAGTGGAAGTTCAGGAAACGAACTTGCATCCCATTTCAGCCAGATCCTATGGAGAAATCACTTCTTTTTCCCTCAGTCTCTTATGCATAATATACTACTGACTTTAAAAGTGAACAATATAAGTAAGTCCCATGGAAACCACACACCTCAGAATCAAACCCTCCCATCCTCCACTAACAGCACTGTCTGCATTTCATCGGGAGCTTCCTTCTAACTCCCACAGATCAGGAACATGTAATGCACAACACCAATTTCCCTGTTTTTTAACTCAAAACTTTAAATAGCTTTTGGCAAATTACTGTTGGCACATGGCCATAGGGTGTATGGATGAGCTGTTGTTTGTTTTTGAGAATCATATATGGATATTTACAGATTGTGCTCCTCTAGACGTATTTCTCTCTTCCACAACGAGTTTCACTAAGGTTATAATGAGTGACTCTAAAATGTTGTGAGCTTCTTGGGTAAAACTGGTAAGATTTACTAAAATAAAATTTGTAATGGAAACAGATGTCTCTCCCTAGATCCTAAGGAGAGTTCAGTGGGAATTTGGCTTGAAATCTAGTGATTCTGATTGCTGGAAAATGCTGGTTCATTTAAACTTAACCTTAATTGCTATAAAACTTGAAAGCAGGTAAAGTAACGTAGTGGTATTTATCTAGTTTTGGGTGGAGATGTTTTTGCTTTTTGGTTTGGGTTTTGGGGTTTTTTTTTGAAAGTTTGACTCAGAAATAGGGAGTTTTTATGTGACTTTACAGCTGGTAGCTCAGGAGAATGTAAAAATTGAAGGTTTATTTTTGCAGATGCATAACAAACAGTAATAAATAAAAGAAAATTCAAAGGAAAAAACACCCAGTGATTATGTAAGAGTTCTTAAAGGAAAAAAAAAAAAAAAAAAACAAAAAAAACCCCAAACCACAAACCAGTATTCTTTTAATAAACGTACTATGGAAGCCATAGTTCTTCACTGCATAAATACTCCATTTTCTTTCTACAGATCATCTTATTTGCAAATATGATGGATTGGAAAAGTACATCAGAACTTTACTAGCTCAGGATTACAGGCAGTTTCATATGTAAGCTGCCCATAAGGAGGTGCCAGCTACACTTACAATTGTAGAAAAATTGACCTGCATGGTCTTCACCCAGATTGAAAGCGCACAGGGTAGTACAGTGTGCATATCATATATAGATACATCAGCTGTGATTTTGAGGAACAGGAGGATACCTGGGAATAAAATAATTTAGGTGAGAGAAAACTGCTCAAGGATGGCCAGGGCCGGCCTGATTCTGCAGTGTAGTAGAGTACAGCAGAACTAGGTCAGGGCTGAAACCTTTGAATACTCTGTGTCCCTTTGATTCTGTTCCCTCTTCCCAGCATAGAATAAGCTGAAGGCACTGAAAAATTCAGTATCTGTGTCCTGCTTCTCCACCTCTACAAATATTTGTATTATTTCTCAATATGAGATGCCACCAAGATTTCTTGTTTCTCGTTCACTGGTTTGGATATGGGCAATTAATAATTCAATGTTAACAAGCAAAATGTTGAAAGTCTACTTTGTTTTTCACATAGACATATGTATGAAAGTTGGGAAGAGAATAGAAAGTTGAAGAGAATCTAAAAAACTGAGGAAATTAAACCCCTTTCTTGTGCAAACAAGTGAAAACAGGTTTGACAGCTGCCTGTAATGAAGGATCTTGCTTATCTGCAGCAATTTCAAGCCTTGTTTCTTTTTTTTCCCTTGGTGTTTTGGGGTGTGGGGTTTTTTTTGGTTGGTTGGTTTTTTGGTTGGTTGGTTGGGTTTTTTTTCAGATTGACGATGTTTTCAGCTGAAGCCCAAGAGCCAAAGTAAGTCTGCAAATGCTGTGGCTATCAAGTGAGCTGGATTCTGCACAGTCTTTAGACAAAGCACAGTTTTTGGAAGACCAGTCTGTACAGATAGCAGCAGTCTTGTGCTGAAACACAGGGTTTTTATTTCCAGAAAGCTTTCAGAGGAAGAAAGTATAAAGCATCTGAGGTCTGCAGGTAAACTTTCAGTAGAAAACATGCCGACTAGATCCTGTTGTCCATGCTGCTTAATAGGAAATACAACATACAGGGCATCGTTTTCAGTGTGGAAAACTGTGCGTGTGTAGCTATGTATTAGGGTACTTCTTTCAGAGATTACTTACAAATCAGTTTTTCTTATAAGAGTAGTATGTGCTAACTCCTTTCAGGAAGGAATGGTGCAGACGTCTATGGAATTAATGAAGTGGGTAACCATGTTTCTTGCTGTTGGGTTCCTAAATGAGTCTAATGTAAAAAAGGCACTGAGCTGGCAGCATGACTGAGACTAAGTAGCCCTGTACACCACAGACATGGATCTATCCCTTTGGGAAAAGCAAAAATATTTCGTAAAGTCTGAACTATGCTGGAGAAAAGCGCCTTTTCTAACAGCTGATGCTGGGCTAATAACTGCTGGTTATACTTACAGACTGGACCAGTTGCAAAGGCAGTGAGAGGGAGCTAAGGGAGAAGTCAATGACTCAGGCCAGAAACCAAACTCATCTATACCAAACAGAAAACTGGAGTCCAAAACCCCTAATTCCTCTGTGCCTTCCTCCTGCAACAGCCTGCTCACATTTTGCCTCTGGAGCTTAGGTAAAAGAACAAAACCCGCTATTTAAGCAGTTTGTGGAGGCCAGTGCCTTCAGCAGGGGAGTACTCTCAAGACTGAATATCATTCACTTTCTCTGTTTATCTTTTGACAGACCTGCTGGGATCATCTTCTGTCATCCTGGGTAAAATGAGGTCACCAGAGGCAAGCCCTCTAACTTTCCAACGAGAACTGTCATTTCTGTGATGTTAGGAGAGATATGCCAGCCAACTCCTGCTCTAGATTCTCTTCACTATTTCTCCCACATCCCCAAAGTCTCAAAATACTGCTCCACAATTTGCAGTTGCCAAAAGCGTACTGAATGCACCGAGCAGACACCAGTGCTCTGCGCAGTGGCTGTCACTGTGGGAGGGCAAAGGGCCTGGGGGCTGCGGCAGCACAGCTCAAGCCCTGGGGCTTGCAAGTAGCGGTGTGACAATGTCCTTTGGTGCCTGGTGGAAGGGTTTGGGTGTAGGGCAAGATGCAGGTGAAGGGAGCAGTGTTTCAGATTGAGACAATAGCTATTGCAACCATTACACCCCACATTCCTGTTCTGCCCTATTATTGCACTCCTGCCTGGAAAACTAGAGTTTTGGACTTGGCCCCCAGCAGTCCAGCTTCCCCAGGCACTTCTGGGGTGTTTTTTAGAGACGTAAAAGAACTTTAAAGGTCAAAGTGAGAATTTTTAACCAAGCTCTGACTCAGTGCTTTGTAGGGACAATTCAAAGCCACCCATCCCCTTCCCTGCTGCTCAAAGTCCCCTCTGCAGCAGCATCTCAGAAGGATGCAGCTACCTATGGAGCCAAGAGAAAAGGTGATCCAAGCCCCAAGGTATCACACCATGCTCCTGGTCATCCCACATCTAGACCAAATACGGTTGTTGTAGAGGTAACAGAGCTGGAGGTAAGATGACTGCAAGTCTGTCTCATCACCTCCCTATCCAGCCTCTCACCTGCTTAGTAAATGCATAAAGCCATTAACAGCTGCCATGAATTGGGACCCTATCAAAAAGCTGAGGGCTATACTTTTTAGAAAAGCTGAATCACAAAATGTCCATCCAGAGTTCTGCAAATGATCTGAGAAACATGAATTTCACTCATTCTAAGTTTGGTAAGAGCGGAGGGCTTCAAAGTATCAAACTTAATTGAATATTTATTATATAACAATTATTAACCAGGACAAACATCAATATCAAAATGTTCACTTGTCAAAACCCAGGAGGCAACGGAGGCACCCTGGCAAGGGTGCTATTTGTGGGTGTACATGACCCTGCAGGGAAAAGCCTGAATCTGCCTTGCTCATTTCTCTGTGGTTTTCACTGTTTAAATACAGGTGACATGGAAGAACTTTGGGGAAGAGTATCTAATTTGCCACCAGAGCTAACAAAATGTGAAAAGCTGAGTCCACAGGGCGCATGTAAGCAGATAGCTGTGCAGTGCAGGCAAAGCTGTTTTCCAGCAGAACTTCAGGACAGCAGTGAATTTCAGTTTTACATAATGTGTGATCTTTATTTTCAGGGTAGATCTAGAACTGTTGCTTTACCTTTCAGTGGATACCTATGTGTAGAAATAATATGTATATACATGTAAAGTACATACTATAATGGGACAATTCAAGGTAGCAAACTAAACCACAATGAAATACTGTGTAGATATTTTCCTCAGACAATGTAACTACCTGGTGTTTATTTTTCCTATAATGTGACAAAAAAAAAAAAAAAATAAAAAGACTTTCCGGTTATTCAGGTTCTATTGTGCTACAAAAATAAAGCTCTGGTTTTACAATTAAACTTTTTTTCTGTGTTCCTAGTAAACTCCAATGATAAGTGATAAGCAGGAAAGTTCTGAGCTGTGAGAAAAATAAGTTTTAGTGGCTGGTTTTGTTTCAGAGTGCTTTGAATTTGTGCTTCTGTTGCACTAGTGTCTTCACCCTGATTTATATCTAGAGAACACATGATACAAAAACTCTTTCGGCTTTGAATATTTATCAAGAAGACAAATTCTTCATATCACACTTCAAAATTATTTTACTGGCTTAAGCAAATGAGACTTTATATTGTGTTGTTAAAATCTTCATTCTGCTGCATTGAGTAAAAATTCTGTATACTTCATACGTGCCCACAAAATCATGCTTTAAAAGCTATAATAATCTGACTATGGAACAGTTGCTTATCCTGCGACTTATGCTTAATAACAGTAACAAGTCTCTGCAGCCCTATTCATTATAGGATAACAAAGCACTGAAAACAGTCATTAAGCCTGATAACTATTGTTCTTTCCCCCTTTTATAGAATAGAACAATGGACAAATTGAGTGAAATTATCTGGTTAGAAACAGTCAGTTAGAATCTAATTCACTATTTAAAAACTCAACACATAGCAGAAGAGAGATACAACAGTTACCTGTATCTCAGCAGCAGCAGAAAAGACAGATACATCAGTCTGATCTACTAATGCAACTCACGTCACTGTCACAACTCAACCTTTTACAGCCTTAATTCATTCTACGGCATCATGTCAATGCCTTTATACAAATGGAGAACTGAAGGAAAGATGTATTAAGCCAAAACATGAAACCTGAGATAACAAAGAGTCTACAGGTTCATCTTTTCTTTCTGACACAGTGGTCTTTGCACAATATTTGACAAATTTCAGATTCTCCTGGTCATTTGGTAAACACCCAGGCCTTGTTGGAATAAGGGAAGCTGAAAACGCTGAACATTGCATTTTCCTTCAGGACCAAGGGAGTTCCCTTCCTCTCAGACTCTTTATCTCATGCTATGACAAGATTGGACACAAAGTAAATTGCCAGAAAGACCTTTGCTTCCCCTCGCCTGCTCTAAATATTAGAAGATATTGACCTCCAGCTCTGTTTTATTTGAAGGAGTTCTGAATTATTTTCTTGTCATTACGAATCAGATAACATAAATCACACCTAGACCCCATGGCAGCTAGTATTTACTGCTGCACGGTTAAATCAGATGCTGCTGCGAAGGGAAAATTCAGCAAAGCCTTACCCAGTACTGACTAATGCATGCCTCCATTTAGCCATGTTATGAATTATGCTAATGCACAGAGGGCACAGATGAGATTAGCCTCCAACTGTCCTAAATGCTTTACAGAACAACAGGGGGAGAAAATGTAAATGCTCTTAGCTGCATTTAGACTAAAGAGGAAAAACCGCCAAGGAGAAGAGTTTTTTCACTTTCCCCATGTTACAGATGGTGTCGCGACGGAGGGAAGACACAGTCACTCAATATGAGTGATCAGCAGACTTCATTTATTGTGCCTTACAGTCATCTTTTATACCTTGTTATAATTAGCTCATACATATTACAAAAGTTAAGCTCATTATTGGTTAGTTGCCTAAATACCAAGCCCGCCCCTAGTTTCTCTTCTGTAGTTTTCTGTTCCCACCTGCAACATTCTTTTCCCACCGAAATCTTCCTGTTATTGTGTAACAAGAACAGCCAAAGACAGTGTATTTTGCTTTACTTCAGATAAGCTGAGAGCGATGTGCATTTTTGTCCAGCCAGCTGGACTATGTCTATGAGACCTTTTTTCAGCTAGCCAGTTATCCACAAGATGGGAAATAGAAGGATCAAGACTAATCAAAATTTCTGAACACATTCCCAGAGATTTTGCTAGTTTTTGATCAGGCCCCTAGCATCTTATCACGAGAAGGAGCCTGAGTCAGAGGCTGGCCCAAAACCCTAGTCTCTGAAATCCTAGCCCAGGATCAAAAATGTCAAAATTAAATTATCCTCTCTGCTTCTCCCATACAGTAAGCAAATGAACTCAGAAGAGGAACCTCTTCTGCCTTTCAACAGAGATTTATGTGTCTTTTACCTGATCAGAGGCTGGTGTAATGCCACCAGTGACGCATGCACCGTGACGGATATCACTGACAGGTGGAAATAGTCAAACATGACAGGAACATGGTGGTGCAGACCTCTCTGGGGGTGGAAGTGAAGACACAGTGTACGGCTGCTGATCATGGGGATTGTTGGAACATCTCTCAGCCTGAAAGAGAAAGTTTTACAAGAGTTAGTGAAAGCTTGAGTTGTCACTGCCCGTAACATGCTACAGGCAGCAGGCGGGGAGATGGCTCGAGGAGAATTTTTATCACTTCCCAGCTTCATAAGCGTTTACAGAACTGATGACTATCTTGTGTTGTACTTCTGCCCAGCATAAATATCAACATAAATATAGATATAAAAAGAAATAATAAAAAGCAAAAAATATATACACACACACTGTATAGAAGACAAATAGATGTGACGCAATTCCAGTTTTCCCTAGTGATTGTACTTGATGGCCACCTATGCACTAGTTCTGGGGACATGAAGAACTAAGTAGGAGAAGGAAATGCATTTAGCAAACTGCTCAGTTTATTTGAGTGTTCATAGCCAGGACAGCTTGCTACTTGTGATTTTCAGCATAAGAACAATCAACTCAGGCAATCTGTGTGAGTTAGAAGTAGTCTTGTGTCAGAGAGAGCTGAAAATATTTGGAGTACCTTTCCACATACCTGATCTTCTGAAAAAAAAATAAAATTACAAGAGGCAAAAGAAAGAGTAGGTGAAGTAACTGCAGCGAGGCAATACAAGTTGGACTGGCTTCTCCTTTAATTAAATAAAAACTAAGACTTTCATGTAAAGTTTGATTATAGCTATTCCAGGATAACTTTCTCAGTATGCAGTCAACCACATGACATATGAGTCACCTATAAGGCAGGAGACTGAGATGTAAACCTGGAGTGTGCCTAACCACATCCTCCCAATGTAAGCCAAACTCACTTCCAAAGAACTGTTTTACAGTGTAACAGACCCTTCCGAAGCCAACTGTTGCCCAGAGCTAAGAACACCTATGATGAAACAGTTGAGTACAGAGCATGACAGTCCCAGAAGTATTTCTATGAGATTTGCACAACACCCTTTTCTAAAAATCACTGCTTTTTTTTTTTTTAATAGTAAATGGGATTAATCATTCAGATGATAACAAAAATTAGATGTATGTGTTAGAGCACAATTTCATAACTTGAATATCTCAGTACTTTTTACTCTTGACTATCACAATGTTTGTTTTTTCTTTCTTCTAGACCCATCAGCATCACAGCTGATGACTGATGGTCCAGTCCCACCTGCCTGGGAGAAAAAGTTTCCACTTTTTTTTATCTTAAAGACAAAGGAAACATGTTCCTGAAATTTGTTTACGTGCCCTATGGATATGAATAAAATCACATGGGGACAGCCTTAGCATGAAACACAGCTCAGATTTCTCTGCATCCCCTCTGTCCTGGTTCCAGCTGGAATAGAGTTAGTTTTCTTAGTAGCTAGTATAGTGCTGTGTTTTGGCTCTGATGTGAGAACAGTGCTGATAGGACACTGATGGTTTTAGTATAAACATTACCCAGCAACAACTAAGTCAAGAGCTTTTCAGTTTCTCAGGCCCTGCCAGCAAGATGGCTGGAGGGGCACAAGATACTGGAAGGGGACACAGCCAGGACAGCTGACCTGAACCAGCCAGAGAGGTATGCCATAGCATATGGCATCACGCTCAGTATATAAACTGGGGGAAGAAGAAAAAAGGGGGGACATCTGGCATTATGGCATTTGTCTTCCCGAGTGCCTGTTACACATGACGGAGCCCTGCTGTCCTGGGGATGGCTGAGCTCCTGCCTGCCCATGGGGAGTGGTGATGAATTCCTTGCATTTCTTTGCTTGTGTGAGCAGCTTTTGCTTTACCTATTAAATTGTCCTTATCTCAACTTTTGAGTTTTACATTCCTTTCTGATTCTCCTCCCCATCTCTCCGGGTGAGGGGGAGTGAGTGAGCGGATGCATGGTGCCTGTTGCCGGCCGGGGTTAAACCACAACACCCTCCCACCCCCTATAAATGCTGCTGAAGTCATTGCAAGCCTTTTCTGTGATTCAGTGAGACTGAATAACATCTGGGATCACAGTTTCTACTGTGTCTCAGGAAGGGATGCTATCCCCACTTCATCAAAGATTATGGAATCAAATACAGTTGGAAGAATTCAAATTAAATGAGAAGACTCTTTCCTCCTAAAATATAGAGACAGCTTTGGTTCTTAATACAAGAAAAGTGCTTAGCATCTCCATACACCCACCTGCAGCCAGAAAATACTTCATTGTCTCCTGAGATAAATGCATTCCTGAACCACAGCCCCTGCTCACATGGAGGTCAGAGATGATGTTCCCTTTGACTTTAACAGCAGCAGAGATAGAGCAACACTTAAACCTTTGAAAACCTTGCACTTAAAGGAGAAAAAATGTTCCTTTAAAGAGAAGTATGACAAATACTGTTCAAATACAGACAGAAAAAACAGAAAAACTTCAACACTGAGGCAAAGACTTACCAAAGCTATCCCTTTTGTCAAAGGACTCTCACTTCTTCAAAGTAATTTCCCAATTGAATAAACCCCTGCATTATCAATTGAGCTTAAATCAGCACTTACTGTTGTTCGCTATCTGTAAAGTGCAGGTCCAACTTGAGCTGAAAATCTGCCTCACTTAATGCATCTTCCACCTACAAAAACAGAAAGGTAGGGTTACCTTTATAAGTTGGCACCTGCAGCATTAAAGGCAAAAGTGGATGGGTTTGTCTGATATAAGCAAAGGCAAAAATATGCAGTAACAGCAGCACCACACCACAGTAGGAGAAAGGAGCAAATGTGACAACAAGTGGAGGTAATTGCTGAAGGAGTCAGAGGTGTTATCTGCTCCTGGGTGTCCTGTCATGTCAAAAAAATCAGTCCAGACAAGAGTAACCAGAGTGTGTAGAGCACTATATTTGTTAGATGCTTGCTCTTTGCACACTGAGAGTCAGCGGAGTATGGCTGAAGCTGCGCTCCCTCATTGAATGAGTATTCTTTGGGATTATCTTGTCAGCCAAACGAGAACAAGGACTAGGTTTTCTTCGTCGAGAAACAGCCATGAATTACTCTGGTTACCCACCTGTAACTAACACAAGGTTCAGAGTTTACAGCCTAGAACAATCAGAAATGGCTCAATTCTAACAATTTCTGATCTCTCATCATTAGTCTTTTAGGTTTTTTCTCAGCAAACAGAGGTTTTCTAGCCTCCCAGTCACTCCTTTCATCCCTTGGCAGATTCATGGAGGAAGTTCATAACTGATTTTCATCTAGATCATTTTATTTGCAAAATTCAAAGGCTTTCAATGCTTTTAAAGCTTCAATTAATGAAAGTTTAGTTGTTCACTTTGTTGAAGGGTGCTGAGCACATCTAAACATGATAGGATTCAGCTCGCCAAAACAACTGAAGATATCATGTGTGATCATAAGCCAACTGACCCACTAGTACCTTCACCTATTAGGTCCCACCAGCAAGATTACCCTTGTGTTATTGTCAATAAAATACATTAATTTGATTTTCTGAAACAGTACAAGAAGGGAGTTGTCAGTTCATTACCTTCACCTGGAAAGGGCTACATTGGATAACACACCCCAGCTTGGCACAGTTAAAACAACTACGGGAACAAATAAATCAGAATGGAAGTATTAAGCTGCCCAGCACTTTCTTGTTCACTTCTTTGAAATGTCTTTACTTCCCCAGCAAAGTAGGTTTAGCAAAATTTTAAAAAGCTTTTATTTCTATCAACCTAAATGGAAATACGAACAAAAATTTACTCATTTTTTTACCAAAAGTCTTTTTCTGTGAGTCTAAGCATCCTTTATTGTATTTCAGAGCACAACAGAAGATGTGCAAGAATGCAGATGGAAAAGTGGGGTTGTTCACTGGGGGTAGAGTATTATAAACATAACTTCTTTGTACCCAATGTTTGCCACAAGAAAGGTCAGGTGAGACATTTATGATCTGTCTTTTTTTCAGTGGAAAGCAATAAGCAGAGGCATACAGTGAGCTGACCCATCCTGAGGTACGCATTGGAAAAGGACAACTGATTTCTGTTCGTGCCCGTCTCTTTCCATTGACAGTATATAGAGCCTAGAGAAATATCTTGGTCTAGATACACTGGAATTTTAGATGGCTTAAGTTAGGGAAGATGAATTCTACTTTCTTGAGCTGATTAGCACCTTCTTAAGAATAGATTATACTAAAAATGCAGTGAAGGCAACGTCAGAGTTATCTAGCTGGCTCTGACAGCTAGGATTCATAAAATACACAACATAAGCCATGTTCTGCTAGGTTTTCCAAAAGTGAAGCTCCATCTACAGTGTACCTTTTTCTGTTGAAGCAAGAAAATTGAGAGTCAAGGACTGATCATTTTTTGGCTACATTATCAAAGGTGTAAAATTTAAACCCTTCTGAAATCGTATGATATTTCTTCTAGCATGACCACAAGAACAGAGATGTGAGGAGAAAATTCAAGCTTCTGTTTATCAAAAATGTGCCTTCTCCTTTGTGTTTGTCTCAAAACACCTGGAAGTATGTATTTCAGAAAAAAACCCAAAAAACTTATTTTTAATGAGTTGTTGTCACTAAAAATCACAGTTGCTGGCAGCTGCAAAGGAAATAATCATTATTGAAGCTACAGTCTGAATTTAAACTAGGAATTCAACTCAAGTATAGTGCCCCAGACAAAGCAAACCTCATCCTCCAACAGAGGGGATGAAATTCTGGGTCTGTGCCTAACACTTCTGAGCACCTGCAACTGTCACTGAAATCTGAATCTGTGTTTAAAACAAGTTCAATAGCTAGTGACACTAACTCAAAACACCTTGAGGCAATTAGCAGATGTCTGAGAGACTCAGAGGCATTGAGGCATTCATCACTGCATGGGGCCGTACAATAATGTGCAAGTATAGGATATTTTTAATCCCAAAACTGTATTGAAATCAGACTGTTCAGAGTAGTGCAAAACCCCATATAAAATCAAACCACATTTCTCATTACAAGTTTACATGTTTTCCTTTGTATATTAGAGGTGTAAATTTTAAGACAAGTGAAAATTGGACAGTTGTACAAAAATCACTAGACTCTTCATGAGAAAAATACCATGAAAAGGCTTATGCACAGGTTGAGACACAATAGAATTATGCACAGTAATTACATGACACAAGTTACTATACAGCTTTGATTCCTTCTGGACTTTCCTGTAGTTTACTTTTGTTCACTTACTAGAACCACAGCTGGCCAAGATCCTTTACACGGGGAAAAAAAAAATGAAATGGCCTTTCCATAGCTCATACAGAAGTGGCACTTCACAATTTCTATCATCTCTCAGTCTCCTGTGTAACATAATGCTGTCCTTAAATGAAATATTGGCTGCTTATTTTGGTACTGGTGGGATGATTATGGTGTTTTCTAGTTATTATTTACAGACTGTATAATTTTCCAAAAGTTTGATAGACTATCAGATTTTTATTTATTTTTTTTCTCCTGATGAAAAGTTTTAAATTTTCACATCAACCTACTTAAGAAACTAGCCTGAAAAATTTCTCTGGAATATAATTAGTGTTTGACTGGCTAAGCCAAGCAGTGTCTTCCCAGGTGCTCTGTGAAGGGTTTTCCAGTGGTTTTTTACAAAGTTCTTTGACCCCTCAGCTGTGTTAATGATTAAAATCACAGCTTGTGAAAGAGAAAATAAATCTATGTTTGTGGAAATACCTTCATAATAAAAAGGGAATACTATTCTGTTCTGTAGTATTACATACCCCAAATAAAAGTAAGGGAAATTCTGAACGTCTGACCTCTGGGAAATACTGTTGCATTTCACATGCTGATCTTGTCTCCAGCCAAAAATAAGTGAAGACAGTTCTGAACACACATTTTGAAAGCTTTCTTTGAAATAGTACATGCATGTCATACTTTTTTGCCCCCATAATATCAAAAAAAGCTGAAATTAATTTTGTCATTTCTCATTTGATTAATTCTTCATTGTTTAATCTGTTTAATATTACTCTGAATTTTCTTGTAACATCATCTTGTGTCTTGTGGAAAGTAAGTCTGCAAATGCAATTGCTGGGGTGTGCCCACATTTGCTGTAGTAGCTTGTGCAAAAAGACCCCATATTCATCTGTGAGCAGATACAATTTTCCAGAAGGTGCTGTCCGGAGTTCAGGCTGTTTTCTAACCTCTGCCTCTCTCGCCAAAGTACTGCACTGAGAGGGAAATTAATTTTATCAAGCACTGTTTTGAATCTGTACAATAGAAAGTATTTGTATATGAAAAGTAGAAGTATTTTATACAATAAAAAGTATATACAAAGTACTCCATTCTCTGCTGAACTGGCCTGGAATCAAGTGCATAATTTCCATTTTTAATTCTGATTTTTTCAGGTTTACATTTACATCTTTGGTTTAGATTTTAAGAGCTGTGATAATACGGTGATAAACTGAAGTTTCCAGCATTCATGTGATGTACTTCCATAATACTTAACCATTTAGCCAGAATGGCTGACTGAATGACCTGGATGTCCCATCTCACTGAAATTTCTCTGGAAAGTACAAAGTCTTATACTGTGATATCCCAGCTTGCCTCACTCTGCCCTCTCCCTGCTACTAAATTGTCCCTGAATGGAGCCAGCAAGCGAGAAGATGGACAAGTTTCCTGTTTTATTGCTTGATGAAAGAGGCAGTGTTCCTTCTTTAGTAAGAATGAAAGCAAAAGCTTATGAAAATAAATCAGACTTCTTTGTAACACTAAAGGCTACCTCAGCCCTGCAATATTGTTTCCTAGGAAGTCAAAGAATCCTGCATTCCGGGTTAATATAGAAAAAGGCATCTAATAAACCAGAGAGTTCTAACACATCATTTATATGGTGAAAGGTATGCTCAAGTGCTGCTTCTAGGTGGATAACTGAGGCATCTTCCATTTAATGCCAGACAAAAAAGATGTATTTCCATATTTAAGCTTATATATGGTTATGCAAGAGAAGTGGGAATAAAGAATACAAAAACCAATAGCAAATAATCTTATCTGGACATACGCATTACGTTTTGTTTTTTTGGGATTTTTCTGTACTGCGCCTATCTCAGCAGCCTATCTCATTAATAAAACTACCCTAAGCACCGTGGGGAGAAAGCATACTTCTACCTTGTTACATTTGATAATTCCAGCTCTGACAGCAGAAACTCCATAGACCACATGAACTCAATATTTCCACTACCCAGTCTAACTTCCTTATCTATTTATTGTAACTTCCATTTACAGTAAAGCAACAAACAGATCCTTCACCCCCAACTAAATAAAGTCACCACAGCACACAATCAGCACAAAAAGGACCCACATCTGTTGTATGTTAAATAAGTTAAGAGGTTATGAACAGAGATCATATTGAAAACGCTACAAATCTCTAGCTGTTTTGCTAATGCCACATTGTAAGGATCACATCCAACATAAGAGATTCTGTGACAGATGCAACATCTCTCTGAAATATAGTTGTGGATACAAAAGGTTTCTTCTGAGCATGGTGCCCAGTGGAGTGGCACCCTTTGGTCTCTCCCATATTTGTATCAAATATACCAAGTTGTGGAGGACAAGACATCAAAGCAGAAAAAAGAGGCCTGGCAGCATTAAGCAGAAGTGAATTGTGTTAACCCAGTCAACATGCAAAAAAAATTTACAGACCTTTATTTTTTGCCTTTGATTCTTTAGTGTTTTCAGCAGCTCATCTTGGACCAAGAGACCCACTTATCCTCTTATTCTACACCCAAAGCAACTTCCTCATACTGAGATAATGGAGTTTTTTCTGTGCAAAACCATTCTGTAAATATAGAAATGAGTAGCTGTCCTTTTCCCAAGGGACCTTCTACGAAAAGACAAGTGTGATGCACACAGCACATCAGGAGTCAGAATGAGTTTTAGCTGTGAGGAATGTTGTGGGATTCTTTTTTTTTTTTTTTTTTTTTCATTTTGTGAGGTGCACAACTTTCCTGAATATTAATGTAAAACTCATCAGAAATCATCCCTGCTGAACACAGCAGAAACTGCTATAATTTGAGGGGAGGGACTTTTAATCAGTGATGTTCCACTGAGGAAGGATAAAGCTAGCATTCAATTAAGCATGTTGGAACATTTTCCTAGCAAATATTGATAAACTTGCATATAGTAATTTTTCATATAAGCACAAAACAACAATTCTAGGGAAGAATAAATTGATGACATTATGCTAAAAAACCCCAACGATCACAAACCAAAGCAAAACACCAAGGAAGAAGTGGGAGGGAAATGGAAGCATGTGAAATAAGCTTGAATTAGGTTCTCCAGCTGTTTTAATTTAGATCTATATATAACCCATGTATATATGGGTTGAAATAGAACAAAACATAAATTTTAAATCTCTTCGTGCTCAAACAGAAAGTTATACAAAGGACAGGTGAGCATCTCTGGTGCCAACTTCAACATGGAGCATTTGATTCACACCGGCTGCATAACTTACAGGACCTGTTTTTGATGGCAAGCTGACTTTGCAAAAACAGCCAATGTCATGTGTCTCTCATTATCACTGAGAGCAAGTACCAATGCCATCCATATATTTTGTATCAGTCCTTGTGCTGGCAAAGCAAAGTGATGACACATCGGGCCAGACTTGAGTGCTCTTCTACTATGACACTTTCTCCCTTTTCTGTTTGTACAACTACTCTCTGTACTCTTAAGACTGATTCTTTCTTGTAGCTTCTGGGAACAAGAGTTCTCACTGGAAGACATTTAGTTTCACATCAGTAAGAAGCCGCCAAAGGTGACCTACAAGATGTATGGTTCACTTCCCTTGTGTGGGTGCTCACATTGGCTGAAGGAGTGGATGCCAAGTGGGGAGAAGTATCTCAGTATGAACCCATTCTAGCTGAGACACGATGGAAAGCAAAGGGATTGTATGTGGGCTATAGGGAACGTAAGCTCTAGCAATCCTGCCATTGCAATCAGGAGCACTAAGGAGAAGGGTGAGGAGACCTCTGAGTGGTGGAAAGGGACTGGGTAGCTCGGCTGTAGTATTGTCGTTGCTGCAGCAAAAACCAGTCACAAGGAGAGAGGAGGAGGAGAAGATAGCAGCAATGGATGGCAGGAATAGAAGCTGGTCCTAGCAAGATGCAGAAGATTCCCAGTTTTCTCAGGTGAGGTTGATCTACACAAATATGTAGAATGAGTGATCTAGTGCACAAATGACAAATTATGGTTGACACACTTGAGTTTCTGATATACTGATTTAACAGTATATGTCAACATCTCATTCCACTGAAAAGCCAAGGTGTAGACTACTCTTCAGAACAGGCACAATGCAGAGGGTCTATCTGACTTAATGCAGATGTTTGTAGTGTCGGCGTTTACAAACAAACAAATCACCCCAGGCGCCCTGGTCAGCATAACTAATCATGGGTACTGGACAGTCGATCTTCTTCTAATGCAGATGCTGGTATTTGGTCAGATAAATCATGCTTTTACCTCCATCAGCTCCACTGATAAGACCTGTGCCAGCACAGGGACCCCATGACATCTCAAATGGAGAGATCTGTGCAACGGACACCTAAAGTTAGGTAAAAGGAATCTCAGCCCTCCTGGCTTTTGTGTGCATCACAAGACAACTCACCCTTTCGCCATCCAGAAGCAGGTGCACTCTGAAGTTCATTGATTCATTAAGAATGATCTCTTCATTTCTGTACAAAATCTGAAATATCCTGCTGTAAACGTTGTTTTCATGAACGTAGGCTGAGCAAAGGCTGGAATCACCTGCACAAAACACAGACAGACTCCTGGTGTGATTGTTGCAGGGAGATTATTATTTCTCCTACATTTTCCCTTCAGGATTATCTAGGCCAGTTGTATTAGCACTTGTAATTAAACACTTGCTTTCTCAATAATCAATGGCAATGGAGCAGATTGTTACTGTTGGGTGCAGATTCCTGAACATGGTATTTAAAGAAAATAAATGTTAAACTGTAGGCAGGCTGGATTTCAAAACAAGAATAGCTAACCCTGTGACAGCATTTGGCCTATTATCTTTCTTTCTATTGAAAGCTAAACATCAAATGTCTTCTAGGGAGGTTTGCTACCCAGCACCATGAGAACTGTGGTTCACCGTTTACCTGTAACATATCATCTTTTATCTGCAATGGGCATCTTTCAGAAGAGGGAGTTTTCTTGTCACCTCTGGTGCTCCCTGAATTTACTACGTGGGAGGGGGGACAATAGCCAGTAACAGATCTCAAATGTAGAGCCTGGAATTGCAGAGGCATCTTAAGTTAAAATACAGAAAAAGGCAAAAGTAGCCATTTTTTTAAGATGTCAAAAGTCCTGTGTAATCCTTCAGGCCCTTGATTCATGTGAGAGCTGCCAATTTGGCTGATACACTTGGGATTAATCTGAGCAATTCAAGAACCAAAACCCTAAGCTTCTCCACATTGAATTCAGACAGTCAATAGCTTCATCTGTGCCCTGATGTGTCACATCATCACAAATGAACTTCACATAAATTGAGGTGGGATTTGTCCTTCTTTAGTTTTAGGTGCCTCCAGTGTATGTATTTTGTTTTGGTTACAATGGAGCCTATGGAATTTAAGACATCATTCATCTGACCAAAAAAAAAAAAAAAAAAAAAAAAAGTGCATGCTTTAGATTGAGGCAATTTTTTCCTTGAAGTTCCCTTACTAACTCTTCTTTCACTAGCAGAAAAACAGTGTGACCTGCTTAGCTGTACAAACCCACATTGGAGGCAACAATATTTACTACATTGTTCCAGAGGAGCCTGCAATGACTGTGACTATTTAATGAACAACTGGACACCACAGTTAGGCACTTGAAAGCTTTGTCTTGGCTGTTAAACAGAATCCCCTGTTAATTCTAGTTCCATAGCCTCTCAACAATAACTACTTGCAAAATTTACTCAGAGCTAGTTTGGTCCCTTTCCAGCATTCAGGGCAGTAGGAATCTGAGCTTTTGTCTGTTAGCAAGTGGTATCTTGGAACTCTCCTGGCAAGGGGTACTTAAAAAAGGTCTACCACTCTCAGTCCTTCAAAGAGAGATAAATCTGTGATCATCATCAGGAAGACAGAAGGCCCATGCTACTTATAAAAAATAGTTTTCCAGAAGGTTCTTCTGGGAATTTTGGCCTTTGCAGAATTGTTTTGAGTTCGTGAGCTGTGGTAAGATAAAAGTCCGGGTCCAAAAGTCTTAAAGACTACTGGTTTGTCAAGAGTTTCAAATCAGGACAGGTCCATTCTGCTGTGCTAAAGCTACCACTTTTCAGTGCAAGAATCATACATAATTTGCAATCAGAAGTCTGTGAGTCAAGACTGACAGAGGACTAAAGTTTTCCCAAGATAAAGTTTGGTTACGGAGAAAAAAATAAAAGAAGATAAAAGTCTTAAACAAACAAAAAAACCGAAACAACAACAACAAAAAAACCCAACAACCAATCAAACAAACAAAAAAACCCCAAAAAACCCCAAACAACTAAAGGCCCCGGTAGACAAGTGAATGGAGTTTTGTCATTATAATGATTACTTTTTGTGGTGCCAGTCTGCTGGAACTGGAATAGTGCAGACAAAGAATTAACTTCTCAAAAAATAAAATCCAAAACCCAAAATAAAAATCAAAATCTTATGGGGCAGGGGGAAGAGCTGATTAAATACCGATAAGACTTGAGCTAATTAATTAACAGGACCATAGTTTAGTCATCCAGATTACATTCAAATCATTTTCCTAATACTGACTTTTACCAAGCACACCTAGGAACAGCCTAAGTGTTCACCCTGCTATTGTCTTCCCATCACATATTCTGCACAATAGTCATGCATATGTCCACGCAGCCTAGATAAATACAGATTTATTTCCTTGTGCTACACCAGTTAGACTAGAATGTTTCAGCCTGATTAGCTCTTCAAAAGCACGCAGTCATATTTATTTTAATTTAAACCTCATCATATTAGAGACACTGCAAAAATCATATTAGAGGTATAATGCATTCTTATTCCTAGCTGGCAGACAAAAGAAGTTTTATGTTATTTGATTTGGATATTGATATACTGGTACTCTTCTAGAATGGAAAGTTTAATGTCATTTTCTTTTCAAACACACTCCTGTGCAGACCACTCCTCATGCGTAATTGCTTTAGGAGCTAGATTTGCAAGGTGGCATAAAAAGTCATTTCTCTTGTTGGAAAGGTCAAAATCAAAGACATGCTACAATGCTTAGGGTTGTCTCAAATCAGTGTGAGTGAATATGATACTACAGGGCCAAAACCTGCTCAGTTTCAAGCAGAAAGAACTACCTTTGCAGAGATCTGGCAGAGAACTACAGTAGATCAGTGACTGACGTCTCCAAAACACAACCTATCCCCTTCTATTTCGATGGCCACAACCTACTTCTCTCTTAAAGTATAACATAAGGCAGGAGTTTTCTCAGAGGAGCACTTGGCAGCATGAAGATGTCTTAGTAATACTGACAGCAATGCAGGCATTCTGCTCTTAAAGCAAAGGGGAATGACAACATCTCCACAGATACTGCCCTTTGGGCAGTAGCACTCACTGATAAGTTCCGTGCTTTAAGGTACAGACAGGGACCACACTGTATGACTGTACTCGAGCTTCTTGCAGTAACAAGAAGTGGTATGTGCACCAAAGGTACTCTTCCTTAGTTTATTCTGTGAAAACACCATCATCCTGGTAACTTTAGCAAACTTCCCTTTGTTCCTGGGATAGTCAGGTTGGCATTTCCCACAGCTGACACTGTTCAGAGAGGGTTGCTGGCAGGAGACATAGCAGATGTACCCCCATGTTCACACAAGGACCTATGTCCTTTGGCACAAAGAACAGGATGGTGTGAAAAAGAAGCTTGAAACTATTGGCTTTCCCAAATCTCTTTCTAGCCTAACCTGTTACGCAAACAGCTCTGAGCTATGCCTGCACTGCTCAGCAGTCACCTGCAGTCCAAGGAAGACAGACATAGTGGCTGGAAACTGCTGGAAACTCTCACTCCCTGGTGAGAGCTGGAGCTAAGACTCTATTGACCTGAATTTAGCTCTTTATTCCACAGTTTCAAAGGCTTGAGCTTCGGTGAACTCAACAAGGTAATTTTGTGGTAATGAGCTTTTGCTCGGTAAATTTCCGTGTTAGGAGATTTATCTGTGACTTTTGCACTGTTCCTTAAGCTAGAAGGAATCCTATTTTCCTGTCTCTTTTTCCTAAATGGCTATTTCATTTACTGCTTATCTTCTTTGGGTTGAATAGGTCTTCAAATTAGCTGGAAAGTGAAAGAGCTCTCAGGACTGTAAGAACCATTGCAAGCATGAACAGGGCAGTTGGGCTTCACAACCATTCATTTAAGAGAATGAGAAAAGCTTGTTGACGCATCTCACCACTACCCCTAGCAGTCCCTTTTGCAGATCATTGAGTAATTAAAAAAAAAAAAAAAAAAAAAAAGGCTCTTTGCAGTTCTGCATGCTTTCACGCACGTAGCATAGGCTACCTGTACAGATCGATCAGAATATCATGTCCTGCTTTCCCACTGTCTCCATATCCAATTTACCAAGTTGCCCTAGATACACCCCAGTCTGCTTAATCTTCCTATTTGGATTTTCTATAGATGGAGATTTCTAAATGTTATTTCAGCATATCATACAGAAATCATTCATCTCTTTAAAAGAATCAGAGAGACATTTTGCTGTTTAGATCCTGGAGGGCCCTGAGAACATCTGTCCAGATAATCTTACAAGGAACAAACTAATGGAGAGGTGACCTGTAAAAAAAATTGTTACTTACCTTCAGCCTAGTTTAGTGAGAATAGAAACTATACTGTTCTGACAACCACTGCCAGTAGAAAGGCACTGGGGGGTGGGGGTGCAGGGAGCGCAGAGGATGTCGGTGGCAGATATGCAAAAGCCCCTAAAGAATGCAACGGAACCGAACCGAACAGGCGAACAGGTTTGCATGATGCCTGAGAGCATACAATGATGGGATAGGAAAGTAGAAAGAAGGAAGCAATGGGTAAGAAAATCTGGTTTAACATCTTCAAGAAAAAGCACTAGAACCTGCAGGACACCACCAGAAACCATACAGAGATGTGACATCTGGTCAAACTCACTTAACCATAGCTTTGATGTCGGTAGTACGTACAATTTGATAAAGTTGATATTGAAATAAAATTTGATTGACTTATGTGCTACCATATTTCTGTTTTGAAGGAGTGTCATGTTCCAGAATAGCTTGCCCTATATTTAAAGTGCCCAATGGTACATCAACTGAAGTATTGCCTGGCAAGACTGGCAGCATCTCTCAGCTGGTGCAAAGCTATGACAGGGATATAAGTTCTCCTAATTTTCAAATGTTCTCATTTGTTTTAGCAGCACCCTCACATCACTTCTGTTCATGTGAGGAAAAGAGGACATTTCTAGGGAAAAATAATCAAAAATGTTGATGATATTCTGCAAGTCAGAACTGTTTCCCCGACCTTGCTTAGATCCTAATACACATACCAGATTGATTAGCACTCCTTTCAAAATCCACGAGCTAATTATCCCAATTGCCCTCTCCAGATATCCCACTTTCTTAATTTTTCAACTATGAGCTTTTATAGCACCCTTCCTCTGCTTTCACCATGCCTAAACTATCTCCTATTTTCCCTTTAAAACTGCTTTATTTGAACCATCCTTTACTTAGGTTTGTTGGTTTGGGTTTTTGTTTGTTTGGTGTTTTTTTTTAACCTCCATAAAAATGGTTTGAGAAGTTTCATAGTTGTTCTGCGTCAATAACTTTTCTATGGAGAAAACAATGAACTCACCTTGGCAGAATCAACTGACAATGACGTGCATATCTCAACCTCTGATTTCTGTCAAGGAGAGACTTTGAAATGGCAGTATCTTAGCGTAGCTGAGACTTGATGATGAATGATTTCCCCAGAGCCACCTAAGTCATATGAACTCTTACTGTTTGCAAAGTAAGAGGACTGGCCAATTTTTATGCCCTCTGCAATCTTTTTGGAGTGTAAGTGTTCAGCATGCTCCACCCTCAACAGCTAGATTCTTTCCATAGTTACATTTTTGATTGATCTTCCTCCTGGTGTCTACAACTGCCAAAGAAAACTGGAATAAATGTTAACCAACCATCCTTTTCAAGGATGGCAGGCATCCCTGTTTGAGACCCAGATTTGTTCAAGAGTATCAGTATAATCTGACCTTTGATAAATGCTGGAGGTCTGTTCACATTTATTTTTTCAGGGCCTTAAAAAATGTAAATGCCTAATCACATAGCCCCTAAATCAGATTTCTTGCATAAGGTAATGTTCCTATGATAGGAGGGTACCTTCAAAGTCATGAATGAAAGGCAGTATGTTTTAGAGAGTTTTTGAAGAAAAAACAACAGTCAGAAAGGAAGAGGTTCTCAGTTGCGGTACTCCTTTGCATTACTCAGTTGCAGAGACCATGCACAGCTACCGTGATCATCATTACAGCCCTTCGCATTACTTTTTAACTCTGCTTCCAACAGGTAGCAGAAGCATGAAGAAAGCCTTGGAATTAGGTCCTTGGTTTATTTTAAAATTAACCATCTTGCTGAGAACAACATTAAACAATGTTAGATTTCCCTACACTACCAGGAGCATGAGACCTAAATGAAATGTAAAAATCTGAGTTCTCCGGAAGAAACACGTTATAACCTTCTTCACAGCAAATTCTCTCCTATACAACCTTTCTGTTAAACTTGTAGGACTTGACTACAGCTTTGCCAAGAATTACAAGGGAAAAGATCATATTTATACCCCCTCTGTTACCTCTGCTTTTACCAGACTTCAGCTTCTGGGTTTGACAAAGAAAGAGCAAGGACAGGATTTATACTGACTCTCTCCTTTACTCAGTACCCCAGAGAAGTAAGATTAACTACTACATTTTCAAAATAAGGAAGGAGGAAACATGACAACTCAGACCTGACACCCTGCTGCCGGAGAGATTACATCGCTTCCTATCCCCCACGCAAGGCAGAGAACTAAGTCAGTCATAGTTTTTTATTCTAAATATAAAATTACAACTCCAGGGAATACGGCCTTTTAGACAGATTACTTCAGGTTTACATCCTGCTTTCTCCAGAATTATCTCTCTATGGTGTATTGAGTATTGTGTGAGCTCTAAAATGGACAGGGCATGATTATACAGTCAGAAAAAAATCCATACGGAAAACAGATCTACCGTCAGATCTAGCCTCTTTAATGTCTTTACAACTATAGTACTGGAAACAAGATAATTATTCAATTGCTGGCAACTTCTTGAATTTCTCTTGCTGTCTGAAAAAAGCAGTGTTATGCTGCTGTTCAGATAAATAGAAAAGCAGGGTTCTGCTAAGTTTTGCTTTAATGAAAAAGATGCTCTTTAATAACGTGGGGAAATCACGATAAATGCAGTTGTAAACAGAGCTTTACTCTAAAATATTTCTTTACGAACAAAAGTGCACGCTGAAAACTTTTATTTCAGATTAATTCAGAACCACAAGAAGCATATCATACTTGGGTTCCCACATAAGAAAATCTCAGAGACATATACCTTTAAACGAAGATGAGTCCTTTCTCCCAGGTCACTCGTGCACAGACAGATGAAGGGCATTGCAATGCACTTACTTGGGAAAGAGCTGTGAGCGTTTTGAAACCTTCCTACCCACAAACCTTATGTTACTACCCACGCAGACACGTTGTGTCAGTGGTTCGTGTGATCTTTCCTAATCTACTTCAGCGGAAAGTCAGCTGTTGGTAAATCACAGCAGAAGGCAGTTTCAACTGCCCTGAAGCAAACTGTAAGTAATCACATAGTCTATTAACACAGGTGAACAGAGAGGGTAATAATATATGGGTATAGACAGCATTGCCCTTAAAAATCTCAGTCTGGACTAGCTGTAGCCCACCTACGTGTAATCTGAGTGATCTCTACAGCACACATCATCCTGGTTGGTCCTGTCATAAACATAACCCAAACATTTCTAGCAGATGACTCCCTCCCTCACCCATAGAGACACACACTTTGGCTGTCCCATGTCTCTGGTCAGCATCTCTCTTCCAGCATCTGAAACTCCTACAAGCCTCATATGGAAAGTTGGTTCTTGTTCAGAGTCCCTACAAAATAGGTATGGATTTTCTAATTTCTAAGTTTCCTTGTCATCCAATTTAATCTACTGTTGCCAAAATTCTTAAACACTTGCAGGTCATACTAATTTTGCCATTTTCTAGAGAAAATTAAGACATGTGGGCATTCCTTGAATGAACAGTATGCCATCTTGCTAGAATCTAAGGACTGTACTGCAAAATATAACCAAAGGAGACCATAAAACCTTGTGCAAATAGCCCTGTTTATCTAGCTTGCTTTTTTTCCTTTACCATCTGTTGGAGCCATATGCCTTCTTAAATGAGAGCTAATTATAGGTCTCTACCACAACTAATCAAATAGTGATAACTGTTGCAAACTTCAGCTGGAAATTTCGTTTCTCCGATACAAAAATTCCCCCCAAACCAGACACTGAGTTGGTTGCCTCTCTCTGGTTTTCTGGACTTGGGTACACAGCAGTTACAGCTGACACACACATCTATGTTAATATACGGGGGAAACGCGTAACAAGCTGGAGAAATAATAAGAGCCAAAGTACAGTTACCGCCAAGTACACCAGGAGGGGTGACTTTGGGACAGAAAGTGACTGTGTCACAAATATCCACTGACATGCACTGTAGTAAAGCTCTTGATGTTTTGAGTTTTCCTTCACTGCCCCTGTGCTATTGTACTGAGTGAAAGAGCAAAGAAACAACCCTGTCACAAAATTATTTGGTTTTTAGCACTGAAGAACTGGAGCAAAGAAGGATCCAATACTAAAATTAAATTTTGGAATAGAGATTCCAGCCCATTTAGAGAACAATAAATCTCATAATGAGCTCAAAAAAAAAGACAAGATTTCACTTTCATGCCCAATGGGCATTTGCATAAATGTCCATTTGTATAAATGTCAATTTACACCATTCAGGCAAATGTTTTATAACTGCCTCCAGTGTCAATGTCACTCTGCATTGCTGTGTAATGTGAAAGGACTAAAGGATAAAAATTAATCCAGTCCTAAATATGTCAAATGAAGAGTTGAAGTGCCTTTTAAAAATCCCAAACACTAAAAAGCTCTTTTGGCATTGCAAGACTGGCAATTTCAGACTGTCATGCTGACCTTCCAGGAAGTTTAAAACTGTTCTGGCAGACATTAGGATTTAAATTAAAAAAAAAAAAAAAAAAAAAAAGAAAATGGAACTAGTATGCTTTAAATTAATTCATTCCAGCCATCGGGGCAGGTAGTTGTTTCCCATTATAACCACCACAACCTCTTTGTGTAAGTGAGTGGTGCACATAGAAGAAAAAGAACACTTCCAGGATTTCATTTCAGCTAGTCTTTTCCTCTTTCCTTGGTAAGCTTACCAAAGGGAAGATTTCTTTCCACTTTTCTCACTGCGGCTCACATGATGTTTTGACAGCTGGACCACCACAAATGTTTAAAGATCCAGGTATGCAAGAGTTGCAATACATATAAAAGAAGTGAATCTATGTGCTTTACACATACTTCAATCATTGATAAGACATTAGGACCCACCTGTTATACCCTCAGTGCCGCACAGCGTATCTGGTGTCATCTTATCAACACAACAGCAACTGATTCAGAAAAGTCCTGAGCTAAAAACACAGACTTTAAGTCAAACTGGAAATTAAAGGTTTCCCAGACGGAACTGTAACACTTTCAAGTCCTCTGATCAACGGTATGGATTGGGAACTCAATGCTCTCCTAATGTATTATTGCAATGCCTGCTGTGTTCAAGAAGGTGATGGATAGAGGTTGTACATTTACCAAACTTTTATCTTCAGCATTATGGCCAGTTGCACTTTACTCAGAGGGTAAATTACTGTCAATTTCATGACAGTCTAATTAAAAATCTGATATATCTAATTTTCCAGAGGTAAGAGGTAGTCCCTAAGATCACAATGTCAAAAAGAAAGCCTGAGGATTCAGAGTGAAGGACCTCAGACACCCACTGGCAGAAGTCACTACTGCTGGTTAGTGTTTCTGAAAAGCCAGGCAAGTTATCTAGGTATTTAAGTACAGGTTTCTGAATCCCACTCTGGATTATGGGAGTAAACACACAAAAAAGGCTTCAAGGTCCGACATTTTTTTTTTCCTTTTTGTGTACAATACCAGTCAGGAGGTTTTTCATATCCTTTCTATGATCAATTCTCAGAGTTAAATTAGATACAAGAGATCTGATTCCTCAGCCACAGCTGCTGCAGCTGAAGAACTTTCATTCTACAGGCTGCAGATTCAATTTCTAGTGTGATATTCAAGGTGCATTTGTCACATCCATATTCACAAGGTGATCCCCTCTGCATTATTTCTTCCTCCACATTGAAGTGGAGCTATACAGACCCCTTCTCATTCAGGAAAGACTTGATCCTAGTGCCCAGGTGGTCTGTGACTCTGACCACTAGATCTGGTATTTGTATACAGTGGGCAGAAGGGTAGAAAGACATACACCTCCCTACCTGCCCACAAAATGGATGGAAGAAGTCACTGAGTTCCCAGGGCAAGATAATGAGCTATAAATCAGATGTTCCTCTTCTGACCCCGATTCTTCCCACAAATTACTATACAATCTTTATTCTGGAGACATTTAACATATACAGTACTGGTTTCTCAAGAAGAAGAAACAAACCAGCCTCCACGATGGCAGTCATCGTGAGGGAGGCTGGCAGAATCAGACCACAGGTGAGTTACATCAGGGCCTCATATTTTCAACACAGGTGTCACCACAACCCTTGAAGCAGACGGGTAGCAAGGTAGCACTTAGATACTCAAGCAAAACTATACAAAGGCAATTTTGTCTGCTTATTAAAGAGGCTAAAGGAATAAATTTTTCACCTAAATACTAGCACACATGCACACAACAAGAAATTGCATTTCCATTTGCTGAAAAAATTTCCGTTAAAAATAAACCAAATATCATTATAAAGTAACCTCCAAATAAGCAAACTACACTGCTAATCTGTCATAGGAACTGTTTCCATACAAGCCATAAGCTTAATTGAAACCCAAAATGTTCTTCTCTGTTTTGTATCTTTTAAACATTCCTTTGAACAGATATTTCAAAACTTCCCATCCAGCTGAGACGCAAGATAGCTCGTTTCCTAGGTCAGCCAGCTCTTGTCTGATTAGTGCTTTAATTGCTGAACTATCTATACAGCTCAGCACAAAAACGCAATAGAATTATTTTTTCTTATTCATTTCCTTCTCCAATTAGATTCCATCAACCTCTGCCACCGTGTCGCTAAATATTTTTTTTTTTGCTTTTTAATTATGCACATTATCTCAATTGAAAACCTGTAGCTTCATCTGGATCACACATGCACATAAATCAGCAAGAGACCAATCAGACTTTGTCAATGCATGTCAGGCACTAGCCATTTGGCTTTCTGTCTGCGATTTCATTAAACTGCATTAATGTTCTCTCTGTGATGTGCCAAGAGTATCATTAGCTGTTCTCTTTCTTTGGGCTGTTTTCTGGTAAGGCTGTTCAATGCCTTCAGTCTGAGTTAAGGGTCATTCAAGAAAAGGATCTGTTAACACTTTCTGAACAGTCTGTCTTTCTATTTGCATACATATTACGGGCCTGCAGTAAGCTCTTCAATGGACTAAGCAATATAAGACAAAGTGTCCTGAATCTAATCCTACCTAACTTCCTCAGCAAAATCCAGCTAAGATTTTGAAACTGAAATGGGCCAAACCTCATCCATCAAAAAAATCTCATACAAATTCCCCTATAATCAAAATTTTAAGTGCCTTTACCTCTCCAATACAAATAAAGGTGATAAAAAAGTCTTATTAGCATCACATTGTAGCAAGTACACTTGCAAAGAGTTATGGCAGGTTGTTCAAGATAACTGTGAAAATCAATGGCAAAGCTGGAAATGAACTCACATCTAGTGTGAAGAAAATCCTGTACTTACTGCCTAACAGACATACATACACACTGCCGTTGTATTTGACATCACGTTGTAGGGGTGTGTGGCCTCACTAACACTATTTAGACAGCACTTGAATCTGGATTCCTGTCCTATCACTGTCTTCTGGAGAGACATTAGGCAAATCATGAGGCATGTCTGTGCCTCAGTTTCCTACATCATAACTTCTCCTTCCCTTTGTCTCTCATTTAACCAAACTGCTGCTGCCCTTTTGAACGCGGGATTTTATTACAATACTTACCCCACAGCTCTTAGCTGTTACATCTAACTTGGCTAAGAAATACCGCTGAACCTGGGATACAAGTCTTTAATGGCTTCCACAATAGGCAAACTCTGCAGATATTTCCCTAGATATTTTTCTGCCTAGTGACAATCATATTCACAAGCTTTTCTTAAGATTTAATAAAATCTTGGCTCTTTTTCTTAACTCTCTAAACTTATCCATCAACATTCTTAATAATTTTGGAAGTAACAATCCCAAGTGTAGTACATGGAGACAAATACACCTCCCTGACATAAGCTGACAATATTCAGGACACACAGAATCATAGAATTGTTTAGGTATGATTTGCAAGATTTGAGTTGAAATCCATGGGGTCATTTCCTGGAGGTATAACTTTTTACAAAGTTCGCAGAGGATGACAGGTCAGGACTGTGTTGCAGCTGATTACAGTTCCCTTCCTAGCTTTTAAACTCTTTTCTCATAGAATAATAAAATGAGTAACATATACGCAAGTGACATTACTTTGAAACAACGCATCATTTCTGCTGCTATATTTGAACTAAGAGAAGGAATACATAAGTGCATTTTTCCTCGGGATCTTGATGGTAGGGAAGTCTAAGAAAAGAACAAATATTGGAGATCCCAGCTAGCAAATATTGCACTGGAGTAACCAGAAAATTACCTACAAAGTAGTGTAACAAGACTCAAAACTAGTAGAAACAAAGTCCCTTCTCTTGTCAATACTTTAAAAAAAAAATGCTGGAAACCAAGGAGATGCCATTTTCCATTACCCAGGGAACTGTGATTTAGGCTGAAGTTGTTCTACAGATATTAAGGAGGAGAAAAAAATTATACTGCATTTTGCATAAGGCTTTTCCACACACCCATGTCCTTGTAAGAATGGCTGTCCTTGAAAACGAAAGCTATGGGAAATCATATAAGATCCCATGGATATGAATCATGGGGAAAAGACCAAGAGTTAGCTTGTTCTTATTTAAAATTAATAGAGGAAATTTAAAGACTTGATGGGAACTTTTCAGGCAGGCAAAAAAGAATGAAAAACTGTGCAGAAATTGGAAAGCATCCAAAACAGGCTTGGCAAGAACCTTTGGCAGAAATAGTAGAAAACCTTCATAAATTATAAGGAGAATAAAAAAAAAAAAAGCGGAAAAGAAGATTATAGGTTTTCTCAGGACTAAATCATCACTATTGTATAACAAACGCCTTACTGTATAAGCTATTCAAAATTCCCTGGTTTTTGAGGAAAGATATGGAATACTGTACTGGACATCTAGTTGCTTCCTTAGTGTTCCACAAACAAATGAGTTTCCTGAAGGATCCATATGCTGCCATCAGTTCACTTTACTTTTTACATGCCTATTGAGGTATCTGGATGTTCTTATGCATCTTTATCCACTGTTACCAAATTCAACAGTATCTGCTGTCAGTGCGTTTCAGAGACTCATTGTCTTGAAAAAAATTCCTTTGATAATAGTTAAGTTTGTGCCATTTCAGCATCCTGGATACTCCTTTGTCCACTTTCTGACTGAAAGATTGAAGTCAGAGGTCAGATGTTGTTTATAGGAGAGGTGTAGACAATAACTCATGAGTTGAAGAAGCTTAGCAGCTGGAGACATTCAGAACTGCAGAGTTTATCCCTACAGCGTAACAACCACTTCCATGTAGTAGTTAATATTTAGCTGTTATAGACTTTCTGCACAGACACTTTAGAAATTACATCTGCTATTCAGTAGTTTTCTATCACTTTGCTCTTTCCGCGTTACTACTTTTATTTGTTTCTGTGCACTGAAGCCAGGTACTTTCCCCTTGCACTACCTACCATATGTCTACTTTATATTTTAAATCACACTTCTATCTGGGCAGCTAGGCTTGAGCAGGTAAACAGCAGCAGAGGCTCAACGTGCCAATCAGAAATAACAGATGCAACTTTTTGCAGATAGCTCTTCAAGAAATCTCCATCACATTTCTTCTCTACCAATTTGTGAGCCAACCTTGTAACAATGGTCACAACTGGAATGATCTTATCTTTGGAATGCAACCATGGGAGTTATTGTGAAACCTCCTAACAAAACAAGCTTGAAATAGAAGACATGCACAGTCAGAGAGGTGTTTAACCAATGTTTTATGAAGAGTTTGTGCTTCTACCTTATTTATTACAAAAATTAAAAAGAGTTGAGGAAGACAAAATTAAACCACGACACAAATGCTAATGCTGATCCAATGAGGCCTCAGCACTGAACTTGAAACTAGAAACTGTCCCAGGTTTATCAGACACTGTCTCTGTGGTACTATGTAAATGACATGTGACTGGATTAAAATCCTGTCTCCATATTCCTAAAGCTGGATCATAAAAATGTACCTCCTCACCCAATACTCTTCTATACCCAAATGGGGGCAGAGAATTCTGGTATTCTGTATTCTGGTTCTCTGAAGCATTATGCAGCCACCAGACCTTTCTGAAGCCAGAGGTTGTTAGAAGCTCAGGACTTTTGGAAAAGTGTTCAGTTTGGCATACTAGCACCAAAATAAAACAATTACTGCAGCTGAAGCTCTGCAGAGGATGAAAGCAAGAAGGTTCTTTGCAGGACTGCATCCTGCAGAAACTGAATCTAAATCAGCCAGAATTAGGGCTGAGTAGCTGACTGAATCTTAATTTCTACAAACAAATGAATAATTTAAAGCACACTAACATCAACACCTGGTAAATGTTTCTTTAATATCTTGTTGCCATTTTCTTAATTTCTGCATTTCTGTGCCTGAAATTACTCAAATTCAACCAGTTTTCCTTCATACTTTTAACATGGACTTTGATGCCTTTTTAAGAAAATACTCTGACAGGAAAAGAAATAAAAGTGCACCATCTTCAAGCAAAATTTCATCTGAAGCTGGGTCAGCACCTCTGAAGAGAGCTCATGTGGCACAGCAGCCCTTTCTTCAGTGCAGCTGTGCTTTCCCTGCTTGAGAACATTGTTGAATCATTTATGATGGGGTCATTTCTGGGAACTCTCTCAAAATATATGAAAAAGAGATGGTTTTCAACTCAGACCTGCAGGCTTTAGAGAAATCCCTTCTGGAGTGGTTTTGTTTCTTTTCTGCTACAGCCTACTAAGATGTTTTGTAAGGTTGAACTCTTCCAAGCTGAAGATGACTTCAGCAGCAGTTCCATACTAACAGCCACTTAGTACTTAGATGGTCACAAAACTTGCAACAACATGGAGTCCCTGATCATCTGGTGAAAAAAGAGGCACTTGGATCAACTCATCCAGTCACACCTATTACACATCCTTTAGCTTTTCGCTTATTTCATTCCATCTCCTGGTCTTTTGAATCAGGGATAGTGCTGAAGTCCCCTTGGCCTACATTGAACTGTGTTTGGAGAGATGGGAATGGTATCAAAATTAGGTGCCTTCAATGGGATGTTTGGGTTCAAGAAAAATAACCTTTTCAGCGGACTATAAAGTATGTGAGCCCTATGACTAATCTCCATGGAGGCATTGCTCCTTCTTGAATTCATCTAGGGAAATAGGCCAGAATTTGAAAATTCTTTAGTTGTACAAAAGCACCACCAACATACTGTTTACCCTTCCCCTACTGCAGTGGGTTTGCAGGCCAAGGTTTTGCTAGCAGGGGCCTACAGGGTGGCTTCTGTGAGAAGATGCCAGAAGCTTCCCCTATGTTTGACAGAGTCAATGCCAGCCTGCAGGATGGACCCGAGACTGCCCAAGACTGAGCTAATCAGCAACTGTGGTAGTGCCTCAGGGAAAACCTATTTAAGAAGGGGAAAAAAATAAAAAATCTGTGCCAGCACTAGAGAGGAGGGAAGCTGTGTGGGAGCCGCGGCCCTGCAGCCCCCGGGCAGCGCCGGAGGGGCCGGAGCCGCTCCCGGCCCGGAGCAGAGATTCCCCCCCAGCCCGCGGCGCCCCCGGCCCGCGGAGCCCCCGGGGGAGCAGCTCCCCCCCCGCAGCCCGGGCAGGGCCCCCCCCGGGGCAGCGGGTGCCCGCAGGGGGCTGTGACCCGCGGGCAGCGGCGCCGGGGCAGCTCCGGGCAGGGCCTGTGGCCCCGCGGGGAGGAGCCCGGGCTGGGGCCGGGCTGGGGCAGGGCCTGTGCCCCCGGGGGCGGGGGGGCTGGGGCCGGCTGGGCCGGGGGGGCTGCGCCCGCGGGGGGGACACGCTGCGGCAGGGGGGGAAGGGCTGCGGCGGGGGGAAGGGCTCCCGCTGGAGCAGGGCAGGGAGGGCTGTCTCCCGCGGGAGGGACCCCGGGCTGGGCAGGGCAGGGGGTGAGGAGCCCCCCCTGAGGGGCAGGAGCGGCGGGGGCAGCGTGTGAGGGACTGGCCCAGCCCGGCCGCGGCCCTGCGCCGCTGCGGGGAGGGGGAGAAAACTGGTAATAAAGGGAAGCCCAGGAATAAGGGAGGGGTGGGGCGAAGGTGTGTTTTTTTTTCTGATTGGAATGTTAATAAACTAATTTTCCCCTGGTCGAATCTGTTTTGCCCATGACAGTAATTGCTTAGTGACCTCCCTGTCCTTATCTCGACCCACAAACCTTTTGTTATGTTCCACACACACACACACCCCCGTTTCAGGAGGGGAGTCACAGAGCAGTATTGGTTAGCACCACCCATTCAGCCAGGGTCAAATCACAACACCCAGAAATGGATCAACCACTTGAATCGAGAAGTATAAGTGAACACAATAAAACTTCTGTGCAGGAATAGGCTGGCTACATCAGCTGTCTGCATTCCCCCTTTTCCCCAGACCTAAAGGCTTAAAGAACAAGGAGCAGTTGTTATCCTTTTTATCCATTATTATATTCTACATCACAACTCAGACAATGAAGCACGCATTTGTTCGACGGCGATCACACTATATGAAGCAGAAGTACCTCTTCCCATACTTCCCCAGGTTTGTATTCTCCATCTTGTTTTGCTGTGTGAGTACAGTCATCAGGCTTTTGTTTCCAATCACCAGGCAAGCAACCTCACCAACACAAGCAAGCACTAAATTCAGTTCAACTCACTCGTGTTTTCATTAATTGGCTGACTAAGGTGAAATGTATCCCCTAAGACCACCCGCTTTCTGCAAGTGAACACTATGTCAGGGAACACTCTCTCTTCTGAAGATGCTCGTCACTAACGAGCCTCAGATTCCTTCCTTGCATAAGCCAATTTCCCATGTCACATAGCAATTATGTAAATGAAGGTGAAATTCCAGATAACTTCTATTGGTTCCTCTCAGCTCAAGATTAAGATGATGAAAAACATTAAGTAACTTTCATTTCAGTCTGAGGAAAGAGCTGGCTACCCAAATGAAAAAATAATTTTTTTAAAAGTACACTTTTAAATGGGCTTTCCTCTTTATCCCGAAAGGACAAAAATAAGTGGATGAAACTCCACCTCCAGATTATATTGTTCAAAGAGGTTACTTCACTGTTACAGTCACTCTATTTCCTGTTGCAGCTAGCTGTTGCCAAAACCAGACACTGTGCAATGTAAACAGTGAGCAACGTTCTGGATTAAATCTATTTGATATGACATGAAAGCCTTCAAAGCGTTTGAACAGCTTAGAGGCAATCCATCACACGAACATTTTTATGGCCTTCACCACATCTTCACAGTGTGAGTTCTTCCACCTTCTTCTTTACTCCTCACGATGCTGACTGTAGATGCTATTCTTGCCCCTTTTACAAGTGGGAACCTGAAGCAGAGGACTTGAACCTGTCTCCTCAGGAGTATCCAACATCAGCCAATGTAAATTAGGCCTTTGAAGGACTTTGAAGATCTGTATCTAAGTGTCTTGCCTAACATTGGAGAGAAACCCTGTTGGAGAGTAGGAAACTGAAGCCAGATCTCACAGTTCAGTGACAGTCTTGACTCGCTGTTCTCTAACTCTTTCTGATATTGTAGACACTTCTATTACTGGAAATAAAAAGATGCAACCATTTCCAGTTGAATTTGCTTTCATTAAAACCTAAAACCCGATTTAAAAAAAAAAAAAAAAAAACAAAAAACAAAAAACCCCTCAAACCCAGTCTTCCTACTATAATCCACAAACAAGAGAAATTAATTACAGAAGCCACTTTTACTTCCTGTGTGCAACACTAATACGAAAGCACACAGTAATTCCTTGGATCCTGTCAAAGGTCCTTTGTAGTCTCTTCTAACCTAAATCTTGAGACTGAGCTCTGATAAGTGTATGTTCAATCAAACATTTTTATGTCTAGTAACACATAGATCCTTATTATGTTACTTGTACAAGAGATTTTTCATCTCCCACAAATATACCTACTTTATTAGTGGTTGAATGGAGTTACTACACTGCTTCCCACTACTTCAAAGGGAGGGAAATAAACTTTGATATTTCTGAGTAGGTCACATAGCAAAAGCTCAAATCCTAACTTCCACATACCTCTTAGAAGAAAGCCTACTGATTGAGCTTCCCCAGTTCCACATCATACCAGTACTACCACTCAGTTGTACCCACTAGCCTTGAATGAAATTTTTAGCATGGGATCTGTCATGTCTCATTTTAGTCACAGACAAGGCAGGCAACTAATCTAAGTTGGTTTTGTGTGTGTGCGTGTGTTATGATTAGTGGAGAGAAATCAAGACCTAATAGGAAAAAAATCACTGTAAGCTAAAATTCATCCTTCAGATACATGGAATGAAGTCCTTCCAGTGTTACGTATGAAGAAAACTTGCACTATAATCTTAGACGCTCAATTTGACTCTAAGACTACTCAAGTCTGTAATTTTTGTTAAGATTGTGTGAGAAACTCCCTTTCCTCCTCCTGAGATTGTGAGTTGAAGTCCAATGCCAAGACCAGCAGACAGGAATACAAGAGATGATTCAATCCTATCGGGGTATGGTAGAAACTGTAGACATGCAAAACTCAAATCAAAAGCAAAGTACTACTCACTTTTGTAAATGGTTTCTAGGTGAAGTATAAGAGGATAGATCACAGATGGAAAGACATAAATAGACAAACCCAGGAAATTATGAGATTATATTAGTCACCATGATTGGAAGTACTCTCAGCACAACAGTAAACTGGACTTGCCTTCACCTTCACCAATGCACCATTACAGTTGAAAACCTCATACTATTCAGTGGAACGAGAGGACTTTGGGAAGAGTTGCATTTAAAAACCTTACTCAGTACTTTCCATTATTTCCATGGATAAAACTTGACCTCCAGTTGTACTGGTTTCCATCTCCTGATAAGGCCTGCAGACACACAACAGTTTTGGTCTACATCAGTGCAGGGCTTTAGTTGGGTTTTTGGAGTGACAATTACAGGAAAAAAATTGACGATACCAACAACTGCACAACAGAGCATGGTGCAAATACACCTAAGATAGTAGCCAGGAAACCTCTATCATAGTAAGAGGCGGGATGAATACGGTACAATGTGCTGATGAAGAAACATTCAGCACAAGTACACTGCTCTCAGGAGGTAAGTTGGTTTATAGAAGGTGTTGTGTTAGGTCGCAGAATGTACCAGTTCAAAGCTAGGCTAAAGATCTTCAGTATGTTTTTGTACTTCACAATACAGACATAAGCTCTTGTTTACCTCACAAGAACTTGGCCTTAAAGCTGTGAACTCACAGTAAGTAACAAGGCATGCTGAGATGCACAGATGGAAAGTGCTATGCAGAAGTGTCAATACCTAGTGCTGTTAATGAGCAAATACCAAAAATCATTAATCAATGTATCTGAGCTGTTTAAAAGAAAATAGTTCTTTTCCCCTACATTTTTTAATTTGTTCTCTCTGTTGCTTCTGAAGACATAAATATGCAACTTCCTCCATATACATGGCAGGCATTAAACTGAATTTTCCCAAAAAGTGAAAGAACATTGCCAAACAAACAGGAAGATGCCATCTGCCTAAGAACAGCCCTAAGGTGAAGAAAGTGTTAAAGAGAAAATTTCCACCTAGTTGGCATCTGGCTGAATATATTATGCTACCCAGGCACTGTGCAGAAGGGATGCAGCTAAGCTGGTAGGGGAAGTGATTTTTGCTGTTTGAGGCTGAAATCTCCTTCCCTCTGGACAGCCCTTAACGGCACACTCATCTCAGCTGGTCTCTCTTTCATATTCACAACAAATCATGCAGCCACAGAGTCCTTTCAGCTCCAAGCTTTGATGGGCACAGAGAGTCGCAGAGCAAATGAAGTAGCGCAGTCTCCTGGGATGGGGTGGCAGCCCAAGCTCCAAGGAAGCTTGCATTCAGCTCCTCCCTCAGCATGTGATTCACCTCCTGAACTTGGATCCAGAGGTGTCCGACACACACAACAAGGCACCAGGCACTCTGGGAGGAGCCTCGTATGTTGGTGTTCAGGTGAATTGATAATAGTCTTCATGAGCATACAAAAGAATTAGTTTTATATTTTCCTTTGCACATAACAAAAGAACAAGTCCTAGACACCCTTCCACTCCCATACTATGCCACCTACACTGCAGAGCTTAGGGCCAACACCTTCCACCGAACTAACCCTTGTTTCTTGCCATGAACGACTACGGGACTGATGACACTACAGAGTCACTGGCAGTAGTCAGATTGTGAAAAACAGAAGCTGTTCCACTGCTGCAGATTTTCCAAATGCATATTAGTTATTTCTGGCAGGTTAATGTGTAGAGGTGGGGGAGAAATATTTTCATAAGCAGAATTATTTTCCTAATTTTGGATGTGGTACAGCAGCTATGATGATGTGGCAGCATACTTCCATTTAGGACAGAAGCCATATTCAAAAACCTCCCACCTAGAAGAAATGTCAGTGGTGTTAATTACATTAACAGACTCCCTGATTACTGTTATTACTGCAACTCATTATGCAGTGCGTGGTAGAAATAGTAGGTCAAACATTTCCCTCTTCAGATCCACTGTATTACTTTCTAAAATGTGAACCAACCATAAAAAGTTTCAAGGCCATAAATAATTCTCTGCTGTCCTACACTGTCACATATCCAAGAATATCAAAGCTCTTTATATTAAGTAATTAAGTTTCACAATACCCTTATGATACAGATACAATTAACCCCATTATTCATATGGGAAAACTAAAACAGAGGGAGGCTGATTGCTCAAGATCAGAGCTGGGAGAAAGAGTTGAGCAATCTTAGGAATTAGGGACTAATAAATCCTGCTGGGTCCTCAAATCCTCCAGCTGTCATATGCCGCACAGGCACATTTATAACTTCAACATAACTCAGTGCTACAAACACTCGGGGGGTTTTGTTTCTGTTAAGCTCTTTTCTGAGGCTTTACTTGTGGTATTCACTGGCTTGAGCACACTGGATGTGGGGTACTGGAAATAGAGTTTGGTTACTATCCATATGCGCCACGGTTTCATTTTTGTGTTCTTTATCTGTCTAACCAAATGAAACGTCAGTTAACAGAAGGATATTCTCTACACTGCCAATAGAGTTTCTTTTGTAAAAGCAACAAATGCTGAAACAAGTTTCTCTGAACTAAATGAGTAAATTTAATGACTGTTTCTTCTAGCATAATGAGAAAGCTTTATTCTTACTCTTAAGAGATACTGTGTTTATTTCCATTTTTTTTCTAATTTACTTTCGTTGTGTTCTTTTTTCCTTTGTTTAAATATCAGATTTTGATACTAAATAAGCCTATTAATGTGCAATATCATTTCTTTAAGAAGAAAGGTCAGAAAGTAGAGTACCATTTCTCAATTACAAGCTTTTCTTCATAATACATTTTATTTTTCTCCTCAAACAACATGCACAGTATTTATAAAGTACTCTTGTGAAACAGATCTCTCAAAGTTATAGTCTGCAATACTGTAAAAAATTACAGCCCATAGTGGCTGGAGATTGACTTTATCACTTTCTGCTCTGACACAGAAAAATATAGTGAGTCAACTACTCTACTGATCTACCCACCTTACACACAGTCCTTGGAGGCATATTTAAATGGACACCGTGCAGTTTCAGGGAGTTAATGATCTTACCCGTGGAGGGGTTTGTAGTAGCAAATTTTTAATATGCATTATGACTCCTCCCACATGTACGCAAGGGGAAGATTAAGTCACACATTATCTGCAGTAGAAGGTGAGATTTTACCACATGTCTGTAAAAGCCAAGTCTGTCATTTTGAACTTTCTTAGAGTTTCTATATAATGCATGGTATTGCACCACTTATTTTTATGCCACCAGCTATATAATTTAAAATCAAGGTGAAATCAGGAGTTTTCCTAACATTTATCCCCAATCTATTAAACCTTTAAGCGAGTGTTTATCTAATAGATCCTGCACATTTAAGCCAACAGGACTGATTTTAAGCTTCAAGTCACAAACCAGCATTTTACTACACAGAATTTTACATCAGCCACCAGAGAAAGTGTCTGCTTCTGACAGATCAGGTCACATTTAGAGGCTCCATGTAGTGTGGAGAGGTTGTTTGTTCATGAAACATGAAAGAGGACCCAAATTTACATGACCCTAGATACAGAAAAGAAGAAAAGACAAAACTAAGGGGAGGGGGGGCACATAGCTTGCACCTATTTGAACCACTTGGTTTGTTACCTGGCTTCAAGTGCTTCCTAATCGTTCATGCAGGTGCAAAGACAATGCAAATTGTTCCCTGTTCAGGATACACATTGCTTTTAATCTTCAGCAAAGGTGTGAAAGTTTTGCATGAGTTCCAAGACAAAACAGGTTTTTAAGTAAGTCTATAAACATACATGCAACATTACTTCTGTGTGTGGAAATCTGTCAGAAAGGAAGCGTTGAGTTCCAGCATTACCTGCAGGCTCTGTGGTGTCACACCAGCAGGGAATGCAAGTCTGAAGAAGGAAGAAGAAGGTTTGAATTGTTCTGCTATTCAGTAGATTATACAAACCTGAGGTCTCCTTCTCCTCAGGCCTCTACCTTCTTCCCCAGTTTGTGTAGTTCCCTTGACTTCCTAATGACTATCTCTCAAGTGTTTTTTTTTGTCAGACAGAGAGAGCAAGATCAGTCCCTGTAGGCAGCAAATGGTTCAATGCTGCCATTCAAACCAGATTCCTTCTCCACGCAAACAGATGCTGGCATGCAAAGTCTAAAGCAAAACTGGGGGTTTCCCACTGGGACATACGGTCCAATGCCAGGACTGAACACATGCTGTAGCATTGCTGTAGTAGGTTGTTAGTTGACGCAGCACTCTCCAAACTAGCTGGCTACAACAAGGTCTTTTACCATCACATACCACAATACTCTTCACACCAGTCCCTCTGCTGCCTTCTCCCAGTCTCTCCTCACCCAGGGCACACATTCCCTCTTCTCTCTGCTTCTTCCTCTCTCTCTTCCTCAGCTGCCCAACATCTTAACTTAACCAGCCACAGCTGCACCTCATCTACATCAGCCAACCTGCCACCCCTGAAGCCAGCCCACAGCTGTATATTATCAATGCTAATTAATCCAGCTTCATTCTTCTACAGTTAGGCACTGCTAGATGGGCTGCCTACAGCATGTCTCAAAGATCCCACTACAGATGCGAGATGGCAAGATATGAGAGCACCTATACAATGAGGTCTTTCTTTAGGGGCAGTACACACATCATCAGTAAGAAAGCAATTTGACTCTAGGCACAGTTTTAAAGCATCGCACACATCCTGTCTGTGCAGGTTCAACATCGAAATGAAATGTAAGCACTTAAAGGGCAATCTCAATCCAGGAAAAGTGCTTATGCCTGAAGGGACCAATTTATTTACTCATTTCTTCTCACATTTAATGTTTATATAAGGCAACTGTAAGAAGAAAATTGAAATTATTGCATTCAAACCCATATTCTTTGTTCATGCTGGTCATTAAAATTCGTACTTAAAATCATAGAATCATAGGATGGTTTAGGTTGGAAGGGACCACTGAAGTTCACCTAGTTCCAACCCCCTGCCACAGGCAAGGACATCTTTCACTAGATTATGTTGCTCTAAGCCCTATCCAACAGATTCTATCTGATTTTTTTTAGCTCCTTTCAACAATAAGAACACAAAGAAGATGAAGACTAAAACTACAACAGAAAGAGACATCAAATGTTTCTGGTTACAGCAGCTAAAAAGGCAATGGGTATTCCACTTGTTTCTCCTATTAGAAAAAAAAAGCTATTCATAGAAAGCAGGCCAATCCTTTCTGTCAAGTGGAAATGGAAGAAAAAAAAAAACCAACCAACAAACCAAATCAAAAACAACATCCCAAAATGCACCCATCTCTTAAAAATTAGTATTTAACATCCAACTACAATGGTACGCCACAGTTCAAACACCAGTGCTGTGCTTTGTCCACAAAACGCTGGCAGTTCTGTGGTTTAGTTTCAGAGGGCATCAGACTAGCTACTGAAATGGTCCTTTCTGGACATAGAATAATCAATAAACAAATCCCCCAGAACTTTTTCCTCTCACAGTGACATCATTCTCCTACCTGGGGCATAGCTTTTCTGCTGATGGGAGACTTTAATTCACCTGATAGAAGCCAGCTATTTGGATTCTTGTTGTTTATCTTACATATTTGGAAAGTTATTAGGTTTCATATATATATTTGCATCTTTGAAGCAGTACAATGATTTTACAGATAAGACAGACACAAGGACACACAGTTTGTCCTGCTGTGTTCCCTGGTTCAATCTGTAGGCCACCAGATTTTTCAGAGCAGTCCCTGTGTCAGTGTTATCTATGGGAAATTAGATCAACCAGCATTCCTTGTGAGGAATAGTAAATTAAGCAAATACTTCTGAAAGGCCCACATGTACACTTGAAAGCACATAAAATTCTGTCATTTTTCTAATTCATGGTCACATCTAATACATAATATTAAGCTTCAGAGCTACTGACAACAGAGTAATATAGCACAGAATGCTTTGCTGAACCTCAAATCCAGTTCCTGGTTCATGAAAATTCAAGCCTGGCTTCTACTTCCCAGTATGTTCTTCGTCCATCTATAAAATTTATTGTGAAAATGTAATCATAGTTTTAGTCTTACAAAATATAAATAAACTACACCACTTCCATGATTTCATTTTCAATTAATAAACCACTGTGCCATTCTGGAAGGAAAATGTGAATTCATTTTTTCACATCATATAGCTTTTTTTCCTGTTAGTGACAGAATGCAGTCCAAAGAAAAGAATAAGGAAGTTGTTCTCATAGTGGAGTCTGCAAAGGCTGCGGCTCCAGTTGGGGGGTCTGCACCATCTACCCCAGCAGTGGCCGGTGCCTTCACCCAGATGGAGCTGCTGAAGGCAGAGGCTGCAGTGTGGACCTCAGGCTGCAGGAAATGCCTAGACCATTCCCCTGGGGCTGGGCCAGGCAGCAGACCTGCCTCTAAAAGCTGTGCCCAAGTGGAAGACCTCCTGCAGCAGGTGACTGAGCTGTGGTAAGAAGTCTGCATGACATCGGGGAGGCTAAGAGGGAGGTGGAGGGCTGGCAGTCTGCAGTGGACCCACAGCCCAACAGCCAAAAATTCCCTTACTGGCATATACAGAAGGGAGTGGGGCCAATAATGCAGAAGAATGGAAGCCTGCAATGGCAAGGACCTGCAGAAGGAAGAGACTTCTCCTGAAGCCTGAGGTGCCCTTGCAGAACCATTTCACCACTCTGCAGAATGCAGAGGAAAGACCAGTCATACCAGGAGAGATGCTGGAGCTGAGTAAGGCAACCCGATCTGCTCCCCATATATCAACCAGCACAACTAAGAACAGGGGATGGGTGATAGTAGCAGGGGACTCTCTTCTGAGAGGTACAGAGGCACCCATGTGCGAGCCTGACACCCTCTCTAGAGGCTGCTGCTTACCTGGGGCTCGTATCAAGGATGTCACCCAGAGACTACCAAGCCTCACACAGTCCACTTTTATTATCCACTGCTGTTGTTTCAACTGGGCACCAGCAACACAGACAGGAGCAGTCTGAGGAGTATCAGCAAGGGTTACAGAACCCTGAGAGCAGCAGTAGGGGACTCTGGTGTGCAGGTAGTTTTTTCATCAATCCTCCTGGTCAAAGGGACTGGTGCCACAGCCAGGAGTTCAACTACTTAGACCATGGGACTCACTTTGAGAAACCTGGTCTACTGGGGGCTGATGGGGTCCCATCTAACAAAAAAGGGGAAGAGTATCTTTGGTCATAAGCTTGCCAAGCTGGTGAAGGGGGCTTTAAACTAAAGTTGCCAGGGGAGAGGAACTGCAATCCATCCCACTCCTGCCAGTTTGATGCCAGCGACAGCAATAGATGCGCAGAGCCTGCAGAGGGATCACAGGTCAGCAGGAGAGCACCTGAAGAGCAGCACAAAGGAATTCCAGCCACTTCAGCTAGGAAGTCAGCCTCACTGGGGGCACAACCTAAATGACTATGCAAACGCACATAGCATGGGCAATAAACAAGAGGAGTTAGAGATGTGTGTACACCTGCAGGGCTATGATCTTATTGGCATTGCAGAGATGGGGTGGGATGACTTCTATGACTGGAATATTGGAATGGAAGGATATAAGCTCTTTAGGAAGTACAGGCAGAGTAGACGAGGAGGGAGTGTCTCCCTCTATGTCAATGACCATCTAAAGTGCATGGCTCTCTTTCCAGGGTTGGATGAGGGGCCAACCTAGAGCTTATGGGTCAGGATATTAAAGGGAGGGCAGGGACAGGTGACATTATAGTGAGGGTCTGCTACAGGCCACCCAACCAGGAAGACCAAGTGGACAAGGTCCTCTGTAGACAGATAGCAGCAGCATCAAGTTCACAATCCTGGTCCTCATGGGGAACTTCAACCACCCCGATGTATGTTGGAGGGACAATGCAACAGGGCATAAGCAACCCAGGAGGTTCCTGGAATGAGTTGGTGATAACTTCCTTCCACAAGTGACAGAGGAGCCAAAGAAGTGAAGTGCTATGCTGGACTTTGTTCTCACCAACAAGGCGGGGCTGGTAGGGAATGTAAAGCTCAAGGGCAGCCTTGGCTGCAGTGACTATGAAATGGTGGAGTTCACGATCTTTAGGGCAGCAAGGAGAATGGGCAGCAAGATCACTACCCTGGACTTCAGGACAGCAGACTTCAGCCCCTTCAGAGATCTCCTTGGTAGAGTAGCATGGGATAAAGCCTGGAAGGGAAGAGGCACCCAAGAAAGCTGGTTAAAAGCTGGATCACCGCCTCCAAGCTCAGGAGCGATGTGTCCCAACAAAAAGGAAGTCAGGCAAAAATGCCAGGAGGCCTGCACGGATGAACAAGGAGCTCCTGGACAAAATCAGACACAAAAACGAAGCCTACAGGGGGTGAAAGCAAGGACAGGTAGCCTGAGAGGAATACAGAGAAATTGTCTGAGCAGCCAGGGATCTACATTAGGAAAGCTAAAGCCCTGATGGAATTAAGTCTGTTCAGGGACATAAAGGAGAACAAGAAAAGCTTCTATAGGTACGTCAGTGATTAAAGGAAGACTAGAGAAAATGTGGGCCCTCTCCAGAAGCAAATGGCAGACCTTGTTACCTGGAATCTGGAGAAGGCTGATGTACTCAAAGACTTCTGTGCTTCAGTCTTCACTGACAAGTGCTCCAGCCACACCACCCAAGTCACAGAAGGCAAAGGCAGGTACTGGAAGAATGAAGAACCACCCACTGTAGAAGAAGATCAAGTTCAAGAATATCTAAAGAACCTGAAAGTGCACAAGTCCATGGGACCTGATGAGATGCATCCACAGGTCCTGAAGGAACTGGCTGATAAAGTTGCTAAGCCACTATCCATCATATTTGAGAAGTCATGGCAGTCTGGTGAAGTTCCAACTGACTGGAAAAGGGGAAACATAACCCCCATTTTTAAAAACGGGAAAAAAAGAAGACATGGGAAATTACAGGTCAGTCAGTCTCACCTCAGTGCTTGGCAAGATCATGGAGCAGATCCTCCTAGAAACTATGCCAAGGGACATAGAAAACAGAGAGGTAATTGGTCACAGGCAACATGGCTTCACTAAGGGTAAATTTGGTGGCCTTCTACGATATGGTTACAGCATTGGTGGATGAGGGAAGAGCAACTGATGTCACCTGCCTGGACTTGTGCAAAGCATTTGACACTGCTGCACATAACATCCTTGTCTCTAAACCAGAGAGACATGCATTTGACAGATGGACCACTCAGTGGATAAGGAATTGGCTAAATGGCTGCACTCAAAGACTTGCAGTCAACAGCTCAATGTCCAAGTGGAGACCAGTGATGAGTGGCATGTCTCAGAAGTCTGTACTGGGTCCAGTGTTATTCAATATTGTTGTTGGTGACATGGGCAGTGGGAATTGAGTGCAACCTCAGCAATTGGTAAACACCAATGACAACTACCTGTGTGGTGTGGTCCACACGCTGGAGGGAAGGGATGCCATCCAGAGGCACCTTGATAGGCTTGAGAGATGGGCCCGTGCAAACCTCAAGAAGTTCAACAGGGCCAAGTGCAAGATCCTGCATGTGGGTCAGGACAATACCAAGCACAAACACAGGCTGGATGGAGAATGGATTGAGAGCAGCCCTGAGGAAAAAGACTTGGGGATGCTGATGGACGAAAAGCTCATGACCCAGCGATGAAAGCTTGCAGCCCAGAAAGCCAACTGTATCCTGCACTGCATCAAGAGTGTGACCAGCAGGCCGAGAGAAAGGATTCTCCCCCTTGGCTCTGGTGAGACCCTACCTGGAGTACTGCATACAGCTCTGAGGCCCCCAACATAGGAAGGACATGGACCTGTTGAAGCAAGTCCAAGGGAGGGCCACAAAGATGATCAGAGGGCTGGAGCGCCTCCCCTATAAAGACAGGCTGAGTGAGTTGGGGTTGTTCAGCCTGGAGAAAATAAGGCTCCAGGGACTTATAACGGCCCTCCAGTACCTAAAAGGGGGCCAACAAGACAGCTAGCGAGGGATTTTTTCCAAGGGCATGCAGTGACAGGGCAAAGGAGAACACCTTTAAGCTGAAAGAGAGTAGATTTAGACTAGATATAAGGAAGAAATTCTTCACTGTGAGGGTGGTGAGGCACTGGAACAGGTTGCCCAGGGAAATTGTGGATGCCCTGTCCTTGGAAGTGTTCAAGGCCAGGTTGGATAGAATTCTGAGCAGCCTCGCCTAGTGGAAGGAGTTCCTGCCCATGGCAGAGGAGATCAATCTAGATGATCTTTAAGGTCCTTTCCAACACAAACCATTCTATAATTCTATGATTTTTTACCCTGAGAAACCATTTGGAAGCATTACGCAAAATCCTGAATCAAGCTATCATCTTTGATTATTTGCTGGGAAAGAGAAGGTGCCATTTGGTCTCTCTGCTGACTGTGTCACCTTTCCTACTTTTCATTATTACTTGCCTAATTTGCATACATACATGAAGGCACAAACTGCAATCAAAGCCTTTTTGTGCCAGGTCTTTCACAAACACAATGGAAACATCTCTCTGCAGAAGTTCCTGCAACTTCTTTTATAGTAAATGGACAGAAATAGGTGTGATTCAACTCATCTTAAAATAGGTCTGTTAAATTCTCTCTCAAATTACCTGTTAATCTCCTCTGACTATAAAGGGAGACTGGTTGATTAGCTTAGTTGAAGACACTCACAGCATAGATATCAGCAGTTAGATGATTTCTACCCCCAGTCACAGGTTCCCAGTGCTGCTTCCATCTCATAGCCATAACTCCAGTTACAGATGATTTATTGCCTGTCCTTAAAATAAAACCTAACACATCATTACAAAACAACTATTTCCTGCTAGTATAGAAAATTTGGCAAAATAAGGCTTGTTAGAAAGCTTATAAATAAATCATGTAAGATACCATCCCCAGGGAAGAAGCACTATTACCTGTAGCTGTTAAGAGTATATGCATATGTTCTAACTTATCAGTATCTACTTCTTACATAGCAACTGTAATCTATAGATCTCACGATATTTAAATCCTTTTTTTTTTTTTATGATCTTCTACATCCCATAGTCATAAGGACATCCCAACAACATATAGTCTCAAGAAGCCATGACTCCCTGCAGCATGTCTGTAATGATTTGTTCAGCAGAACACTGGGACATAATCCACCATCTGTAAGTATTTATAAAGAAAGGCTTAGAAATACTTTTAGTCCCTATATATAAAAAAAAAAAGTTGCAGTTTTCTGAAATTTTAGACACTCAATTGCTATTGATTTAGACCCCAAAGTCTTTCAGCTCTGATAACTGGTGGGATCTCATATTTATTACCTTGGTTAGGTAGCAAAACCTTCAACCCAGAATGACCTGCTAAATTTGACGGTAAAATTTACGAAGGGGCTGAAGTGACCAAGAATGTAACCATGCTAAACGAGCCCATTACTGGGGAACACCTCTAACACATGGCTATAGACATGTGGCCATGCTGCATACTTTTTCATATAATCCCTCACTCCCTTCAGCGCTATGAATGCATACGAGATCTTCCCTTACCTGGTGAATCATAACTTTCAACAAAGGTGTTTATGCCCTCTCTTTGAGAAGCTGAACTATATAAAAACTGTATTAAATAGCTTTTAGAAAAACAGAAAAATGACAGCAGAGAACAGCAAACAATGCCAAGTTGGGCAGGAGCATTTATCTACTTGAGGGTAGAAAGGCTCTTCAGAGGGATCTGGACAGGCTGGATTGATGTGCTGCCAACCGCATGAAGTTCAACAGGGCTCAGTGCCGGGTCCTGCACCTGGGTCACAACAGCCCCACGCAGCGCTACAGGCTTGGGGCAGAGCGGCTGGAAAGCTGCCTGGCAGAAAAGGATCTTGGAGTGTTGGTTGACAGCCAGCTGAACATGAGCCAGCAGTGTGCCCAGGTGGCCAAGAAGGCAAACAGTATCCTGGCCTGTATCAGAGACAGTGTGGCCAGCAGGACAGGGGCAGGGATGGTCCCCCTGTACTGGGCACTGATGAGGCCGCACCTCGAATCCTGGGTTCAGTTCTGGGCCCCTCACTCCAAGAAAGACATTGAGGTGCTGGAGCGTGTCCAGAGCAGGGCAATGAGGCTGGTGAAGGGTCTAGAGAAACTATCTGGAGAAAAGGAGACTCAGGGGAGACGTTATCATTCTCTACAACTACCTGAAAGGAGGCTGTAGTGAGGTGTCAGTCTCTTCTCTAAAGTAACAAGTGACAGGACAAGAAGAAATGGCCTCAAGTTGCCCCAGGGGAGGTTTTGATTGGATATTAGGAAAAAATTCTTCACTGAAAGTGTTGTCAAGCACTGGAACAGGCTGCCCAGGGAAGTGGTTGAGTCACCATCCCTGGAGGTATTCAAAAGATGTGTAGTTGTGGCACTTGTGGGCACGGTTTATTGGTGGATTTGGCAGCGTTAGGTTTACAGTTGGACCTGGTGATTTTAAAGGGCTTTTCCAATGGAAAAATTCTATGATTCTATGGAAACACTCAGTTGTGATCCCTGCCTATATCTTAACTAACATAAATCCAGCACAGTAGCATCTTCTGCAGAAGTTTCTAGCATTTTTAGACCTCTATTCAGCATGTCGTATTCCCTCTGATATAAGTTACCTAGAGGGAATACGAGGTTATTGCGGCCATCAGTTAAACGTGATACTGTCCCAGCTTCACAATGAATTCAAGAGATGCGGGACAAACTTTCAGTTTTATCTCTTATATCTGTAGAAAGAAAATATACATGTTATTCTGTCTTAGCACTAACTGTGTAACACCCTTTCAAGTACTTGGAGCTCACAGGAATGTGTAGCTCCGATGGACTGCTAAGGCAAATCCGTTCTGCTTTTGGCTCTGATGACAGACTTGAAGGAGCTTTGCTGGTAAAACAGGGCTGCCTCCTGCATAGCTTTCCAGGCACATTTTGGTGTTTTTTCCTCCTGTGATGTATATAAAAATTGTTGCATGCTAGTTCGTACCAGCTGATTGTCAAGATTTTCATAATTTGTCACAAACTATCCATTCTTTAATGCAGCACTCACTGAACAGGGAATACTAGATCTTATTGAAGATAGTAAGCTGGGATAAGTTATTTAGTTAGACCATTTTGACACAGCAGTTTGAGATGTACCTTTCTCCTGAAACTTTAGTGTTTCAGGCGAGGGGGAGGGGGGAGACAGTACAAATAACCAGTGACTTTTGAAACTTTAGGCTTTAAAGGCAACAAACCACTGCTGAATCTGCCACATTCATCTGCACGGACTGCATATCTGCTTTTTAGAAGGCTTGAAAGTCAACTGCTGAAGCTTGAAAATACACATTCTTCAGCAGAGCAATACTCGTGCAGACCACCCATTTTTACTATTGAGCTAAAATAAACCTACTTTAAGATGTGCAAAACCCAACATTTTCGAGGCACAAACCCTTTCAATGCATCATCTTTTTCTTATTTAAATACTTGAAGAAACTTGGTTTAGTTTTGAAATGTTATGTTTAGCATATTTATATTTGGAATAAATGCAGATTTTACATTTAGGATAATTTCTGAAGGAGACACTATTATTTTTAAATTGCTTGATCAAAAAGTTCAGAATGTTTTCTTCCTCAACATGACTTTTGATTAAAGCTGCACATTTCTGAGATGAATCCTTTATCTTAACCATGCCTTTTGACATTTTGAATTCACCTCATGGAAAGAATTACATAAAACTGCCTCTCTACCCATACGTAGATTCAGTGTTGATAAAAGGCAAGATGTCCTATTAATTTCCTTGTATGAAATATCCTAATATAAACGCAGTCTCTTAGTGCTGTATTGCTCTATAAACTAAAGTTCATTTCTCAGACATGCTGAAATGTGAGATGATAGAATAGCCGACCCACTTAGAATTAGCAAAAAGTTTTCTCTTTGCTTCCTTAAATACTTGATGTTTTGTTAAAACAAATAGAATCTATGCTTTTTGTAATGTTTATTTCTGTTTCTAAACCCTGCCAGTTCTCTAAGAGTGCTGTTCAGTTAAAAAATTTGCATCTGAAAATAATTCTATGCTTCAGAAATTTAGGTGACAAAATATTAATTTGTTGTGTCACCTGTGTAGCTGACACTTGATATATTTATTCCAAATATTAATTCAGATGATAAAATTCCCTGATTAAAGTACGAGACATCATGATAGAACCACCACATCGTTTTTCATCAGTGCAGAGCAGGAGGAAATAGTTGTCTGGATGCAATTTACGTACCGAGTTAGTGTAAATCTCTATTCGATGTTTAGAGCAGTGGTGGATTTTAAAGGACTTGGAAGTTTGAACCTTACATTAGACTGAAGGCAGCAAGGACCACTGTGTGGAGAAATCAGAGACATGTAAGTAAACCTGGAAGAGAAGGGAGCTCTGTGAAGGTTCAAATCACACCAGGGTGGGAGGTCTGAAAAACCTGCATGATCTATTTAACCACAGAGCTGAAGTTCATTCTTGGCCTCAAGCAGCAGAAATACTGTGCTGGCTCTTTGCATCTGAACAACTGGATTCTGCTTTGCTGAGGCCTTCAGGTGGCCACTGAAGATGAAGTTTTGTGTCTCAGACTCACTGCCTAGGTGAAGAGACTTGTGGCATGTGTTGGTGCTTACAGGCCCTTCTTAGTTTTGGCTTTCTCCACTGGCCAGGTCTCAGTACTGGGCTGGGATGCTGTTCAACACCTCCAAGACTGTGGCCTACCCCACCGCCATCTGTGTGAGCTGCCCCAGCTTCTGCAGGGGAGAAGGGAAGGTGTGCTGCATAGTTCAGGGTCTGCAATGGAAGATCTCCCAGTTGCAAATAAGTCTTCAGCTTCCATCCTTTGAGCCATTTATGAAAGGCCTTGACTGGATAAGGATTGAGATGTGCCCCCAGAAGCAGCATGTCAGTCAGAGATATCTCTGGTTTACTCCTTTTCATCTCTGTTTCTTTCTTCTTTTTTTCTTGGAATATCACAGAATTAGTTCTGTTTAGATTGTGGATTAACAATTCTTAAATTGTCTAACCATTTCTTTTGATCTCACAGCTAATGAGGTTTTCTAAGATAACTCATCTCCAAAATAACTTCTCTAACAGTAAGGTCCCCTCAAGATATAATTTGTGTCTGTCAAGTATGCTTTATTCTATATATAAAATACATATTTGCTTTCAGATTACTTTAATAAGCTTTGAAAACTAAACCATGTGTTTGCTAAAGCATGACTCTCCCCCCTTTTCTCATGCTTCAAAAGCAGTAAGCTTATCTTCACTTAATGGAGGCAGAAATTACTTTTCAAAAAGTTATTAAAACTAATGACTGCAATTTCATACTGTTCCACAAGTCATGGTGCTGTTTCTTCTTGCTCTAATGAGCAACTAACTGCAAATGCTTGTTTTGACTTGCATTAAGAAACCATTTACAAGAAAAGGTTTTTCTTTTCATAATCAAAGTAGAATTCTTTTACCGGGAACTTACTTGAGATATGCAAACATTAATAAAGATATTAGGATCACTAATTGTTTATTAAAAACAAGCACAAACAGTTAAGGAATATATCAGACACATAATTAACCCTTCAGATTAGGTCTTAGGTGCAAAGTAGTCACAGTTCAATGTTTAATTTATAGGAAAAGGCATTCAGTGTGGGTGATCATGAACTTGTATAGCACAATACAAACACGGGTTACAGCAACATTCTTCATTTTCTGATACTCCTACTTTCATTTTTGCACATCGCAATTTAAATCATGCTAACTTTTTCTTGTCACCTAATGTCAGATATTCCATTTTATGAAAAAAACATTGAACTGTGTACATGAAACACCTCTAATCACCAACCAAAAGAGTTAATGTGTAATGGCAGTCACAGCTACTTTTTCTTGACTTCTCTGGAACAAACATTGCACCTTACCTCCCCTGCCTTATATGAGATAGATGAAGAACGAACTGCATTCCTTGGCTGCCTGGCTTTCTGCACTTTTAGACAATAACCCAATTTAATTGACTAAAATTAGATGGAACACTGCTACAAACTAATACAGATTAGCCTGGCAGGCAATAACCTCTCTTAAATACTTTGTATTACTTGCAAGTAGATTTTTCAGGCCAGGTTTTCAAAAATATTTGTCTATTTGAAAAGTTTTGAAAATTGTTAATGTGATATATGGATGGGAGAAACAAAGGAAATCTGGACACAAATCAAAGTCCTAAGTAATTTCTTCAGTTATATGCCATGCAAAATAATTTTTTTCTTAATGTTCACTCACCAAAACAATCTCCTTGGCCTGTACGGTAAACAGCTAGGCAAGCTGATAAGCAAGCAGCTATCCATGGCTGCAGTACATGAGAATGAGGCATGGCCTCTAAAAACAGAACTTAGAAAAAAAACCTGACTGCAGCTGTCACTAATAAAGAATAATTGTCTCTCAAAACAGTAATGCATGTAAGTGGTATGTAGACTACTGCAAAAAACCACAGAGGAAATTAAAATTTATACTTTTCCTGAGATTTCGCTAAGTCTTCAACAATGTAATTCATCATCATATACTTCCTAAAGCTGCTAATATTTAAGTAAACCTCATCTACACTGTTCTGGTTTCCATCATTCTCCACTCTTTCAGGTGGTGCAGGAAATCAAAATAAAACAGCTAATCCCAACTGTTTCTGACCAGCATTATTTCTCCTAGTGTTTTGACCAATGATCATTGTGTGCTTATGGGTAAACTTGAAAGTAAACATGTTTTAAAGATATATTTTTAAGATAAGCGCCTGCAGTCTTTCATCTTGTATCTGTAGCCTGGAAATCAATGAATGGCTGTGTATTCATAATTTCTATGAATCGCTGTCCCTAAATTTATACAGTAGCCTAAAAACTTATGGAAGACAGTGGATCATAAACTAGCTCAGCCAAGGAGCTTAATTATACAAATGTGCTACTGTGAGATGGCATATTCATTTTGCCCATTCCTGTAGCTGTTCGTGACTGAGTCATGCAGATTCAGCCCACTGTATGCTGCAGGTAGACACCACATGGTGACTTTAACAAGCCAGGCTGCTGAAGAGCACCAGAGGCAAAAGCTGGATAAATCCACCCAGAAAGGCATTTCTAGAGTTTAGCTTTAAGATATGTCTGCATTAGGTCAGCCCTGCAGAACTGATGCTGAGACCAATGAAGTAGGTGTTGTTATGAGCTGCACAAGAGCAAGCAGAGAGGAAAATTTGTTCGTTATAAGCCAAAAGCATGCTGCATCAGTTATGGTATCTATTCAAAGACAGGAACCTAATTTCATGGGGGTTGAAAACCTGCATGGCAGCAGCTGAAGACAGTGCACAACAAGCTTTGTTCTCTCTCCTTTTCACTGCTGAAAAAGTCACCAGTCACTTGTCTTTAAGGAAATCCACCTTGCTAAATATGCTTAGGAGTACGAATGAAATGTACATATTTTTTTAACGAATATATATCTATATGTGCCTATGTATATATGCTCCATGGTTTATTTATGTTCATACAGCCTGACTCAGTAGAAGCTAATATGCAGCCTTGATGACCTAAGCGACCAAACCACAGTGGCTACAGGGCTCCCCTTTGCTTCAGCTGGGGCACACAGCCCATTCCCTTCCCACAATGTAGACAGGATGCTGCCAACATGCAGAACATACAGTAAGTAGTCAAAGATTCCTATATAATCTGTTGGCCCTGCACCATGGATGGAGTTCTTGCTGTTCAGATTTGGTTGGCAAACACCAAGGGAATGCCTGATACAGGCTTCAGCTTCCTCTCTGCTGAATTCTTGAAAACTACTTCTTTTTTTGGGGCTCTGTTGCTGCAAACATCTAGTGGGAAGCAAACATCTAGTGGGAAGCAAACTTGTAGTGGGAAGCAAACATCGCTAATGCTGTCAGTTCCCATGGTTTTATTGTAAATCCTGTAAAATTTAATAAAAAGGCCACATGCACTGGAAGATAAATGCTACCTCTTATATATTTTATTACTGAATATCACAGATTTTACTTTATAAATTTACATAATGGTTTTCAAAATATATTCTCAGTTCTCATAAGATCCTACAAACCTGATAAGGAAAAGATTAAAAATACTTCCTTTACACCACACTCATGAACTGCACCTATTTTGTATTTGTTCCTATTGATGAGGTAGGAGTTTATTCACTATTTTATAACACCCTTGTTTTGTTGTAATACTGCTTTAATAGGGGTGTCTTATTAAAACATGTACAGCAATTTAATTAGTCCTATCCCAGCCATCCCCTTACTGAGAGTGATCAGTGGCATAAGAACAAAAAGAACATTATGGCCTGTTTGCCTTTAAGGTCAGTCCCATTAAACGATGCTGTCTTGCAGACCTATGAAATCAATTAAGAAGTACTTGCGAAGATAGCCAAGGAAAAGCTGTTTAAAGCCTTAACAATTTAAATACCCCCTGTCTTGATGTTAGCCCTATAAAGCTATTAGACTCCAGTCTGGATTGCATTAGCACTATGAAAGTCAGCTGCTAATCCTGTAACCACACTGCCTGCCTATCTCCTGCCCATGCTTTTACAGGAATTGTTTCTAGCACAGGTGAAAGAAGATGGGACACTGAAGATGTATCAGGCAGAAGAACATACTAATCTGAATAAAAAGTACAGAAAATAGTTGAGCTTCTTCCTTAAATAATATAGACATCCCTGGTTCAACGCAGAATAGGAGTAATTTGGATTTTTTATTTTTTGTTGAGGGGTTTTTGCCCCTAGAAAGTAAAATTTTAGCTGTCTTCATACTGAGAGCATTTCATTAGTGCAGGACTACTTATGCCAGAAACTACTGCAATTTGAGGACATTCCCAGAGAGCAAAGGAACTCCAGGGGATTCTGGATATGCTAAGGGCTAAGTACACTGGAACAGGATGAAAAATAATATTTTTTTTCTTATTTGGAGATTTTTCACACTAAGAGGTTTTCCAAACCTGGACAACATTTATTTATTCATTTATTTCCCAAAGAAATTTATTTATTCAGGTACTGAGCTTGGGAACTATTTTTCAAGCCATTTCTTCATATTTTTTTATAGCTCTTTGCATTTTATACAAATATAATTTGCCTAATAATTTTGTATTGCCAATTGAACCAGACTTCCAAATTGGAAAATACATTTTTACTTAAATAAAAGATAACCTTTAATCCATGAAAGAATGTTAATCTCAAGAATTGTCAAATGTAAAAAGTAAAACTACCAAAATGTGATATCCAAGTTCAGGAACTCATTAATCAGGCACTCGCATTTTTAATTCCTTCATGCACAATATTAAGTCAAAAGGACGCTGTAAGTTATTCTCTAAAAGCTATTGTTAACATTGTGTATTGGCTTTGCATGGCAAGGTTTTAGTAGCAGGGGGGCTACAAGGGTGCCTTCCATGAGAATCTGCTAGAAGCTTCCCCTGTGTCTAATACAGCCAATGTCAGTCGGCTCCAAGGCTGACCAGCTGCTGGCCAAGGCCAAGACCAGTAGTGATGGTGGCAGCACCTCTGCAATAACGTATTTAAGAAGGTATGAAAAAACCTTTGCAGCAGCAACTGCAAGCAAAGAGACAATGAGAATATGTGAGAGCAACAACGCTGTAGATGCCAAGAAGAAGGATGGTGATGTGGTGCTCCAGGTGCTGGAGCCCATGGTGAGGCAGGCTGTCCCTCTACAGCCCATGGAGGTCCATGGTGGAGCAGATATCCCCCTACAGCCCATGGAGGTCCATGGTGGAGCAGATATCCACCTGCAGCCCATGGAGGACCCCACCCCAGAGCAGGTGGATGCCCGAAGGAGGATGTGACCCCATGGGAATCTCACACTGGAGCAGGCTCCTGGCAGGACCTGTGGTCCCGTGGGGAGAGGAGCCCAGGCTGGAGCAGGTTTGCTGGCAGGGCTTGTGCCGCCACAAGGGACCCATGCTGAAGCCAGCTGTGCCTGAAGGACTGCACCCCATGGAAGGGACCCACACTGGAACAGTTAGTGAAGAACTGTAGCCCCTGGGATGCTTCTTATGTTGGAGAAGTTCATGGAGGACTTTGTCTCCTGGGGGAGGGACACCACGCTGGAGCAGGGGAAGTGTGAGAAGGAAGGAGAAACAGAGACATGTGATGAACTGACCACAATCCCCATTCCCTGTTCCCCTGCACCACTTGGAGGGAGGAGGTAGAGAAGTCAGGAGTTAAATTGAGCCTGGGAAAAAGGCGGGGGTGGGGGGGTGTAAGTCTTTTAAGATCTAGTTTTTATTATCTCATTATCCTAATCTGATTTTGATTAGTAATAAATTACATTAATTTTCCAAAGTCAAGTCTGTTTTGCCCATGGTGGTAACTGGTCAGTGATCTCTCCCCGTCCTTATCTTGACCATAAGCCTTTTGTGACATTTTCTCTCCCCTGTCCTGCTGAGGAGAGTGCTAGAGAGGTTTTGGTGGGCACTTGGCATCCAGCTAGCATCAACCCACTACATACTGAAACAAATTTCATCCAGATATTACTTAGAATAGTAAATCAACTCTTTCCATTGTCAGCAAGGAAAGCCACATACAAGACAGATTGCTCGCAGATAGGATGGTAAGAATTTCCTCTGCTCTTCTGACAGACACAAGCAGCAAAATCCTAGTCCAATTTAGTGCAAACCCATACCAGAACAGAGAGCTGAGCAGCCACTAACCATTAGGAAAATCCAGGTTTGGATCCAAATCCAGGCTCACCACTTCCCCACACACACTCTCCTCCTACATGCTGTCCCACTTCCAGTCATGTCACCTCTCTAGGACCTGCTTACCTGTCTGTCCTGCAATTGTAGCAAAGAGCCTGTGGGGAATCCTGGATGGGATCTTTAGTCCAGCTCTTATCTGGTAATACCTGGAGAGCAAGAATTAAAAACGACATGCTGTTAGATAGGTTGATCAAACATAAAATTCTGTGAGAACCCATCCTGGGCATCTGCACTCAAACAGAACTGCCCAAGAGAACAAGCATGCCCAGAAATACTAAGTCTTCTCTTCTGTTTTTTTGTTTTACCTAAAGTGGGTTTATACCGATTTTAATCAGGCCCCCTCCTATTTTACAGCAGGCAGAGTGGGCACAATGGCCTGGTGTATGACTAATGAGGAAAGATTGTGAAAAGCTCTTGGCTTCTTGTAGGGAAAAGAGACATAAAGAAATACCTACAATAAAAGACAGTGAGATCAGACAAGGAGTGACAAATTTAATACAAAACAAGGACAGAGGAAACTTCAGTGAAAAGACAACAAATGTGCTAAACTCACATCGAGGAAAATTCAATTTATACATGGTGATTATCATTCTGCTGACCCATATTGAGGCTACCAGATCATGAAAACATTACCATTAAACATAACTAAACCAGCTGTATTCTAGTGATTTGCTATTCCACAGGTGATCACTGTTAGATGAAGAAAGAAAAAGAAGACATCAGCAATTTCACCGGTTAAAGTATCACATGGTGCAGGTTACTTTCTAAAGTTTGCAAATATGAGCTCAGTCCAAGCAGAGAAAAACCCTCATCCCAGTCTTCCTTCGTCACCACTTTCACGAACAAAGAATAAGAGGCAGTGTACAGTACCTAACCCACTACATTGTAGCTCAGCAATACCTCCACCTGTTTGCAGATCTCCCACTAACCTGCTGTAACAGCATGTTCATGTCAATCCCACTTTCTCTGCATTTTCCCTCCTAAACCTTTTGTTTCTTTCTTTAAAAATTCTGTGTATTGCACAAGCACTTGCAGATATTTTTAGCCTGATTTCTACCTAAGCTTCTAAATACAAAAATAAAAGTTAAATTAGAACTGTAAAGGTCTACCCAACACCAAAAGATGCTCTGACACTTAGCAGATTTATTTCCTCAGAAGAGTATAACCATATGTGGAAATGAACAGTTAAAGCAACTTGTTTTCTGTGTACTGCTGTATAAACAACAGCTCATACAGGTTACACTTACCAATAAAATCTTTGCTGGGGGTGTAACATGGATAAACCAGATCTGTTGCTGCTAAGTTAAAAGCTGAAGGAAGGGGTTTGATGGGGAGAAAAAAACAACTTCAGAGGCTGAAGTTCACATTACCCTACCTACTCCAACCGGCAGATCCTTGCCAACTTGGATATAACACTAGCACAACCTTTGACATTTTTAGATATCTCTTTTAGGCAAGAATGTGGGTATGAAAACTCTCCATTTACATGTTAGTTTTCAGAAAAGAAGATGAAAGAAGCTCAGATTCTAAATACACACAGTATATCTAGTCAAAAACAATAGCAACTGAATCTAAACTGCCTGATCTTTCTCTCCCTTACGCTGCCCTTGCACTCTGGTAGGAGTTTTTAATTAATGCTATTGCTCCTGATTTCTTCCAGAACCGGTGCAAGAATTATGCTTAAGGCCCTTAGTATGTTCATTACGGTTATATGCAACCCAATATTTTAACTGGCAAAAATACCCTAATTGGACTACCCATACAATCTAACCACTTCTAAATAACAGCAACATGGTATTAAAGAAGGATTGCCACAGTAGTGTAACAGGACACTCCTTGGAATGCAGATATTAATGTTTTACTCTGTGTCTCTTCCACTAGACTTACTTCTAAAAATAACATCCTATAACTGTCTGGTTACCTCTTTTAGATTTTGGTGCTTAACTGGTGGGTTATCCTTGGCTAAAGGTCAAATTGACATCCACATGCTCTCTCACTCCCTCTCATCAACAGGACAGCAGGAGAAAACAACATAAAACCCAGAATGATATAAAGACAGGGAGATCACTTACCAGTTACTGTCATAGGCAAAACAGACTTAACTTGGTGGATATTAATTTGATTTATTTACTACCAGGTAGTAAGAAACAAAACCAAACATTAAAACATCTCCCACTACCCCACCCCTTTCTTCCCAGGCTCAGCTTCACTTGCTGACTTGTCTCCTTCCAAGCAGCTCAGAGGGATGGGAGTTACAGTACATTACAGCCCCTTTCTGCCACTCTGTCCTCATCACACATTCCCTGCTCCAATGTGTACCCTTCCACAGGCTGCCGTTTCTTCAGGAAATATCTAACTGGCTAACTACTGACACACTGTGATAATGTCTGTCTTCCCTCATCATGTGCTTCATGTTCAGAAGCATCTCAAGGAGCCCTGAATACTGTCATTAGGAAACTAATTTCCAGTGGCATGGCTGGCGCTCCAGATTAAGTCACGTAAAACTAGGGAGGCTATACATAGGTGCCTAAGGTGCCAGTTTCAAGGACCATGTAGTCGAAACTCTCAGTAGACTTAGAGACATTCAACTCCTAAAAGAGGATGCTGGACAGACCTTGGCTTCACTCATTCCCCAGACCAGAACTGCCGATTACAATAGAACCTTGGACATCCAAACTACATGAAGATCCCCCAATACTGGTGACTTCATAACAAGGTTATTTCCACCCATCGTTATTTCCTTTGCAAAATGGACTAGGTGTAATGACATAAAGGAGCTAGGTCTTCATCTTGTTCTAACCTTTCCCTGTTCATCTCCTTAATTTGGGCAAATATATTTGAACGTCAGAGAAACTGTAGAAGTCGTAAATAGACATCTTCCTGTGTACTCACCAAGTTTAATGGCTCAAAACAAAAAATGCACAGGAAAGTCATAGAAACCTAAGGAACTCTCAGATTAAGGTTAAAGGTCCAGATGTAAAGAGAATCTGGAGACTAGTAAGATCTGCAATATTAAGGAATGCAGCCAAAAATGCCACTTAGATCTTTTAAGCAATTGAACGTGTATTCATTCTTAATAAAAAGAATGACACTAATCAGTTAATAATAAACAATTTAATGCAGATTGTTTAGCACTTGATGCCAAAAGGTCTGGCCTTGATAATGCAATGGCATAAAATAACTCTGGTATACACCATCATGAAATTAGATACATTCCTCCTAAAGAAAGACTTTAGAGAGTGGTCCTATGCCCAGAAGAAACAAGAGGCTTCTGAATATCCTGTTGTTTCAATATCTGTGCAATTATGCGTATGTGTGCATTTCACTGCCTTGCCCCTCAAGGTACTGACACTGTTGCTCAAATAGATTAATGGCAGAGAAGGACACTGATGTAGAGGACTTCAGATTGAAGTCCCCCAACACCCCGGTGACGTTCATGGAAATTAACACACAGGGCAGTGAAAGTGTCAATGGCTCAAACCCAAAGATTAAATTAAAAATTAAATAAAAATAGAAATGCTCACAATTTTTTAGTTTATTCCTTTTAAAATTGAATAGCTTCCCTGAGAATCTTTGAGAACAAGTCATTTTTCAATGAAAGTTTCAGGGAAAATGTTAACTGCTCCAAAGAAGGTTATCAGTATCACAAGCAGAATATGAGCAAAGAACAGCTTCACATTGGGTGGCCAGAAAAAGATAAAGACATCCTCATTTGAGTTTCACCAGAACTTTTGTTGTCCTGTTAAAATAAAAAACCTGCACACAGGAAACCGAATAAAACCCATTACCTGGTTTGCTGGTGGGTTGGGTTTTTTCCCTATTTTTAAGCCACATATCAATAAGTAAGTCATAAGACATTTTAAGACAGGCAAATATTATCCATACCTCCTCAGAGCTTCCTCTGAGTCTTTGCAGGCAGGGAGAAATTGCCAAACAGTGACTTTGTGCCTAAGCAAAAGCATAAAAATTAATTTACTTGCTCCCACACCGTGAAGTTGAATGTTACTTCATAATAGTTTGTGCATTATGAGGAGGGTTTACCTGATTAAAATACAGGACACTGCAAGACACAGAGTCCCACATTTTCTTCAGCAGCAAACACAGATAAATAGCTTTGCTTCCCCAACCCACTGCCCTACACACCTCTTGGTTGTGCCTGTATAAATTATAGTGAGACCAATATGTAAAACAGAACCATATTAATGTGAGTGCAAATAACAAAAACTCCACTCTTTTTGTCAGTACCTCTATGGAAATCCACACTGTTGTATAACTGAATACTATGCTCAGTCCCTGCTAACAGGATGGTAGATGGAAAATGGTTTTGACATGCTAAGACCACTCATTCTGTTACAGTGAGGTACTGGCTGAATAAGAAATGGTGTAAATCATGCTGAAATGCTACAGGTACAGCTGACCATACTCAGAATTAAGCAAACTGTCTCCAGCTGGCTCTAAATACTCTCATTAGCAAGTAGCCTCACAGGTTGATCATCCTCATCAGTGTCTTCCAATCCACCTAAGCAAGAAGGATCAGTTTAGTGGTCTGAGCTCTCTGAAAGTCTGCATGACCTCTTCTTACCCGAGTGAAACATTTGCTGTGTGGACTGTGTGGTAGCAGAGCTTTGAGGCTGGGTTGCTTCCTGGGTGGAGGCAATTGCACAGACATCGCTTGTCCCTCTTTGTGTAAGTAGCTGCTGTCTGCGTTTCAGGCTTGGGAAAACAGCCTACAGACAAGGGCTTTATCTCTGTCCAGCTGAATGAACCTCTCCAAAATGATATAAGGCATGAACAGAAAACTACAAAGAATAGGAACAGGAAAGTCAAAATCTATATCTAAAACTGGAAATTCAGGTTGAGGTAAACATTGCAAAAGCCACCAAAATAGTTACAGGAGGTCCTCCACCACATATGTGCAGAAAAGGACTGCCTCATAGTGATATGGGGCTGACAGTAATGATAATTAAGAAATAACAAGCTATTTTGCCTTTTTTTTTTTTTTTTTTTTTATGAAGAGCACAAATAGGAAGGCCAAAGGGAAGGAGTACAAAGCTTTGAAAAAGATCATCACCAAGGTAGCTTGCTTAGTGGAGACGAAGATGGAGAACGAACTACACTTGGTAACAGGTTTACACCAAATCCAAGAAAACCATTAGGGTACAGAAGGGATGGTGATGAGCAGGAGCTAAACAATCATTTTGTAAAGGGGCTGAAAGAGACATCACTATGGGTCCCTGAGCATGGCACCAGAAAAACATGAAGCTTTATGGTAGGTTTTGAAGGAAAGAATAATTGGGAAACAAGTAAGAAGTTACAATTCCTGTTTTGCTACAATTAGGCTAAGTCTGGCTCATTAGAGTAGGCTAGGTAGTACCTCTCTTTGAGTAGTTGGTTTGTGGTGGGTTTTTTTTGTTTTGGTTTGTTGTTTTTTTTTCTTTTTTAAGACAACAGCAGTACAGAAAAGCTTATTTAGACTTCAGTAAAGTAGGGAGACCACGGAAAATTGCCAGCTAATGTGGAACAGGCGCTGTGAAGGGAAGATCAGGAAACAGCAAGCTGATTTTAAGAAAAGAACTAAAGGAACTTGGCACACTTAACTCAGCAAAACACAGAGCAATCAGATCCCCTCTCCATCTATAAATACATGGGGACTAAAAACATCAGGAAGGAAGAAGAGTGAGGTACAAGTACAACATTGGGACCAGAACAACCACGTATAAACTGCACATGAATAAATGCAATTTAGGCATAAGAAGTTGTAGCTGGCAAAAGAGTAAGACTGTGAAACAACCTCCTAACAGAAACAGGAATGAAAAAGCCAATTTGCTTTTAGGGGAAGCTCATTAAATTTCCAAATGATTTATCTGACATGGATTCTTCTTATTTGCAGGACCAATGTTATTTATGTAGGAAGTGCATACCACTCCAAGCCCGTTCACTCTTGCAAGACAGGTTGCATGGGTCACCCTAGTAGCAATGAATTTGCCATCAGCACTAGCCATTTGTGAATTGCTCTCCTTTAAAAATAAATAGGTAACTTGAATATTCACTTTGTTTGCCTGTGCCCAGGCACATATTAATCCCTGATGACCTGTACTGACTCACCTAGCACGCTGACGTTAAAGCCTCCCACAGCAGCCTGACTCCACTGACAGAAGGGTTGGGTCACACAGCCTCCCCTTGCCTCTCCCTTCAAGGGGCAGAGCTACTGACACCTTTCAGTCTCTTGGCACTGCAGTGGTCAGACCTCCTCTCAGGAGCACCAAGATCACTCTCTGATGTTAAGTGCTCACTTAATGATCAGATAGGGTGCAGAGGGTAGAGGGTTTTTTTACCTCCCAGTAATGACTGCATTATTATAGTTCACTCATTGAAGAAATATTTAATTTTAGTAGAATAAAAAGTTTTAGCTTCAGATACCTCATCTTGCTATCTCTAGTGGTCTAACGATATCAGAGGGCAGTACCTAATCCCAAAGGACTTACATCAAAACCAACAGAGAGGCATGTCAAGGGAGCAGGCTGGTACCAGCCCTGTTACTGACACTTTGGACTCCATCCTTCCCTTGCTTCCTCCTCTCAGATGAATGCTAGAGCATCTCAGCATTCATCTAGTCCTACAAGTAGCTGCCTATTCATCTCCCCCTGCCATTGACTGGTAACGACATTGTAAAGCCCAGGTTAAGAAGGGGTGACTAGTTTGAGAGAAGGAATTTGTTGGATCGTATTAATGCAATCACACTACTAAACCAAAGGAGCCCCAACAGACCAGAGTGCTTCTCCCTGATCATTCCTGCAGCATGGAAATGAAAAAGATTGACTCAATAACACTGTTGTAGGAGCCAGACAAGTTCAAATCTGCATAGCTTCCACCTGCTTTGAATTATACCTGAACAGCTACAAGGCTTAAAAAATCATCCTAAATAAGGCTACATTTTAATAAACAACTGTTAAGGTAATACGTACTTCAAACTAGCTGTATGCTGACCCTGATCGGTCATCCTGGAGTTTCTGTTGCTCCTGAGAGCAATGTTGGAGCTGCCCTCCAGCAGCCCCTGTCAGCAAAACTTCTTTGCTGTGTTACTGCTCCTGGGGAGCCAAGGCAGCACACAGTTCTGGAAGTCAATGACAAAAAAGCCTTACAGGCAAGCAAAAAAGACAGATGTCTTCATGAAAACAGCATGAGAAGAGACCTCAAATTGCTACGCAAGACATTCACTGACCATAAGGAAAGTCTGAACTCAGGGTTTTCAGCTGGAAAAAACACATTCCCTCTCTAGAAACACTACCAGACCTTTCTGTCCTGCACTGATGATCCCCAGAACAGGATTCCCAAGTGTGTTATCATCTGAGAGCTGCCTGCTACATGTTCCAGAAGTTCATGCAGGACAGAGGAAACATCTGTGATCATCCAGGCTGATTCTCAGAAAAACAGTAATCAGTAATTGCCCAAACACACTATTGTTCTCCGTACAGACACTAGGGGCTGAAACTTAAAAAAAAAAAAAAAAGCCTCATATTCAGTTAGCTTCATGCTGAAAATGTCAAAACCGAAAAGCAATACATATCTTGAAGATACAGGGAGAAAGCCTGGGTGAAGGAGGCAACCAGACCACTGTTGATTTCTCCTTTCCTTTCAGTGAAACAAATCAGAGGAATAGTCATCAAAAATTCTGCAACTTTGCATCAAACAATGGAGGATTTCCCTTGCTTGTGATAATGCTTTAGGTTACATATTTAAGATTCAATAATATTCCACAGATCTATAATATGTATAACTTAAACAGCTGAGCACTGTATTAATCTATCCCTCCTTCCTTTACTGCCTAATTTGTACATACATATTTAGGTGAGTTCTTTGGCAGGAATGCATGGGGAAAGGTCCTAATTTTACACCCAAGATTGCCGGCTCATAAATCAAGAATATAAAGTATCAGAGACATCATCGCATCGTTATATAAGCAAGTACCTGCACGGTACCCATGTGCAGGAGGTAGCCCTACACGCCCTTCCATCCCTGGATGCTGAAGAGCAGCCGGTGCCAGCGGCTCACAATCCGCCCCGCGCAAACGGTTTGTCAGCCACTGCGGCCTCGTGAGCGCCCCCCGCTGGAACAGAGGCGGCCCCCGCTGCTGCTGACTGGCAAAACCCATGGCTGCAGAGCAACGCTGACAGACCAGCGACCGACCGCGGGTACAGCCCGTTTCCGAGCTTCTAGGATATACCGGGTGCCCGCGCCCAGGCGCTGGCAGCGGGGCTGGGGGCCTGTGTGAGGCGAGGCCGGGGCTGCCCCGGTCCGGCCCCAGCCGGTCCCAGCCGGCCCCAGCGCCCCCCCGCAGGGCACAGCTGAGCCCCTCAGCCAAGCCGGGGGCGCCGGGGAGGGGGGCAACAGGTTTCCGCAAGGGCCACAGGCGGCCCAGGCAGAGGAGGAGGCAGCCGAGGGGGGAGCAGCAGCAGAGGCAGCCCCAGGCCGCAGCAGGAGGAGGGCAGGAGGTGCCGCAGGCCCGGAGCAGGGCTCCCCTGCAGCCCTGGCGAGCCCCCGCCGGGGCAGAGCCCCAGCCTGCAGCCCGGGGAGGGCCCCAGGCCGCAGCTGGGGGCTCTTTCCTGCAGGAGCTGCGGCCCTGGAGAGCCCCGGCGGGAGCAGGGGGTCCCTGAAGGGCTGCAGCCCGGGGCAGGGCCCGCGCTGGAGCAGGGAGACGGGGCAGGAGGCAGGAGCGGGGCTGAGGGGCTCACACGGGCCGGCACACGGCCCAGACCCGCCCCGGCCCGGGGGACAGGGGCCGGGAGCCCGGGGTGGGGGGAAGGTGGTGGGGAGACAGTTCTTTCTTGAGCCTCCTTTCCTCAGGCTCTAGACAAAGGCCAAGGAAAGGGTGGGAGGGAGGTGTTGGTTTAAAGTTTATCTTTGTTACTACCAAAATGTATTTTAATTGGCAGTAAATTGAATTAACCTTCCCCAAATAAAGTCTGTTTTGCCTGTGGTGGTAAGTGATGACCCTGTCCTTATCTCAACCCGTGAGCTTTTCCATCCTATTTTCTCCCCCTGTTCTGTTGAGGAGGAGTTGAATGAACAGCTGGGTGGGAGTCTGGCCCTTAGCCAAGGTTAACCCAGCACAGATACCCAACTTTTGCAATTACAAAAATATTTTTCTTTACATACAAGGGCAGAATATTTCATTTTGCAAGCATTTGCAAGCAAAGTGTATGCTACTGCGCCACAAAGAATCACATACAAACAGGGACATTTTGTTCTTAATCTCCATTGTTACAGGAGCTGGAAGTAAACTGACTCTGAAAGGAATACAGGGTGGATTATTATAAAGCTCTTTTATTGTTTTAAATGCACTATTAAATTCAAAAAAAATGAAAATAATTCTTATTCTGTTGCATTCTAAAGTGATCAAAACCCCCCATAAAACTAAAATCTAAACTTTGAAACTACGTTGCAAGCTCATTTCAAAACGCGTGATGTTTCCTAAGAACCTACACACATCTACAAACACCGATTCAAACATTTTCTCAATCAAATGCTGTTTCAAGAAGCCTTTTTGATGCTGTACCACAGGCTCCTGGCAGGGTATAAAAGAGCCCCAGAGAAAAGGAGCGAGCATGTGTGGCACAGGAGCTGCCAGGAGGCAGTAGGTGGTTGTTCACAGCAGCCATCACCATTCAATCCCATCAGCATTTCCTTCCCACCTTTTTGGCAGTAGGAGGAACACCTTAGCCAGGGCACCTTCCCCTCACTTTGGAAGCCATTGGAGGTGGCAAAAGGAAAGCTTTCCTCAGCCATCAGTGCTCAGTCTCATACAGAGACTGAACAAGGTGACAGGTCTATCTGGCAGCTTTCTCCGCGATGCCTGCAGCTGCTGTGCCTGGGCAGGGCAACAGGTTAGTCAAACACGACCACAGCACTCCAGACACCACAGCCATTTGTCAGATCAAGTTTCTGTGATTGTCACCCCAGTTTTATTACTAGGGTCTTAACATTTTTATGAAGGTACATCTAAAGTGTAAGAGGAGGGCAATCCATACGCTCCTTGCAGTACAGTAAGTAATGTAGCCCTTTTTGCTAGTTAGAAGGCACAGTGGGTTTACTGAAAGTGAACTTCTCACCTACAAGGAGACTAGCATGCAGGCACAAGGAAGCATTACAAAGGGAGTTGTGCATTCAATAAGAGGAAATAATTAAATTCCAAATGTATGGCAACCTCCTTCTTTGATTTTTTATTCTGACAGAAAATCCTGTTTTAACAACAAATCCTGTCCAGTTCTGCAAACCTGAGAGGTACTTGGTGTGACTCATTCTCACCCAAGCAAACAGTATGCAAAGGTTCTCTGCATCTTCTGAAGGTGCTCAGGATCTCCCAGGATCAAACACTGTGTCTTAAGTCCAGGGTTTAGGGCTGGAAGCTCTCAACAGCCAAATGCTCTGGGTACAACATGGTAAAGATACAAACAAATTTTGGTGAATGAACACAAGTTAACAGGATGGCTCCCGTATTTCAGTGCATTACTGAATCGGAGCCTACACTTGCCACTTGATGCTTTTGAGGCAAGGCTTTCATTCGGATCCAGGTAAGCCACAACCTCTATCAATTTTATACTTCTATCTTCTTGTAGATTTCATCAGATCATCTCTTCCTTTTAGAAACTTGTAACCCTACAGGCCAAAAAAGCTCCAGCCCTCGCATCTCTGCAGCTATCTGACAATTAAACCAACCAGCATTCTTTACATCTCCTTTTATGCTCACCTCAGGGGCTCTTGCCCTTTTATGCTCATCAAAGCAGCAATGCTGCTTATTTGGTCCCATATCCATACTCTTAAAGCAATTTGCCCTTTACTTCCCTCTCAGATAGCATAGTAAAGTAGGGATGAAGAGGAGTGGGCAGTAGCATGATGAACAGCAGACTAAAATAAAAGAAACATTCTTTATTGTTAGAAAAGAAAGACAGGGGAGGGAAAGGGTAGAAATATTAGGACCCCAATAAGGATATGAGCACTTATATCCTTGTCTCAAAGCAATAAGAAACCTTGAAAACATAGTTTAATTTAGTGTCACAGTCAAGTAGTAACCTTTTTCAATCTGCTGTTACAATATACAAACAGCTAGAGATCAAGAGATTTTATGCTCTTTAACTAAAGCATCTGGAAAACCTTACACTGTGATAATCTCAGAGAGATAAGTAATCCTTAACTGTTCTGGTGCAAACAAGAGGCACTCTATAGCGATCCTTTAATAGACATGAGAAGAGCTGAATATTCCTGAAGGTCGTTCTTTCCCTTTTTTAATTCAAACTTTTACATTACATCTTTTTTACTAGAGTAAGACAAATATGGTGTCTCATGAGAGTTCTAAAGTGTTTTTGTAATGCCTGTAGACTGAAATGGACAAGCAGATTTGGAGATACTGTTATTTACACTAAATTTTCTTAAGTTTTATATCCCACTTCTAGAAACAGCAGACAACAGAAAATGATAGCCAGGAAATGGCTTCTCAGAGGCCACTTCTTTAAAAATTATACAAATATTCTCATATCTCAGAGCTTCTATCATAATCCTAGGACAAGTTACGACACTTGGTCCATCCAGCAGATCCCAAAATTCTGTTGTCACTAAATTAGTCAGTTCAAATATCTGGGAGTCTCATACAAGTTGCACACTTCCTGTGACGGAAGAAAGTCACACAGATAGGTCAAGTTGCATGCTCTCAGCTTAAGATTTGATTTGTCCCATGGCTATGCCTGTATCTCATGCAGTTTCAGGATGGTGTCCTAGCCCATGATGCCAGCCAGCCATGGCTCTAGTACTGATCTACGATCACTGGACTGTTTCAGTCATTGCTGGCTGGCTGGTAGAACAAGGGAAGGAGAGGAATCGCATGAGCATACTGCAATTGGAAAGTGCCTCCCACCAAGGCCCAACATTACAGGAGCCAAGAGGGAATTCACACTTAACTGCTGCCTCTTCTACCCATAGCAATTTGGTGTTACAGTCCCTGCTTCACATCACTGACCCAACACATCAGGTCTCTACTCTGCTCAGGTGCATCAGCAGGTGCAAAGTTGAAGCATCTGGCAATAGCACACAGAGCACTTCACAAGGATGATGCAGTGCTGCATAAAACTGAGCCCAGAGATGGCAGATTGGTACCAGAGCAAAAAGAAATTCAGAACAGCCACCCATTGTAAACTCTAAGAGTTCAGCATTTCTGTCTGGGTCCAGCTGAATTCTTAAGGTGCCCATCAGAAAACAGAAAATTATCCCAGAAGTACAAAGACACTATTTCTGTGGTTCGTGCTGAAAAGAAGCTTTATTTGTTCTTGTTGGATATTTTTGGAGGGAGGATATTTTTTTTTTGCATTCAAATCCAATAATCATAGAATATCTCAAGTTGGAAGGAATCCATAAGGATCATCAAGTCCAACGCTCTGCTCCTCACAGGACTACCTAAAATTAAATCTTATGACTAGAAGCATCATCCAGACACTCCTTGAACTCTAACAGCCATTTCCTAAGATGTGTCAGGTGGGTTCCAGAGAGGAATTTCATCCTGTTCTCTTTTGAAGCCTGATTCCATGAACTCATTACAACTCGATTTTCTTCTGTTAAAGAGAATGAGGTTGTAATGGTTAAGCTCTTCTCAAAATGAAGTTCCAAATTCAGAGAGACAGCCTTATTTATGAGGGTAACTCCTATGAGATGTAAACACAGATTAAGACATGACTCTGTCATATATAGAACAAATAAAGAAATAATAATAAAAAAGAGGCAGTATTCCTATTCTAAAAGACAAAAGATCTCAGTACAGAACCAGAAACAAACATTCAAACAACAGCTAGGAAATGTATGCTTTTCAGTGTTTCATGATTTGAATGTAGAGCAAAAACTGTACAGTTTTTGTACAAACAGAGCATTAGTTTTTTGACATTTTACATATCCTGTACAATTCCACAAGACAATAAAAAAAGTTATATGCCCCAAAACTGTAAAAGAAATAATGCAACCCCTTGACTGTGTTATAAATACGTTCTATGACTGGAAGTAAAATTTTTAGCAAAGGAGAAATTAGAGCTTTAGTGTCAGGCAGGAAAGGACCATTCGAGTTCTCTCTCAAATGAAAAAATAGGATGTAGTACATTAAGAACAACTGCATAAAAATCAGGACTTGGCTAAGTAATAATTGGAGCCTGTGTATCTAAACAAGCAAATTCCGGTCCTTGAAAAACAGCTTGAAAAACTGTGGCAATTAATGGATAAGTAAGCTATAGAAAGGAAATATTAATGGATGCAAGAAATGAAGGAACTGGTAGAACCGTTAAAACTTACAGTAACATCAAAGACTTTAGGAATGCTTAGAGAACACAAAGCAGAAAAAAAGTAGAAGATGGATGAATGCAATAAGTTTTTATTAGAAAAAGATGCAAAATCATCAAGAATTTACAGCTTGTGACAAAGACAGAAACTGGTGGCACAGTTACAAGACCTGGAGAACAGAGATACTGAAGTCTCAAAGACTGCAAGGTAGTTGGAACAACAATTATAAAAAAATTAAGAAAGTGAAAACAGAATTAAAACAAAATGAAGACAGATTACGCAACAGTACAATAACCTGATTCAGATGTCTGCTCTACTGTTTAAATTGGATGATAGAAGGTATGGTGTACCTACAGAAAACAGTTCTGATCAAGTGCTAAAGGAACAGTTAGAGGCAGAAGAGGAAGCACTTCTGACAAAAGAAAGAGAACGAAGCATTATTAGACCAAACAGAACCACAGAAAGGTAATTCGATCAGTAAAAATTAGGACATATCACAGCTGAACTTGCAGCTAGAGATGCAGGAAAACAACAGGCCAACATCACTCAGCTTCAGTCAAAGGAAGCACACGTGAAGGCGGACGCGGGTGTTGTGGGTTAACCTGGGCCCGCTGCCAGAACTCGCCCAGCCTCCCTCACTCCAGGGCTTCAACAGAACAAGGGGAGGGGAAGAGAAAAAAAGCTCTTGGGGTCAAGGCAAAGTCAGGGAAATCACTTAGCAGTTACCACCGCAGGCAAAACAGACTTTATTTAGATAAAATTAAGTTCATGATATTTAAAAGTTGAATACAATGTTGAAGGGGGGAAAATGAAATCACTTTAACCCCATCAACTCCTTTTTCCTAGGCTCAGCCAACCACTCTTTCACACCTGACTTGTCTTCCCGCTTTTTTCCCAGGCTCAACCTTACGCTTTCGCTCCCAGCGCCTCCACCTCCTTCTCCCTGCCACATGGCACAGGTGCTGGGGGTCGCTGTCAGTTTGTCCCTGACCCTCTCAGCCCCCCCTGCCCCGTCTCCCTGCTCCAGCGCGGGCCCTGCCCCGGGCTGCAGCCCTTCAGGGACCCCCTGCTCCCGCCGGGGCTCTCCAGGGCCGCAGCTCCTGCAGGAAAGAGCCCCCAGCTGCGGCCTGGGGCCCTCCCCGGGCTGCAGGCTGGGGCTCTGCCCCGGCGGGGGCTCGCCAGGGCTGCAGGGGAGCCCTGCTCCGGGCCTGCGGCACCTCCTGCCCTCCTCCTGCTGCGGCCTGGGGCTGCCTCTGCTGCTGCTCCCCCCTCGGCTGCCTCCTCCTCTGCCTGGGCCGCCTGTGGCCCTTGCGGAAACCTGTTGCCCCCCTCCCCGGCGCCCCCGGCTTGGCTGAGGGGCTCAGCTGTGCCCTGCGGGGGGGCGCTGGGGCCGGCTGGGACCGGCTGGGGCCGGACCGGGGCAGCCCCGGCCTCGCCTCACACAGGCCCCCAGCCCCGCTGCCAGCGCCTGGGCGCGGGCACCCGGTATATCCTAGAAGCTCGGAAACGGGCTGTACCCGCGGTCGGTCGCTGGTCTGTCAGCGTTGCTCTGCAGCCATGGGTTTTGCCAGTCAGCAGCAGCGGGGGCCGCCTCTGTTCCAGCGGGGGGCGCTCACGAGGCCGCAGTGGCTGACAAACCGTTTGCGCGGGGCGGATTGTGAGCCGCTGGCACCGGCTGCTCTTCAGCATCCAGGGATGGAAGGGCGTGTAGGGCTACCTCCTGCACATGGGTACCGTGCAGGTACTTGCTTATATAACGATGCGATGATGTCTCTGATACTCCATAGTCTAATTCATCAGTCTTTCCTCACAGGTCAGGTTCTCCAGCCCTGCTCTGATCACCTTCATGGCCCTCCTTTGGACCCTTTTGAGTCTGTATCTTTCCTGAATAGCGAGGACAGAACTGAGCACAGCAGTCCAGCTGTGGCCTGACAAGGGCTGAGTAGCGTGGGGTGATCACATCTCTGTCTCTGCTAGTAATGTCCCAGTGGATGCAGCCCAGGATCCCATTTGCCTTCGCTGCCGCAGCAGCTCGCTGCTGACTCCTGTTCAGCTGGTTGTCCACCAGGACCCCCATGTCCCTTTCAGCAAGGCTGTTCCCCAGCCACCGCAGGTGCTGGCCTGTACTGGGCTCTTTGGTTGGGTCATCCCAGGTGCAGGACTTTGCATTTGTCTTTGTGAAACTTCATACAGTTGTTGCTCGCCCGCTGTTCCAGCCTGCCCAGGTCTCTCTGTAAGATCGCTTTCGCTTCTGACATGTCCACCTCACCACCCAGCTTGGTGCCATCAGCAAACCTGGTGAGGCTGCTGTCAATCCGATCATCCAGATCATTTGGAGATGTTGAACAGTGTGGGGCCCTTTATGAATCCCTGGGTGACCCCACATGTGACAGGCTGCCAGTCTGAGAAAACACATTGATCACCACCCTCTGGGTGCAGCTTGCTAGCCAGTTTCTCACAGACCCACCATCCAGTCTGTACCTTCTCAGCTTGTCTAGGCAGAAGCTGTGGGAAACAGTGTTGAACACTTTGCTGAAGTTCAGTATCTCATCTGCTCAGTCAAGCTCTGTGCAGACTCATTGCAGGGGAGACAGTGCTGCTACACTTTTCTGCAGTCTTTCTGTAACCTAAGTCAAACCATATCTAGGTCCAGTTCCCTCCCGTATGTGAGATCATCTGCATCTTTTTCTCTTCTCTGTGGTTATCCATATGGTATTATTTTCATCCCTGCTGAGGCTGTTCCTGTTCTCACTGAATAAAAAATTCAACTGGATCTCAAATCAGCTTTGTATGTTAAGCATTAGCAGAAGTAAGAATAAAAACTGAGGACTCAACTGACATAGGTGAATTCTCTGTGGTAGAGCTACAAATTCATATTTCTCTAAGCCTTTTTCCTATTTCAGAATACAAGGACTCACCTAACTTGTTCCATACATTCACTATATATCAGATAAAGTGGACTTGTAAATTCCAGTCTGGAAATCAAAGCACCTAAACATTTGCTGTGATAACACTAAACACCATCAGACTCAAGCCTCTCTGTGGATCTGGATCTTCATGTCAGCATTTAAGGTACTAATGACAGATAAGTGATTTTTTTTATCAAACATGAGATCCTCCAAAGGGAGCCAGGACTCCTTATACTTCTATCACAGGCAAGTGTAAAAAGAATCTCAGATGATACCTCAGCCTGCAAACTTGGTGTTTCATTGTAGTGGAGTAAATGTTAATTTCATCCAGATAATAATTCTAGCAATAGCCTGATCTTACGAATATGCTCTTCCCATCAGGAGCATCACAAGAGTATGGATAGACGTCGGTGAAGTAATCCTAATCTGTTTATTCTTTCTCTCTCCACCCAACTAAACTGGCATTCTACCTTTAGAGAATTAAAGCCTCACTGGCTCACTTTAACTGTTTTCCTACAAATAGCAAAGATTAGTGACAGCCAGGACTTTTAGTGCCTCAATTTAGTGTATTTTGTACCTTGCTAATTTGGTTAGCAGAGAATCTTGTGAAATACAGGATGCCATCTGACACTGGGCTAATCTTTGGACCGGACCATCCTAAAAGCTCATTGTTGATCTGCAGGCAGTTCATAGGCTCAACTATCAACTAATGTCTGCAGGGCTAGAAGCAGTGCAACAGGTCAAGAACAACCTATCATTTCTTTCAAGGAGGGAAGCATTAGGAGCTGAGAACGGTGGCAGATTTTAATGACTTCTTCCTAGCAAGAAGATACAATAGAAGGACAAAATGTTATCGATCAGCTGAAAAGAGTATGAAAGTAATCTAGGTGCTACAAAAGCTTGAGTGAGTTTGAAATTCTGTTAGGAATTTCTCTCAGAGTTCATAAAAAGTTATGGCAATGTCAAGACAGGAAAGCAGAGTCAGCTACAGGAACTCAGTTAAACCATGGAACAGGGATTTCCAGAAACTTGCGTCATTTGCATGTTATCTGAAATGGCATATAATATGTTGTGCATCACAGACTACTAGTACTCTTGATTGTTTTCCATCTTACTGGGATGCCACATAATCACAGACAGGACAAGTGAAGGAAGACAGAACCAACATGGAACTTTTTCCAATAACTTTTTTCTAATTGGTAAAATGTTCTTAAAGAAAAATGTTTGATCTAAAGTGCTAACATGTCAATGAAACAGTTTTATCTTGTTCTTATAAGGCCATTGGTGAGATCTGCTAGAAAATCACACATATCCATACCTTTTTTTCAAACTAATGGGAAAGCTGGATGCCTGTTGTGACTCGTAATGCAATTTGAATTCAAATTTGAGCGTAGCATGTATCACAGACCAAGGATTTTCAGAGAAACCCTGTGTAGAAATGAGTTTGACAGCTTTAAGTAATGAAACAAAAATTGGCAGAAGCTCAGGTTAGATTAAAAAAAAAAAAAGTTTCTTACCTTTCAATGTATACAGACCTATCGACTTCATTCTCTGAAATACTTTCTACTGGTTTATTCTCTAAAAACTGCCGATGTATGTAGCCTTTCAATAACTCCATAAGGTAGGGGAGCACAGGTGTATTTTCTTTATCTGAACATAGTTAGGGCAAGCCCTAAATAGATTTGTTCTTCCCAAACTGGTAATGTTACCTACTGGCTTAAATTACCCATTTAGTAAAATCTGAATGCTTATGTACTGTGCCCATTGCCAAAAGTAAGAACTTGAGACCAGTATGTTTTCTGTTAAGTGATTTAGCCTACTTTCTTTGTCCAGTGGTTGAACAAGCCATAGCTGCTCTTATCTGAGAATCTTCCAACCAGTCACTTTTCTTAAGCTCTAGTAGGTCTATTACATCAATTTATTTCTCTCCACTGCTTCACAAAGTTTATCTTGTGATGAGGACATGTGAGTCCTGGCAATATCTAAACCAAAGAGAATATATTCAACTGGTCAGCAAAAAAAAATCACTAAATAAATGAAAAATTCACAGCTTCCTCAGCACTTTTGGTGTTGGCTGGTTGCAGACATCGCTCTAAACAGTCACATTATAAACTGACTTCTCATTTGTTGCAGGACATCATTATGAAGATTTATCATGCATAGCCAAACAGGAACAAGAGGTTACTAAAGAACAGATCGTTTTTCAGCTGCATTTTATTTGTAATACCTTTTCTTGGCAGATGTTATCCCCACAAATGAATGAATGTTCTGAAATAACAAAGTGGACATGGATTGATGGGAGAAATTGATCTCCGTTTATTAATGTACTTCTGCTGCAGCAAGCACATTAAGTAATTAAAGTGCTAAAAAAGATCTTCCCATCCAGACACACAATATACTGAATTCCCCTAATGCAAGGACAAAGGCCAACCATTTTTTTTCCATTGCATCTCAAGTGCACCTTGTCGGCGGTATACACACCATATAGTTTGATTGCATCCATAGAATTAAACTATTCAGTTACAGAAATGGTTATAATCTCAAGGCAACTCTAAAGAATGAAGTATCAAAAAAGAGTAATGATTTTGGGTTCCTAACATAAGGAACCCAAATCTTAAAAGGATATGATCTGGAGATGGTGTATAGTTTTCCATTCTGAAGATTAGACTTTGGGGTGTTTTAAGCTGAATACAAAAATTTCTGGAAAATAAAAGTCAGAGACACTCTGGAACAATTTTTTCCCATGCACAATGATGTTTTCTACTATCACAGCATCTGAGCATTTGAGATTGTACCCTGTTAAGAACAATCTTCCGAGATATTATTACTACTCCCATGTTTGTAGAGAAGATGATTGCTGATGAGCTGCTCATATTGCTGATGAGTAAAAGGCTGTTCAAGCCCACCTCAAGAAATTTCCCGAACTCATTACTCACTGCAACAAATAATAACAGCCATAGATCATTTGGGTTTGAAACAGTTACATTAAAATGCACCTCACAAAACTGTGCTAAAGTGTGTGGACAGTATTGCAAAGAGACAGGATTTCTTCACATATAGGGCAGGGCAATAGACCTGAACTACGTCTCCTAGCCACTAAGCAGTGCTTCGTCTCTGAAAATGATGGGCAAGGGGCACTAAGTTAGAGACATAACAGAGAAAATTTACTTGTGTGATTTTTTTCTTCGACCTTAGTTTGCATGGCAATGTGAAATTTTTCACATACATTTCCCAGCAGTCATTAATACAGAGTTAAAGTCAGGCATGTCCAATATCAGAGGGAAAATACTGGACAACATGGTTATTTAAAACAAACACATGTTGGAGAGCCCAGAAATGTTATATTAATTTTAGAGCTTATGAGAACTCCAGATGTCATCACTTCTCAACCCATACGGGCCAGATTCACCATTTGTTCTGCTCCTGTTTGGTGTCCATGTAGCACAACAAGAACTGGCTAAGTCATATGTCGAGAAAATGTGCTCACTTCAGTCACACTTCACACATGGGATGGCAGCTGATTTTTCTTGGTCATGAACACTAGAACGATAGCTAGTCACTAAAACAACTCATTCAAAAGTATTCATTGCACAACCATCAGCAAACTGGCCTCTGTTTAGCCATAGGTATCGGGGGGGGGGGGGGGGGGGGGGGGGAAGTTTAAGTGTAGTCCAGTGAACCAGTACATTCACTTTCTACCTTTTTTTCTGATCCTAGTCTCGTTACAGTTGCCTAAGATTTTTCCCATTGGTAGAATATAAACAACTAGGACTTAAGAAAGACATTTTGAAGGATCAGTAAAGGCTGTAAAGTGATTTTTGATCCAAAGGTAAAAGGTGGTGATACTTATGCAGAGCACAGTTTAATACAGATACTCTGGCTACACAGGTGGAAAGCTTTGTACACACCAGGAGAATTCAGAAGTCAGGAGGTAAGGATACAGACAGAGAAAGCATTCTGTTTGCTCCTGGGAGACAAACAATAAAATATATCATACAGACAGTGCTAGCCAAGAGGAATGTGATGCAAACAGATGGGATCCACTCTCTCAGGAAATAATATTCAAGGTGTGACGTTAGATTAAAATCTTGGGTAAAAAAATATCATTAAAAAGAGAAGAAAAAACTAAAATGAAACTTTTGGGACTTAGCCAACTTTTAACGCTCATCAGTCATTAACCTGGAAGTCAGCGCATTCTATCATCTGTAACATTAAAAATTGACCACCGTAAGATTTTCTTCAGAGCTCTTGGTGTGTAATTGGGCAGTGCTTTGCCCATTTTTATGAATCCAATTAATAAAAATATTTCTACAAGCAGAGATCTTAAATTTAAGGTATTAATCTCTGGAGTATCACTGAGTGGCTTTGATCACCCTTAAGAAAGTTAGTTAAGTTTTAAGTTCAGCAAAGCAAAGGCTTCCATTTAATAGGCTAAACCCTTGTCTCTGAGGTGAATTTCTACTTGAACCAATAGACTTTATACCATAAGTGGTTGCTTTTCATTCATGGGTCTTCTAGAGACAGTTGTGATCTTCACTGATGCACTGAATTCTAACTGCTTTACCCTCTGAGAATTTGTGCTTAATGATATCATGGGGAGTTGATGACACAAATGCCGTAAGTTCTTAGAACTGGGTGACATTAAGTGCAGCATTGAAAATTGGGCTGCTTCAGGATGTGACGCATTTGTTGACGAACTGGACGCAATAACTTCAAGACTTAAGGTATGGAGCTTTGCATATAGATGACAAGCAGAACTTAATTTTATTTGTAAACTGCATTTCTCAGCTAAAAGAACTTTTTAATGATAATTAAATAAACCTATTTTGTGCTGTAAGCTAAACAGCTAGACAAATTACTGGACACCATGAATCTGATGATAAATCACTAAGACGTAGTGTCTACAGCACAGGCTGAAACCGAGTGATGCAGAAGGAAGCTGCACAGGGTTGTGTCTGTGCTGAGGAAGGCTATGGTCACACTCATCCTGGAGTCAAGGATACATTCAGGCTAGAAGGGAACCTGGGTGATCTCCAGCCTGACGCCTGCTCAAAGCAGGACCGATTACTGAATTTGGACTAAATTGCTCAGGGCCATGTCCAGTCAAGTCTTGAAGATTTCCCAAAATGGAGATTCCCCCGCCTCTGGACAGCAAACTCCAGAGCTTGACTAGCCTCATAGGATCTTTTATTTTTTTTTTCTCTTCCCCTCCCTTGCAACCAGGAACTGCAGGAAGAGGCCAAGTCTCGCTGTTCTCTCAACAGCTTGTCCTATATTTAAAGACAAGATTTGCTGCTGGTGATTATGCTATGCTTCCCCTAGGGATATGCACAGTGTGTAACAATGTGATAACACATTCTGAACACAGATAACTTCATCTGCCTCAATTAGTTGCTTCTTACAAAGTCCCTTAGAGAGGAAAGTGCCAGAAGAGCTGTAAAGCACAATCACCTCCACATGAAAACTTGGAGAATAACTTCCCATTCCCTAAAAACTGCATACAAGGAATGCAGTGGGTTTTTGAAGCATCTCATAGTTATTTTATTACCAGAGCTGCTCATTCAGTAATTTTTGGCACCGTCCCTTGTATAGAATAAAGGCACTGACACAGTCTATGCTGGTGCCATCTTTCTGGCTGGCTGGCTGTAAAGTTCAATGCTTTAAAAATGTGTCACTTCACTTAAGAACATTCTGAAGTAATAAAATGTTACAGCACTTACATATATATCTTTTCATAAGCCTGACGGCTTATACTCCCTTCCCCTAAAGACACACACACACACACGATTCCAGTGGACATGGGTCCATATGTAAGTCTATGAATCAGGAACCACAATCAACACTTGAAGTATAGCTCCATATAAATGCAAACCATGTTAGGTGAAAATGAAGCTACTTTCTGACATAATTCACTCAGAAAGTCATCAAAGCAGCAATGTAAATGTCACTTGGATCGGGGTGATATTTGCTTTCCTTAGAGAAGACAGTATCTAGAAGTTAAGGGACAAACTTTTATTTTTCCATCAAGCAGGTACAATAGTTAGCTAAGTTTGGGGTTTTCTTCTTTTTATCTGTTAGTGTGTTGTTTTTTTAAAAAAAGGCTTGCAAGGAACACACTTCCTTTCCACTCTTCCAGCACTGATTAGCAACAAGGGATTATATAACAAGTGAATGGAACCTGGAGTTAATAATTTTGAAGTATCTTTTTAAATCTAATAAATATGAAATTACTTTTGAAGCTTTGGGATACAACCTTCCATGGTTTTCATAGCAATCATGGCCATTAAAAGGTCAATTTTAAATAGTACAAGAGTTTCTTGTCTAATTGCCTGACTCCAGGAAACATGGGTTTAAAGAAAGGGGGTAGGATTTGCACTGAAAGCGCAGACATTGCCAAAGGCTCAGCTACAAGTTCTGGCGCAGAAATCTGACTAGAAATGCCATTGCTTAATATTAGGTATCACAAAGAAACTTCTTTGGAGGCATGAGTTAGATAAGTGCATTGCTTGCCAGCCTCTAAATCAGAGAAGACACAATCCAACAAACCGATGGAGAGACTCCGTTAATGTTGGTGGTTTTGAAGAAGGCTACAGAAGCCTGATTAACGTTGTGGCTGAGTTCCCCTCCATCCTGACCTTTATTTCTGTAGCAATGCTCAAATGATAAGCACCAGTGGTGGTCTTAATGGCTGCATCTGGTCGTGATGGCTGTATCCAACTCTTAAGTGGATTTGGGGAAGACAGATAACACAATAGCCAATTTAAACAATGCACCCACCTAAGCACAGTGCTGGTCAAGGTCTGACTCAAGCCAACTTTGAAAAAAACTAACTTCTGTAGTTGGTATGCAAATATGCTATAAGTCAATTAACTTACTCCATAAATAGTGGACAGCCCCAGAGCCCATTGAGTTCTCCTGCATGGCAGTGGGCTGCATGCCAGGATCTCTCCTTGAGCAGGGGCACCTCTCAAGGTTAGTCCTCAAGGTTGAGAGATTCCTTACAGCAGCAGATTCTCAGAAAGCAATTAATAGCATGTTAAACTTTGAAATCTTACCTAAGTGGTATCAAAGATTGATTGTATATATACAATTCTCTAGATATAAACCCCATTGAGTAAATCTGGGACTAAGTCTGGATCCAGCCATGCCTAAACTCCTCCCTGAGAAGGAGTTGAGAAGGCAAGTGGGTCCTTTCTGAACTCGTGACTCAATGGGAGGGTCTCCCTGACAGTTTTGTCTGACCCTGTCCTCTGTGTAGTAATCGAGTGTACCTTGCCATTGAATCTTGTTAAACCACTGTTGCATTTATTATCAAACTTCATTAAATCACTGTTTTATACCAATAAACATATTGCTGCTTCTCTCTTACGAGTGAAGTGTGTCACTCCTTCCGTGTCAAACATAAAATGTCACATGGTTTTGAGTGATTTCCTGAGTGCTTAGCAGTCCTGAAAACTGAGGCTGGAAGAACAGTGGAACCCCTGTATTTTCTGAGATGTAGATGTTTGTATTATTTTATTTGGGTATCACAACCCATTGCTGACAAGATCACTACAAAGTGTCAATTCTGCTATGGCACTGGCTTTGTCTAAACAGTATAAAACAAAATTTTATGTCCTTCTTTAGTTACAAACATGTACATAAACACACCAGCTGACATGCTTTTTCTTTTTCTTTCTTTTTTTTTTTTTTAAAATCCCATTCTATGTGACATATGATACTCATCACTAATATTTGAGCAACCCTCAGTAGTGGTTCCACAAAGACCAATGTCTATCATATAATTTTCCTTTTATTCTCTCCCCTTGGGTAGAAACTCAAGCAGTAGAATGTTTTCTATTTTAGCTTTATAGTCTTTGCACACACAAACACACCATTGTGTGCTCTTATCAGAAATGTCAAATCAATTCTAAGATGCTCGACCATTGGAGATGATCCCCTGTCCCATAGGGACTCACTGCACTGCTCCAGTCAGGTCCCACAGAAGGGATGATCCTTCCTGCAGGTGCATTTTCCATTTCTGACACAAAGTTCTACTGCTTAAAAAAATAAAAATAAAAAATTGCTGATCACCATGTTCAATCCTAAGTTTAAGACCCCTTGTCTAGAACCTGGTCACAGGCTGCAAAGTACTCTGCAGACAGAAAGGAAGTTATCCTTTGCTTTGTACACTAGCTTCCCATATGATCTGGTGTCCAACGTGCTCACAGTAGCCTGTGGGGCTGAGGAAATAACGTGCAGTGGTTTGTAGCAACCTCATGATATTTCTGCAGCTCAGGACGACTGACATTAGAACATCAGAGCACGAGGATATCTTCTATACAAACAGAGACAGCAGGAATATCAGTCATAAATATCTATTACGGTTGTTATCAGCAAGCAGCCTAGGGACACTCCAAAGCTGTAGGCTAGGCAGACCAGTTACGTGTGTGTATGTATATATACATTTATATACATATCTTTCAACAAAGGATAGTGAGCCATACTCGCCATACTCTACAAGAAGCCGTTGTATAACTGCTAACTTGTGTCTTGATTAGGTTTACCTTTCCTTTCTCTGCTATGCACTGAACCATTGTGGTGTGACACACTTATTTGCAACAGATGGATATGCATATTCTCTGCATAATGTTGTCACTTGATTGTACATCTGGTTACAGGTGTAATCTGGTTTACATCTGGTTAATTGTACAATCATCAGTTACTACACAGAAATGGTAGAAAAGACACAAAGGGAACTGACCACAGTAGGTCACAGAAGCAGCTCCAGCAGGCAAGGCACAGGTTTTGTCACTGTACGCTGGCTTATTTCAGAGAGGATACGCTAAGATTCTCTGCCACATCTAGCATGTGAAACATTATCTCAGTGCCCTGAGTACTATCTATCCAGGCCCCTTATTATCTCAATCTAGATTGTGCTAAATCTGTGATATTGCCTTAGTTAGCCAACCTATTAGATGAGTTGGAGTTGGCCTTTAGCCGAGTTCTCTGTAAGTAAAAGAAGTGACACAGAACAGTTACCTAATGTATTTAGGGTGAGATAAGTCAAAGTATTGCTTATTTGAAGGAGGAAGATAAATTCCAGATAGAAGAGTATCCTCTTTCCACTGACTATTTGATCATTTTCAACAGATTTTGATGAGATGCTGCTCTTCACCTGCAGAACAGTTTCATATCTTAGGCTCCCCTTCAGTTTCAACCTTTTCTCCCTACCACTGGCATGGGAGATCCCACCTCTCTTCTAGTAGACACAGGGTACCTGAAAATTAAAGAAGGCTACACTAACTAGTCAAATGGAAGAACTGTCTTCAACATTCATGAAAATAACTCATCATACATGATTCTCCTGAAGCTGGACGTTTGCTACACTTTGGGACATTGATGTTCAGCTTACTGAACACCAGCACCTCAGCTGTTTTCATGAGTATGGGTTTGGGTTACGCTACTTCCAATCCTGTCAACTGAGGTTCTCAACTATCACTCCATGACCATATAAAGAGTCGTTGCCTTCTTGCTCCTGAGCTTTGCTTTTCTTTTTTTTTTTTTGGAAGGTATCTGATGCTGCCTTAAAGTGAAGGTCCGTTCAAGACTCACAGAAATATCCTGTCTTCATGTCAAGAAAAAGGTTAGTTCCATCAATACATCTGTTCCAAGGCACAGCACTTACTAGTCAAGAAATACATCACTTCAGCATGCCTATTAGCCGCCTTCTTTTTCTTCTTTTTTTTTTTTTACTTCATTTTTATTAAAGAAAATCTGTATATCATAAATGAGCCAGGAAAGTATTTTCAAAATGTCATAGATTTACTGTCCAAAAGTGATTTGTATTATATTACAGGTTAGAAGTCTCAAGAAATGTATATTCTTATGAACAGAGTAACAAGATTTACCTGTGTCCTAGACTTTAAAATTTTTTAATTTTTTTTTTTATATCCTGACACTGTACTTCAAAGACCCCAGGAAATAAGGTCTGAACCTCAGAATACAATATGTGTTTTCCAGATATCCATCCTGACAAGAAAGGCACTGGTTGACTGCCAGACCCCAATTTTCTGAGGAAAGGAGCTGCTGCATTTTGTCTCTGAAGGGGTGATTTCATGACTAAGTCTACTGAAACACTGTTGTCCATCTGGTAGGCAACAGGGATGTTTTGCCACAGAAAAGCTTAGTCTGCTAAGGCAGTAGATCCTGTTTTCAGCAGCTCTGAATGCTACTGATGCTTGGTCCGATACTTGCAGGGTTTTGTAAACTCTGAGACCACCAATCTTTTCCACAGAGCAATGTTGCATTCATTTTAGAAGAAGCTGGAATACATTTTTACACTCATTTTTAAGCACCACCACCCCTTACACACATAAACCACCACTGTAAGTGTTAGACACTTACAAATTACAGCCTGAAATTTGTAAATTTCAGGAGGAGTAAAAAGACTGATAAGCAGTCCTGTGATTGGTGACTAATGACTTGCCTTGATCCTGGTTTTCTAATACATCATTGCCAGAATCCTAGCAGTGTTAAGGCATTATTTCACCTTTTTTGTGCCCTCTATTCCCTCACAGACTCCAAAAGTTACTTGCCCTGTGGACACAGTAGTTGTGGGGCTATATTTTTTTTCTCTGTTAAATAGATTTTGAAAAGCTTTAAGAAAAAAAAGGTGCAGAAGGATGGCTTTTGACAGAAGCAGACAAATCAATTAATTGATCTCTGGCAGTAAGGGATAATTTTATTTCCTAGTCTATTAAGGAAAATCAGAATCAGTTAGCTAATTTCACTAGAGAAAATAAGTCACTAGTTATTAAGCAGCACATAATGGAGAGAATAAAGGAAGGAAAACATAAAAATGTTTTTCCTTCCAGAAATTGCATTACTTATTACTCAACCTTTAGAACTCTGGCATCAAACAGCATTACAAATCCTTTGGTTTGACCAAAGAAAAGGTTCTGTCTTCCCCTATAGCAGCACCTACATCATTTAACCTTTGATGTCTATAAATACTGACACTGTTATGTTTGTGCCTCAGAAGAAGGTAAATTTAACACTAACTGACCAAAGTAAACTGCCTGCAACACATAATTTGCTGACGACTGCTCCTGTTGTATAGGCCAGAAACATAGAACCATAACAAATATTTGCACACAAAAAAAACCCCCACCTCATTACTTTTGTATCAGTCTCTTTTCAGTATTATTCATTCATGCAGGTTAAGAAACATGAATCAAATATCACAAGGTATAATTCAAATAGATTAATGAGCTTCCATTTCCTGTGGTGAGGGAGAGGTGGCAATTGACTGTGTGTGCGTACAGAATTCAAAATAGCTTCCAGTACAATCAAAAGTAGCACAGCACTATTACTGAAGGCCTAACATTTTAAAGCACTTTGACTCTGTGGCGTATGGCCAGGAGATCATGTCCTTAATCAAGTTTGTTTATTAACTATCACTTAACAGCTCCAGAAGGGCTGATTCTCCCAGGATTCTCTTGCTATACCTGATGGATTTATTCATTCCTTTGTTTGCATGGAGCCCCCTTTTCCAAAGAGCTCACTGTTGGCCCAGCCACACTCCCCTAAAAGTACCGTCTTTAGAAGGACAGTTAACCAAGACATAGCGTTTTGGAAAAGACTGTCCTTATTTCTGCACAGTTACACAGTTCCATCTCAGGAATTTCAACTTTATGTCAGTTAGGTATACAGTAGCAGAACTGTTATGTATTTGTGGAGATATATAATCAGGTTTTTGATTATGTTTTTTTTTATTTTGATTGCGTACCAAAGTAATAAGAGGAAAAGTAGATGACAAAAACTCCTATTATTATTAATATTATTCATTGTTCTTGATTTTGTTGTGAAAAAACACAGCATGTTGGGTTCCCACAGAAATTAAGATTCATTTCTGCTCCACTGCTATCCCGATGGACAACTTTTCATAAATCAACTTTCTGGCCTTCAGCAGGACAGAATGATACTGACTCAATTTACAAGGCACTCAAACTGCTAGTTAAATAGAAAATTCCCATCATTATTACTTCTACCACCCTCTCATCTGGGGACACCATATAGTAATCCAAAAAATCCCAGATGTCTATAGTGAATATCAACAATGGCAATAGGGGAAAAAAAATAAAGCGTGCCCAAGTTAAAATTAAATTTTGCAAACTCATCTGTTCCATTTCTTTACACTTCCATGCTGCAGTGATAGGGACTGCTGAGCAGATGTAGCCAGGCAATGGATACTCATCAGCAAATACGAGACACAATAGAGGATTTTTTTTGAAATGCAAAGGTTAAAACTATGGAAGGGTAGCAAATATAATACTATGTAGGATACATAGAAAAATTACTGTAAACAAATGAATGTAGTATAACCTATAGTATCGTGTGTTTGGAATATTAATCAGTAAAGCAAGGTAAGCACCAGTGGGGAAAAAAGCAAGGGTAATTAGGAACTCATTAGTGTGACAGCAGAATATATTATCTGTGTTATTGCTAGGTTTACCCACACACCAGAGATTTGATCTGACTGTCAAAGCCAAAGAAAGCATTTTATGGAAATTACTGAATTAAAAGCAGACCAATATGACAAAAAACAGGCAGCTCATCACAGTAACATGAGAATTGGGAAGATTCCTGGATAACCTCTGAACATCCTACTAACTCCAAAAAAATCACTGAACCCAGAGATAGGATTTCCAAATGTGAGGAAGATCAAACACTTGACATTGATCACCAGAAGCCAAGAAAAATAATCTATAGCTAGGTCCGTCTTCTAGGGTTATAAGGACCAGAATACACAGGAGACTTGTTCTATAACTCAGATAAACTAAACACCTCAAGCACAGAGGATTTTTAAAATATATACAACACAAGTACTCGGTATAGTCAGAATGCTTTCTAACGTAAAGGTGGTGGATATTTGCTTGGACACATGAACACAATGACAGATCCTGCTTTTAAAACTAAGGAGAGCCGTGTTTCCTTCATTCAAGTTCACAGCATCTTTTCCGCTTAGTTCATGACAGTGAAAACAAATAACAAAAAGCCCTTATACAGATAGAAACACCTCTACCTAATCCACCCCATCCCAATACCTGAAACAATTCCATGGTTTTCTTGCAGGAAATAGTGCTCAAGGTGGATAAGTCAGCTGTGAACCACCCCTGTGCCAAGCTAAGGCTTGAAAGAGAATATCTAGTGTTCTGTGTACATCAGTCCTAATAGACAAAAGAAAACACTATTCCATTAGAGCCACTCTTTGTCCATGACACACAGTCTTTTGACCTATCTGAGCCTTCTGTTCTCCTCAAAAAGTGTTTCTTTATCTTCTCTTCTCCTCACTGAAAATCTTTTATGGGGTCCAAGATGTGAGCAGAGTAACAACTCACACTTGGCCAGGCTTCTCCACAGCCACCAGGTTGTTAGAAAGACTATTAGGAAGAGTGATGCGAAAAAATAGAGGTAAAAGTTTAAGTAGACCAGAAGCTGTACATGTTCTTCTAACTTACAGGGATGTGAAAAAACAATGTGGGCACCAGAACCAGAGCTTTAGACAAGCATGAGTATTCATTTTCTCTTCTGAAATGGTAGGATTCAACTAAATTTCATAAAAGAATATAGTCATTAGATTTATTACCCTAAAATGAACATGTTTTTATTATAGTTCAATGCAGCTATCATTTAGCACAGTCCAGAAGCATTTTAAAGCAGCTATTGTACTTCTATCTGAACAGATGCTTAAAATAATTGGGAGCATTACAACATTGTATTACAAAAACAAGTCAGTCAGTCTTTAGTGAAAGTAATGTACATTGATCTTCCTTGACAGTAACGAAAGCCCAATGACATCCTTCCCTGCCCTGAAGATTGCATGAAATATAACTGCATTTGGCAGAAAAGAATGTGTTTTGCAGTTTAACTCTTTTCTGCAAACTACTCCTCTGTTATCAGCTGCAAATTAATGGAAATATGAACTCACCCTCTCTGGAAGAGGTCCACATTATGGAATTTGTGTAGCTCCACAGAAAACTCGACTGTTCCCTGGACCTCAGACATGATCTTTTCAGGTCATCACCTAAACAACACATATATACACGCATTATAAACATTTGAAGTATTTTGCTTAACAAATCCATGAATGGATTACTACATTTTATTCGGCATCTGGGGTTCATGCAAAGCTTGAAATCGACTGAAATCAACTGGAATCTTTCCAGGAACATCATTGGGCTCTATCTTCAGGAAGACTTGCTAAAAGCCAGATCAAAGCAGTAATTAAGAGACGTAAAAAGTCTAATTAAGCCTGAGGACAGAATGATAATATTATGGTAAGTATAAGAAGCGAAAAGTAAATAACACATTATGTGCAAGAATCTCAAAGCAAATTTTAATTAACTCTCTTACTACTCTTGTATAGGAAATTGATTTATTTTTTTTTTCTTCCTGTTTTACCAAATGGCAGATATCCAGGGTCAGCACAGCTCAATTCTGTAAAAGCACAGGCCAAAGAGACAAAAGCTCTAGACAGATGAGAGCAGAATTCAGAATTCTCTTGCTTTTGACCCTGCCTATGACTTCACTAAGTCCCGGAAGGGAAGCTTCTGAGGGAATATGAATAATTTAAAGATTAATGAATGGAACAGATTCTTCTGAGGAAAATGCTGACAATCAAAGCACCTAATAGGCCACAACAGCCAGATCAAGATTTTGAAACATTAGAGCCATTTAAAGATAATATCTCATGCTTTCATTGAATCACAGAATAATTCAGGTTGGAAGGGACCTCAGGAAGTCATACCTTATTCAAGCAAGCTTTGAAAAAGTAAGTTTCCAAAACCAGCCCTATTTAACACACAAGTGTAATTTCTCTAATTGTAGCAGAGGCCAGGGACTTGTACAGCTTTTGGACAGATTTTGAATTTTCTGTTTACCCTTCCTCCTTTTCTCCCTGCAAGTCTACTTCTGGTAATCTGCAAGCTTTTTGGAAATTGTCTATACCACCATTGAGAAGATAGAGATCAGATTTGTTTCATTAACAAATTCACAAGCATCATTTTGGTAACTTGACAGCAGCCAAGTACAATGTCTGAGGACCAATGTCAGGGCTATTAATAATTCCCCTGAGACATACGGGGCTTTAAAAGGACACTAGCTCAGATGGCAAAGTGAAGAATTTCTCCGTATGTGCTAACCAGTAGTTTCCATGGCACTTAAAGGTTTGACCATTTCCTCCAATGAAGCAGGAATGAAGAGGGGTTTGATACATTAAGCCCACAGATAAGCGTTAGGCTGTAGCTTTCTGATAAGTCTCGGTGCTCTGGCTATCCTCTCAAGCACTACCATTTTTCAATAACAGCTTATTCCAGAGTTAAAAGGTTGCTGATGTTTCATTCTCCCTCCTCAAAACCTAACATTGCAGATGCTGACTTTGAAATGACAAGAATGGGATGTAAGATGTACACAATGTATGGAATATATGTTGATGACTGTATAGAAAGGAAAGAAGCTATTGCTAAGCTGCCCATCTGATATACCTCCAACGTAAGAAACTCTACATTAGCTCATGTCAAGCCATAATTTTGGAGCAGTTAAGGTAAACTCAAATGCTATTACTTGGCAGAATACTAGTATTTTTTTTTATCTCCCCCCATTTCAACAGGAATGAGAGTAATCCTTTCTCCTTTTGCCTTTCTGCACAGACTAAGGAATTGTATACTGTTTATAAGCATGTATATCACATACCCATCTTGTCGTATCTGTACTATCGTCTTATCTGACTGTACAGTATCAGAGCAAAGCAGACTGTGTAGAAAGCCAAGAGAAACCACACAACACCACAAAGTACTCTGACAAGGTATTTAGCCCTGAGGAGGGTGTTAATTGGAAGAATTGCCTCTGGATAAATCTGCATGTTGTTCTGAGGCATATTTCCTTAGACCAAAAGCTCAGGATCAAAGGAAACTGCATGCTTTTGAAGACACCAGTTTAAAGAGTGGTGTGAATGGATGGCCAGCCAGTTCAGACTAGCACCAATATTGGCAGACAGAAAGCAGGACATGAAGCTAAGGTGAGCTAAGGTAAATGAAAAATTAAATACATGGAAATACTACAAAGGTCTTCGCTATACTTACATTTTATTTTGCATGCTTTATACCTTTTCAAAACAAATATAGAAGAATTGTAAATAGCTACTACACCAGGTTGAACTTCCATCCACCCGACCAGCACACCAGAGGATCAGAGCAGATAAATCTGTGTCAGATGGCTACAGGGTCTGAGCCCCCAGCAGCAGGGCTTGGTACTTCAGGGAATACCTGACAAGTACTGAGGGGCCTCTGGTGCACTTTATCATCACGGCATTTAGCAAGGTTCAAAAAAAACCCTGCTCAGACACAACAGGATCATGCTTCAACGAAAGAAGCTATGAAATTTGACAAAACAGCTGTGGGCACCCCTGGATCAAGAAAACACAGGTGCTTAAAATGATGCACTAAGTTTTCACTGTTATACTAGGTGCCTGTTTAAAGGAACCTGATCATAGTCCTTCAAAATCCAGGGCTTGTGAAGGACCTCTGAGAACCCCTTACTGACCACTATGTGGGACAATCTTGGGTTATAAATAGAGGAATAGTTGATAAAAATAATACTGAAATGAAGGATGCCATTACATCAGCATTGTAAACTCAATAAGGAATGTTGCCAGTACTGAAGTATCACCAATTTCTCTGATAAGCAGTTTTTTAAAAAAATACAGAGGTGATTCATGGGAAGGCTTTAGTACATAGTGTTTTTTTCTTTTTAAATGCCTGTTTTTAAGTCAAGCTTCCTGCATTTTTCAAAAGGGAACTGAAGACAACAGTATTAAATATCTATTTCAAGTTACTAAGCTAATATGGGAAGTGTTTTGGTCATATGCTTCAGAAAAAGCAGTCCCCATGATCATTCTCATCACTTCAAAGCACTGGACTGCTTCATAAAGGGCTGTGATTATCACTGGTTGTGCTGTGTCACCCTATATGTAGTGACGTTGCAAGTCAGGTCACCACTTTGACAGTTTGTCCTTCCAACTAGAGTTGGTGTCCTAGCAAGAGACAGTCAATTGCAATTGTCATTTTACTTGTATCAAGGAGACACTAACTGAAAATCAGAATCCTTTATACAAATAAAGCCCTATGAAAATACATGTTTAAAGATTTGAGACTGTCTCCCTTGCGTTTCTAATGGAAGACTTAATTTTGCTCCGCACATCTCCGTTGCTGTCAGTGGAAATACCTTTTGAATTGGAGATTGTTCAGCATATGATTACTGTCCAATCTGCATTAGCTTTATTCATCTTTATCCTCCATTGTTCTCTCCAATCTTTTTGGACTCACAGTATTTGTGTTAATGACATTTTAAAGACACAGTCAACTGACCGAGCCCTCTGAAAGCAGGTTACTAGTTGGTTACGTACCACAAATAACTGTTAAACATCTTGAAGCTAAAAATGAGTCTGACAATTCCTTGCTGACGTAGCAATCAGCATCAACCCAACCAAAAGGAGTAGAGGAAGGTGAGATGGGGACAGAGCAGGATGGAAATAAGGGCAGGACACTGCATACTTTGACAGTCCGTAAACTTTCCAGCATTTTTGCAATTACATCTGAATGAAAAATAAACCAGACATTTTTTTAGTGCTTTCACCATTCTTGTCCATCTCCATCACAGAAGCCGGGAAGAAAAAAAAAAAGGAAACAAGCAAGAAAAATACCACCAAGGACAAAAGAACAAAAACCCATGTGATAAAGTGCAATGACTCATAAACCTAGAAACATTTCATTTAGGAGGATAAAGCTGCCTCTCAGGAAACACAGCACATACTATCTCCAGTATAGCACCATTGTCCTTATTGCTTTTAAAGCATCTTCTGTTTTATTGTGAATTTCTTCTGAAGCTGGAATTTGTTGCAAACTGGGCATTTTTATTTGTTTATTTATTTATTAAGTATTCCTTGATTAAGTGTTTAGAATAAAGTCACAGTGAGATCGCCTTATTCTCTCCACAAATGCCTTCACCCACTGTAAAATTCTAAGTAAGGAAAAGAGAAGCACAATAGAAGGAGGAAGATAAACACACACAAATGTGCTCTGAGTCTAGAGAATTAGGAGAAGCAACATGCTTATTAGACCAAATCTCTTTTGGGTTGTTTGTTTTTGTTTTTGTTTTGGTTTGTTTTTAAATTAATAAAATTGCTCCAATGTTCACCTTCATGGAGCTGAACTGGATCCCAGTTCTTAGAGTAGCGACTGCATCTCAATAGCCTTGTCTGAACATAGAGGAGTTGCTTGAGTCAAAGAAGTCACAAATGTCAGTAAGACCTTTCACTACAACACTGTCATTAACTGTTCTCCAGTTCATAGAACCTGTCTTTTTTTTTTTTTCTGCCAACACATCAGTAAAATGGGAGAGGTGAGGTCTTCAACAAGACAATTATTTCAAAAGGTGACACCTCTTTTTGTTAAAATAAATCAAGCCAGTAATTCTCTTCCAAGATTTTGGGTCATGGCAAGATATCTCTTTTATACTTTTAAAAAGAGCCAATCTAAATACAATACTAAAGAAAAAAAGAAATAACAAGGTATGTTTAACTAAACTATTAAATAAGTAGTTACATTGTTTTATATTTATATATTTATATTTATTTATATACAGGACCTCCTGTAAGTAATATATATTTTGGAATATTCAAGGATAAAGGTAGCATTGGATTTTATTCAGAATACCTCTTCTTTTCCTAAAACAGTTTTGTTTGTTTTCCCAGCACTGCTGAGGCTTTGTAATGTAAACTTTTTAACCAAATTATTATAAAACTTCCTTTTTTTCCTTAGACATGTCTATCAGCCCTGGGGAAACCACCAAATATTACGGTTTTACTTCAGCAAAGTGATTCAGGCATGGGTTTATGTCCTTTTGAGTTGTTGAATTAGACCTTTCATCTTATCGTAACACAGTCAACAAGCTAGGAAAGCCAGTGAAGTATGTGATCCCTCAAGACCTGGCTTGAGTTTTGCCACAGCTTTAATTGTAACAAAAAATCTGCCTAGTATCCAGTTTCTCACTTTCAAGTACAAGAACTTCAACAGGTAGATAAATCAAAATATCTACACTCAGTGGAAATCAGATATCACCTCACTTAATATTTGGCCTCATTCAACAGTATGTAATGAAGTTCAAAGCCAGGAATATATGCAATAAAATTTCCACAGAAATCATGGTTTAATCCCAGTCAGCAACTAAGCACCACACAGCCACGTGCGCACTCCCACCCAGCAGGATGAGAAGAGAATTGGAAGGCTAAAAGAGAGGAAACTTGTGGGTTGAGATAAGAACAGTTTAATAATTGAAATATAATAATAATAATGATGATGGTGTAATGAATAACAAAAAAAAACAAAAAAGAAAAAAAGAAAAAAGCAAGAGAAATAAAACCCAAGAGAGACAAGTGATGTAAATGAAAACCCAATGCTCACCACCAACTGGCCAATGCTCAGCCAGTCCCCAAGCACCAGCCCCCAGGCAACTGTCCCCCTACGTTATATGCTGAGCATGATGCCATATGGTCTGGAATATCCTTTGGATCAGCTGTGGCCAGCATTCCTGGCTGTGTCCCTTCTCAACTTCTTGTGCTCCCCCAGCCTACTTGCTGGTGGGGTGGGGTGAGAAGCAGAAAAGGCCTTGGCTCTGGGTCAGCGCTGCCCAGCAGTAATGAAAACATCTCTGTGTTTTCAGCACTGTTTCCAGCACAAATCCAAAAGATAGCCCCATACTAGATACTATGAAGAAAATTAACTCCACCCTAGCCAAAACCAGCACATTCTCCACTCCTTATTCTGTACCTTTTCTGTCATACCCAGGTCCCACACTATCCAATACATTCTCATTACTCACTACCACCCTTCCCATCCTTTGATGTAATACACAGACATCATTCCCTTAGTCTATGGACCACCCCTGAGAAGTGTCCATACAATCTCCACAAAATGTCCACTGAGTTCATTTAGTCCATGATTTTGGGCTCCATCTGTTATGGTGGTCACTCAGGATGGGAAAGGTGGTGGGTTACATGGAGTTACTGGGCACCAAAACCAGTTCAGGTCGGGCCACTGCTGCACGTGCACAGTTTCTTGTAAGGCTTTGTTCTCCATTGGTTCAGGTGATTGCTGCTACAGTAATTCCTGTAACATGCAACCCAAATCATGGGTTACAACAATTTAAAGTATTTCCATTATAGTCTCCGCCCCTGGTCCCCTTGGCCCAGGTTACAGGGTGGACCATTGCAATGAACTCCTCCCCTTGCTCCTAGCCTGGCTAGCAACAAGAGGGTCCTGCTGTAGTAATCCAGGTCCTTGAGCAAAAACAGCCCCATGAATAGGTTTACCCTTTCCTGAGGAAGGAATACCCCTGGCTGTTTTTCCCAACAAGTTCCTTATATGTACTACAGAGATCTTATCTCCTCCCACAGTGTGCAGGGATTTTGATTCAGTGGGGCCATGTCAGCAGACAGATCCTCTAGTGTTAACTAGCCAAGTGGCTTCTGCTAAATGTGTATCCCAATGTCTGATTGTTTGAATGTCCCGTTGCTCTCAGCGTAGTGTTTAACAGTCCATTGTACTGCTCAGTTTTCCCTGAGGCTGGTGCACGACAGGGGATCTCATTGGCCCAAATGTTTATGAGTTTTTTCCAGAAATGAGTCCCATTTTCTGATCTGGTTCTTTCAGGGGTGCTGTGTCACCATAAAACTTGCTTTTCAAGGCCCAAGATGATGGTACCTTGGGCCGTGGCACGGATCACAGAGTATGTTTTCAACCATCCAGTAGTCACTACCATCACTGTAAGCCCACACTGCTTGCCATGGCAGGTCTGTGCAGTGTGATATAACCAATCTGCCAGAGCTCCCACTTATTCATATTTCAGCCATCATCCTCTATAGCGAAAAGGCTTTAGCCACTTCGCTTGTTTGGTTACGGTTCATGTTTGATGTTCGTGGATAACCTGTGCAATGGCATCAATAGCCAATTCCACTCCTCAATCACAAGCCCATTTATACATTGCATCTGTTCCTAAATGTCCCGATGTGTCATGGGCCCATCAAGCTATAAATAGGTCACCCTTATGTTCCCAGTCCAGACCCACCTGTGCCACTTCAGTTCTAGCAGCCTGGCTCACTTGCTCATTGTCTTTATGTTCTTCAGTGGCATGACTCCTGGGTATGTGAGCATCTATGTGGCATACTTTTACAACCAGGTTCTCTACTCAAGCAGCAAAATCTTGCCATAATTCAGCAGCCCAGGTGGGTTTATCTCTGTGATGCCAGTTGGTCTGCTTCCATTGCTGCAGCCACCCCCACAGAGCATTTGCCACCCCCATCCACGAGTCAGGATAAAGTACTGGCCTCTTCTCATTCAGCAACATCTAAAGCCAGCTGGATGGCTTTCACCTCTGCAGACTGACTTGATTCACCTTGTCCTGCACTTTCTGTGACTTGTCATGTAGGACTCCACAAAGCAGCTTTCCACCTTCGATATTTTCCCACAGTATGACAGGATCCATCTGTAAATAGGGCATATTTGCATTTTCTGGTAATTTATTATATGGATGGGTCTCTGGCACAAGTCGCCTTATCTAGTGACACTCCAAAATTTTGGCCCTCTGGCTAGTCCATGGTCACTTCCAGATTCCCAGGCAGTCAGGGTTTCCAATATGAGCCCATTTTGTTATCAGTGCAACCTATCTACACCATGTGACATCAGTTGCATGATGCATAGAGTGGAACCTCCCTTTCAATATCCAGCTGAGTACAGGCAATCCAGGTGCCAAAAGGAGCTCTACTTCAGTACCAACCCCTTCTGAAATGGCTCAGATTCCTTCATATGCTGCTAATATTTCTTCCATATCAGGAGTGAAAGGGCCTTCAGATCCCCTATGTCCCCAGCCCCAAAACCCTAGAAGTTAACTTCGAGTCTTTCCAGGTGCTTTTTGTCTGGAGGATCTGCCTTTTTGCCCGAGGCTCCAGGTGGGGCTCTTATCCCAGGCTGAGATGTAAGGCATGTTTTCACATCTCATTTTGTCTGGACCAGCCCAAGTGCTACTGCATGATCTCCTGTGTAACTTGTTCAAAGCTTGCTGCTGCTGCTCAGGGTGCCGTTGAAAGTAGTTCTTCCAAGTCGCTCAATAGAGAGAGCTTATGATTAGACTGAAAGTTGGAACATACATTCTCCAAAAACCCACAACACCTAAGAAAGCTGTGTTTCTTTTTTGTTAGTTGGTGGAAACTTGGCTGTTATTTTATTGATCACATGCACTGGGACATGACAAATCTTGCTATTTTACTCCTAAAAACTGAATTCCCTGTGCAGGTTCTTTGACCTCACTTTGGTTTATAGCAAAAGCAGCTTTCAAAAGAATCTGGATTATCCTTCTCCCCTTCTCAAATACTTCCTCTGCTGCACAGTGATGTCATCAATATACTGCAGGTGTTCAGGAGCTTCACCTTGTTCCAGTGCAGTCTGTATCAATCCATGAAAAAAGATAGGACTGTTTTTCCACCCTTGGGGATGTCAAATCTAGGTTTAAGGGAGACCTCTCCATGTGAAAGCAAACTGTGGCCTGCATTCTGCTGCCAAATGGATCAAGAACATCAAGTTGGAGATATCAATTGTTGCATACCATTTGGCAGCCTTTAACTCCGGTTCATATTGGAGATCTAGCATGTCTGGCATGGCAGCATCCAGTGGTGGTGTAACTTCGTTCAGGCCTTAATAGTCCACTGTAAGACTCCACTCCATGAGATTTTTGAACTGCCCATATGGGACTGTTAAAGGGTGAATGAATCTTACTGATCACTCCTTGACTCTCCAGTCAACATATTAACTTATGGATAGGAACCAGAGGATCTCGACTGGTGCAATATTATCACCACTGCACTGTCATGGTAGCAATTGACACCTGCTGTTCTTTAACCCGCAGCAACCCCACCACAAACATCATCTGCGAGACCAGAAAAGCTAGACAGCTGTTTAATCTTCTCCATACTCAAGGCAGTTATGCCTGAAGCCCACCAGTACCCTTTTGGGTCTTTTAAATACCCTCTTCTCAGGTAGTATATGCCAAGGATGCATGCAGCCTCCGGACCAGTCACAATAGGATGCTTTTGCCACTCATTCCCAGATAGGCTTACCTCAGCCTGCAACACAGACAGCTCTCAGGATCCTCCTGTCACTCCAGAAATACAGATGGATTCTGCCCCTTTGTAATCTGCTGGCACTGGAGTACACTGTGCACCGGTGTCCACTAAAGCTTTATACTGCCATGAGGCTGATGTGCCAGGTGATTGAATCCACACAGTCCAGTAAACACAGCTGTCCCTTTCCTCCACCTGACTCAAGGCTGGGCCTCTCTATTCCTCTCCAGAGTCTTCATTATTGCGTTTCTTTAACTGCAAAACAGATGTCCTTTTGTCAGAGTCAAAGGTACAGTCAGGCCTTTTACTCTGCTCAACAGACACTGGAGCAGTAATTTTCCTGGGTGGATGCTTTTTGGTTGTTGTTTTTCCTTGCAGTTCCTGTACCCAGGCTTCTAGTTCCCAGGTAGATTCACCATCCCACTTCCTCATGTCCTCCCCTTGGTCACGCAGTAAGAACCACAGGGTTGCACATGGTGTTGCACCACTGGTACCCTTTCCCTTGAACAGAAAAAGGCTGACTCTTCTAACAGTTGAGGCCTTGGCTGGAGTGTGTGAGGAAGATCTAGCCTTCTCAGCTTGCTCAACCATTGTTTGGGTCAGTCTGTCCACAACACAGACACAGGCATGGATGAAATTATATTATCTTCGTATTCTTGGAGTTGTCTGACCACTTCATCTATAGTTGGTGCCTCTGTGTTTTTCCAGCTCATTATTGCTAGGGTGTGGGTGTATGATGCCGATGCATTTCATACAAAATTTCACCATATGGACCATATGCACTGGATATCATCCAGGTCGTTGGATGCCAGGTTGTTATAGATCACCTCCAACATGGCTAATTCCCTCTGATACTGATTACCTCCCTCAGTGTTGGTCCATTTGCATCAGGAATTTGCAGCTTCTTCCTTAAAGGAATACCTGTCCTTCACACTTGACAAGAGTCACCACCAAAGACTAAGGCTTCCTGCCTTTTTTCCAATTCTTCTGTCAGTAGCTTTAGCCTTAGCAAGGGTTCCTAGCCACCGAGTTTCCCTACCCTCTAATTCCTGGCCATGGGCCCCAATATCGCAACACTGGAGTAACCAGCTGAGGATTAGCTCACCTGGTTATGGGCTAGTATCTTTGAATGCATGTCGCAGCTCACTTAGGGATAGGGATCAGGTGGTTCTGTCTCATTTATGCATTCAGTCTTTTCCTCCTCCTGTTCTTCTGACTGCTCTGCTGCAGAAATAGGCTGCATCTTCTGATTCTTTCTCCTGATCCTTCTTAGAAGAAGCTTCATCCCTTACTAAACAACCTGACTTCTGCTTCTATTGTTTCTTTTTAGCTATAGCGGTGACTGATACAGTGCCTGGTTTAGTGACAGTGTCTCTTGGTTTGTTTTCCCTCTCTTGTCCCTGAGGGTGCTGTATAATATCAAACAGTGTTTGGTAGATACTGGCCAGGGCCCAGCACAGTGCAGTAAGTTGTGCCTCTTTGGAACAGTCATGGCATTTTTTCAAACTTTCTATCACTTCATCAGGATCCTGTAGTTGTTTTGGAGTGAAGTTCCAGACCATCAGAGGTGAGTCCTCTAGATACCTGCGTATATTCTCCCACATGCCATGCCACCCATGACCATACTTTTGCAGAGCCTGTGTCATACTCCTAAGTTGCTGATTAAGCTTAGACAAAACTGAAGCAATATTATAAGAAATACCAATAGAATTATTTTAACTACCCAAGGATGTTCAAAACACTGAAAAGTTATTGTTACAAGGGAGAAAAATAGCACAGAAGGCAGTGAAGGTGCTATTCTGCATTTCCTCAACAAAAAATCTCTCAGAGGAAGAAGTATAATTTTAATTGTCTCCATGAGATGGTACCTGAAGTACAATAATAACTTCAGGACAGAGCCCAAATACCAGATTAAGCTCAAGGTCAGTATTTTAGTAACAAATCTCCCAAGCAAAATATCACTAATCACTACAGAGCACAGCAAACTGGAAAAACCAACAACAATCTTTAACAGGTACAGCAAAGAAAAAGAGCATGGTGCAGATCAGATAAACTAATATTGAGAACAGATGAATCAATATCATGACCCTTCTAATAAATCCCTTCTAATATGCTGTGCTCAATCTGTTATTATCTCAAACCCTTTGAATCCTATGTTGGGCACCAAAAAAGACTGTCATGGTTTAACCCCAGCTGCCAACTAGGCAACACACAGCTGCTCACTCACTCCTGCCTAGCAAGATGAGGGGAAGAGACTTAGAAGGGTAAAGTGAGAAAACTCATGGGTTGAGATAAGACCCGTTTAATAATTGAAATATATTTGTAATGATGATGATGATGATGATGATGTAAGGAAAATAACAAAAAAAAAAAAAAAAAAAAAAAAAAGGAGAGAGAAATAAAACCCAAGAAAGACAAGTGATGCAAATGAAAAACAAATGCTCACCACCAACTGACCAATGCGCAGCCAGACCCCGAGCAGCGGCCCCCAGCCAACTGTACCCATAGTTTATATGCTGAGCATGATGTCATATGGTCTGGAATATCCCTTGGGTCAGTTGGGGTCAGCTGTCCCGGCTGTGTTCCCTCCCTATTTCTTATGCACCCCCAGCTTCCTTGCTGGTAGAATGGTGTGAGAAGCGGAAAAGGCCTTGGCTATGTGTAAGCTGCTCAGCAATAATGAAAACATCTCTGTATTATCAACACTGTTTCCAGAACAAATCCAAAACACAGCCAATACCAGCTACTATGAAGAAAATTAACTCTATCGCAATGAAAACCAGCACAATAGACAATGCAGATACACAACTATGCTTGAATGTGATGATCTTATCGCTCTTTTCCAACCTAAACAATTTGATGATTCTGTGATTTAGAACTCATCCAGAAAGCTTGGTAGTTTATTTCCTAAATGCACTTACAAAATCCACAACTTTCAGGGTCACTGCTTGTTTGTGATTTTTCTGTTTGTTTTCATATGTATTACCATTTAAGACTTCAGTCTCAAGTCTTCTTCAGTAATCATGTTATTCTTAGCCAAGAGAAACCTTCTAATGCTCTGTTTAGTCATGGAGGTATCAGGGATTACTCTGTAAAATACCCAATCTTTACAACCACCTAATTTATCCAGTATAGTTTATAGTATGAGATAGTATCACAGCACAAGAGAGCAATAATCCCTTGCAGCTATTTTACTAAGGTTTTTAGGTTTCCAGTCTGTTGTAAACCTCTGGATTTTTTTCTTTAATATGCAAGCCAAAGTAAAGACTTGTGATACAGGTGAAAACACATGCAAGGCACATGGTCCTATTCAATCATATCTATTAAACATGGGGTTTTTTTCCACTGCATAAGCATTTATCCTAGTTTAAAATGTTAAAGACTGATTTGTTTTTTATATTCTAAAGAGCTAACTCAGTTTGGATACAAGCCCTGAAAATAATCTTTCAATATTAAAAATAAAAAAGTTTGCTGTTTAATATTCTCAGGAAAATCAATATCCACAAGTTTTTCAGATGCATTAGACATATGTTCATAAAGAGTGCAACACCATGAATCACTGTTCCCAAGGTTCGTTGATTGCTGCCATCAAAATGTTATGAGACACAGAAGACAAATAATAAATGATCCTTTAAAAAAATTACTCATAACCCAAAGAGTATTCAGAGTGAAGCAAACAAGAAAGAAGCTGATTTATATTATGCAAATTTTTTTCACTTGCAAACTCCACTGTGCTTTGTGTTTCGCCAGCACAACTGGAATTTACAAAATACCAGTGGTGCCTAGTTCACTAGAGGTAGATACCCATTCAACCTGCAGCAACAAAGTTAATGTTATAAGTAAAACTACTTGCACCTCACAGCTGAGAACCTTCACTCTAGATCAAAAGATTCAAATATACGGCCCACAGAGTCCTGGGTGAAATCAGAGTGTACCTAAGGGATCCAAAGAAAGTCACCTAGGAAAACAAGTCCACAACTTCAATTCCTCTCAATTCTGTTCGTGGGACCAATCTACACTGGAGAATTTGCACAAGTAACCAAAACCAAGAAGGCTGAGAAGCGATAGCCTAGATTATACCCTTCATCAAGGGTATTTAAATGGAGGGATAAATCTACTAGGGAAAAACCAAAAAAAACCCCAGGTTGTGCCAGAGGATTTGTAGGGCATATCTGAACGAGGGCCAGGGTAAATGTCAGGTGCCAGTAGGCTGTTCTTATGAGATATAAAGCCTCTGAGTTATTAGGCAGGATTAAATGTGAACACAGCTGTGCAAATTTAGGTCAGATCACTTGAAAAAAAGAATGAAGAGCAACCTCAATTTGTCCTCTGTTAGCACATGCCTGCCAGGACACAAGTTCTGAGTTCAGCTCAGCCCAGACCACTACCTGCTTACACCAGTTAATAATAACTTGCTGTTGGTATTGTGCATGAAATGAAACAGCAGGGAAAATTCACACAGAAGAGGAAGGAGATCAAAACAGAAGAAAAAGGAGATAATACAAACTTTCACCTGGACTAGCTTCCCACTGCTACATAATCCTCTCTTCTTCACGCCTTCCTTCCCTCTTCCTTCCCCAACTTGTATTTCTTCTTTATGACCTTCAAAAGAAAAAAGAGGTTTAAAATTTTATGCACAACTGAGAGCTAAACCTCCAATCTCCAAAGAACATCATCATCTTCAATCTTCAGCAGTTTTTGTGTCTTATTTCCACTCTTCAGCTGAATCTTTTTTTCTCATATTCCTATTGTCAGTCTTAGAAACACAAAATATATCAAAAAGCAGCAAGTTATTTAAAGCCTGTTTAGGACACTCGGACAGGTTTATCCATCGTACTCACATTTGACTGTACTCTCCAATAAAATGAGCTATATTCTTCTCAGTCTAGGCTTTTTTGTTGGTTTCATACAGGAAGTTAGAGCTCTTTAGGACATGAACCATGTATTATTTTCCTGTACTCATGAAAAAGCCCTGCAATATTTATTTAGTTAGTTAGTTATTTTTACGTTCTGCTCAAGTTCATACCTGACTGATCTCCAAACTGCATGGACATAGGTCTATACTAAGTCCTTGGGAGTATCTCAGGATGCCTGACCTCATTCAAATAGTTAGCAACACCTAGAGATCTGTTCTGTCTGTCTTCTGAATGGGCCACATCTGGACATGACAACAGGCTGACCAAGATCTTCCTTGGAAAGATTCCAGCATCAGGTGCTGTAGGGCTGGAAAGGAGATGTAAGAAGGTGGATGAGATGCATCCTCTCATAAGAGATATGTGGCTGCCTGATGCACGAGTAAAGGAGCTATCTGCTTTTGAGCACACACTGTCATGTCAATAGGTACATCACCAGCGAATCCAACTAGGTAACAGAGGGACTTGAACACCACTATGACACTACTAACCTGTGACAGCTAAAACAGAAAGGCTAATGGATTATATGTTTTTTCACACTGGTCTTACTGCATTTCTATTTCTGGTCATGAAAAATTGCAAGGCACTGTCTAACTGCTCTGTAAACTCAGCTGTCCTTGTCAGATTTAAAATGCTTATATTGCATTTTGCCTCATCAAATTCACTACAGAGTGAATTTGGACAGGTTATAGTTTCCTTCAGGTGTTCCGAGGACATTCTAAGCACACAGTTTACATTAATCGCACCGATTATCATTTTTTGTGAAAAATTTAAAGCACAGACCCTTGCCCATGAGATTCATCTCAATAACTAGAAATGTCTTCATATGTATGAGGTGACACTGTAGTCAATAGACATCTAGCAGATACACTAAACTAAACAAGATTCATGTGACCATTGACACCTACTTCTGTGCTGACTACCAAGGGAGCTGAAGGTACCTTGCTCAGGTGTAGACACAAAAGCCAAGTCCACGTGTACTTAGATGAATATAACTTATAGCAAAACTGCACATATAAACAGGATTTTGAATGTGTCTGCAGAATCACACATGAAAAGGGTGACAGAGGCAGAGTACATGTGTCTACATGTACTATTGCCTTGTAAGTGTTTAAAAAGAATAAAGGAAAAACCCAAGCAAATCTTCAAAACAATGATACAACATTTTGCCCTTTTTTGCCCTAAAACATTTTGCCTTTTATGATAGAGTTGTAGACATCTAGCTGGAATCAACAGTCAGAGAGTCACTGGATCAAAAGGTGTTCAGCACTTAGAAGACAGGAAATGCCAGAGATGGTGTTGGCCAGAGTCCATTCTCTACTTAAAGCACACGCATCTTGTTATGATCAGACACTGACCTACAAAACCACTTCTCCTCTTGCGGTGTCCAGGACAGAAAAGTTGTGGGAGTTAATCTGGACTTTTTAGAAGAGGTTTTTCCCTTTTTCAGATTTCAGAAGATGTATTATAAAGGACATAATGGATCCCAGGAAAAAAATAGAGGACTCTGCTGGTTCAAGAAAATACATGCACGTTTAGCAAGTCAGGTTCTCTGACGCTTTGATCACTTGACCAAGTTTTGAGCAAGTTAAATTCTCTTAACACAGCCCTTTTTATTTAATAAAATTCTCTGAAATTGCTAACAAAGTAAACATTGTCAGCAGCTGCATTAAGGCTTATTGTGGAATCAGTGAAGCTACTGATGCTTGTAAGGAGCTGTTGAATTGTGTGTTTGCAGTGCTGGGCCAAAAGAGAACAGCACAGCAAGCAATGTCATACTCTCACACATAAGCAAAACAAGAGCTCAGAGCACTGAAAGCTTGACAAGCAGTTGTGGGCTCAATTATTATCATCAAAAATACTCACAGGCTGGAACAGTGCGGGAAGAAGGTAAGGATGTTGGTGAGAGAACTTGGCAGAGAGAGACATTCAGCATCAGCAGAACTAGGGTCTTGGTACTACTTGAAGAGGGAATATTTGCAATACTGAAATTAATACAGCATGATGTTTTACTTTCAGGCTCACAAAAAAATTAATGAAAACAGAGGGGTCTTATAGCCAAACTCAGCTGTAAAATATTTAACAAATTGCAGGCAAACTTTGAAACAGATGTGTATTCCAAGGGCATTGACGACTGTAGAAAGTAAAGAATCTGTAGACCATTTTCAATCATGATGGCTCTTTGGACAGGCAGTAACTATTAAACTGGAATGTGGTAACAGAGGAACAGGTGCTGTTTAGAGCAGCATGATTTAAATATAGGCAATAAAATATGCAGAGCCATAATCAGAATGTTGACTTTTTTAAGTGCTTGGGGCCATGTTGATATAAATAACTGCACCAGGTTTTTCTGTAGAGCAAGACCTAAATTAAATGGTTTACAAACAGAGGAAAAGGCTGACTTATTTGTCATGGCATGCTTGATCTGTAACAAAAAAAGAAAGGGCCAAGTGACTGCTAGACATGGAGCCAACACAACAGGGCCTGAGGTACAGTTGCTGAATAAAATGAGGCTAGCAGAGTCTATCAAAACAACAGGAAAAATATTTATTCCTCAAATTCAGTCCAGCATCTTGGTAAACTTCACCAGAAGTATGGCTTTGCACAGCTAGAAAATTTGCCTCACAGAAGGGCTGAAATTTTTCCTGGAGGCCTTGGTTCTTCTCAGAACAACTGTCCCTCAAGCTTTGCCTGACAAACCTGTCATGCTGCAGCATGCTGCTCTGTCATCTCATGGAGGTAATGACCCTTCTCAAACGAGTAAGGGCTTGAAGGAGGGATGGTGAACTCTTAAGGTTCAGCTGGACAGGGAGATGGATTTCCCTTTGGAGAGCTGGGGGCAGTGGCAACCTATTACACATCACAAATTGCTGGTTCTCCAAAGCATCTAAGTGTTGGTTTTGGTGTTGTTCTTCCACACTTGAATTGCAAAGCAAACAGCTCCTGAAGAGGAAGGAGATATGCTAACAAGATAAAGATATCCAACTTGGGTCTATTTCCCTGAAATCCTCTTTGCTTGGGCCCAAATACATCCAACCAAGCAAATTTGGGCAACATGGACAAGGAGCTTCCTAGAAAGGCAGCTGCTGAGGCACCAGTACCACCATCCTGCCATGCCACCACCATATCCCTTGAATTCCACTTTCCTAGCAGTGATTAAGGCTGAGCAGGCCTGATGCCCATGGCATTCTGCAGATGTATGTAAACCAGCAATAAACTGCACATTTCTGATGCAGGGAACAGCCTGGCAGAGCAGCACGGTATGCACAGCAGGAAAACCCTGTCTTTCTGCAGCTGTTTTGCAGCCTGTAATGAACTTCGTACTACCATAATTTACACTGGCACCAGGGCCCAAACAGGCTGGTTTAAGGCAAGCAGGGTACCTATACACTGGAGTTACAGAGACCACTGTTTGGACATAGCTCTTCATTTGTGAGGTCTAAGCAGATGGCAGCAAGAGAGGAGATGCTTCTTGCCAAAATCAGAACGGTGTTGCTAACAGCTCTGCCGCCAGGAAAGAATCACGGGATGAGGCATGGGCAACAGAGAGGCCTTCCCCTTTCAGTGGGGCTTCTGAGGCCATGCTGCTTTCTAACAGGGTTTATACTGCACTCGTGGTTGGCTCCTCCCAGAGACCATAGCTGTTATTCTGCCATTGTAAGCACAGACCGAGAGCTGAAATCTTATGAGCAGTGTCCTCCTCCATGGTCTTCGGTGGGGTTAATAATGAAGTAGTGGAAGGAATTCAATTTTGGATCCAAACGGGAGCCTTTTGTGGGAATTGGTCATCTTTACAACTAATGGAAAGGCCTGTTATGTACAAACTTCCTCCTTCCATCGATAACTGAATGCCTTATAAACAAAATGTTGACAACTTTAGTATTTTCTTGGTCTAGGTAAGTGTCTAAGCTCTCTCCTAACTACTCTTTCACAAGACTATGCACAGGACAATCCTGCCAGAAGATGCCAATAGCAGACCTGGAAGATGAAAGCAGCAGAGTTCTGGTAGCCAGAATCAGACTGTGAAGAGGACAAACACTGTAATTTTTTAGAAACTCCAACACCTATATATAAATATTTATACCCATATAGACATAACATGGAAAAAGATTCTAGGAAGCCATCACATAGGAACTCTTTCCAAGGGAAAATATTGCAAATTCAGAAATTATGAAGGAATTCTCCCAGCTACTTGGCTTTCCCACCGTAAAGTCCTGCTTTGTCATTTCAGTATGGACAGAAAGCTTTCTACCACTCTTTCTTGTGTCATTGGAATATTAGATATGCATCCAATAAAAATACACTCTGTGAAGATACTTGGTATCCTTTGATCCAGCTGTATCTTTTCATAAAGTTTCAGAAAAAATACAGATGGAAAGGCATAACACTGCCTGAAAAAAATGAAATTAAAATGTTTCCTGTTAGACCTTTTCATATTTTGTGGGATAATCTTAGCAAAATAAAGCAATGCATCCAACACCGTGTGCTCCCTGTGACCCATCTGCAGCCAGCAAAGGTGTCACTTGCAAAATTTTGCTCCCATTTCACTAAAACAGTGCAGTTCCAGGAACTTGATGAAAATATTTATCACCACAAATAACTTGTACATCACTGCAATTGCACAAGCACACACCAAGATGCTGAGCTAAAAACCAAACCAAACCAACTTCAGGTACTCCAGGCCAGGAATTCAGTAAGAATAAACCACCTAGTCAGAAGCAGAGAGGTTATCTATGAGCAGAGGAAATTTCATCACCCAAGCAGAAACTGGGACAGCATTTTGGATTAAACACTTCTTATTCAAAGCAGAACTCTTCAGCAAACAAGGATGAGAAGCAGCCCAATATTTTATTTTTATGTCAACCTGAGAGACAATACTACTCATATTTCCACTGACACATTGAAATTTATCAGATCAATTGCTCCTTACTAGTTTGAAATAAAGTGTCATCTCAAAAATTATTGACAGTATTTCCTAAGTAACTGAATTCTTTATAGAGGAATAGCCTCCAAATCCTGACCCTGCTAAATTTTTTAGTTTCTCATATTTACATACCTCACAGGAAACATTCAAGATCTCTTAAGAATGAAGACTCAGCTTAGGAGAAGCACTAACAGCTTCTAGAACAAGATGTGACATGACCGTCAGGAACAGATCAAGCATCTATATTAAAACAAGCAGAGGGCTTTTCCTCAGTCTCCAGACAAGAAAGTGAGGTGCATGTGAAATTGAAGTCAAGAGAATGTAGTTAACCATAAAGCTATACACAAAAATAGGCACATCAGTATCTAAATAAATGTCCCTGTCATGTGAACATCCCTGTTCAGAGCAGGCATATTTAGCACTAATGTCTGCTCTGTTCCTGTGGGTATTTCACAGCCTAATTCTTGGTAACAGATTAATCATTCCTGGTGTCCCACAGTCAAATGTTTAACCCCCATTGTTTTTTTTTATTTTTGTATTAGAAATACAGTCAATATGTAGGACATCGGGAGAACTTACAGTGCACTCAGTGTTACATGCAGCTTAACAAAATATGAACAAAACCCAGCAAATTTCTTGGATGTCTTATGATCTCATTTTACTTCTGTTGTAGAGGGTCTAGCTGATCTAAAAATTCTGTATAGCTTTTGTCAGAATCGTAATTTTATTTCCAGATCTTACAATAGCAGTGATGATGGGTCTGCAGGACTGAAACGAGCCTTATGTTTGCATCTCACTCTGAATTTTAGTCACTAGCTTGTTGTGCAAGCAAACATTTCAGATTTGATCTGAAAATCAACAAGATGCAATGAACAGAGCCTCCAAGGTCTTTTTATTGCCTTCTTAGAAACAATGGCTTTTTTGCCTCTCATTTTGACCCCTGCAAATGTTTATATCTATGTAAGATATTTTGGGAAAAGGGCAATTTTTGACATCTTGCAGACTCAAATGTGTAGTCAGAATATCAAACTGCTACTATTTTCACCCATGACACTAGACACACAATTATTAAAGCTCTATTTTCAATAGCATTTAGACACCCATGGAGAAATTCCAGTGCCTAAACATAGATATCTAGTGCCATTTTATACCCCCTAAGGTATAAAATAAGACATCTATTCATAACTGGTAGTTTACCCACGATGTAGGGGAGTCCTGCTGCCTTTTGAAGCGGCAGCTAAATGCCAGATGAGGCATCCTAAAGCCTCTCAAATGGCATCACACACTTATGGTTAGGCAACTGAATCTTTCATATAAAGTCTAGAAACAAATAAAGCCTAGGAAGCCATTGAACTTAGCCTGAAACAGTCACTCAGCTCAACTAATTCAGCCTCTAGTGACTGCAACTCTTTTGGCTGTAATGGAAGCTTAAACACTTGGATCTCTACGTATGGTGTGTGCATTAACAACTAAATGTAGGTGTCTCAATGTGGGAATGCATCTCATCCTCAAACGGAAATTCATCTCACCTATTTTAGGTATATACATTGTCTGTATCTACATATGGGCTGCTTCTAGCAAAGAGAAAAAAAGGAGGTGCCTTTAGGAAGAGATTCCTCTGATCCATTTTTCTACATCCACTTTACACTGAAATGAGTCACACACTTTCTCTCCACAGGTCAGCAGGGGGATCTGGGTGCTTATTTCTGATGCAGACTTCTTAAAAAGAGGTGAGAAATCCCTCTTCTGGAAAAGTGGGTATTGCCCAAGAACAAGTTACCTGCCTCTTCAGAAATACCACTAGACATCCACAGGTATCTTTAGACACCTAAGATGCATTTGAAACCCTAAATTTTTAATTGCTAGATTCCACTGCTCTCCAAAACACAACTTAAAACAATCCCCTTCAAGGACACAGAATTTTCATTTATATACTTAACAGACAAAAATCTATTGCTAGGCATCTAAGTGCAACTTTGACCTACAGACTATACACCTCAAAAAGAAAAATAAATCAAAAGATTTAAAACTGGATCTAAAACTTTGGTGTAGGGACTTTATGGATGAACATCAGACTAATCACCCTCAGTAATTTTAAATGGAAATTTGTTTGTTTATCTTCTTTATATTTTCCCAATTTCTAATGACTCCATGGAGAGGAAAAGTAAGTTTAAATAATAGTAAAAAAGATCCTAGATGCAACAGGAATTATACTGCAAAATTAGGTCCTATCCACTCACACATAAAAGTTCCATTGCCCTTAACCTAGCTCCCAATATAGGGAATTATATTTCCCAGGTAATAAATTTTCCACGGCCATATTGTCTATTTCAAACCAATTTCCAGGTTTGACGCTATAAAATAGCTGCTTTCTTCAGTTCTAAGAAAGAAATTAAATATATGTATGCAGGAGAGCACTTTGGTGCTCCTCTGGGTTAAAGAAATGTGAATTATTGTTACAAAAAAGTAGCAAAGCAACAAGCCACTTCTTCCCCAGGAGTGATGGCCTGTCATTCTGGGCAAGAAAATGTAAAAGCTTATTTTCTCCAGCTGATGTTATCATCATCAACATCAGTTTTCAATGCCTCACAAGATCTTTCTCTTGAAAAAAAAGCTTAAAATCTGAGAAGTGTGATATATCAAGGGGCAAAGCCTCAATAAGTCTTTGTAGTTTTAATCGCTATCTTGAACTTGTTGTATTGAATAAACATTCATCTTGGATTTCTGATTTCATCCTCCTATTAACAGCCAAACAACCATGAAATGTTACTCTCACACAGCACTAAAAATTAGGAAAACAGACAGAACACATGACTATGGCAGGCACATGATTTCATCAGGCCATAAATAGCAAGTTGTGAAAGTTCTCTTCTTCTGTGTTTGAATAAATATCACTATGAAGCAGATGAAGACAGTTGATGCCAGCGATTTACAACTTTTGTCATAAGGAAAATGCAGTCGTGTTTCCATAACGTCCTGATAGTAGAGTCAGAAGGTGTCAAAGCATTTCCTGAGGGTGTGTTTCATGCTTTATGGCAGCTGAGCAACACACAGGCTGCTAGGTAATAAAATCAAGTGTGGGTCAGGATATACATTTCACCTGGTCTAGAATCTCACCCTCATCTTGCAAAGGAGAGTCAGCGTTGGCTTAATTGGAGTCCTGTTTGTAGGAGGACCTAACTCTTTCAGGATGAGCGTGTTTTAGGCTGCTCCAGCACTTTTTACTTTGTGTTTATATGCAGAAACATGCCATCTGTGTGTCTTCTGAGATAAAAATCTTGGCAGCAAAGACAACATCACACACTGAGTAATAGCCCAGTGATTCCTGGAATATACTGATTGCGATAAGAGTAATGATGTTGGGTAAAATTCTGGTTATGCTGGCATCAACACAATAGCTTTGTACCCTGTCTATAAGTATTAATCACCTATTTGGGGCTATCAGAAAAATGAGAAAATAGAAACCACTATATCCATCTTCTTACTCCAAAGTTGCATCTGTGGTCACTGTTAAGACTTTATCAATAGCAACACCATGTGCACTAGAGAGTGCAAAAAGCTATTATTTTAGCGATCTAGATTCTCACACAAATTTGATCTTGAGCATCTGAAACATCAAGTGAACTTTGATACCATATCTGTTAAATTGTAAAGCAGCTTCAGCGTTGCAGAAGCAAAATCTTTGCAGGCTAAGTAACACATTTAACATTGTACACCCTCTGGCACAGTGTAGCCTTTGACGTTTACCCCTCTTTCCAGATGTCTCTCCTTTAGATAGAACAACTTGCAATAACTTCTGTGGGAATTGCTTTTTTTTGTTGTTGTTTTTCAGGATAGTGAAAGAAGCTCATTTCTACTTGCACGGTTAAAGTAAGGATATCCTCAGCCATAAGATGTGATTCTACTGAAATCTCCTCATTGCACATAATATTATTTCATGCACATGCTAAGTCTGAAAAAAAGTCTATGTCTGTAGAAGTAAAAAATAAATTTTGCATCTCATTTATGAAACATTCTAAATTTAGCCATCAATAAAACTTTCTCCAGAAAAGGCCCTACTCCCAGCCAAAGCAGCAAAATGGTGATTTTCAAAAATTTTCCATATGACTACATTACTAAGATCAGGAGATACAAACTACTCTGAAAATTACAAAAAGCGTTCTCACGAATCTGTCAAGCTGAAGGGGTTTGTGGGCTGATACTGTACAAAGAACATTAATTATCAAACAGCATGGAATCTGAACAACATGGTATCTGGTATATTTCTCATCATAGTCAGGTGCTCAGCCAGTGAATATCAGTACAGTTTGACTGAGATCAAGGGGCTTTTTTGCCTACTTATACCAAGGGAGGATGTTTCCCACTATATGTTTAAAATATTTGTCCTTTTCTGTTACTGTATAATAAAACATTATTTCTGCAGCCAAGGCTTCTGAAAAACATGGTGTCTGTGTCAGAGGGATAAAAATATCCCTGACAGAACACTGGATTTCACTTAGAAAGCATCAGATCCACAGTTTGAGCTGGAATTTATTATTGATCCTCTCAGCTCAATGCAAATTTGAAATTGCGCTCTGAAACAAGCAATAGACTTTCCTTAGTCACATCCTTACAGCAGCATTAAGAAAAAAACAGTTCCAAAATTAACCACTGGTTTTTAAAGTATTTTATGGATCCATCATTAGGCATATAGATAAAAAAAAAAAAAGGGCAGGACTCTGTTCTGGATAAGAACTTGTAAAACTTGCATTTTCTTCCTTCTGGTTTGTATTTCTCTGATATGATTGTAATTTGTGTCCTGACAGCACCAGGCTGAGACTGGAGACCCATTTTAATAAGCCCTATAGAGACAGAGTAACAATATGTAATTGACCCTTGGAACTTGACAAAACACTGCTTTAAATCTGAAGCAACCACTTCTGAAGAAAAATCAACATGATTCAAGTTCTCTTCCATCCATACTGCTGTGCCCCTAGAATCTTCTGCAGAAAAATTAAAATGCCAATTTGGTTTTTTTATGGGTTTTTTTAGGTATAAAAAAATGCCCAAATTTCTCAAACATTTTAAATCCAGAATCACAAAATGGCTTAGGTATTTATAGCCCTACTATGCCAAAATTAAGGTCAGGAACCAGTCTTCTCACTGCCCTTCTTCCACCCCGTCCAGTAGGTTATCTGAGTTTTAACCAGCAGAGCTCTCGTGGTACTTGCAATTCTGTATAAGGTCTGACTGACATAATTTTGGCTGGGCTGAGTAGCTTTTTCCCCATTGCCCAGCTGAATGGGACAAGGATTTTCAAAACCTGCATCTTTTCAATGAGTCCCTTGAGTGGCACAGTCCAGAAAGTATCTTCTGGACACAGTTAAAGCCCATGGTAAAGAACAAACTGTACCCCAAATAGAGTACCTAGGAGTGCTTTCACCCTAAACCAAAAATGCTAGTTGCAAAAGTTGTAAAAGGGGAGGGTTTGGAGACTGAAGGAAGCGCCCTAAGGATCAGAGTGGAGATACATGGCTTAAATATAGTCAACATCCACTTACTACTGTATGTCCCCACCTTATGCCTTGCCTGGCAACATTTATATTTAAACTCCTGGATTTGGCTTTGGCAGTTTTAATCTTGATGCTCTAAGCAGTCCTTGCCTGTCACTCTCAGTTTTCCACCAGAAGTCTGCTGGAGCACAGGCTGCAGAAGATACATGTGCTGTGAGTTTCCAACATGCTGCTTTAGCAAGAGATTACTTTCATCAATATTTCATCTAATAAGCTGAACTTTGAAGTTAACTCAGATACCATCCACCCTTACTTTCCTTGGCTGGTGGGGCAAAAACTTCCCATAGAGGGACAGAGGAAACATGAGTATGACAGTGTCCTTAACTTTCAGAAATCTAACTATCTGCCAGGGACCTCATCATCTGAAACTCCATCACTTTAGAAGCCAACAAAATTCCTTACTGGTACTCTTTGTTTTCAAGCGTTCCAAAATTTATTTTAAAAGAAAAACCATAAATGCGGAGACGGTAGGACTTTCCTGGGGAGTATTTTTTTGGCAGCAGGCACAGTTAGCAAGCTGCAGCTGGAATTTTCAGTATTTGAACACCTCATTTATGACACAGTCTTTCTCCGGAATAAGCCTTTTAGTGATGTTACAGCTGTTAAGGTTGTAATTCTACAGAACCAGCACATCACAGACTCTCTCTGAAATCACCAGCTATTTCGGAGGTATAAAAGAACACATTGGATTTCAGCGGGAATTCAGTATGCTAGAAAGCTTGTGAGCAAGCCTGCTTTTTAACAAGCAGGTTTTCAAAGAGGATGCTTTTACAAGGCAAATTTGTGAACTGCTGGCTAAGCAGCCAGGTGCTGGGAGCTGATTCCAGATATAGCAGGTCTTAAAAATTACAACAGCACTGTATAAAAATAAGATGGGAAGAGTATAAACTCTGAAGAGGAGAAAAAATTTTTTCCACTCTTCAAAAAATTTTGGGGCTCTAAAAGCTAAAAAGGATCCCGGGATATGACAGTAGCAAGTGACCACGTGTGTCCTGTTCTGAGCAAACCTATCAATTTATGTATAAAAACTCTGTTATAAAATACTGAATTTCATTAATATTCCTAATAGTATGGAAAATATATCAGTGGCAAAACTTAGTGGTTCTACAAAACCCATCTTATGGGAACTTCAGCAGTTCTTCTTCTCCATATTCCCCGGGAAAGTAAACTTATATTATCATCCTTATTCTATAACTACATGTAGGCAGTGAAATGTTTGCTAACAGCAGATCAGGAAAAAAGTCCTGAACAGAGATGCCATAAGCATATTCATAAATGATTAAACTAAGGGTCCTCTAGTCCTGCAACACATTTTTAGAGACCAAAAGATTCAGAAAAAGCAAGGAACCATCCTCCTTGGCCAGCAGGACAAGGGAAGTGATCATCCATTCCCCATTACTTAGCACTGGTGAGGCCGCACCTTGAATCCTGTGTTCGGTTTTGGGCCCCTCACTGCAAGGAAGACATTAAGGTGCTGGAGCGTGTCCAGAGCAGGGCAACAGAGCTGGTGAAGGGTCTGGAGAACAAGTCTTGTGAGGGGCGGCTGAGGGACCTGGGGATGTTTAGCCTGGAGAAAAGGAGGCTCAGGGGAAACCTCCTCACTCTCTACAACTACCTGAAAGGAGGTTGTGCCGGGACAGGTGTCAGTCTCTTCTACACAGTCCCAAGTTATAGCCAAGGGGGAACAGCCTCAAGTTGTGCCGGGGAGGTTTAGATTGGGTATTAGGAAACATTTCTTCACTGAAAGGCAGTGGAACAGACTGCCCAGGGAAGTAAGTGGTGAAGTCGCCAACCCTGGAGATAAATAAAAGACGTGTAGATGTGGCATTTATGGACATGGTTTAATAGTGGACTTCGCACTGCTGAGTTAATGGTTGGACTTGATGATCTTAAAAGGTCTTTTCCAACCTAAACAATTCTATGATTCTATGAATCCATGATTCCCCTTACAGATTCTTCCAGCCCGCTGCAGTGACACCCTGGATCCCAGGCAGTTCCTGCCCAAGCTGAATACACCGGTCTATTTGCCTCTTTCATTTCAACTATTGTTTGTGATGACTTGTGCCCCACTCTCTACATTTTCAGAAACAAAGACAGAAGTACAAACTATTTAAAGAGACAGAAATATAAACTATTTAAAGTGCATACTCACTGTTGATGGTATATGATATAATGGCACAACAAATTTCTGAGCTTGTTCACTACTAATTTCCTCCTACTTCGTGTCTCTGATTTGCCGTTTTGTTTGCTCTGTAATGAGCTGTTTGGGAGAATTTTTCACTGTCTTTCCAATATCTTTTTGTGCTCTAAGCAACTACTTTAGTTTCATTTAACTGTTGAGGATTTCAGGATTTTTTACTTGGGTACTTTTCCTCATCAACTGACAAAGAAATTCTGCTTCTACAGAAAAGTTCATGTGGGCTTGACTTGATTTTCACTGAAATCAAGGACAGGTTGAATGTTAAACACAGCTTGTGTTTTGATGGTTAGCATGTCAAACCAGGTGTCAGCAGAAGGGAAAATCCTTCTCTTTTATACTACAAGGAAGATGACAAAGCAGCAAATAATACAGCTGGGAAGTTCGTATCAGGAAGAGGATGATACTACAGTGATAACAACAACAATAGCAAAGTATAATCATCTTTTCAAATCTAAAGGTAAGTACCTTTTTAAGAGCCATTTAGTAGCTTATCCTAAAATCCTCAATATCAGCAGGTAGGTCAGCTAATCCAGGGTTGGGGCAAGCCCCCAGGCAAAAAAAAGGAAGGAGAGGAAAAAAAAATAAAAATGAGAGAGAGTAACAGAACTGTAGAGGCACAGCTGCAGGTACATAAGCACACACAGGGACATGCATATCTCTGCTCACAGAGCAAAATGACTTCACCTCTCACCTTATTTGAACTAACAAAAGCAAATCTGATCTAAGAAGCATTCTGCAGTAGGAGTATAAAAATGATAATTGAAAGTTTATTACTTAACGCTTGGCAAAGCTATTTCCCATGGCAATTTGATAAATACCTTGACTTTTCTGCCCGTCATAACCTCAGACGTTTATTGCCTCATTTACTATAACAAACGTTCAGTTATCTTCCAACTACCCAGCTTATATTTAACAGACTGTACGGCGGGAGTCTTGCCACAGCAGAAAAAAGCCAAGAGATGAGACTGGAAGTTCAGGTGGTGGGAGAGACAACAGTTTTCCAGAGAACTATACCCATCTTACACAAGAAAAGTGGCTTAATTTAAGCAGAAATCCTGCTTCAACAGGCTTGGGGAAGCAGAGGGTCCTTTCTGCTGATCAAGTCTCTCCTCAACCTTTCCCAGCTACAGAGAGAGCAGAGGCCCACTTCCCCAAAAGATACCATAGGGCAGCCAAAATAAATCATCATGAGTCAAATCACTTGAACTCTTAAAATGAAGTATTTATTGCTTTATTTACTGCAAGCCAATTCTTTCTTAGGCAAGGTAATCTTAGACAGCAGGGCTTTGCTATCAAAAAAGAATTAGGGGGTGCAGGCGGGACACAAATCCTGTATCAAAGTGGATTGTAAGCCTCCACAACAGTGGGGGTTTTTTGGCCAAAAGGATAAACAGAACTCTTGTGGCAACTCGTTGCACATCTTTCCTTTGGTTAATGCAGGCTGACACTGCTGCCAGTTTGAGCTCTCTCTGCTGCGATGAATTCATTGCTTGGAGGCACAGGGCGATGGCGAACACTGCTGTGGTGGAGCAGGACAGGGTTCTCCTCGCTGAGGAGCATTGGTGCAAGCTTGTCCCTAGCCAGCAATGCAAAATACGTACTACAATGCTGAGGGTATTTTGGAGAAGAGATGGAAAGATATTCTTATGCTCACTTGATCACAATGGGGAAGACACTGCCATCAGAGGACAGATCCGGCTTCAGTGAGGTTGGATATCTCACTCATTGCAACTCAGTCCAATTGCCAGGTATTTGTGATCACCAGGTATATGTACTATCTGCAAGGCAAGACATAACCTGCTTCCTTCGCAGAGTATGCATGCAGGTAGTGATTATGAGGCAAACTGTCCCCAAGTCATCTCCCAGTGACACTAAGTGACACCCTTGGCACCCATCCAGACAGCACCCACAGATACTGCGTCCTGCACTTCTGGAGAGGTTTCATATTTTGTAAGAAATGAAATGGAACAAACCCCCAAGACAATAAAAAAGAAACTGAAATTTCCAACAGAGAGCAGATAATACTCATGAAAGGTTGGAAAAAATACATGGAAGGTGAGTACAGTGTAAAATGTCAGTCCTGTTGTTTCCTGTGTCTCCTTTGGTGCTTGGGTACTTCCAGCAGCTGAGGAAAGATCAAAAGACCCCAAACAGACGAACGGATTATAATGTCCTATGGAGCCAGTATTAGAAGTTTGTTCTTTGGTCTGCATTTCTCTGATATTATTCTAATTAGCTGTATTATGATGGTGGTGCCTAGAGGCTCAATTATTTCATTTCACCAGGGATGGCTGCTGTATTAATTTTTAAACAGTACGCTTTAAATATTTACTGAAATTGTTAAGAACCTGCAATGAGATGCCAAGAGATGCCAAGACCCTTCTTATCAATAGGAAGGATTCAACTGTTTTTAGCAAAGTTCTGCTTGTTTTATCATTCAGCCAAACCCCAAAACTTAAACAGAAATATTAACGTGTCTTACTTTGTACTAACTCTCCAACCTGAAAGATTTTGTGATATGTTTTTTTCCATTTCATTTACACTTTTAACCTGGAGACGTTTTTTGCAAAAGACTTAATTCTTTGAAGTGATAAATGCCACACCCTGGACTAAGAGAAGGGAAAGGACAAAGACAAAAAAAAAAAAAAAAGAAAGAAAAAAAAAGAAAATGGTGAAAATATGATTTGTTTCAAATATTTGGCTCTTTTCTTGAAATTCCAGATCTCAGATGCAACTGGATATAACAATGTTCATTACATACAGTAATGCTACACAAAGGCAAAACAGGAAAAAAAAAGTTTTCAAACTTTTAAAGGAAAATTATGAAAAACAGAAAATTATTTAATTCTAAAGTTCAAAAACAAGATGACAAAACCCAGAAATGTTTATATACTTCTATGTATATACTTCAATCAAACTTTTGAACATGTGCCCAGAGAAGCTGTGGGATCCCTGTTGGTGGAGATACTGAAAGTTCACCTGGACAAGGCCCCGAGCAACCTGACCTAACTTTGAAGGTAGCTCTGCTTTAAGCAGGGTTTCTGTCTAGGTGACTTACAGAAGTCATCTTACATCAGTCCAATTTTATGTATATAAATGATAAAATATTTTGGAAGACCTTCAGTGAAATTACAAAGCATGGAGTAAATCTTCAGGAAGGAGATATGTTTGGTCAACCCTTCCAGCAGGCCCAAATCTCCTCATCTATTTAGAGATGCAAGCAAAGAAAGCAACAGGTGGAAGCACATGGCTGAATGGGGACCCTGAGCAGCTCCCCCTGGCCACATTGTTCACAGGCTAGATCTTCAGAGATAAAGACTGGATCTGCAATCTGAACCCATGCTGAACTTTAAAGTTTCCTATGGCAGACTTTCAGCGGAACAATCTCGGGAAAGGTTTTTTTTTTCTTCTTTTTTGAGAGGTATGGAATATTAGTTGTTGTTTTGGAGAGAAAAGAAACAACCAATGCCCATTTCTTTTGAAACAGATGATTTTGGCATTGCTGATGTGCTATGTTCCAGTTCTGTTGTTTATTTTTCCCTCTCAAAACAAAATTTCATCACAACCAACACCTTCTTGTAAAATTACTACCTTAGCCTGATAAAAGCAGCATTTTCTGATAGGAATATATTTCATAACAACTTTTTTCCTCCAGCTTGATCTATGATATTTGTTCAGCATATTTGTGGTGGGTTGACCTTGGCTGGACAGCAGGTGCCCACTGAAGCTACTGTATCACTGCCCTCCTCGGCCGGGCAGGGAGAAAATAAGATGGAAATAAGATGGAAAGCTCGTGGGTCAAGAAAAGGACGGGGAGAGAGCACCATGGCAAAACACACTTTACTTTGGGAAAATTAATTTAATTTATCACCAATCAAATTAAGAGTACAATAATGAGAAAATAAAACCTGCATCTTAAAGCTCGTTCCCCCCACCGCTCCCTTCTCCCCAGTCTCAACTCCAGTCCCCGGCTCTCCCCCTCCCCGCAGCGGCGCAGGGCCGCGGCCGGGCTGGGCCAGTCCCGCACACGCTGCCCCCGCCGCTCCTGCCCCTCAGGGGGGGCTCCTCACCCCCTGCCCTGCCCAGCCCGGGGTCCCTCCCGCGGGAGACAGCCCTCCCTGCCCTGCTCCAGCGGGAGCCCTTCCCCCCGCCGCAGCCCTTCCCCCCCTGCCGCAGCGTGTCCCCCCCGCGGGCGCAGCCCCCCCGGCCCAGCCGGCCCCAGCCCCCCCGCCCCCGGGGGCACAGGCCCTGCCCCAGCCCGGCCCCAGCCCGGGCTCCTCCCCGCGGGGCCACAGGCCCTGCCCGGAGCTGCCCCGGCGCCGCTGCCCGCGGGTCACAGCCCCCTGCGGGCACCCCCTGCCCCGGGGGGGGCCCTGCCCGGGCTGCGGGGGGGGAGCTGCTCCCCCGGGGGCTCCGCGGGCCGGGGGCGCCGCGGGCTGGGGGGGAATCTCTGCTCCGGGCCGGGAGCGGCTCCGGCCCCTCCGGCGCTGCCCGGGGGCTGCAGGGCCGCGGCTCCCACACAGCTCGCTCCTCTCCCGCTGCAAGTTGCTGTGCGGGTTGTTCCCGCTTCTTCAATACGTTCTCTCAGAGGCGCTGCCGCCGGCGCTGATGGGCTCGGCCTGGGCCGCCGGCGGGGCCGTCCTGCAGCCGGCTGCGTCGGCTCCGTCGGACACGGGGGAAGCTTCGGCACCTTCTCACAGAAGCCACCCCTGTAGCCCACCACCACCAAAACCTTGCCATGCAAAACCCTGTCCAGCACATGCCTAACAAAGGCGTCACTCAAAGCACCCCAGATTTACACGGAAGGCAGGTTAGATCCTTAATGTCAAAGTTCTGCCCTCTCGTTCTGCAATAAGGAAGGAACTTCTCTACAACAATATTCTCTGCCCACTGAGAAATCTGCATAAATTACCCGGGATCACCTTGTATATGAGACGTGAGTTGATTACATCAGCCAAAATATTTAGCTTAGATGACAATGGGCATAAGTTGCAGCAAAGGCAATTATGATCAGAGGTAAGGGAAATATTTTTTACTCTGCGGGTGGTTGCACACTGGGAATTGGCCCAGAAAGGTGATGGAATATGCACTGCCAGAGATATTTAAAACTCAGTAGGACATGGCCCTGTGCAACCTGGCATACCTTCAGAGGCACTCCTGCTTTGGGCAGGGGCTGTCCCAGATCATCTCCAGAGTTCCATTCCAACCCAAATTAGTGTTTATTAATATGACCAAGCTTTGCAGTCCTTTGCAGCCGTGCCATGCTGACAGACAGCTTAATCTAATCATGATGCCTGTTTAAGCTGACTGTAAATCTGCAGCATAAGGATGATCCCCCCCCAAGAAGCACAGCTAAATCAGGGCATTTAAGACTACACATCTGTGTTGTTACAACAGGAAGGATAAAAGGGGAGGGGGGTAGCATGAAGGGTCATATTTGCAGAAATATGTGGAGAAATGTCTTCAACTGTAGAGAAACTATCAACTGTAGAGAAAGACATCAACAGAGCTATCGTAGCCCTTCCTTCAGGAGCAAGAATATTTCAGAGCAAAAATTAAATGCATAACTCAGCAGTCGTAACTGTAAGAAAAAAACCCTTAAAGTGTTATACAACAGCTATCGGGTCCACCTCCCTGATGTCCTTTCCTTGTACCTCAGGACTCTGCCACGTCAAGATTACAACCTGAGAACAATCAAACAAGATGGGCTGTAGGTACTATCTCAAGAGAGAAGTAGGTGGAAGCTCTGCAGCTCTCTGAGCTTTCATTGCAGGCCCGTGGCAAACACCTACACAGAGTTGCTCATGGCTGTGAGACTCACAGCTTGTACCGACCCACCCAAATCTCTTTTGTGCTTCACAATCCTGCAGGCCTGGCTGCAGAAGGGTAAATGAAGCAGTGCACGCACGGTGAGCAGAGGGAAGAGAAGGAGAGGAGTCCAGGATGGAGATGAGCACTGAAGGCTGGTGGTACAATAAGCACAGGGTACTTGGGCCTGGGAGGACCAGGGGTCAAGTTATAAAGGTGATGGATTGGAGGATGCCTAAGCTAAGGTACTCTTCTCTGTCCTTGCCTCGTATTGTCTCTGTCATCTGCGTTACAAAGTTCGGTGTAGGAGCAGGAGTAGAAGAAATGAGACTGAAAGACCTGATGATATTGGTATGAGGCAGACTAGTGAAAAAGACTGTCAGGGTTGCAAACTTAAGTGCATACCTGTGCTCAGACGCCACAACAACATGTGCAGCAATTAGAAGTCAGGCAGGGTCAGCCCTATCTGAAAAGCTTCTTGATAATATTAAATCACTTTCTGCATTTACATTTTGAGCCAAATGTAAAAAATATTGAGAGAAGGTGAAATATGAAAATACTAATAGCTGTCATCTCCTTACTTGGCATAATTTTATTTTAAAATTGTAGGAGAACATTAACTCTGAAATCAAAATAAAGCTTAAATGTGTTAATTGTAAGTATACTGTTTTCTCCACTGCTAACATCTGTAGGCTGGCCTTTGCAACAGAAAGATCAACACCTTTGTCCTGGGTGCTCTCTAATGTTTGTGTTGTAACAGAGATGAACAAGGAGAAGGATTCTAAGGAAGGATGAATGGAAGATGATGTAAGTTTACTGGCTGGATAATCCAAAGATCAACCTAAATGAAAATTTTGTTCCTCTTGTCACCCTATCCTTCCCCACTCTCAATGCATATTAGAATGAATATAAAACATATATCAATATTTTAAAGTATTAGATGAGTATTTTTTTTGTTTTGTCCAGGGCAATTTTACTAAAAGCAAGAGCCTTATTTCATAAAAAAAAAAAAAAAAAAAAAAAAGAGGAGAAGAGGAAATTAAATCAATGTCACTCCTTATCCCAGTGGCTAGGCCACTCCTGAGAAGCAGTATGGATCTTTGTATTCTCCATCTTATCAAACCAGGCTGGGGAGCCCCAAACTTGCTGTCCTCACACACCTATAATGAGGGGGAAATTCTAGGATGGTTCATCCCAGCTTTTGCTCAGTGGATGTGTTCCAACATGCACAAATAATTAAAGACTTGATTAGTCAGAGAAAATTAGTCTTCAGGTGGGGCTAAAGAATTTGGAGATGTATACAAATGTGCACAATTATCTTAAGGGCAAGGGTCATGAGGATGGGGCCAGGCTTGAGTTCCATCTGAATATAAGAAAGAACCTTTTTACCTTGATGGTGACAGAGCCCTGGCACAGGCTGCCCAGAGAGGCTGTCGGGTCTCCTGCTCTGGAGACATTCAAAACCCACCTGGATGCGACTCTGTGCAGCCTGCTCTGGGTGAATCTGCTTTAGCAGGGGGTTGGACTAGATGATCTCCAGAGGTTCTTTCCAACCCAAATCGTTAATGATTCCGTGAAAGGATGCAAGAGACACTAGCTACGACTACACTGTCATTAATGTTTGATTTTTTTAAAATAGGACAATTTAAATAAATCAAGACAGACCCATTCTAAAACTGAAAACCTTCTGCAACACTGACAAACCTGTCTCCTGGGAAATGGGAGATTAATTTCTGCTTCAGGTAGTCTTCTCTAGTCACCAAACCACCCAAACAGAGGATTTAAAATTCCTAAAGTCTCATGGATGGCACTGGAGCTTTGATATTACTTAACTCTAAATGTGAGGGGAGACACCGGGACTACAGCTGCAACAGCACTGCAGGCAAGTCAGAGTTCTGAAGTCTCTCTCTGTGCTCACCTGTCCTTTAAAAAGCTTCTGAACACCTGCAATGTGTGGAAGCCCAGCTAGTCTGGAAAACAGCCCCTATGCCCACAACACAAAGTACATGAAAATGAAGCACTCTGGTATTTTAACATCAGCAAGTCACTGATAATCTATGTAACTAATAATTACCTGAAAAACACCTGTATACAGCCTGCCTGAAAGTCTTCTATTACTGATGTATGCATGCGCCAAGCAAGCAAATGCCTCACCCTTTCAACACCTCATTTAGCTCAATACACTAGCTGCACATCTGCTTTTTCAAATAGCTATTAAATAAATTATATTGTGGTACATCTTTTTTTTTGAAACAATCCACCATTCAGAGCTCACTCCCATCCATTTGTATAATTTCTGTGCCAGGAAGAGATTGAAATACCAATATAGCCATTTTAGGAGCTATTCACTGTTGCTAAGAGGACATCAACACAACTGTTAGCCAGCAGCAGTCACGGAAGGGATTAACGTTTCAATGGATTTTTCTCTAGCTTCATAATCTAAATCGAGGGAACAATAGAAGCTATTTTCTTTTATTGTAAAAATCTCCCGTTAGTAATTCAAAGTCATTTAGGCAGTTGAACTGGCACTTGTTCTAAACACATCCACCAATGAGCTGTTTTAGTACAGTCAGTATATCACCATTACTCTTATTTAGGTAATAAAATATGATCTTCAAAACAGAACACAACCACTCATGTTCATTATAACAGTCATGTAACTACCTGCCTAACAAAGGTGTGATCACATAGACTCTATCATACACAAGACTACTATGTCTGCAGAGGAACGGTATGGTGCATAAATTTCCATTCTGACCTGCACAGGACACATCTTCAAAATTTCATCATGTAAATTTACCTGTTTTATGTATCCCCAGCTGCCAAGGTCATTCAGCAATGCATTTAGATACTGCTCTAAGGAGAACACTCTGCAACTTCAGATTTGTAGAGTATAGGATCTATTCATTTACCTGAGTTGAAAGCATCTGTGGCGTGGTCAGGAGGAAATAATCTTCCCCCAGGATTTTTAAGCATACTGGTGCATTTCTATCAACATTAACGGCTGAACATTGGAGTGCTAAGAGCTTTGGACTGCAGAGCTAAGCACTGAACTTGCCTTTTCTTGCACAAAGCAAACAACATGTGGTTTACTGATACATGAAAGCTTCTCTTTTAATATAGTCATAATCTATGATATAAAAACCTTCTGCTTAGTAAGTTACATTGCACCCTATTTGGGCAGCATTTGTTTAAAAATAGGGATTTTTTTTTAGAAAAGATAAAGGACAGAAATTTATTTATTTTAATAAAATTAGACAGGGATAAAGGAAAAACTGAAAATGCAAAGTGTCATCTGACATGTGGATGATTCCCCCATCTGTGAACTTAGATCTATAATCTGTAGCCACCTATTCAATAATATTAACACTGAGCTGAAGCAGGAGCAACTCAAGTCAGAGAAGGATATGAAGCTGTCAATGGACAAAGTCCCAAAAATCTTATCAGAAAATTAATACAAACAGAATTATAGAGGCATCTTTTTGTTTCCTTGTTCTGAGGTGCTGGGTCTGTTATTGTTTCTTTATTGTGTAATTGCCATCTGAAGGTTTAATAACCATACATTTGGTGTAATGGGGGCAAAAAATTTAAAAAGGAAAGGAAAAAAAGTATTTCCATGGTCAACACCACACCTGAGAAAATTGTTAATTTTGTAGAGTTTGCAATGAAAACATTCCATCTTTTACATCCTATTTAATTTTTTCCTGTTCCTGCATGAAAGACTGAAATAAGCAACCACTTCATTGAATAGAAACTCAAAAGAGTAAAAAGATACGTAAAAAACCCCACCATGATGTGATCATAGAATCATAGGATTGTTTAGGTTGGAAAAGACCTTTAAGATCATCAAGTCCAACCATTAACTCAGCAGTGCGAAGTCCACTATTAAACCATGTCCATAAATGCCACATCTACACGTCTTTTATTTATCTCCAGGGTTGGCGACTTCACCACTTACTTCCCTGGGCAGTCTGTTCCACTGCCTTTCAGTGAAGAAATGTTTCCTAATACCCAATCTAAACCTCCCCGGCACAACTTGAGGCTGTTCCCCCTTGGCTATAACTTGGGACTGTGTAGAAGAGACTGACACCTGTCCCGGCACAACCTCCTTTCAGGTAGTTGTAGAGAGTGAGGAGGTTTCCCCTGAGCCTCCTTTTCTCCAGGCTAAACAACTCTAGGTCCCTCAGCCGCCCCTCACAAGACTTGTTCTCCAGACCCTTCACCAGCTCTGTTGCCCTGCTCTGGACACACTCCAGCACCTTAATGTCTTCCTTGCAGTGAGGGGCCCAAAACTGAACACAGTACTTGAGGTGCAGCCTCACCAGTACAGAGGGACGACCACTGCCCCTGTCCTGCTGGCCACACTGTTTCAGATACAGGCCAGGATGCCATTGGCCTTTCTGGCCACCTGGGCACACTGCTGGCTCATGGTCAGCCGGCTGTCAGCCAGCACCCCCAGGTCCTTTCCCACCAGGCACCTTTCCAGCCACTCTGCCCCAGCCTGTAGCGTTGTGTGGGGTTGTTGTGCCCGAAGTGCAGGAATCAGCACTTCTTGTTGAACCCCATACAACTGGCCTTGGTCCATCGATCCAGCCTGTCCATGTCCCTCTGCAGTGCCTGCCTGCCCTCCAGTAGATCAAAACTTCCCTCTCTCCCATCTCACCTCCATTTGCTGTCATCTGCAAACTTACTGAAGGTTCACTCAATCCCCTCATCAAGACCATTGATAAAGATATTAAACGGGACTGGCCACAGTACGCAGTCCTGGGGAACACCACTTGTGACCAGCCACCAGCTGGACGTAAATCCATTCACAACAGCTCTTTGGGCCTGACCATCCAGCCAGTTTTTGACTGAGCAAACAGTAAGCCCATCTCAGCCATGAGCAGCCAGTTTCTCCAGGAGAATATGGTGGGAAACAGTGTGAAAGGCTTTACTAAAGTTCAGTTAATAAACATCCACAGCCTTTCCCTCATTCATTAAGCGCATCACTTTGTCCTAGAAGGAGATCACAATAGTCAAGCAGGACCTGCCTTTCATAAACCCATGCTGGCTGGGCCTGATCACCTGCTGGTCCTGTACATGCCATGTGATGGCACTCACTTATCTTGCTCCATAACTTTCTCTGGCACCAGGGTCAGGCTGACAGGCCTGTAGCTCCCTGGATCCTCCCTCCAGCCCTTTTTGCAGATCAAACTTTAAGAAATTTTTCTTCCCTTCCTGACTTTCAGCTCAGAACACTTTTATATGTCTCTTACCACCAACGGTAGAAACATTCTCTAGAGCAAGGACAGCACTGGGACAAGAGAGAGGGCTGCATACCCACCCTAGAAAAGCTGGTGTCACACAATAAAGGTACCACAGCAAAACTGAAGACTTTAGAGGAACTAACTTAAGTCCTTTCAAACTTTCCTTTACATATGAACATGCTTTTTTAGGTGACAGAGAAATTGCTAGTCATCCACTTCAAAATCCCAAGACCAGCAACCCATGACAGCAGACTATAGGAAATGTGAATAGTGGCCCAGCCTGAGCTGCATGAGCAAGATATGAAAGATTATCATCCTACTTCAACTCTGGTACACATGAAAATTGACTTTAGGAGCTGTATTTTGTTGGCCTGCATACATATGTCACAATCTGGGTGGACAGGATTCTTTACAGGGTGAGAAACCAGTTGTTTCCTATCTTTCCCCATGCTAAAATCCTCCCTCCACAGTGAGGAAATGCTGCCTCTTGGTTTGATGACTCAGAAAAGAAAAAAAAAATTAAGATTAATTCTTCAAGTACGTTATTTTGAATGTGATAAATCAATATTCAGCCATAGACTGCACCTGATCTAGCAACCTCAAACCCAATTGATGCTTCAATCAGGACTTCCGTAAAGAAAGCTCAGGTTTAGGCCAAACACTAGGTACTGCGTCAACCTGGCATACAAATATGGTGATATACATCTAGACATTTAACCAGCACAGATGAGAGCTGAAATACCAGAGAGATGCCTTGAATTTGAAGTACCAGTGTAATTCAGGTTTAGATAAATTTTTAATTAAATTCTTAATCTTGCTATACACAGTCAACAACTGCAAGCAATGAAGCAACTCCCATCCCTCCTTCTCAGGGATTTTCACACTAAAATATATAAAGTTTTTATATTTTGAAATATATAAAATTCCAGCTGAGTGAAGTGAGTGGATTATTACACTTTAGTGCCAGAAGTGCTCACAGGAGGTATCTCCATGCTGTACTTTGTGAAGTCTGTCCTCATTCCTCTCTTGGCTGTCAACAGCCCAGAATGGTATGTCACTACAAAAAGGAGGCTAAACATTTTAATAAGAAACAGTATTTTCTTTTTCAGTTGTCGGGAAGGAGAGGGAATAGCTGAGTATATAAAGATTGCAAGCAAGCACTGAAGGGTTTCCTCAGTCAGCAGACCACAGATAGTGGAAGACAAGAAGCCCCATGGCTGAGGCTTGTTCAAGATATGTTTATTACAGACTGAAAGAAGACATAAGCCTACCAACACATGTGTGTGCATACTCAGAGACGCATGCACAAAATTATACACACAGGACAATTCTTTATATTGTTTCCACGATTGTTGCTTGGATGATGAAATCTCATGGGAAAATCTAAATGTTTAGAAGACCATATTCCTCTTGTTTGTGAGCATGGCTAGCAATCCCCACATCAGACATGAAAATAGTACGGTTCTGTTCCATACCCAAGCACATCCTCTGCCACAGAATGTCTGAAAATATCCTGAGTGCTTATTCAAAGCATAGAGACATGGTGAATTAAGAATTGTACAAACATGCCAAGTGCATGTCAACACTGACAAGCAGACCCTGCAGATTTAAGAGTGTTTTTTGTCATTTGTGCTGAAAATGCTTCAAATTGCAGCCAGTCACTAGGCTGTCGTCTCATCTCTTACTTCACTGAGCTTTAGCACTTGCCGCTGAGGGACCACCCTGTTAAATGGCTGGCTCACATCCAGAACCCAAAAGGGCACCCTCAAGTTTAATGATCCTGGCAAAGATGAACTATGTTGAAACAAGTTACAGAAGTAAAACCAGTCAGATATCAAAGTTCATCTCTATTGAAGCCTGGGCCTCTGCAGCAAACGTACTTAGAACTGCATTCACTGCCTTTCTCTTACAAGAATTGCTCAAAACCAGCAGAAATCTCACAACAGTTGTGATTACTGTTCCAGAATCACAGAGGAATTTTATAGCTTTGGACTTTTTTAGTGGGTTGGTTGGTTTTTTTTCCAGTTTAGAATGCCTATTAATAGCAACGTGTCACTACCTGAATTAAAGAAATGACATTAAAAGAAAATAGTTTTTACAGACAGAACAGTGAGACTTATGTCAGCCCTTTGCTGCTTCTGGAAGGTCACTTTGTGGGTTTCCACTGAAAAATTCCTCTTACACACATAACAGCTTTTATTCCATACAGCTCAAATAGATCAGAAGAGCCGTCTGACAAACTACATTTTTCGTCATCATTAAATGATCTCCAAGGTGTTATACAGTTGTCAGGTGCCATTGAAGACTAAAATGTTTCAGCTATTCTTGGACAGAAGATAAAATGTATATGCATAGGGTGTGTTGCCAAATGTCTCTGAAGATACGTTTCACTGTTCTGTATAATTCAGAGTTTCTAAGGTTTACATACAAAAATATCACATTTTCATGATTCAGCTGACAAGAAATTCAATTAATACCTGTCCATCACCTGCCAGTATAGAGTAATTTTTAATATATAGCCAGGGGTAACTGCTGGCACACTTGGGTGTTGCCAAGAACTCAGAAAGAATTAAATAGCCAAATTTCCAACCAAACTACAGGAATGCTTAAAACTCCTATAAACTCTAAAATAATTTTCCTTTGTGTATGAGTTTGCAAGGCTCGGTTTTCCTCATAGTCACTTCAGCCAGTGTAACTGGTCAAGAGACAGAGTCGCTTTAAGCATAATTTTTATTCACTAAACATTAATGAATGTTGTAGTCACTAAAATTTTTATGACATTACCTGATCTAGTTAGCTCTTGGGTCTCTACCATTTGTTTCTTGGCTGGATCCACAGCAAACATGATGAGCTCTTCAGATCTGTGCTTGCTGTGGTCCCTGTATCCTTTCCAAAACTCCGTTTCACATTCTCACTCTTGCATAGGTATTTGTTCAATACAAAACAGCCTGGCACCCTGCTCCCATCTCAAGGTGGAAGAACAATTCAATGAACACTGCGTAACTTCGTGATACAAGAAATCAGAATTTCTCTGTTGTGACACACTTTAGTTTCTTTATGTTTCTACTCCCTGTATGAACCCCACACACAAAAAACCCCACCACACACACCACCACCCCAAAAACCACGGTATAAATAGCACTTGGCTCAAAGGCTACAATGAAATGCTCAGGCATCAGAGCTACACATCCCAGGAAAGTACTTCAGACGGTGTGCTTCTCATGCTATTCCAAATACTTTCTTCTTCCTCCAGCACAGAAACAGGCAGTTTGTGCTCCAGCAGCTTGCTGGCATTGAACTGCTTTCCACAAATGTCCACCAACCATTCCTACTTCGAGCCATAAGTGTTTTCTTTAACTCATATTTAAGAAGATAGCTCTGGAATTGGCAAAGCAGAAACCTAGCCAAAGGGTTTGAACAATGACTGCCAGCCTGCATTTATCCCTCCTGTAGTCTTATGGTTTTTTTTTTCTGGACCTGAAATCTCTCTGTGAATACTTTTGAAACTTTGTTTGCATAGCATTGATTACAGGCAGACAACAGGAGTCTTTCAAAATCTTTAATGCTTCAATCAAGTATCATCTCCTTTTTTAAGCCTTGGTGAAAAATATATATAGAACATTACAAACAGCATGACTGGTTTTGGGAGCAACTAGGATCTGGTCAGTTTATCACTTTAGAGACAGACCTACACTGGGATCTTCATGCTATCCTCTGCTACAATTGTAGGTTTAAAATAGTTTCTGTCTGACAGCACAGCCAAACAACAAGGAATTTTACAAAAAGGATTTTAAGTAAAACAGTGGAAGATAATTTTAAAGATTAAATGTGGTAAATTTTAATCAAGAATGATCAGCACAGAATGGATTAATTCTGTGCTGGTTTATATCCATACAACTTGACCAATTCCAGTAGGAAGGACAACGAGCAGAACTTGATGTTTTTTGAAAGACAGGGAACTGAGAGTACCTTATGAAGAAAGCAGGTTCCCCCATGGTCAGTGTCTCTTGTAACAATACACAATGAGTTTGAGCAGCAGTAGTTTCAAAGAAGGGTCACAATCTGCATTCCCATTAAGTGCTTTCAGCTATAAAATGCATCAGCCTCTCTCTAAAAAAAATAATATCCAAAACCAAAGACACCCTAACATGCACATGCAGTGGTGAATTTGTAATGAACTTTACATTTAACAGAGTAGGATCTATATTAAAACAGCATCCCTGTCTCAAACCTATGGTTCTCCATTTGGATACATCCAACTCATATGAGGACTTCAGAAACTTGCTTTCTTTATAACATCTGTGTCACAGATCAAGGAGGCTTTGGTAGACAGAGTCACAGGAACATTACTGGATTACTGGGATTTGTATCAAATGGTGCAAGCCATAGGTACTACAGATGGCAAACAGCTGAAAAACAGCAACACAATGAGACACAGAGATGCAGAACAAAGTAGTCATGAAATGACTGTTGGTCACACCATGGTATTAAAATTACATGGAATACCCACAAAATAGTGTTGTAAGTGAATGTGGAGGACACCACCCAATAACAACATTGAGACAAAACATTGACTATCGAACACATACAATGATGGAGAATATTTAAAGAACCATTTCCTACGGGATTCAGCTTCATATTCAGACATACAAATTTAGGTGACTAATGTGCACCTAAGTACTCTCCCCACTGCAGTTATCAGAACTGGTGGAGCCTGCAGGGTTTCCAGTGCACTTTAAAACAGGAAAATCAGAATTGTAGCCAGCCAAAAGAGTAGACTGTTTTCAAGTCTCTCATTATTTCCAAGAAGTTTAAGAGTTTTGAAACTATTTTTGAAACTCTTCACTTCTCCAGTAACCTATTTGAAGTCAGAATAAAGAAGGCCAGTAATAGTCACTAAGCCTTAATTTTCCCTTCTCATAGGTGCTGGTAGTCCCCCTAACATGAAGTTCAACAGAATACAAAACCCCTTATAAAACCCTGGATCTTTATATTAATGTATGAAAATATTTGGCTTTGTTATTATTAATTTCTTTCCTGAGTGTATTCAAAAATCACAGCAAAAAGTTAGCAGGTAAAGTGCTTTTAAAGTTATATAAATCAAAAGTCCTATTTGTTAACTTAGCTGACCCTAATATGGTAATTAACATAGAACTAATCTCTCTTGTGGAGATATAAAACATATGAAACCAAGACAATCTGGAATCCAGCCCAGCAAAAAGGTTATATAAAGAGGATGTACAAAACCCTTTAGTCAACAACTCTGCACTAATCTTTTGAAAGAAGGTTCTAAATGCTAAATATCAAAATGGTAGAATAAACTAAAAACTTGAGGACTTTATTCCTAACCCCAAAGCAAGGTATTAATTACATCTTCAGAATGAGATAATTTCATATGCAAAAACATGGTTCACAGGTTAACCATCCTTTTTGCTAGAGGGTTTTGTAAGCTGGAAAGATTAATTCCTTTAAATAAAACAAACAAACCAACCAACCAACAAACCAAAACCCAGACACATGCTGTCAGTCTTACTGTAATGGCAAGGAACAAATCTGGCAAGAGCATCTAGTGGTCAAATTATTGACTCAGTCTCTGTAATAAAAAACTTCAGCTGAAAGCTGGAGAACAGAAACACACTATTGGAAAAAGAAAAGCATAACATGGTTTTAAAAATAAAAACAACACTAATGTTCCAAGCAAAGAGAATAAATTAAGCAAGAAATGAGAGCAGTGAGCAAAAGCAGGGCTAAGAAGAGAAGTCCCCTACAGGAGGGCCCACAACATCACACAGAGAATCTGTATCTCAAAAGCAACAAAAACTAAGCAGATATTTTCTATTCCCCACCCTCTGTTGCAGCACAACCAAACTAGGAGGCTGCAGCAAGGCTTTACCATTGGTCAGATTCTACTGTCTGTGCTGTATCCCCTTTCTCCAAGCGACAGCACTCCTCCCCCATCCAACCCCCTCCCCCACACTCCTCAGGGCTGTTTAACCACTGAGCAGGAACAAGCTCCAGCTGCACATGGTCCATGTCAATCAACCCACTGCCTCTGGGGCAAGGCCACAGCTGCATGTTATCAATGCTGATCGACCCACCGCCTTCATTCCTCTACAACCCTCCATAACTTCCAGGTACTTTTCTGGCAGGGATGAGGGCTCGTCTCTTGTTCCTTTGCAAACTTAATACAAATAGCTTTGTATTAAATACAAAGCTAAATACAAATACAAAAACTTAAAACAATAGCTTTGAGGCTCCAAAAATGTTGAAATGTGATCCTGTGATGAGCATGAATAAGCTATGGAAGAAACTCAAATGAACCTGAAGTCTAAAAGTATCATGCTGTAGGACTGTATCACCAGGATGACTGCAATTGCAGGCGCAGCGACAAGTTGACAGGACACTCCCCAAGCCCACTTTGCCTTAGGAACCTTTGTAATTCAAAGCTGTGATTCACACAACACATTGACGATGATCCAAAACTAAGGGAGGGCAATTTTCAGGCAGGAATGTTGTAGTGCCTTGGAGGTCAAATGGACATAGAAGAACTCTGTTTCTTTCAAGATAGGTATGGTTGCGTCCTTCACAAGGCAACTGGCGATTTCTAACCCCCTCATTTTGTTAACCCCAATCAGCACGGACCCATTAGACAACACAGGAAGGAACATAAGAAAGCTGTTAGGCAGGGAAGCTGCCTTTTCATGCCAACAGTCTAAATATCCTCCCATTGTCAATCACAAAGGCTAAACACATACCCCAATCCAAAAAAAAAGTCTAAGCAAAGTTATCAAAGGAAGCCCTAAAGATACCTAAATATGACACATGTATTTAAATAGGCGCACCTGCATTTCAAAACTTGTAGAGTTTGTAAGGGGGGCACAGAAATGGGAGCTTTATTAGTCACTGAACAATTCCCATGTCATTTAGATCTCTTTTTTTCCCTCAGCAAGCGACTCTTCCCCTTGCCTGTTTGTACAGCCTTGGCACTAGGGGTCCATCATACCCAGCATTTAGCTCTCAACACTCTGACAGCCGAACATACTTAGTCTTATAAATAGAAAAACATTTGCGTCAGCCACTACACTATGTTAATTCCCTAAATTGCCGTATTTTCATTACTCGTTATAAAACATCCCCTTTTCCCCCTCATCAGGGAATGATCTCTTGTGTAAAGGAGATAAATGTGATTAACAGTCTAATTAATCCTCACGTTATATCATATTTTCTTAGAAGAAAATATTTAAATTTGTAGAAGGCAAAGAAAGAATATCAATGAAATGGAAGTTCCCCTTTCCCAAAAAGACAGTTCAGATTTTCTGTCCACTTGTAGACCCTCTAATTGCAATACTTCAGATATTATTCATTTCATCCATGGCATTTCCATTCCCATTTCTCAGAAGGAGCTTGTAAAGATGATAGTCCTCTGCCTGTTAAGCCACACTCCTACCACAGGGGATTCCCATATGAACAGAAGAAGCTTCTTTGCTCCCATGACTGGACAAGCCCCCCTTCACTCTCCTGTTCTCCCAAAGTCATCTGCCACAATACAGGAATTATACTGTAGCACTGAATAACCTTTGCAGTAAAAGTATTCGCAATGGGTGGCTTCAGTGTCCCCACTTAGCAAAAATTTTTTTGAATTTTCTACCATATATGAACTAGTCTTTCAACCAGTGTGGTTATTCTCATTTTCTGGAGTACAGAGAATCAGATAACTATCATGATATTTCACAGGACAATGAAGCAGCAATTAATTTGTTAATAATTGTGCAGTGCTTTGAAGAGGTAAATAGCTGTAAGTGCTGGGTACTATAATTAAGAAATTGCTAGATGCAGATAAACTGAGAAACAAAATTTCGTATCTAAAATTGCTACAGAGCTATTTAACCTCCACCTGTGGACACTGTTCTTGCAGCAGCTATTGATTGCACAGCAGTAAGCTTGAGGAGGCTTCGAGGCTTCATTCTGAAAAACTAACACGTGAAATACTGGTCTTATTCAAGCCAATAAACACCTCACTGTGACTTCAGAGGGTCCCTATCTTAAGAATCTACACTTGCATCGTGATTTTTTTCCTAGTTTAGGCACCAGCAGATAATTTTAAATAATCAGATTTTTTTTCCCGAGAAGCCACCTTATCTGCATGCAATGATTGACTAGAATTGTTATCTGTGTCTATCTCAAGTGCTTCAGCAATATTACAGGGGGAAGGCAGCTATGAAGAAAAAGTTTCGCTGCTTCCATGCCTGGATATCAGTTTCAATAGCTTAAAATACCTGGAATGAGTGGAAACTCTTTAAAATTTTCATCATGCTGATAGGTGGCTGAGGATATATTCATATCACAAATCAGACCTAATTTTTCTTCAAAGTAGGCCCTGAACTCTTTGCTTTGTCTCATATTCATCAATATTGTTAGAGTCACTTTGACAATTCATTGGCCACAAAGTGCCGCCGCCTCATTCCACATCGATCAACAGAGGACAGTGACCTGCAGCAAGGAGTGACTTAGGCAGGGATCAGCCTGGCTGATCACAGAGTCATTAACGATTTGCATCACCGATGAAGGAAGAACAGCATTACTGCAGCTCAGACACTGTAAAAAAAGGGATAAGGGAATTATCTACTGTGGTCTACTGGGTTGAGAAATCCCAAAGGAATTTGTCTATTCTTTATGTCAAAGCAGAGAGCTTAACTAAAAAGTTGTCTCGCTAGACAAATCAAGTAAAATCATCCTTTCACTAATGAAAAAAATAACTGAATTAAAGGCAATATGACTTGCCTTATATGTTCAGTTCCAGTACAATGTACAAAACCTGGTCTTACTGGCTGGGTACGGAGGATTTGTACAGCAAACTTCTCTGCAACAACTAAGAAAAAATCTGCTTTTCCAGACAAAGGTCAACCTGGATGCATAGCAGCTCAAGCCTACTTGCAGTCTAGCCTGATTTAGGAGGCATGACACCCAGGGTAGAGAGCGAGCTGGTTAATAGTGCAAACCCGTGCCTAAACCAAGCAAGGAACCCTTCAGTGGATTACACTTTTCTACCCACAATATGCTCCAAATCACTCTGCTTTGTTTTGTGATATTTCTTCATGTTGTCTGTCAAATCCTGAGTTGGCACCACTGGATTGATTGCTCCCAAAACACGCTTCCTCACATTTCTAGTAAAATTAAACAAATTCAAACAGCAGCTCAGTTTGCTTTCAAAAATATGCACAGATTGACGAGTTCATTTGATTTTGTGGCAGTTGAAAAGATCTTCAGCCTCTCCCCAGTCCCCAAAATAAATCATTGAGCTGAAAAACAGCATTTGAAGCCCTACAGGTAAACAGTCAGTTCTGGTAATACAACACATGAAGCGCAGCCATGGAGCTTGGGTACATGGAAACCCAAGACCCTCCAAGGCTCATTACAACAGTAGGGAACTTGCTGCAGTAAGAAGCAACTTGCAGCTCACATGCAGCTAGGTAGGCAAAAAATAGAACGGGTTTGCTAAACAGAAGCTTTCTTTGTGCTGGGAGAAAGTCACTAATATCTAGGAAAATTAAATAAAATAATCCTTTGCACAAAGAGATTTGGTCACGTGAGGCTGAAGAAGCACTCTGAAATACAAAGGAAAATTCACTGTTCCTCACTTGTTGGTCATCTGTCGTGATAAAATGGACTACCCTGAACTGGGTCAGATGAGGCGGTATCTCAAGAACACACAACACAAACCTACACCACAGCATCTTTGCAGACACAGAGTGCAAAGCCCTGATTCTGCAGGAAAACAGCAGCATGAAGAAGCCGTATTTTACATTGCAGATGCCCAAATAAAACAGAAGATGCTGGATTATGCAGGTTTCCCACAGCTTTACGAAGACATCTGAAATATAGAAACCAATCATCAGGGTTGGTTTCTTTTCGATCACAATCATACTACTGAAGATATCCTATGTTTCTTTTTCAGTTTTGCACTGGAAGTTTCTTGCCTCAGTGCACTACAAAGACGGTAGACTGTTTTAAAACTACATATGTTCATGTTCATGTTGTTGTTCCAAGACAGAATTATCATCATCAACTTCACTTGATAAAGGTTGTTAGCAATTCTGTGTCTTAACCAGCCTAATTAAGGCTGCTTTTTCTTAAGTGGAAAGGCCACAGTAAAAAAAACCAAAAAAAAAAAAACCCAAAAAACATATAGCACCTACTCCTTACCTCAGAAATTTTTGTATGGTTTTGAGAAACACACAAAGCTGAGTAGCAGTTAATGTATTTGGACAGCTTGAGGGGGTTGCAGGTGAAATACTGGCTGAAGCACAATTAAAGATTATAAACTATCTACCCTGAACCCTGGGCATTGCTACCATAAATAAATAAATAAGTACATGAAATTAAACATGGATTCAAGGTGACTCTTCACCAGAGATTCACTACTACAAAATATAACAAGGTATTGTGTCCATCTTTCTTCCTTTGAAACTCTCACCACCTCATCTTTAAATATTCAAAGACAAACCTGCAGACCCAAGACAGTGAATAACTGATTCCTCTTCTACATTTGACACCAATGGTAGTAATGAGATCTTCGTTGAAAAATAAACAAGCTACATAATAAGTCTGCTATCCAGAGTCTCTTATATTCCTCATTTCAAGGAACATCAGTCACTTGCAATCCCACATTACTTCCATTCCACTCAGGCACAGCGTCCTTCTTAGTGCTATCACAGAGCATTAATTCTGTTAGAAATGCCAAATCACATAAGCAAAGTGAAACACAATATTGTTTACAACAGTGTAAGGAATCCCATAATGTTTTATATTTCCTGCCTAAATTATCTATATGTTTCCACTTCACATTTGAGCCTTGGCAGGCTCAGAATTATGTTTAGCAGTTCAGTTAAAGAGATCAGTTCACACTCTCACGGGTTGCTCATGTAACTCCAAGTGAACCAGTCAGCTGTTGGAAGACAGCTTCCAGATCACAACTGCACAAGTCAAGGAACACAGCACACTTTATAACAGCTGACTATTAAAGGATATTAGAGAGGAAAGGAAAAACGTAATCTCAAACCTTAGGGGAATACACACCATTTAGCTATCACCGTCTCCTGGCTGGCTTGGTGACTGATGACAAGAGCTACAGATGGAAAAGGTGGGAGGGAGTTAAATGGAAAGCTGTCCAGCTCTTACACTTTCCAGACTGTCAACAGCTATTCTCTGTTACTTTTTGTGAAGGTTTGGGGTTTTTTTTTCCAGTTTCCCTAGGAAGACTTGTTCATAGTTGTTTAATTACTTTCAATTTGTTAGAAACAAAATGGAAACAGAAATCTCTGCTTCTCATGAATTCAGTAAGGACCATGTCATTGACTCCCACCAGCTTCACAGGGACCCTCAGAGAACAATTACAACAGGTCAGCACAATTTAGGGACATCTTCTTTCAGGGCTTGGCTGGCTGAAACTCAATTGTGAGCCAGTTGCCCACCTTTTTACAAGATTCACATGCTTCCGAACTGATGCCTGTTACTCTCAGCTCCTCCAGTGATGTGCTGTCCCAGGATGAAACTCAACAGTTCCCTCAGATCAGTCTGTACAACTAGGGAAATCTCACTAGGTCTACATATGAAATATAATATTTTTTCTTCCTTCCTCTTTCCCCTTCTACCTTCAAAAGCTAGTTATGGGCAAACCAAACTGAAAAGACAGTAATAAGGTTTGACAGAGATCTGAAGCCTAAATAACATCACACCAAGGCATTAAGTCTCCCGAGCCTTTTGTAATAAATTAATGGCATACTGTAAAACACAAATGAGCATCACTGCGGCTGTGATTTCATTGTCCCGATGGGGGACCTGTGCCTGGCACGAGGCCAGCTATGTAATTCAATACTGAGAGAGAGCACACAAGTGGACCACGGGAGGAGGATCGATTTAAATGTAATCCCATCTACTAATCAAAAGAGACCGAGGGATTAACATTCACTAGGAAATGTCTGCTCAAACTTGTCATAGCTTATTGATAAAGATAGTTTTGTTTTAATTAAGATACAAATGCCAATTCCAGGTCTAATTTTAGCTGCAAATAATCAGTTATTGATGATGTGTCTGGCTGAATTTTTAACCTGACCTAGAATGCTGGGTTTTTTAACCAGATTGGCCAGTGTGGATTGTTTTTTCATACTGCAAGGAGACCACATTCTCATACTGTCTTTATCCTTCGGGAATTAGTTGTCCATACTTTCCTGTTTTCCCAATATAAAATGCACTGTTGGCTCCATGCTAAACCTAACTCATCACTTTCCATCCACCACTGTCTACCCACCTGCAAGACTGTATCCTGCCTGATGCTGAAAGCAGCAAGCTGATAAGCACACCTCAAAAGGCTAGATGACATCTCAAAAACCCAAGCAAGATGGGCCCAAAAAGGGCATTATCTCCTCAGAGAGAGCAGAAACACCATATCTGGTCTTGGCTGGGTGAGTTTTCCAAGATAAGCAGAACTGACTTGCACAGGACTACATTCAATGACAAAGCATAAGACATATCTTCTGAGCCCTGTGCCCCCACCTTCCACATCACTCTTGAATATTACCATCTGAAAGCACTAATCCTGTAAATCCTTTTGGCTGTACTTATCTTTCAAAAATATAAATCACACAAACTGCCATTTTCAGTGGAACATGGCAAACTGACACATGCTTTTACGACCCACAGGAAGCTTCATCCATCAGTGGGGCAGTGCTTGCAGATGTTGTCCACCCAGAGGATACTTTCCCCTGCGTCTCGTAAAGCAACTACAGGTCAAGGCTTAGCTTCACAGGGCTGACCAATCTCTTTGATCTAGTGCTATAACACACAAGCAGCAGTTAGCTGAGCAGTGACACATGGAAAGACAGGGTGTTGTGCTACAGTGGGGTGTACAAAATCATTTTTCCAGTTTCCGTCATTCTGATTTTTCTGCACTCAACAAAAAGCTGCAGAATTTTGCTGCAAACCAAACCCAACACACCCCAGCCTCTGCAAGATCTTGGGGCCAAGCAAGGACCCTCCAACATAATTTCACCAAATCTTTGGCTCAGACCTGGGTTCAGAACTGACTTTTTCATCTGGAGTCTCTGTAACAGGCCATGGATGCAGACAGTTTCATCACATTGATCTTGAACACTGAAACTCGAGCATGTTTTCTGATTTGACTCAAATCACAGTGCATTCTTATTCCAAATACTGGCGTTCAAGGGGCTACATACAATTAGACAGACCAAGGTGCAGAGGCTAAATCCTGCACCATGTGTGCTAAAACACATAGCCTCACAGCCTGACCCATCCTCTGCCAATCTCCCACATCCATCATTCAGACGGGTTGCTTTCAAGGTGTGGTTTAACTGAAAAGTTCAGGCTTTGCTTCTTTGACAAGCACTCTGTTGCCTCCACCTCCCTGCTGTAGAGCTGTCAGTCCAAACTCACCCCTGCTCGCTTCCCAGGCCTGCTGATGGCTCTTTATTCATACCTCGCCAGTACAAAGTACAGGGCCTATTCCCCTCCCACCCACTTATTTTCAATCAGCTGGTGCAACTGTGACTCATCCACTTCTTACACAGGCTTCAGAACCCGTTCAAGGAGTTTATTAGCTGATCTCAGTAGCTGTAGCCTTCATAATTAGTTGCAACTATTTAGAGAGGAACAATTGTAAAGACTGTAATTGTCTTTCTCTTCTTTCGCTGGGTTAGGAAAGGATGGGTCTTTCCAGAAGACAGATGGCAGCAGAGGTAACATGGTCCTATCTGGTAAAACTGGTCCCCTCCCCAGTACAGGGGGTCTGGGTGGTTAGAACTCTATAGGAGAGAGATGGGAAACAAAGCCCCCTTCCTATGGAAAGATGCTGAGATTTTGGAGAAACAGAGATTGGTTATAGGCTGGAAGGAAAGGGAATGAAGGTATATAGAGAGAAGCCAGTGAATGAAATGAAGAACATGGACGATCCAGCTTCTTTTACCAGAAATTACAGCAATCTCCAGCCCACCTATGATGAAGGGGCTAAGATAGCGATAAAAATATGGTCCTTATTTCTGCATCACTTCAGTTTCTTTCAGAGACCTGTTCAACAGTCAGAGTTGAACAAGCTTCCAGGATGCAGAACTCATATTCTGCTTCCAGAGGCAGAGACGCCAAGCCAATGGAGGGAAGGAACTGAGCATCTCTTAGGAGACAAAGAAGCACAAGGACAGACCCACCTCAAGATTATCCTTCCCAAACTGGGCAAAAGGGGAGAAGAAAGAAATTTAATTTTAAGGGAAAGGGAGGAGCTACCCTCCAAAACCAGAGACGGAAGGGAAAGCAAATACCTGGGAGCCATGGCCTAGCAGTCAGCGTGGTGGTTTGCTGGGTTTAACACTAAGATGAAACAAAAATGTGGCAGGTACCCATGCAGGAACGACAGAGATGAGGAGACAGGAGCTGAGGGCAAGTCAGCAGGAGGCAATGGTCCATGAAACTGGTGATGAGCAGGACAACCTATTATACGCTGAAGCACCACGGAAGTCAGGACCTGTTCCACTCAGGGCATTATGACTGGGCAGATGAGCATGAAGCAGTAATGGCACGATACAATTGAAGGGGGGCAGCTATGAGACAATTTCTCTTGTTTCTGTGCTATGGGGACATGGAGATAAGAATAGGCCCAAGCATTATGAGAAGTCCATTATACTGAGACCTATTTCACCTAACATGTGACCTAGGGGAGGGCACAGAAGATGCTGGCAAAGAGGGAAAAGAAGGGACAAGCTGTGAAGGGGTGTTTCTAAGCTGGAATCAAGCAAAAAAGAAAGAAAAATGCCTACAGGAGCTTTGCTACCTTTAGCCTTCCTGTTTTAAACTTGCCATCATGAACACTGCGGTTTTTAACAACTGCCTTTTACAATCACAGCTACACAGTAACAGCAAATATAAAATCCTACTATGGCACAATGGGGATTTTTCTTGAAGAAGACACTGAACATTTTAATCTACTGTGGTAAAGCAGATTGGTCTCCTTTGAGCCCTGAGGAAGAGATTGCTAATAATCAATTTATTATAGGACAACTTCACCATGCAGATGGAAGAGAAAAAAATGGGTTTGGTTTTGTTTTCTATTGTCACAAGCACCTCATTTCTCTGTATATACTGAGCCCTGGCATTCTGCAGTGCCTTTATATTACCTCCCCTCCATTTTCTGTATAGAGTTCACAATTCTTATTTTCTATACATGGAACACATGGAATTTTCATTCTTAAAAAAAAATAATAAGCTGAGTAAGTTAATTAACAGGTTTGGTTTTATTTAAAAAAAATCTTGCATAACACAGTATGCAGCATCACAAGCAAGCTTTCTGAATGCTTCTAGCAAGGAAGGCAGTGTGACATTTAAAAAGCAAAACAAAATACAGTAGCATTCTATGTGCTGAAGCCTAGTGTTATTTGCACTATGACCTAATAATTTCAGCACAGAAAAAAA